>NC_137468.1:109797974-110997974 GCF_964235325.1 Thermobia domestica
ACATGGTATTAAACCTTGACTTGTCTTAAAAGCGTGTAAAATACTAGTGCTCAGTGCTCTACTAATATTGTTCCTCTATTATAAAATTTGGAAGAATATACTTTTCAATTTTTAAATTATATTTGATTGTTTGTTTAAACCCATACGTTTGTTTTCCACAACAGTTTGAAGAAGTACTTTTGTGTGAGAAATGGAAGTTTCTGGTAAACAATTTCGGGCAATATTTTTGTATGACTTCAACTGTAGTTTAACACCAAAGCAATGAATCGAAAGTATTTATTTGGCTTTTGGGGACGGAGAGCCATGCAAATGACTGTATACTATTGGCTTTTCGAATTCCAGCGTGGTAGCATATTTCTCAGCGATGAAGGTTGTCCACTTCTGTTGTTGCTAGGAATCTTGATGCCCGTGAAATGATTGAGATAAATCGGCAAGTGAGAATACCGTGAGATTCATGCATCTTTGAATACTGGCACGAAGACAATATAGGCCTATATTATTTTGCATAGTCGCCTAATCGTGCGAAAATTTTCAAGCCGTTGTATCCCACACAATTTAATCGAAGCTCAAAACTAGGCTCGTATCAATTCGTGTAAAGAAATGCTCAAAAAATTAAATCGAAGTAAATCAAATTTGGTGAATGAAAATCGGATATATTCATACGAACCCGAAACTAAACAGCAATCCACTGTTTGGGTAACTCAAAGTGAGTGAAAATCAACAAAAGTTGTTCGTTCAAGGAGTGCTGCATCCAAGCAAGTGGTTGCTTGTTTCTTCGGTTACATTGGATATGTGGCAACTTATCGTAGAATATCGTAAGACTGCAAATACTGAATGATATTAACAATTTGTTTCTCAGATGTCATTAATGAATTGAGTAAGACGAATCCAAATACCGGTATTCCTTCGCTACCACAACGCCAGTTCCCACTCAGCACACCAAAACTGTTGAAAATTTTTAAATGTCGAATTAATGACTCATTGTCCATACTCACCTAATTCAACACCTAATGACTTCTTTTTGTATCACACATGGAAAATAAGGTGCAGGGTGAACGATTTGTGTCGCCTATTGACGCATTCCAAACAGCGGTTTCTGAAGTACTTCTTCAACCTGTTGTGGAAAATAAACGAATAGACTTAAAAAAAAAAAAAAAAACATTCAAAGATAATTTAAACATAAAAGGGTCCATTCTTGCGAATTTTATAATATTGGAACACTAACGCCACTGTTAGTGGAAGTTTGCAGAAACTTTTCGAGCAGTCTTCGTATTATGGTGTGAAGGTTTTGGTACAAAACGCACCAAACTAAATTAATACATTGGGCATGTACTAAGTACTGATTAAATTAAAGGTCAGTCTTGGACAGCAAAAAATAATGTTTAAAAATTAATTAAAGATCAGCATTGTTCAGAAAAGAAAATCAAATTAAGGTAGTCTTTCTTTCTTTTTCTTTTTTTTTCTTTTTCTTTTTTTTTACGACTATGTGTATTTCACTTATCATTATATATATTATAAAGTACTTACGTATTAATTAATATTCTGTTCGGAGATACTGTATATACTGTTCGCCTCATTTGGCTTGTCAATATCACTTCTGTGACAAGTAGTAAGTAAACTCTATAGGGTATAAGGCTTGGATTCTATATGACAGAAAAGAAAAAAAGAGAAGTAAAGAAAGGCATGATTAAAATCTTGTTCTAGAAGCTGAACAGGTTTATTGGGCAGAAGGCTGTGCTTCCGACAAATTAATTAATAGCACATTAATAAATCATTTGGAAGATATTTCACGTCGCGGAAGTTAATGCCGTGCGTGCTGTTGCAGTAGAGACTAGCGCATAATGCAACATAGACTTACTTCATTGAGCAAAATAATATAAAAGGAGTACATATATATTGTTTCTCAGTACTAAAAACATACCGTTAATTGGCTTTCGAGTTATTTCTACTGTTTATTTGTGACGAACTAACGGATAAATTTCTGTTATTTTTTATAAGGAAAGATTGGATTGATTCTATCTCATATCAATCACAAGTATAATTTAATCGCATGTAGGGCTCCCAGACGTCTCGGTTTAGACGAAGCAGTCTCGGATTTACATAATCAATCCTCCCCAAAATTATTCAGAACTCCAAATGTCCCGATTTTCCTTTAAAAAGAAAATACCGCTTTTAATATACTTCCATACGGCGTCTTCCTGTTTCGCCCATTTCTGTTCCGCCTACCAGCCTCCGAGCAATATTTATCAAGATTTCTTCGTTATCAAGATTGTAGGCAAAACAGAAATTCCTGTTTTGCCTATTTCTGTTTCGCGTACTGTTAAGATGAAGGGATATTTTTGAGTTTGGGATTTTTCTTGGGAATTTTATTTTTAATATGAATTCAGTTATTTAATAAAATACTTTAATATTAACGTAAATGTATCAATAGTCGCGATTAAAACAACTACAATACGAACAACAAAGAGGGAAGTAGATGTATGTACTTTTACCAAAAATCATCTTAGCTAGTCGAAACAAATACTGAACTCTGATTAGCGTTTCATTTGGGGGAGAACAGATTAGAATCTCAGAATAGATCTACCTTTTAATTGAAACTTTCAATGAGAGCTCCTTCGAGGCTAAGCGATTAATACGCGCCTTTGGTGTGGGAGATCCGGGTTCGATTCCCTGCGGGAGCTCACGTGGTTTGAATTTCACGTTAATCAGTAGGTCCACGTCTCATATAGCCTCGCTTCTGAACGGGACGTTAAACTCAAAATCTACTCACTCAAACTTTCAATGAGGCACCGAGAATATAACGTGTAGGCTAGGCTTGTATTGAGCTTTGTGTGTGTGTGTGATATAATTAGAATACAATAGAATAGAATGTTTTTTTTATTGTCATTAAACAACGAATGTTGTAATACAGTGTCAATAATATACAAAAATTAGATTGCTACAATTTACATTTTTCTTCAAATTCATTAATACTATAAATAACATTATTTACAAGAAATGCTTTACGTTGGTTTTCGAAATCGACATTACACATTCTTCGAATATACAGTATATTGGTAATATGTACATTATACAGTTCCATGCCGGTATATTTATAGCTTCTTTGGGTTGTACAGTGGAGTTTCGCTAATCCGAACTAATTGGGACCGAACCCTGTTCGGACTACGTGATTGTTCGGATTAGCCGGAATAACACAGATATTTTTAAAAAATAACGAAAGTTCACTTTGTTTTCTACAAACATATGCGCCCATGCTTTTAGTTGTGTTTAACAAAAGTTCACTTTGTTTTCTACAAAAACATGCACCCATTTTCATGCTTTTAGCTATTAATTTCATAAAACTGCGTATTTTCGAAAAAAAAAAAAACTCCCGACGGATTGAAAAAAATAAAATGAAATCTTTGAGTTTTACGTACCATGGTTATGCCGGCATGACTAAAGGAGACGGTGATGATGAGAAATGAATGAAATGGTGGAATGAAGAAAGTGGGAGTTAACGGGGGAACCCCGAGGAAACCCCACGCACACGGTATTTGTTCACCACAAAGTTCAATCGGCGCGAGCTGGGATCGAACCAGGGACCCCAAAGCACCAGAGGTGAACGCTCTACCACTGAGCCACCGCGGCCCCCCTGTTCCGATTACCGGAACTCCACTGTACTTAGCCTTACATGTAGGGTATTTAAATCATCTTTGCATCTTGTATTATATGAGTGAACGTTATTGCGATAACCAATACCATCCTGATTTTCTCTAATTTGTATAAGGCATCTAAAAATATATCTACAAAGAAGGAACTGTCATGATCTGCATTTCCTTAAACAAGGTCTACATGATACAGTATCTGGTAAACCTTTTATTGCTCTTATATCTTTCTGCCATTTGAAGAAAATTTCAGCATCCTATGAATTTTCTTGTTCTTGTTCACTTCAACCATAGATTGGTGGACAACATGGAAATTTTAAAACTTTTCTCTCGCTTGGGAGAGCTGTTTTATACTTTGATAAGGCCTCTTCTTCGTAACAGCATTCAGATATTCTATCCTTGGTCTTCCTCTTCCTGGTTTTCCTTCTGCCTTTCCCTCTATCAGCACAGTGATCCAATCGGTGTCGAATCTGTCGTCCTTCCTTCCTTTAGTATGTCTTCATTCTCTTCCTTTCCGGTCCATGATATGCGCAGCATTCTGCGCCAACACCACATTTCCAATGCTTCCAGCTTGGATATTTCAGCTTTTCTCAGTGTCCACATCTCTGATCCGTACAGCGCCACGCTCCATTCCAGTGTCTTAATAAATCGTTTACGAACGTCCAGCGACACATTTCTTGATGTTAGTAGTCCTCTTTTCCTATTGAATGCTTGTTTAGTCTACGTTATTCTGAACTTACGTCTTTTTTACTTCTTCCATCCGAGGATATTAGACTTCCTAAATAGGGGAAAGTCTTAACGTCTTCGATTTTCTCTCCATCTAGCCATACGTTTGCCCCTTCCTGTTCTGCTCTTGTGCACTTTATCACTTTCGTTTTCTTCTTATTCATCTTCATTTTGCATGTTTTTCCAGTTGGTCATTCAACTTTGAAAGTGCTTCCTGCATGTCCTCATCATTCTCCGCTATCAATGCTACGTCATCAGCAAACCTTATTGTGCTGTAAACCTGACCATTTATTTCTACGCCTTTTTCGTTTTTATCCAAGAATTATTTCATAGCCTCTTTTATATAGACGTTGAAGAGGAGAAGTGAAAGTCCATATCCTTGCCTTACTCCTTTACTTTTATTTGCTTCTTTCTGATCTTTTCCTATAACAGCTGTCTGGTTCCTATAAAGTTGGTATATTTTTCTTCTGTCTCCGTAATCTACTTTCAGATTCTTCAACGCCCTGAACATGATATTCCAATCTACGTTGTCAAAAGCTTTCTCTATATTTACAAATGCTATCACAATTGGTTTATTTATTCTGATGTGCTGTTCCATGATCAACCAAGACTCAGTATTGCTTCCATTGTTCCTCTTTTCCTCCCGAATCCAAACTGGTCCTCTGATAACCGTTCTTTGATCTTCCCCTCCATTCGTTGTGCGATAATTTTGCACCGTATTTTTGATGCATAGGAAAGCAAACTTAAAGTTCTGTGTTCTTCGCATTTCCGTGCGCATTTCCTCTTCGGGATAGGTACCAATATGCTTTTCTCGAAGTCTCTTGGCATTTTTCCCGAAATGTACATGCCATTAATAAGATTAAATAGTTTCTTCTTTGTTGCTATTCCGAGATTATTAATCAGTTCCGTTGGTATTTGATCTTATCCTGGGGTTTTACCATGTTGCATTTTCTCCAAAGGATTGTCAAACTCGCACTGTAAAATTGATGGTCCTAATTCATTTTCGTCAAGGTCTTCTTCCTTAGGGATGCGCACGAGACAAGATTTGTGGCTGTCTCGTCTCGAAAATGTGCTTTAAAAGTGATGTCTCGACTCGAAAAATGTGTATCTTTCTATTGGAAGAGCCGTGTCTCGACTCGAATTTTGTCAGAAAAATCCTGTCTCGACTCGTCTCGTGCGCATCCCTATTCTTCCTTCTCTATCTCTTCTTCGTTCACTCTCTCTCCTTTGTAGAGTTCTTCAATGTATTCCTTCCATCTTCTTGTTATCTGCTCCTCTTCTACTAGCGTTGTTCCATAACTGTCTATGATAATGTCTGTGCGTTTCTATTTCTCACCGAAGTATTTTCTAACCTTTCTATATGCCGTTTCTGTATTGCCTTTGACTATATTTTCCTCAGTTTCTTTGCATAAATTGTTTATCCAGTTTTCTCTGGCCTTCTATACTTCTCTGTTGATGTGATTTCTGCACCTTCTGTGTTCCTCTTCTTTGTTTGTTATCTTGAATTGTTTTCTTTGCTCCATCATTTCCAATATTTCTGCTGTTATCCAGGGTTTATATTGGGTTCTCGTTTCTCTTCCTATGTGCTGGTCGGCAGCTTTTGTAATCCCTGCTTTCATGACTTCCCATTTCGAGTTGTTGTCATCACCTGCTAAAGCTACCATAGACGTGTCTTTGTCTGTCGGATTTGCAAATTCCCTTTTCATATTTTATCTATACTTAGCTTGGTGGTGATTATTAAATTGTCATGGTCTTCAACTTTCATCAATACTTCTTCTATTTGCTCATCGATTTCTTCTACATCCTCATCTGTGTAGCTTGATGTAGGCATATATACTTGGATTATCGTCATATTTTTCGATTCGGTTGCTATCTTCAATATTATTATTCTTTCATTGTATTTCCAACTGCCCCGCAATATTATACCGTAGTGTAAATTACAATAAAAGAAAGCATAATATGCTTAAGAAGCGCGGTTTCATTAACTGTTGTCCTGCGAAATGTAGATCAGTCTATTCGTTTCTAGATAGTGTAATAGTTGATTTTTAATACAATACTGAAAAACTTTGTATATAATCAGAACTAAGGGCATAGGACGATTGTTATTAGGTTTACTTTTATTGCTTTTCTTATGTATGGCTACAGTGGTTGTCAATTTAAGGCAATCAGGGAAGATTCCCTCTAAAAGCATCTAGTTAGATAGGTAAACTAAAGGTTCAATTATAACATCAATTACTTTTTTTTAAGAAGTTATCAGAAAATCCATAGAAATCCTCAGTTTGAAGGTTTCAGTTTACTAACGATTGATAAAACTGTTCTGGTATTTATTGCAGTCCATGAAAAGTTTGATTCAATGCTACTTACATTTTGCTGTGGTAATATACATCTAAAGTCAAAATCTTGATTTTCAGAGAAATAGTTTTCATCTTTTGATTTCTCATTTAATTCTGTGATACTATTTACAAAATATTCATTGAACTCATTTAGGGATATTGGTATGGGGTCTCGAACAGCGCGTTTCCCAATTTCCTTAATTATAGACCAAGCTGCTGCACATTTATTCTTTGAATTATTTATCAAGTCTTCATTTGCAGTAATTTTTGCTGTTTATATCTTTTCTGTGTCTTTTTAGCAGTTTTATATTTTTCTTTATCAATCAGTAATCCTGTAGTGTTGGCAATATTATGCAACATGATTAGTCTATCCCGTTGTGATTTAGGATGTGGCGTATAAAAATTAGAAACTGTTTCAATATATTTACTTTCACATATGGCTGTTCTCTTAACCTTTTCCGGGCAGCATTCATTTAGACATGTAACCAAGGTACGCATAAAAGCTCAAAATTGTAGAAGCTTAGAAATTTCCTAGGTTTTTTTTCTGCGCTAGTGTCGCACATCTTTTAAAACTATAGATAGAATTGTCTTCTTAGTGTTTTGTGAGAATATTTTTGTAACAAGTGTCTTTATCCTTACAGATATGTCAAACTTTGTTAACACTGAGTGTGGAAGCAAACTATTTGAACATAAAGATTATTTATATCGGACAGTAGTGAGTGGTGAGAAGACAGTGGTGAGAAGGCTTACATGAAAAGTACATTCGGATACAAAGCCACTGTTTTTCTTCTTGGAGATGAGCCCATAAAATCATCCGGTGGGCCTATACATTCACAGAAGCTGCAAGGAACGTCAATTGAAAACAGACGTTTAGTGGATAAAATGATGAACAGGATAATCGAGAATCCAAATTCAACCACTTCCAAAGATTTACAGGTGCCTTAATTTCTTTGTTGTAAGGCATAACACAGTGGCATTTAGTTATTATTATTATTATTATTATTATTATTATTATTATTATTATTATTATTATTATTATTATTATTATTTGGGGGGAGGTTATTGCTATCGTAGTGCAAGCCACAGACTTTTGTTGTATAATCAGCACAGAGTTGGTTTGTCCGATTTTACCAATGAACAGTTGAATAGACAAGTGGAAGAGTGAAGAAAATTTCATAGTCACCCTACTGCTCATTTTTTTTTATTGTATTGTATGGAATATTAACAAATGTGACAAATGGGCAAGAACAGGGACTAACAGTGCTGAGGGATGTCATTCAAAACTGAATAGAAAATTGTTTCATGATCATCCCATTCTATTTACATTGTTGCTGTTATAGAAGCAAGAACAGCAGGAGAATGAGTCTAATATTGTTACTGGAGGTAAAGAACCAGCCAAAAGTGCAGAAATTGAAGTACAAACGCTCAGATCAGCGAATTAATACTTTGAAGGAGAGATCAAAATCCAGAGCTATGGGTTTAATGGATTACGTTTATACTGTATCCTATTGCATACTTTTGGAAAACTGGGAAGGAGTGTACCACAGAAAAAAGAAGTGCAAATTAATAGCATAGCTATTTCTTTTAATCATGATCACTTAGTTTTATTTCATGCTAAAACGATTTTACTTTCTTTTGGTGACTTGCGTTAAATCCTGGATTCATATAAAGCCAAAATCCCCAAGTCAAAAATTTTTCTTTGTCTTAACAGTAGGCGGAACAGGTATAGGCAAAACAGGAATTCTTGTTTCGCCTAAATCTTGATAACTTAGAAATGTTGATAAATATTGCCGGAAGGTAGTAGGCGAAACAGGAATAGGCAAAACAGGAAGGAATCCTTCCAAACTATGCTATGCATAAATGTCGGAAGTCTTAAAGACAGCTTTGTTAGACTTCCAAATTATGCTATGCATAAATGATAAAATTCTCATGGAACTATTTTGTTAGACTTTCGAACTATAAGTGTTGGAATTCTTAATAGGACAGCTTTGTCCGCCCGTCCGTCCGTAGACAGGTATCAGAGCAAAAATCGTTAAGAGATATTGAGATGCGGTTCTTTGCAATCGATTCAACATCCCAAGAATAGGTTTCATCTCCTCTGGTTACTCTCTGTTCAAAGACGAAGTGGTTCAAATTGGTCGTTTGCGGTTTCAACGCTTATCGCTATAAAACAAAAATTGTAATAGATAGCGACAAGCGGTTTTCAGTAAACGATTCAGGGTCTCAATAGAATATATTGTCACAACCCGAACTCTCTTTCAAACTGGAAGTGATTGAAATTTACTACTGCTTCCAGGTTCAATCAATACTGATTTTAATAGAGCAAAAACGATATAAGATATCGAGATGTAGTTTTCTGTAGTCGATTCAGCTTCCCAAGAGTAAATTTTATCATCTTCCTTAACTCACTATTGAATCCGGAAGTGATTAAAACTAACGATTTTCGGTTTCAACATTTATCGCCATGGAAGAAAAATGGTACTTGCAACACTGCAAAACCGGAAATGATTGGAATTTATTACTACTTCTGGTTTAAGTACTGATTCTCTTAGAGCAAAAATGGTAAGAGATATCGAGATTCAGTTTTTGCAAGCAATTCAGCTTCTCAAGAATAGGTTCTATCTCCTCACTTAATCATCTATTCAATCCGAGATAGGTTCAATTTAACGATTTTCTCATGTTTCCTTAAATGTGTATTGGGAAGGCAGCTCCACGAATCGTACCGAATTCTTCCGATGCATCTCGGGTGAGGCAAAGTGGTGCCAGGCTTCAAGAGTCATAGCGTTCACTGTAACTTCCCAAATGATTATGCCTTTTGTTGTGACCAAAAGGAGAACTTGATTTCCTTGTGCATTGAACGTTCCAAATCTAGGTTGCACTTCAAAGCCCATCCATTTAAATGACTCTTACTTATTGAAAATTAAATGCAGTTAATATACTCTTAATATTTAAGAAGCAAACTTAATAAGTAATACTAATTTTACATATAACGTGAATTCATTTTGAAAAAAGCAAGGCTTGAAACAGAAATCACATCACTAAAGTTCCAGTTCATTTCTAAGGAAACAGAAAATAAAATACATTCTCACTTAAATCAAATTCCTGAGAAACAAGAGGATGCAGGTACTCATGATCGTTAACCATCTACATATACTTCAGTAAATCCAATAAAATGGAATTAAATACGTTTGTCATCAACCAACACCAGTGCCAAAAGAAAGCATTGTACTTGAATATATTCTTGAGAAATCAAACTCATTCCACTTCATTTGGAAGTTTAATTCGAAAAATTTCTTCGATCATTTTCTTTCTCTCACACAATATTTTAACACTCTTAGGAAATATATTACAAATGCCCTTCAGAAAAATGTTCATAATAACTTACTGAAGCGTTATGTAGATACCGGAAGTTGTGATCTCTCTCTCAGAAAACGTTTCATTCTTCTTAATGTACATTTGGTAGGCAGGTAATGCATTCACGGAAGCAGTAGTCTGTAAAAACGTACTGCGCGAACAAGCTATATAAGTTTAGTTGACAGACATTTACAACCTTGTTTTTCTACTTAAAAATAATAAAAATTGCATAGTTTATACGCATGTTGCATTAATATCAGCGGCGCATAACATACAAGACTGCATTTACATCGTAGCGAAAATGAATCAGCATTTTTCTTTTTTCTTTTGTTTATCACTTCTAGTCTTTCATCTTCCTGAATTTGAATTAATTTCAAACTTCTAATATCAAATAAATCCTATTGATAGAAGTGATTGTAAATAGAAAAGAAGGAGAACCACGTCTAGTGAATTTATATATTTCACATATGAACGGAAGTAACAATATTTTAAAAAGAATACACTGTAAAAGTTATTATTATTATAAAAACAACATTTAAAAGTGTTCATATTATTCGTTAAAAGAGCATACAGAAATATTTTAGAAGTCTGAAAAATAATTTTTAAAAGAAAGGTTACAAACTATAGCTTGATATATGTAAGTTGAATACTACAAAATTATAGTTATTCAACCTATTATTAATTGTATCTTTAAGCACAGAGGACCTAACTTCAGGTCAAAATCAATAAAGATTCCTTTCATATAAGTCCATTATCTTTAAAAAGATAAATCTTATATTAATGAAGTAATCCTAGTGGGGTAATATTAGCACGTTTGACTAAATGAATATTTCACTTTCATTCAGGAGTTAACCTATATTACTAATATATTTGCCTTATCAGAGAAAGAAATTGTCTCACATTACTGTTTTCAGATCAATCCTCACTGATACAGGACTTCATCGGGACTCCTACATTTATTTGTGCATCTAGTATATGTACCAAAAACGAAAACTCTGCTTTTCTTGTTTCTCTTACTTGCGGTTAAGGAGAACGTATAATATTCTTTTTCCCCATAACTTTTTAGTGTAAATAACCAAATTGCTATTCTGTCTATCAAAATGCTTCCATATCAAATTTTTGCACATTCGAATTTCTAGGAAGAAAGTAAAATTCTGACATTTGTGAATTGATGAGATATATATGTATTTTGTCTCAGAAAATGCTTCATCCCAATGCAACTATTATATTGACTTTGCTTCCCAAACCTGTGGAACAGAATTTCCAACATCTCTGGAAGTGAATAAAACTCGTATTATGTGCATTACACTCCCATCCATTCAAAATCCCGTTTTATTATATGCAAGATTCAGAAGAAAAATACACTAAAGCTTAATTTTCGTTTGTACATAATCTGTTCTGAACGAAATTCTATTAGTTCATGCAAGTGAATGCTATATTCTCATTCTGTGAATCAAAAGGCCCCAAAATTCATAGGGTCTAAACGAATGATATCTCTTTCTTTGAATCAGAAAAATCATCACTGTACCAGATTTGTTCCTTTATGTTGTCAGATTCAGACAAAACAACAATCGTTTTACTGAGTCTGCCATGTTGGTTTTGGCATCTTTCGCCCTTCGGATTGGAATTACAAAAAAGATCGTATAAAAAGAAAAACGGGTTATACTTATTTACTCCCTGATTATTGAAAATTAGAGATGGTATCGAGACGAGACTACATAAGTCTCTGTCTTGTCTCGAATTGAAATTCGTTATCTCAGTCTCGAATCGTAAGTCTTTTTCTCGTCTCAATAGACTGGCTTTTTAAAAAATTAAAAGTATATAACTAGCATAGTCGTTTCGCCTTTCTATTGTTTTCAGTTCATTCTTGACTGTAGAATTATTATAATTTTTGTACAACTTTGTAGCCAATTCCTAATGCTTGGTTCAACCCTTGGTAGGTGTACCAAATTTTTGATAAAATCACAAATAGTGAATTGGATCTCAATTTAAGCAACAGATCTTATTACATAGCTATAGCCTAGGTGCTGAAAGTGAAATTAAACACCAATCTGTTAACTCCGATACAGGGTTTCCGTTTCTTCCCGTCTTGCAGGATCAAAGTTATTCAATATTACGTGCCAGACTAACACGATGGATAACAGTAAAACTGCTTAGAATTGAATCGTAAGGCAAATTTTACGTTTGAATACTTCATCTACCATTTATTACATTCTTCTTTTACTATTCACCACAGAATATCTCGCTTATTATATATTAAATATATGAAATGCTTTATTACTGTTTTACTCTTTCCGAGTTTACACAATGACTTAATTACTGAATCTCAGGCAAAAATAATTGCGTGAAGCTACATCCTTACAGTGATAGTGCGGTTTCAGCTCTGGCAGCTAAAATAGTCAGAATGTTGAATAGTTTAGTTTCTTAGTTGAATTCCTGGTTCTACACTAAGACAAATGAGTTTTGTTTCACAGATCTGATCCCATCACAGAAAACCACTATTCATTATATTTTATCGCTCTTTCTTCCTGTAATCAATATTAAAACCGAAATTAGTAGTATATTTCTACTACTTCTGGTCTTAAAAGATATATATATATATATATATATATATATATATATATATATATATATATATATATATATATATATATAGAGAGAGAGAGAGAGAGAGAGAGAGAGAGAGAGAGAGAGAGGAGGGATGGCTGTAAAGTGAGAGAGGGCAAGGGGTTAGAAACGGATGACAAGAAAGGTTCTTTTTCTTGCAAAACATATGGATGAAAAAAATCAACATTCAGAGCCGTCTATTGACGGAAAAATCGGAGAATTGAAAAATTTTCTCCGGTAGACTGAACCTTAAGACACTAAATCGATTGCAAAATGTTGTTCGTCGTTATCTATTGCAGTTTTTGTTCTATGATGCTAAAGGTTAAAACCAGAAACACCCACCTCTACGCAACTGTATAATTCAAGTGCAACGTTAATATTCTACTTAAATTCAACCACCAATTTTGAAGCCAACAGATGCGTTAAAGGAATACTTGGAGAGTGTTTAGTGTCATATTATTTATTATTATTATTATTTAACTTTGCGGGAAGAACGGTGGCTTAGTAGTGGAGCGCTTACCTCTGGGGCGCGATTCCCGGCCAAGTAAATTTGTGATGGACAACATTGTGACCGTGAGTTTTCTCAAGATACTCCCGTTTCCTTTCACATTCTCATTCCGCCAATTCTTCCATCATCTTAATCATTCGTTTCCCTTAGGTTAAAGGGCATAATCATCTGACATTAAACTAAACGATTTCGTATTTTTTTAATTCTCATTTCATTTCAACTTTCGAATATTTTCGTCTCAAGTATTAAGTTTCGTCCAACGTGCGCTCCTAGACTCAAACCTAGTGGTAAATCCTTCCCTGCTTTCAGCGTTATCGAAAATTCTTCAGTTAAAATGAGGGAAAAGAGACAAATTTCTATAGGATAATATTGAAATTTCTGACTGTTTATTCAGAAAATGCCTAACATGAGGATTCGTGTAAGTTAGAGTGTCAAATTCGGTTTCTACGTGCTAATTTAAAATAATAGAATAGACCCTATATGTTTCTATTCCGCCCTTAAATCGGAAAGGGGACAATTTCTACAATATTCAAATTTTCAGTTTAATACTAATTACACTGTAAACAATTACGGTCACATTTAGTGACCGATTACCGTCAATTCTGGCTGCAAAATGATTACTCTAAAATTTACGGTATTACCGGTACTGTAAAATTTATGGTTATAGACTATGTATAACCATACATAGTTTATTTATACCCTATTACCGTAACTTTAACACTAATACCCTGAATTTTAGGGTAATCCATTGGCAGCCAGAATTGACGGTAATTGGTCAATAAATGAGACCATAATTATTTATAATGTAGAACTTATTCTTTCCTGAGCGTCATTTCAGACTTCGCTTGAGGGCGGCAAAAGCACCACCGACATAATATTTTCACGTTTTGTACTAGTATATTAGTAGATAATCGATTAAAGTATATGTATTCCTCAAACTCTTGGGGAGAAGGAAATTTTCCCCTCCTTCCCCCCGTGAATGACGCCTCTGATATTTTCCATGCGAAAAACGGCAATTATGCTAATCTACAATAAAACGTAAATGCAACATGTAAGTATGGAAGTAAGTTTGGCTATGCCTATGTTAAACAAAACAATCAACTTATTAAGAACAATGGATACCTACGTTAGAGTTCTTCAGTTTAGTTGAAATGGAGAATGATAACGTTACTTGGCAAGTTCTATATGGGCTATGAAGTAATAACGTCTTGGATACGATTTGTACGCAAGAGAGTTAGCAGACAAAAAATAAACAAAATCAATGAATTTATTTTTTAAAAAATAAAAGAAAATAGTTTCCCGTCATCTGCTATATGATTTGTGATTGTAGTAATAAACATAAACTGGAAATGTCCATTGCGTAATTTCAGCCTTGTGAATGAGAGAGCAAGGGCGTGTTCACTTTACTTAAACACAAAGTAAACGATGACTACAGAAAATCCCCTCTAACACTATTTTTGAGATTACGTAAGAACAGGAACGATCAAGAGTGTCTAGAAATGTAAATATGTAGTACCAGTGTCTACTCTGTAGCTTTCGAAGAAAAGGTTATTTCCAATTACGATCTATTTGTAGAACATGTTATTTGAAATTTGCAGCTTAGGCAGGATGTTGTGAATTTGATATTTATACGTAACGTGATGCCCTCCCTTTATTTACAGGAAAAGAGGACTAACTAAATTTTGTTGAATAATCGCACAAGTCATGAACGAAATAAAAAAAAATGTAGTAACGCTGCTGTATTGTAGAAAATAAGAAGCTCTGTTATAGAATAAAGTATTGTTGAGCAAACTAATAGATCTATATGAAATCGAAATGTATGTCACTGACTTTCACTGTTCCTTCGGAACATACAATTAATTTTGGTGAAGTTCTTATGCCTCATTTAACACTGAGAAATAATCTGTATTTCAAAGGACAGATTTCCTACTACATGTCTGATTAATTACTGCACATTGCTTTGTAGAATCGCTGTTGTGTTTACGTAGTGCTATTGAATGATGGAGGGTGTTGAAGGAGTATTTTGTATTACTTTTTTGTATTACTTTCCAAGGTTACCAGAATATAAGAGCTCTAAAAGTCAGTAGGTGCAGATCCTCCTTCCGTATCGGTTTGCGTCAATGCAGCGCAAAATTTGCCTTTTAGTTTGGGATTATCCTCATAGCTGCTATAATAACTTAATTCATTTTTTGCGTAGCGTTGCAATTAGGGATGCATTCGAGTCGAGTCGAGTCGAGATTTAAGCCTGTCTCGACTCGTCTCGAGAAAATGTTGTCTCGACTCGTGTCTCGACTCGAAAATATGTTTCTGTCTCGACTCGTGTCTCGACTCGACAGTCTCTGTCTCGACTCGACTCGAATTCGAGTCGAGACGTCTCGAAATTCGAGTCGAGACATAATATACGAGTTAAAATATACGCACACATCAGCCAGAATATTATGACTACCTACCTTATTGTCAGTGTGTCCAACTTTGGCACGGATAACAATGGCGACGCGTTTTGGCATGGACGCAATGATCCTTGAAAGGTCACTGGAGAGAGTTGATTGGTACACATAGGCAAGGGCGCCGATTTTTCTGTAAATGTGGGGGGGCATTCAGATGCAGAAGGCATATATATGAGGATTTTAATTCAAATTGTATTCAAATTATGCCAAATACTGTATATTCATAAATACAATGCGGGGGCTCACATGAGCTTTGGGGGAGCCCCCCAGGATCGGCGCTCTTGCACACAGGTCATCTAATTCCCGTAAATTCCGGGGAGGGGCGATGCGCTCTGAAGTCATGTTCAATCACATCCCATTTGTGTTCGATTAGGTCAGATCAGGCGAGTTGGGCGGCCAGCACATCACTTGGAACTTGCCTCTGTGTTCCTCGAACCACTCCATCACAATCCTGGCCTTGTGATATGGTGCATTATCTTTTCGAAAAATGCCACTCCCGTTGGGAAACATGGTCGTCGTCTGCAAGCAGTGTGTGATACGCCTTGGCCGTCATGGTGCCTTGTTCGAGCTTCACTAGACACATGGATGCTCACGTGAATGTTTTCCGGAGCATAATTAAGCCACCGCCAGCTTGTCTCCGTCCCGCAGTACAGGTGTCAAAGAACTGTTCTCTTGAAACACGACGGATTCGCACCCTCCCATCGTCATGATGAAGAAGGTATCGGGATTCATCAGACAATGCAACGCTCTGCCACTGTGCCAAGGTTTAATGACGATGGTCATGTGTTCATTTCAGTCGTAGTTGCCGATGTCGTGGTGTTAACATTCGCACACAGATGGGACATGGGCTTCGGAGGCCCATCGTTAGGGGTGTTCGGTGCACTGTGTGTTCAAACGCACTTGTACTTTGCCCAGTAATAAAGTATGATGTTAGCTCTGTCACAGTTCGCTGCCTGTCTTGTTTTACCAGTCTGCCCAGCCTATGACGTCCGACATCTGTAATGAGGTGGGAGCGCCCAACCCCTCGACGTTTGGACGTCGTTTTCCCTTGGTTTCGCGACTTGTTGAAGACACTCACCACAGCACTCCTCGAACATCCGACAAGTCCTGCAGTTTCCGAAATTCTCCTGCCGAGTCTGCGGGCCATTACAACCTGCCCTCGGTCAAACTCAGATCGCACGCCTTCCCCATTCTACACACGGCTAGCACTCTCACTGATACTACATGCACCGTACGCGTGAATGACTAGCAGGCATTCGTCGGCAGGTGACACAGATATCCCCTGGACGGAAATTATATCGATAGTAGGTTGGTAGTCATAATGTTCTGACTGATCAGTACATACTAAATAAATTTAAAATGTAGGAAATTTTCAACATTCTGATTAATTTGCAGGAAATTTCACAATGAAAAGAAGCAACTGACTAGGACAAGACAACGGTTAGTTGATGGGGCAATCTTTTTTTTTTCTGGTCTTTGAGGTGTGAGCTTTGACCATGCCTTTTGAAATTTTGATGTTTGGTGCTCATCAGTCGCGCTTCCATTTTTTTTCTAATTGTTCCAGTTCATGATAATTAACAATACATTGCACAGTTCGAATACATGATCACGTTTTCATTCAATCCAACTCAAGCCGCTTCAGATACTATAGAGTTGTATTTGTTTATGAAGAATTAATTGCGTATTAGAAATACACCCCAACAAAACATTTTGCGTGCTCATCTGCTCAGTATTCAAGGTTTTAATTACAACCTGAATTGTTAAAATGTGAACGTAAGTTGCATTAGATATCTAAGCAGTTCCTAGTCTATGGATAATTCAAGCAATGCTAATTAAGGTCTTTCTAGCAAGCACTTCTGCTGTTCATAAACCTTACGCATTGGAGTAGGAAAAAAAAAGAAAGAAAGAAGTAAAATTGGTAATTTTACAACCGTGACTCACTCGGGTTCATGCTCTCTATCCTCAATGGAGCTCGCGTTCGCTAATCTCAATGAGGATCACACTTCAAGTTTCTCACTAATTCGAGCTTGAGCTTGATATTTACTGTGAAATTCTCTTTAGCTCGATCTCGTAATGCCACGCGTCCTTTCTTGTTTTTACATTTGTCTCACCATTTTCGATTTATACGGGTGGCGTGGACTTTTCAATTAAGTTTTTGTTTTCATTTTGACCCGCCGCCATTTTGCATAGGGTTGTCGTAGAGAGTCGAGACTTGCTCCATTTTTCTTTATTTTACAACAGATTTCAAACGATGTGCTACTTAACCCCCATTGCCATTTGAAAATTTTTATTTGGATCCCGTCTGGGGCCCTGCGGGGAACCCTGGGGCAAACTTTTTAGTAAAATTTTTTACCCCAAAAAAGTGTGGCCTTGAAAATGATGGGATACATGTTCACCGAGTTTTCCATTTACCCAATCGTTTCCGAACAAATGACTCGGTTCAAAATATTCTAGCAGGTAATTTCCTAGCTATGGCTTTTTAAATATCTAGAAATTGGCCATGTTTTTGGCCAATATCACGGGAACGGTAAGCCATAGAGATATGATATTGGTGGTAATCAATCCCTAATAGAATGTTAAACATTTTTGTCCTGATATTAATTGGTGGCCACTGGCCAACTGGCCATTGGTCAAACTACTGGCCAGTTGGACAGTGACTACCGGTTCCTATTTGGTACCAAAATGTTTACCATCCTTTTAGATATTGATCAACACCAATATGATCTCTCTATGACTTACGGTTCCCGATATATGGCTACTTAAATTTCTGTAAATCGGTCATTTTTTGGCCACTATGCCACTATCTTGCGAACGGTTAGATTGACGCGAAAAATTTAATCATTTTGTCTGATAGTTTTTGATGCTCTATCTAATGCAGTGTACAAAATTGAAAAAATTGCAAATAACAGACAGACGGACAGATAGACACACAGACATAGAGAATTCAGTAACGAACTTTTTAAGTTCGTTGAATATGTTGTAACTCACGATATCCCGCCCGGTGACATGTATAACTTCGGGATTCGTCTAGTTATAACATATCCAATGCGAACACAATTGTCTCGTTCGGATCTCAGTGGAGCCACTCCCTTGTCAGTAAGCAACTGTCTTCTTCAAATAACAAGTTGTTATATCTCGAATTATTTTCTTGGAAGATATTTCTGGTAAATACGATAATTTATTGTAATACACTGTAATTCTAGTCTAAGATACACGATATCGAAAATATGGCATTATAGACTAACATAATAATATTCAAATGTTACACTGGAAAATAAAATCTTTGGAAAATCGCAAAGAGGAACCTGACATTCATGTTCACAGTCATTCCTTATTATTTGATTTTAATTATTACTTCATTATTAACGAACTTAAAAAGTTCGATACTGAATTTTTTATGTCTGTGTGTCTGTCTGTCCGTCTGTCTGTTATTTGCGATTTTTCAATTTTGAACCGTGTATTTGATAGAGCTTCAAAAACTATCAGAAAAAGTTATTAAACTTTTCGCGTCACTCTTACCGTTCCCAAGATATTGGCCAAAAAATAGCCGACTTCCAGAGATTTAAGGAGCCATATCTCGGGAACCATAAGTCACAGAGAGATCACATTGATGTTGTTCATTACCTAAGAGGATGGTGAACATTTTGGTACCAAATAGTAACCGATTAACACTGGCCAATTGGCCACTAGTTTGGCCAATGGCCAGTTGTATAGTGGTCACCAATTAATATGGGTACTAAAATGCATACCATCCTCTTAGGTATTGACTAACACCAATATCATCTCTCTATGACTTACCGTTCCCGTGATGTTGGCCAAAAATGGCCAATTTCTAGATATTTAAGGAGCAATAGCTTGGGAGCCGTAAGTTGTAGAGAGATCATATTGGTGTTGATCAATACCTAAAAGGCTGGTGAACATTTTAATACCAAATAATAACCAGTGTCCACTGATTAACTGTCTACTGGCCAACTGGCCACCGTTCTCCAAATACTGGCCAAAAAGTTCAAATTTCTAGATATTTAAGCAGCCATATCTCGAGAACTGTAAGTCATAGAGAGATAATATTTTACTAATTACTATTTTTTGCGAGGTAGGAACAATGACAGTTTTCCTTCCCGCTCCATATCTCCATTCTTTTTAAGTTCGTTCTGGCAATGCTCATGGAGCATTCTCAACTGGTTAAATTCTGTGAAACTGTTAGAATTAATTATAAGCTGTGTAGAAACGCTTTGAAAATGCATTAAAATTATAAATGACAAGTAAAAGGTGCCTTGCTGAGCGTACCTTGTAGAGGCTCCCTCAAGTATGCTCCCCCGCACCCTAGGGTATGCGGTGCACTCTTTATCGCTGTCACTGGCTAATATAAATACGTATGAAACAGATGTCAGGCAAGGACAACTAGCGGTGTTTCCCATACGATCAGACGATGACATTTATGGCACGAGCCATAGTAGAAGGCGGCATAGTTGAAGAAACTACACCCTCTCAGTAACTTAAATTGCACGAAAATTTCCAAAGCAGGTTCATTGACCTGACTACCGCATGTTGCCCACTTTGTCCAAGAGCGGGATGGTTTGTTTCTAGCTTTTCTACCAAAAAGCATTTGTCTGGAATGGTGTTTCGGAGACAATAAAATAAAGAAAATATACTAGGCAGAGAGAGAGCAGGGAGGAGGGAGTGTACCAATTATTCTTCCCTCTAAACCAGCGTTTCCCAACCTTTTTCAACTTGCAGCACACTACGGGTGTAACATGGATTCTCGCGGAACACTTTCGCACAGAGAAGAAAGCTCGATCACTGGGTTTTCCTCGTGGTAAATCACTATGCTTATTTTTCATTCTAATTTAAAAGGAGAAAATAACTGCAATGAAATGTTGGACTCAGGTTATTAAAAATACGCTTACTCTTTCGAAAACTGTATCCAACCTTTTACTAAGAATGAAGATCATTAAATAACGAACAAATAAATCTATTTTACTTTTAAAACACAAATGTGAATAATTTATCGAAAGGATTGAATGATATTTTAAATTTTCAAGTTACGAAATAGTCTGTAACGATAAAGAAGCAATAATGGTCATAACAATAACAAATACTTTTTTCAACATTAGAAATGTACAGAAAAGTAACACGGCATGAAACAAAATTGTAGATTCATAGTAGAGGTTCATAGTAATGTGCAATACAAATATACATTTTCCCCTACGTTTTGCAATTTGATTGCTATAGAATTAATAATTTTGTTTTGATATCCTCGCGGTACACCAGTGGCCCATTCACGACACACCAGTGTTGCGGTATTTTCACTGCTAGCTTCTCATTTTAGATAGGTATATTTACAACAAAGGGGGGTAGCGTGCACCTTTGCACCCCCCTAAATCCGGCCCTGTCCAGAAGTTATGTAGCCCTATGGCGTTCATGGAAATAAAAACACAATAGTTATAACTATGCTAAATTACTATAGACTGCCAATTGCTCATTCAGAGAATTTATGATGTTCACTTTATTGCAATGTTCTTATACAGACTAGATATAGGCTACGGATAATAGTTTTATACAAACTAGATAATCAATTATTATTATTATTATTATTATTATTATTATTATTATTATTATTATTATTATTATTATTATTATTATTATTATTATTATTATTATATTTGAAGTACAATCAAATATCACGGCTTTAATTACTAGTTTTAATTAACTGAATTGAGCTGAAAATTAAATCTTGATCTCGGAAGATTAACTATTAAATTTATACGTTCTGTACCTTTCTAAAGTAATAAATGCTGAAATTGGTTTCAAGGCTGTTCCTGAGTGAATAATTTCTTCATAATAATATTAAAAGTTTTAGAAAAATTTTCGAGACATTCGAGTCGAGTCGAGATTTTTATGAACTGTCTCGACTCGACTCGTGTCTCGACTCGAAAATTCGAGTCGAGAAACACGTTTGTCTCGACTCGTCTCGAATTTTACAACGTGTGTCTCGACTCGAATCTCGACTCGAATTCGAGTCGAGTCGAGTCGAGATTCGAGACATGTCTCGACTCGTGCGCATCCCTAGTTGCAATCCGGAAAGATCGCTATGGAATGAAGCCCATAGTCCATCCCCTCTTCTTCTTCTTCTTCTTTTTTATTGTATACGATTTTTGGGATTTGAAGAGGAAAATGGAAACGCCAGAAAAAATAAACAAATTCTGTCCGATTCTGGGAAAACTTGATACAAAGTATTGAAATTCAATAGAGAAGAACAACGCTACACTTGTAGACACATTAACATTAATTCTTTTTAAACATTCTTCCAATGTTTATTTTATTTTATTTTATTTTAAATTGAGGCAATTAAGTCAATGGCCACTTGGATTGATTAATGCTTAATCCTATGTTAGGCTTATACATATATATATTCAACAAAAAACGACTTGAAAAATATACGTGACTGCTCTTATACAAATTTGATAAGGTTCAACACATTTTCTTATATTGCTATTAATAATATTTATTAGTGAATCGTGAACGTGTAACGAAGTTCTTCTTCTTCTTCTTCTTCTTCTTTTTGCCTTTTATTAGCTTTTAGAATCTTTTAATGTTTAAATACCTTTTTGCTGATATATAAATTTGTCATAGCAGAGATTTCAAATTATGAATCCTCATTTTCGATAAGGAGTGTGCATAAACGTCAAAATGTCATTTTTAAATGGAAATGTTTGCATTAGGTGATATTATGTTCAACAAAACTCATTCTACAATAATGAAATAAAGCTATTGCATGAATTCCTCATCAAATTGTAGAAGAGGGTATAATGAATATCTGAGTCTACCAAATGGTAAATGAATGACTAGGGCTTTCTTATGCACTACTGTTTTGCGTTAACGATAAAAATGCTATTTCGATTCTAATCTACCATTTATACACTTGTTCAGAAAATGTTGCTATCGTATTTTATACATTGGAACACGGATCCTTGTGTACTAGATTCTAGAGAAAGGAGAAGATGGACTAGCATGACATAAACGCTCATGAGTGTCAATATGCACTCTGCGGATTCCTGACCTCTGCAGATATGTTATGCAGAAAATCTCGTTGAGGATGTGTGACAAGCCTAAAATCCACTAGAATTCAAGCTAATAAAATTCAGAAATTATTTTTCTGGAAACTTTATAAATTCTTTATATACACATTCACAATTTTATCTTATTTTCTACTAATTGAAATAACTTTCTCTTCGTATCATTAATAAATGAAGCAAATAAAGTAATGAGCGTCCCAATATGGTACAGACCTACTGAGACCATAAGCTGTGTGGAGGAAAAGTGATGAACATGGAAATGATGTAGTTAGTTAGTACTACGGCCTGGCCGACTAGGTATCCACTTAAAATTTTCAAAGCGTTCTCCTTTTTTCAACTCTGGCTCCACGATCTCCTCACTTAAGCCTCCTAGATTTAATGACCATAACAATATTAAGTTCTGTATAAATTATGCAGTCTCTCGTTATGAGGTTTCCTCCATTTCCCATTCCCGTTCCTGTTGCGTTCTAATATTCGCCTAAGGATTTTATTTTCAAATATTTCAGTCTGCGTCCTTTCATCAAAGTAGGAAATATTCCTGCAACCACGTAATATATCAGCCATAATTAACGTCTTATATATTTTTAGCATCAGATTTTGGACTAATTAATAATATAAATTCCTTACTTTTAGTCGACATTTAATTTCTAAGTACATGTGGTTTTAGTTTGTTAATGTTGATCCCACATATTTCAAAATTTCCATTTTGTTGAAACTACTACTTGATACTTTAACGTAGTTTGCAGTGTTATGATTACGCGAATTTACACGTATATACTTTGTTTCCTCTTATTTATCCGTAAACCCACGTCCCTGGAGGTGTTTAATAAAACCTCTATATTTCTTTCTATCCTCTTCATATAATCGCCTTTCAGATTAACATCATTAGCATAAGCCATAACCTTGTGAGTGCCATTGCAGCAACGCATCTCCTTGTTTCAGGCCATTCTCAACGTAAAAGTTCGTGGACAAGTATTTTCCACCTAGGACTTAACTTGAGATTTACTTAAGCACTTCTTAATTAATCTTTTTTCTCTTTCTTTCGGTGTACTAAATTTTGTAAGAATGTTGTACAATGTTTTCCCTATAACCGAGCTGTAGCCTTCCTAAAATCAAAAAATAATTGATGTGCCGAGGTGTTGTATTCCCATTTCTTTTCTAGCATTTCACGAATTGTAAATATCTGATCGATAGATGATCAATTTCGTACTGATAATCTCCAATAATTTCACCCCATTATAAGGTCAATCTTGCTAATAATGTTTGAGAGGATCTTATAAGAGTCGACAAAAAAGAGAAGTCTCGATAATAATTACAACCAGTTTTGTCGACTTTCTTGTGAACTGGAACAGTAATCGAATCTTTCCACTCTTGTGGCAATTTCTCCTTGTTCCGGACAAGGAGAATGAGTTTGGGTATATTGTTCCACAATTTTTGCCTCCAGCTAAAATTAGCCTAGCGGGAATTTCGTCTACACCCGAAGATTTGTGTTTCATTAACTTAATAGCAATTTCTGTTTTTGCTCGATTAGGCTCTGTAATATACGCTTCTGCTGTGCGTTACACTTTCTCCATGAACATAAGTTTTTGGCTGCATGTTTAGCAAATTGTCAAAGAAATCTCCTACTTGTTAAAACTCAGTATCAGTATCCGTGAGAATTCTTCCGTCTGCTTTCTTTAATATATAAGCGAGAGTTTCCTCTTTCTTAAATTTATTGACGCTGTTATGCAAACAGCAATCTGCTACTGACAAGATCGCGGAGCAACACATAGGGGTCTACTTAAATATCACAGTATTAGTTGTGCCCCTCAGTTTAGTACTATCAGCTCTATGGTAACAATTTTGGTAATAATACTTTATGGTAATATTAGCTTCTTTCTAATTAAATTTGAAGTCGTTTGCTTTTATTTACGTCTGATGAGAATGTTTATCTTCATTCACTTCGGTACCTAGAATGATGAGAGTGTATCATCACAGAAGATTTTTTTTGATGAATTTCTTTAGAATTTTTGGGCAAATTAGCCCTTTGGCCTCTTCATTCTTGCACAAAAGAGACAAAACATTGCACAAATATTACTTGGAGATATTAGAGACTTTCTCTTTCAAGTGTGCCCTCGGAAAATATGTGAAACATACTTCGGCCCCACCCCCGCCATAATCTTATGGAGGAAACCCTCCCTTTGTTTGGGGGAAAGAACAAATGACCTCGGCTGTGTTGCCAATTTGTTATTCAGTCGTTTGATCTTGACGCGTGAAGATCGTAGGCTAACAAGACAGTGTACAGCGAAGTCCGTGACATAATTTATTGAAAGATCTCGTCCGGAGCAACTTGTCCCTCCACTCTTGATGGAGGTACGGGAAAACACATCGACAGCAGCGCTAGGAGAGGCACACTTGAAATTGAAAGACTTTAGCTAGTTTATAGCAACATTAGTCTAAGAATAGGTTATTTGTCCAATGCAGAGGTAGACAATCTTTTTCATTCAGTGATCTACCTCAGACTATGAAAATCTTTGTCGATCTACTTATGTGCAACTGTACTTATTATTGAGTATTCTGCCTTTTGGCAGGTCCTGGGACTAGTGAGGTTTTTTATTTCTTTTCTTCGTAATTTTCAGTTGGACCTGGAAGTGTTTCTTCCATGTTTCTCGATTTTCAGCTTCCTCTTTTCACTCCCAATATTTTCTTCTATTTTTCAAATCATCAATCACTTGTGTTCTTCTTCTTCTTCCTATTTCTCGCTTTGCTTCCATCTTTCCTTCTATGGCTGCATGAAAAAGACAATTTCTTCGCAAGATGTGTCCAATTCAATTGGCTTTTCTACGAAGGATGGTGGCTTGAAGCGTCCTCTTCTCTCCTATCCGTTTTAGAACGTCTTCGTTTGTTGCTCTTTCTGTCCATTTTATCTTCTTCATCTTCCTCCAACACCACATTTCGAAGCTCTCTAAATAAGGGACAACTGTACTTACGTTTTCATTTCCTTTAATACACATTTAGATTGAGATCTACGTTATTTCTTTTGTGAAGTGAAATAATGCCTTTTCAAATTACCTTTCTTTATTAGAAGAATACAAGCGTTGCACAGCAAACACACTCGGTTATCCTTTGACATAACAAAGGAGGAAAAATTGTTCCTTTTGTTCGTGGAAATGGTGTTTTCGTTACTTTATACGAAAGCATCTTACTCAACTGTGTAAAAGATCTTTTTAAAGGCCCTAACTTAAAAAAAAAAAAGTTTCGCAATCTACCCGATATTCAGTGGCGATCGACCAGATTAGTAGATCATGATCGTTTGTTTTACCAGCCATGGACTATTATATGGACAAAAAAAGAAAAGAAAAAAGAAAGAAAGGAAATACCGTACTTCTGTCGGCTCGTCTCGTTGAAACAACAAAAGTACCTTTGAGGAAGGGGCTTGCCTCACCCTGCGCCCCTTCCTGGATCTAGGAGGCCGCGGTGGCTCAATGGTAGAGCGCTCACCTCTGGTGCATGGGGTCCCTGGTTCGATCCCAGGTCGCACCAAGTGAACTCTGTGGTGAACAAACACCGTGTGCGTGGGTTTCCTCTGGGTTCTCCGTTTCCTGCCACTTTCTTCATTCCACCATTTCATTCATTCATCATCACCTTTAGCCTAGCCGGCAAAACCATGGGACGTAAAACTCACAGATTTTATTCCTGGGTCTATCACTGATGAGACATGGACCTACATTTTAAGGTGGAACCAAAACCAGCCAGAAATCGAAACAAAACTACTAGAACCACCATGTGCATCACTCGCTAACCACTAAGCCACCAGGTGTGGAGTAATACCACAATGTTTATGTCAATTGAACTTTGAGTAGAACTGCGGAGGATGAAAAAATTTTGCTTTTAAAACATCTCTAGAATTATACCAATTGTGGGTGTAAAGCCAAAGCATCGTACCGTACATTCCAAATGTTGTTTAACTTTCAACATCGTCTGCTGGGTTTTCTTCTGCTTTCGCGGTTATTTTTTTTCCTTTCGTTTTACAAAGAGAAAGAGAAGGTGCGATGAAAAAAAAAGTTCTATGTACGTACTTCCCCTGCCCACATCAGCCGCTATTATTCAGGATGTAAAGGCGGAACTTTCATCAACTGTTCGCGCCTGGCCTCTAAATAGCTGTTCTTAATCTTCTCAACCTTCAACGTCAAAAAGTTTTATGGACTTGTTTTCTTCGTCTTCAAACCGAATTGAAAGCAAACTGCCTGGTGTTTATTTACTTACACACCTTGCTTGCACTGACTGAAAGGACATGCGACTATGTGACACCTTGGTCTTTGTGCGTTTTATATGTACATATTATGAATTTAGACAAAATGGCAGGAGGACAAAATGGGAGGGGACATAAAGCGGATGAAATGGCAGGACAGAATGTCAGGAAGTTAATTTCGCAAAAATTATAACTCCTAGGGCTAGTATTTTAAAGTTTCAACTATTGTGTTTGTTAGTAGGTAACGGTTCTCGATTTAGTCATTTCTGCCTCGAATGTCCAAAGCATATAAATACAGCTAAATTGAACCAAGAGAGTAAAAGAGGGTAAATATCAGTTATCCAAACAACTTGAAACTTAACTTAACAAATCTTAATTTTTTTATTAAATTTATTTCGTTGTAACCATCTTCCAATTGATTGATATCTTGGTCTTATAACAATTCTAACTACAATAAAATATAGATTGAAAGCAAACAAGCTAAGTACAAAACTGAAAGAATGGTTACTATTTATTCTTCAATACTAATATATATCATAGTACAGACTATAAAATTCCTTTACAGTTACAGGAATGAGAAAGTTTTTTTTTCTAATTTTCTATAATATCCTTTAAATTATAAAAACAGCTTGTAGTTGTAAGAATGACTAATTACGTACATCTTTCTTAATTCTCAATAATAACGGATATCGTAGAACAGACTATAAGGAACATTGCAGTCGTTAGAATGACCAATTACTTACATCGTCATTAATTTTACGAGGTGCATCCAGAAAGTAAGTTTCCCACGCGCCCTATAGCTAGGAAACGGTATGTTACGCGAAGCGACTGCGTGTACGTGAGAGAATATGGTAATAGCATGACACATGCACTGGCGGAACTTCCCTAGTGCTCTCAGTAGGTCGTGGCAGTGGTTAAAGATGGACGTTCATATTCCAGCTCCCGCCGCGTGCGAAGTGCGAGCAGTGATAAAGTTTTTGAATACACAGGGCATATCACCGATTGAAATCCATCGTCAGCTGTAGGGATGCGCTCGAGTCGAGACACACTTTGTAAAATTCGAGACGAGTCGAGACAAACGTATTTCTCGACTCGAATTTTCGAGTCGAGACACGAGTCGAGTCGAGACGGCTCTTAAAAATCTCGACTCGACTCGAATGTCTCGAAAATCTTCCTATAATTTTTAATATTATTTTGAAGAAAGTATTCACTCAGAAACACCCTTGAAACCAATTCCAGCTTTTATTCCTTCAGAAAGGTACAGAACGCATAAAATTAATAGTTAATCTTTAAAGATCAAGATTTAATTTTCAGCTCAATTCAGTTTATTAGAACTAATAGTTAATGTCGTTGTATTTGGTTGTACTGCAAATATAATGATAATAATAATAATAATAATTGATTATCTAGTTTGTATAAAACTATTATCCATAGTCTAAATCTAGTTTGTATAAACCTATTGCGATAAAGTGAACTTCATAAATTCTCTGAATGAGCAGTTGGTAATCTATAGTAATTTAGCATAGTTATAATTATTGTGTTTTCGTTCCCATGAACGCAATAGGGTTACGTAACTTCTGGATTATTCGCTTGCCCAACTATTTTGAGGTTTTAATATGTTGCAGCATATCACGAGCTACGGATAATATATAATGTAACATTTGTTGTACATCACATATTATGATACGATACTATTTTACTTAGTATATCTTATCTAATATAAATAAAATAAAGAGTTTGTTTGTGTGTTTGTCTGTCTGTCTGTGTGCGACCTGGGAACCAGACGAGTGGACCGAGAGTTCCCAAAATTTGGTCACGGGTACCTTAGTCCAGGCCCCAGATCAAGACGAAGCGTTTTTTTTAAATTTCGAACCAGGGGGGGTCTCGGGGGGGGGACGTTTACTGGGACCGACCTGGGGACCAGACAAGTTGACCGAGAGTTACCAAATTTTGGTCACGGATACCTTGGTCCAGGTCCCAGTCTAAGGCGAAGTGTTTTTGTCAAAATTGGAACCAGGGGGTCTCAGGGTGGCGTTTAGCGAGACATGTAGTAAAAGTAATCCAAATTGATCGACATTAGTGTCAAATCCATAGTTTTCACGGTCGCTGAGATCAATGGTGACACTTCCATCAGCGATGGCTTGCAAATTCAGCTACTACTGCATGCGGGCCGGGTGTCAGCCGGTGAGGAATACCGAGACATGTATAAATAGCCCATATTGATTGATACTAGTGTCAAATCCATAGTTTTCGCGGTCACTGAAATGAATGGTGATACTTCCACATGTATTGACTTCCAAATACAGCCCCCATGCGAAGAATGGGCATATTAAGCTAGTATTACAATAAATGGACTGCTTGGATGCCAAGAATTAGTACAGATAAGTACCATTCACTTCTATGAATAGGTATTTTTTAAAAGGATTTTTGTAAACACTAAGTTATAAAACAATGAACTACATACAGTAGTTATGGTTTTGGTTCCCAACATAAAAGAAATATGGATTGTTCATGAGATATTGAACTTCAACTTTCACTCCTGGAAAATTTCAATTTTGGAGTTAGGCCACTTGGCATCAAAGCAGTTCACTGTAAGATAAATACATTTCGCACATTAGTAACATAGTTGTTCAGGGGCCTTCGATTTCCATCCTCTCAAATGAAAGCTGAACGATTGCTTGATACATGCTGACTATATAGGAGAAATAGTGTATTAAGTTTTCGAGCTTTGGTGCGTATCCGTATTTACACTCTGATATAACTTTAAGTTCACACTCAAATCGAGCTAATTGTTTAATGCATTTCGAAAGCTTTTGTTTTTATGCAGCTCATTAAGGAAAATCTACTTCATAATCGTAACATTTATGTACTAAGAAGCTATGAACGTAAAGTGGACTCGACCTAGCCCCGTGGCCGCTGTGACTCAGTGGCACAGCTCTCACCCTTGGTGTGTGAGGACTCTGATTCTGTGTGTGTGTGTGTGAACTCCGCGGCTAGTGTACGCGTCTTTGCCGTGGAAGACTCGGGTTCAATTCCTGGCGCGAGCTCATGTAGTTGGGATTCCACGTTAATCAGTAGGTCTACATTTCATATATCCTCGCTGCTGAAAGAGACGGTAAAGTCAAAATCAACTCAACAATATATATGTGTGTGTGCTTATGTGAATTTCCTCGTGGCTGTATGGTTAACACATACGCCTTGATCGCGGGAGACTCTGGTTCGATTTACGGTGGAAGCTCATGAAGTTGTTACCGGTATCCCACTTTAAACTGTAGATCCATGCCTCATATAACCATAGATATAATATATATGCCTTTGATACACTTATTTTCCGACTTGGAAGCCATCGAAAATTTCCGGACACAGAGTCCCGTAGACCGAAAATGAGAAACATGGCTACAGAGTAAAACAACCATAGAAATTTAAGCTTTTTAGGCTAACTTAATCCTTACATATAATGCAACTAGCTTTTCCAAGTTATAATGGAGGAAATGCTATCATTGCAACACTCTGAGAATAGAAAATGTTCGTCAGGTATTACTATCCCCCCCCTCTCCTGCAGAATGAAAACCCTGACTAAAACTCAATATACATATATAAAACTATTTTGTGTAATGTAACAAACAGTGGCGGATAGTATTCATGTTTCCTTGCAGAGGTCCTTACGAGGGTTCGCTTCCATCTTCCTCTCCCCAAGAACTAAAATAAATTTAAAAATTGCTATTACTTGTTAATCTTGTACAAAGGACGCAATTAAAGTCCCAGTGTAACACCCCTTCACATTTAGATTTTTCCCCTGGAAGAAAACCAGTTATTATTGTTTCTTGATTTCTCAGTCTCACCTACATAAACATACGAATAGAATTACAGGATAGGACATGTTTAGAGTGCTTGCACGTGACATCTAACTATATTTCTCATCAAATGTGTCACAGATGAAATTTTCCGTTTGTACTGCCTCTATTTTCTGGTACATATGTTTCATTTATGTTATGTTGCTAAAATTCGTTAGGAAACAAGTACAGACTGCGCCTGTGTGCCTGACAAAACGTAAATGTACTGGATAATTATTTCTTCACTTTCTTCCAGAAAAAAAATTAACCCATCTCATGTCGGCTAACAAAAGGAGGTAGCGGACCAAAGATAGCCGTTGTTTACCTAAGGTCGTTACACAGCAGGGGTTTCATTCAGTCAGAGGGAAAAGAAAAAATAATTTAAGGTTTCTACATTTGTTTTGAAGTGCAATATACTTCTTCCTTTTATTTTAAGAACCATTTCCTTCTCATTTGTCTGCATCAGAAAAAAATGCAAAAAAATCACTAGAATGTGCCTATTTACCCAAAGTAGTACTAGATCACTAGTTCAATAGTAAAATCACTAAATCTAGTACGAAATCATAAATGTGGCATCCCTGGGTTGGAGCGAAGGTAATGGTTGGAGTAAAAACTAGTCCGTATTTCTACTGCGTTCTGTTGTTGAATTCACAGAAATGTTCAAAAATAAATTCAAGAAGTAAAACACGATCCTACAAAAGACTGTTTACTTGCTCACTGGTTTTAGTATTGTGAACTGAAACTCAAGTGCGCAGTCATGTTGAATACTTCTGTCCCTTTCTACTTTACAACTTGAGGTGGGATGAGGGTCAGGATAGATCTAGTGATATACCGCTAAAGGAAGTGCTTCAGTACAGAGTCGGAAGCGGTATGTATTGTTTATACTACTTACAACGTTACCCCCCACATAAAATATAAATTCACCCTTTCTCCCTTCCCTTTTTCGAATACAATGAACCGACTCTTTTGCTGAAGAAAGATGCTAAAAGAAAATTGAAACATCTGTGTCTAAACTTTCTTTGAAGCGCAGTCTTTTGTATTTGTAAGGTTTTACGAGTGTTTTCGAGATAGTCAAATCTTTTACCATGGACTCCTGCTGCGAACTGACCGTGAGTAAACACCCGATCTCGCTGTGCTCAATTTCTCCGCACACGTGAAATGGGTTTGTTGTTTCCAAAACAAATAGGAAGTTACCATGTGCTTTTGCATTTCTGCACGCACACAGGTACCATTGTTGTTTTAATGATCAGAAGAAATATCAAAACCATCCGATATATATGATACAAAACAGCTAACAGAGGGAGGCAAAGATAAAAGTATGCCTATACCAAGTTTTCCGCGTGGTACCATTATGGAGAATAAATATTTGATAAAGTCACGTAGATGCGCTTAAACCTATTCCATCTGTCCTTATAATTTTTCTGGTCTCATCAATTTCTCAGGAGAATACGTACAACATATGTCCAAATTCCATATATACTCTTTCTAAACTAATGAGTAAACTCATTAAGAACACCAACTGATATCAATAAACAGGAAATAAAACAATACTTTATACTTCTATCATTTGGTACCCATCTCTATGAAGCACAGCTTGTTTCTTTTCGAAATAACTCCTTCGTGTCACAGCTGTGGTTAGTTTTGTTTTGTGTTAGGATAAAAGAGAGAAATGCAACATTTGCTTCGCGGTGAAGTTATATATATTATTAAGATGAGCGGTGATAAGCGAGGTTTAACAAAGAGTGCCTTTCGGATGCACAATTTAACGGGTAGTTGCAGTCCGTGTTGAGAATCGAACCAAAGCTATGTAAGACATGTTAATATTGAGCTCTTTTGTGGTAAAAGTGAACTTCAGAAACACACAAAAGACTTGAAACATCAAGCTAATGTAAAGCAATTGAAAAATAGCCTACCTATCGCTGCATCTTTTCTGTGGCTAGGAACATGCAGTGTGTAGCAACAAGAATTATGTTAAGGACTTTTTTTTCGAACATAACATTCCCTTCCACACCATAAAAGACAATATAATGTTTGTTAAAAGAAAGTGCACATAATATTTTTAAATTTTGTTTGTGATCCTATCATGCATAATTATAAATAATGCCTTTCATACTACGAGAATGAGTTCAACTATATGTCATGGCCTCTCTAGAGCGGGGCCGCGGTGGCTCAGTGGTAGATCGTTCACCTCTGGTGCTTGGGGATCCTGGTTCGATCCCAGCTCGCACCAAGTGAACTTTGTGGTGGACAAACACCGTGTGCGTGGGTTTCCTCGGGGTTCTTCCGTTCCTCCCACTTTCTTCATTCCACGATTTCACTAATTTCTCATCATCACCCCTCTGCTTTAGCCTAACCGGCATAACCGTGGGACGTAAAACTCAAAGATTTCACTTCATTTTTTCCCTCGAAAGCGAGATCTTTCAAAATTATTTATTGTTAGATATTGTAAATTTACGGTACCTATTTTAGTGGACGGGAAATTTTGCATTTAATCGGATAATTTCATGGCTTCTAACAGGAATTCGCAGTTACGAAATTTGCATCACTGTCTTTTGAAAGGATGCCTAAAAAAATTCTACTAGAAAATAACTGAAAACACAAAATGGATTTGATAGCCAAATTCACGTCATCTTGGTGCATCATCATTTTTCTTTAAATATTTGTATTTAGTATTAGATTAGAGTTTAGTGTCCCTTTCAGCATCAAGGCTATATGAGACGTGAACTTACAAATTAACGTGGGTTCAAAACCACAGGAATTCCCATCGGAAATCGAACCTAGGTCTCCCGCACCAAAGACGCGTACGCTAATCATATGGACAAGGGTGTTCGATATTTAGTAATGTGTACATAAAGTTGTGAAATTGCGCTTGTATAATGGAATGCAATTCCTTCTACTGACATAAACCTTCACAATACTTAGCTAGACAAAGTATCTAAAGAAAATGTCACTCTTTATGTCTCAGTTCCTGGTTCGACTGAAGGATGGAACAAATTGCAATGAACGTTTTTGGATCCTACTTTGTGTAGTTGATTCATCATAAACTTGGTATTTGATACGGATATGAACTATTACACTTATTTGGTGTTTATTTCTAAATAATAAGTCCTAATACAACTTCATAAAGTTGTAATTCTTCTTTAGTTTGTATCACTTCACACAATGACAAATCCAAAAGGTGTGTTGTATCGGTGCAGTACCAGTTTTTCACGTTTTTCAAAATGTTCCAAAACCCAAAGAATAATCTTTAATTTCTGATATTTTAGTCGTCACAAATTACAATTTTATAATGTAGTCAATGTTTATAATTACTGGGCAGTTGGGCGTTTAAACTAATGACATCATAATAAAGTCAAAACCATAATTTTGAGTTGAATTGATTCTGAGTTTAACATCTCGTTCAGCAGCGAGGCTATGTGAGACGTGGACCTACTGATTAACGTGGAATCCGAACCACATTAACTCCCACCGGAATCAAGCCCAGGTTTTCCACGCCAAAGGCAAGTATGCTAACCGTTAGCCACGAAGGAACTCCACCATAATTTTAGTGGGCGATAAGAAATATCTCGCCAGTGCTTTTACAATAAATAAAATTTTATAAGTATTAAAGAATAGTGGTAAGAGATTTTATAATAGCTCTTTTATTTATGAGATATGAGTATTTTGAAAAAAAAACAACTAAAGAATAGGTTGGCGAAACCACAAAAGACTCGTAAAATAAACTTTCTTATAAATACATACGCACCTTACTCATCTTTTATAATTGCTATGCTTACGTTCTCCATAAAAACAGAAATTCTCTTTTAGTGATACTTTACACAAGATCATGAAGTGGGTTCAAATTTAATTAAAGGCAAAATACAATACAATAATCCTCAAATATTGCCTCAAGTGAGTTTAAAGATTTCTAAACACTAGTGCGAAACCGGGCTCTGCCGTTGCGATCGATTTACAGGTCTTGAGACGAAAGTAAGAAGGGACTTAAGCACACAGTAAGTAAAAACAATTAATATGCCTGTAACTTTCCCCCAAATGGGTGTATCTTAAAACTAACTTCACCATTATTTTTCTAATTAAATTCTAGCCCGAAATTATGTATCATATTACCCTATTCCTATTTTGAAAACTTGACTTTAATTCAAAATGGCGGATTTCAAGATGGCTGCCATCAAGGTGATATCTACCATACGACTTCCCCCCAGGACTTATATGTATCCACATGGTTTTTCTTCACTTTTCTTCATTAACGCTCCGTTTACAAAGGGTAGTAAGGGACTTCTGTAGTAATCTCTAATAACCACATCACAACTCATAAACTTTATTTAAAAAAAAAAATTGAAAACATGCACCATGGCAAAAATTTGTCATCACAAGTAATGATGCATACATGCCTTCTATCAGCAAAAAAAGTTACATTGAAATTGGAGCCGGACATTTGAGTGATGTCCCTTGTGGGATGTGATTGAACGTGACGTCAGAACACATCGCCCCCCTTCCCGGAATTTACGGGAATTAGGTGAGCTGAGTGAGCACATGTGGTGCCAGCTCTCTCCAGCGACCTATCAAGGATCATTGCGTGTATGCCAAGACGTGTCGCCGTTTTTATCCATGCCAAAAGTCGACATACTGACAATTAGGTAGGTAGTCATGATGGTCTGGCTGATGTGTGCGTATATTTTAACTCGTACATTTTGTCTCGACTCGAATTTTGAGACGTCTCGACTCGAATTCGAGTCGAGTCGAGACAGAGACTGTCGAGTCGAGACACGAGTCGAGACACGAGTCGAGACAGAAACATATTTTCGAGTCGAGACACGAGTCGAGACAACATTTTCTCGAGACGAGTCGAGACAGGCTTAAATCTCGACTCGACTCGACTCGAATGCATCCCTAGTCAGCTGTATCGTTGCAAAAATGTCAATGCTGACCCTGTGCGCCTTGCTTTGTGCTCTAGGGTCAGTTGCTTCAACACAAAACTTCTTGATCAACAGGCACTCCGTGACAGTGGTGTGCAATAAGGAGCGGAAAATCTGCAGGAACTGCTTGCTCTAATCGTTAGTCCCATGGACCTGGCACAGCTAACGATGCATTTCGGCTATCATTTGAAAGTGAATATGGAAGAACCATGAAATAAAGTAAATAGACACTCGTCAATTTGTTATAAAATTACATGGCGAGCAGATTTTTTCTGATCCCAAACGGTTATAGTCGAATATATGCGGTTAAAGGAGCATTCTGATTAGCCGAATGCAAAAGACGTCAATAATGTTTCCCTCTACAAGCAACGACTTCTTCATCGCCTCTGTGACCCAGTCGGAAGAGCACGCGGCTAGTGATACAAAGGTTGGTGGTTCGAGACTATCCAAGCGTAGGCCTACATTTTTTTTTTTTTTTTACTGCTTAAAGTGTTGTTTAGACTCACCTTAATGTAAACACATTACGCATATAGGCGATTTAAGATATTTTGGGAGAGTAATTTAATGGTTCATTGACGCTTACGGCATGAAGAACATACTAGGCACGTTCCCAGGTACATGTCAGGCTCTCTCCCTCCCTAGGGGCGGACATAGATTGTGACTATCACTTGCCATCCATGTGATTTCTTTGTCACATACTGTCACATGCGATTTTCTCCATGTTTGCCTGCGCCGATTATGAAAATTCTTTCACTAATCGATTTCTCTCGTCGAGTACTACAAGAATCAGTTAAAATCTTGCGGGCCCTTTTTTCTTCCCCAACCCAACTTTTTATGAATCGGAAAGTTTTATTGTTCTGCAGAAACAAGTGAAAGGAATATTCATAGATCGGAAAATTTTCATTACGATGTAGAAACAAGTGGAAAAAACTTTTCATAAGCCGGACAATTTTGGATATTATATATAGTGATATTAGGTAGAAAATTTTTCAGTATATTTAACTGCACATTGAGCTACAAAATTGAATTTCTGTAGAGGAAAGTTAGTCAGCAACAAATTATAATTTTCCAATTAGCTTTCGGGAACCGGAAAATTTTCTAATATTTCAAGTTGGGAAGTAAAAATTTACATTGTGTTTCTCTCTATCTCTCTCCCTCCCTCTGCAAGCTCTTTCATTGCTAAGCGGTTAACATATTCCTTTGGTATGGAAGACCTGCTACGATTCCCGGAGGGAGCTCATGTAGTTCGGATTCCACGTTAATCAGTTGGTCCCGTCTCATATAGCCTCGCTGCTGAAAGGGACGTTAAACTAAAAATTAACTCAATTCAACAGTTATGGGAGACTTAGCCTCTCTCTCTCTAGCCATATATATATATATATATATATATATATATATATATATATATATATATATATATATATATATATATATATGTGTGTGTGTGTGTGTGTGTAAAGAACATACATCAAGTTTGTAGAGTACAAATATTCCATTCTCTTATTTAACATTTAAATTTATTAAAAATGATGAATATTTTCCAATTCATAAAAAACATACTTCACTTATTCGTACATCGTTGGTTGGCCGTAAAATTTATTGGTAATAAATATTGTCTTAAAAAGTTTCATGAAGTGAAAAACTAACGATTCTTCATTTCTTCAAAAATGTTTCAAAAACTTCAATGCGTTCTCACCTTAGAATCCACCTTTGATCTCACAAAATTATATTTCGTCAGATTAATACGCGTAAGACAAAGTTTTCTCATAGCTTTACTACTATTCTAGATTTACATACTGGAACATTTATAAATAAGTAGAGATAATATAAATTGCTTACTGTTAATTTTTGACATCCAAAATTCGAGTTTAAGTAACTCATGAAAGCAAATACTGACCATTTTCTGAAAATAAACATTTATTTATTCATATATTCATTCAGAAGAGAAAGTGAAATATAACTAATAAGGAAGCTGATTTGTGTAGTTGTTCTTCCAATGAAATAATAAAAGAAACGTAAAAAGCTTCACTATTAGCGCTTCGTTCTAAAAGCAACTGGTAATTTCATTTTAATTTACAAAATAAAAAACACATATTACTTTTTTATATATGTATGTACTTCTTCTATCGAATCGTCATTATTTCCGATACATTTTTATACATAATAATGGTAGTTTTACAATACAAATATTTGCTCTAAGACGTTGATTATACAAAATTCCAATATTGAAATTATGATTTAAGATGTTAAACACAATAAAATCAAAGCATTTCTTCTTATTTCCTGTTACAAAAATAATCTTCATAACGAACTTTTATGTAGTTATTCCATTACATAGGCCAGCGTTTCCCAACCGGTGTGCCGCGAATGGGCCGCTGGTGTGACGCGAAAAAATCGAAACAAATTATTAATTCTATACGAACCAAATTGCAAGACAGGGGAAAATGTATATTTATATTTCACATTACTATGAACCTCTACTATAAATCTACAATTTTAAATTTCATACTGTGTTACTTTTCTGTACATTTTTAATGTTGAAAAACGTATTTATCATTGTCATGACCATTATTACTTCTTTATTGTTGCAGACTATTTCGTAACTTGAAATTTTAACATATCATTCAATAAATTCAACAAAGCAAGCATGCATACAAGTTACCTACATTTGTGTTTTAAAAGTATAGGAGATTTGTTTATTTGTTCGTTATTTTGTGATCTTCCCTTTTAGTTAGAGGTTAGATACAGTTTTCGAAAGAGAAAGTGGATTTTTAAAAACCCGAGTCCTATATTTCATTGCTATTGTTTTCTATTTTAATATTAGAATGAAAAATAAGTATAATGATTTAGCACGGGGAAAAATCAGTGATCGAGCTTTCTTCTCTGTAAGAAGGAAATTAGTAATCACATTAAAATACCACGGTAATTATATATATATATATATATATATATATATATATATATATATATATATATATATGGGTGTGCCGCGAGAATTCAAGTTACACCTGTAGTGTGCCGCAAGTTGAAAAAGGTTGGGAAACGCTGACATAGGCAGTCCTATATGTGAAGAAATAGTGGAATTTTCTGTTTCAAATAATTGATAAATTCACAAAGGTTTGTTTTCGATTTCTTGTTAAGTTTTAAATATAGGAATGGGATATTTGTTCTCTACGAACTCGATGTATGTTCCCCACTTCACACACACACACACACACACACACACACACACACACACAGAGAGAGAGAGAGAGAGAGATAGAGAGAGAAACACTGTCTAAATTTTTACTTCTCAACTTGAAATATTAGAAAATTTTCTAGTTCCCGAAAGCTAATTGGAAAATTATAATTTGTTGCTTTCTAATTTTCCTCTACAGGAATTGAATTTTATATCTCAATGTGCAGTTAAATATAGTGGAAAATTTTCCACCTAACATAACTATCTACAATATCCAAAACTGTCCGGCTTATGAAAGTTTTTCCATTTGTTTCTACATCGCAATGAAAATTTTCCGATCCATGAAAATTCCCTTCACTTGTTTCCACAGAGCAATAAAACTTTCCGATTCACAAAAAGTTGCTTCATGTTTTTCTTCAAAATGAAGAAAGTTTTTCGACTCATAAAAAGTTTTTCAATTTTTCCATAGAAGAGAAAATATTTTGATTCATGAAAAATTGTTTCACTTGTTCCTACATAGAACTGAAAATTGTCTGAGCTATGAAAATTTTCAGATTCTTTAAACGATCTTTCACTTTTTAACAATTCGTTTAGAACGGAAAATTTTCCGGAAAAAATATAGAAGAAAATTTTCCACCTCACATCACGGCTAAACAACGATGTAGGAATAAGTGGAGCATGTTTTTATGAATCGAAAAATTTTCCGGAAAATTTTCATCACTGGTTGCACTGTAACTAAATGAACCTTATTGTTTTGCAAGTAGTAGTTACATAGTTGTGTAGCTAGCGGAAGTGGGTTACCACTTTTGATGCCATCGCGACAATGTAAGAACCACGTGCTTCCAAGCGGAGTCAATAACAACAAGACCAGTGATTAACTCATTCTTTAGTGCAAGATTTCACGAAAATGTCCCAGAGTTGACCAGCGTATTCTGCACATGTAGGAACTGAAAAACTTACATTTATGGGTTTTAACATCATTAGTTTAACCTCCTCAGACTATCATCTTTGCGATTTCTGTCTCAGTTAATGAGCTTAGGGAGAAAGGGAGAATTAACTGTGACTCTTGATCCAATACAATCGTAATTAATTTCACTATTTTCCCTGCGTAAAAAAAAAAGAAAAAAGTTACTTTCAAATGAGGAGGAATTCGTAATTCTGAGGGACAGAGTACAATTTGTACATGGTCAATTCCGGAAATTTCACTTTTCGCAGTTCGAAAAATAAAATCGGAAAAATTCCGGAATTCGGAAAATTCCGGATTTCGGAAAAGTTCCGATGTTGGAAAAATTCCGGACTTAAGAAAAAATCAGGAATTTTGAAAACTCCGATTTCGGGAAAATTCCAGCATTTTCCGAATTCTGGAATTTCTGAATTTTGGAATTCTCTAAATTCCAGATTTTTCCAAATTACGGAATTTTTCCGAAGTCCAGAATGTGTAATTCCCGATTCCGGAAGATGTTGCCATCCCTATATAGTACACTAGCATATATTACCCGCTTCGCTGGGTTGAAATGAAAATTTAAATGCACAACTCCATATCTCATGTGTTTAATACCCGTGAAATATGCTTGCAGTAAATGTTAACATTATATCGCCTGTCATTTATGTTAACCCGCCGAGTGACACGGTCATGCGGGTTGCATATAAATACGTTTATTTTTACCTATGATGAACTAACAAAGGATTTGTACGTTATGGACACTTGAATGGTCAATTATCTCAAGACACTGGAAATTAAAAATTAAAGTGATATGATAAAAACCATCTAGGGTCCAAATCCTAATAACCCCCCAAAAATGAAAGAAATTGGTTCAGCCGTATTAGCGTGATGAGGGAACAAAGGATTTGTACGTTCTCTTTTATATATATAGATACCATACAACTATGTAAACGTTTTTTGGATTAACGAAGTTGTCAATTCAGTTACTTAATGATAAAATCATAAGGTCTATATATTAACTTAGTCACTGCACTACATTGAATTATTTTGTTAAATGTACACATTACACAATTCACAATATTACTATATCTGTCTATAACTTCTGTATAGCCAAATATTTGAGAAGCGCAAATTTGTGCGTGCATATTCAGGGGCGGACTCGCCAGGGCCGCTAGGCCGCAATCGCGGCCAAGGCCCTCTCTGAAACAATTAATGAAAACAATAAAGAAACGAAAAAAAAGAGAAAAGCAAAACCAGAAGAAAGTTGTATAATTCAGTAGATCACTGGTTATTAAGCTGTCCCCACACCCCTCTTCCATCCTTCCATCAGTAAGTTAACTTTTTCAATAGGTCCCTTTTGTTAGTGGATTTGTGGTTAGGCCCATCTTTCACTATGGTCTTTTATTATTGGAAACTGTGATTTAGTTTGTACCTGGGACCTTGGGCCCTAGTTCATTACATTCAGCAATTGGGGCCCTTTTTTCATTGTGTTGTGCAGTTGGGGCTCTGGGCCCTTTTCATTATGTTGGGCAGTCTTTCATTACATGGGCCAGTTGGGGCTATGGACCCTTTTTCATTATGTTGCGCCGTTGGTGCCCTTTCATCGTTAAAGATTGAGGCTTGGTTTGTAGCTGGGCCCATATTTAAGGACAGGCTGATTGGTCCTTTATGGATGTTAACACATCTTGCAGGTCTATATTTGATATCTCAAAATTGGAAAAACAGCGCATTTAAAAAAAAAAATGTATTTATTTTTGTCTAGTTCAAGTATCAAGTTCATTTAGAACATAAAACATGCTTTGTTTTTGGAATTATCCGCTGGAGCTTATGTTACATTGCTGACATGGAATTTATTTTTCGCCAGTATAAATACCACAATTCTATTCAGCTTTGGAATAAAAGTGTTCTATCATATTCACGTCCAGTAGGCGATAAATCTAATAAAGTACGAGATTGATGGTGTAGGTATCCTCGTCGCCAAAAGTGCCTTTACATCGCCGTGACGGGTATGTGACGGCGCAGTACTCCAAGGAAGGGATGGTTGCATAAGAAATTGTGATTAATTTTGAAGAGTTTTTATTTTGACTAGGGAAATAACGTAGTATAGGGAGTAAAGCCATAGATTTGAAGCATCAGCGAACTGTCATCTCTGAAAAGATTCGTATTTTCAGTTTTTCAATTTATTGTCCTATATGAGAAGTTAATAACTGCTAACAACTGCTACTAGCGCTTTTCACTCTTCAGGAATTTACTGTGACATGTTCGCAGGACACTTTTCTAAGTCCTAAATGTGCTAGTGAATTACTTGATTCGCCTCACTGTTCTCATTTGAGAATGGAAACTGATTAAGTTGAACGTGAATATGTTTCGCTGTCGTCAAGCAAGGGCCGTAATAAATGTAAATAAGATAACTTACTATTAAATAAAACACAACAGTATTTATTCCATGTATAGCACAATATAATAAAGTAATTAAGCAACATGATAATCACTAACGCCTGCAGGATTTTTTCCAACGGAAAGGAGGGGAGGTAAAAGACCGATATAGAGTTTTTCGATTTATTGCCCTATATATATTAAAAGTCATAAGATTTATCATTGATAGCGTATATCCTCTTACTGTTTAAAATCGCCACTGTAGCCTATTAGTCAGAACATTCATTTCCAGATATAATGTAGAGAGAAGGAAGGAGATATGAAAAGTGGCGCAAGTAATTTTACTGCGCCCTGGATCATCGATTTACTCATACCCGCCCCTGTCCCACGCATTTCAGCTGCTGCGTTATATTTATATATAATATATATAATATATAGAGGGCTATATAAAATAATATTATATATATATATATATGATTCCATGTGAAAAGGGCCCGACAAAAGGGCGAGGATAGAAAGGCCGAAGTCAAAATGGCCCGTCAGAAAGACCCTGTGTCAAAAGAGCAAGTTCAAAAGTGGCCCCGCAACAAAAGTGCCGAGTCGAAATTCGTCAAAAGGTTTCCCTCGTCAAAAGGGACCGGGTCAAAAGATCGTCGCGGGAAGAGAGCCCGAGTCAAAAGGGACATATGTCAAAAACCCGAGTCAAAGAGGACCCCGCCTCAGAAAAGCACAGGTCAAATGGTCCTCACCAGTAGAGAGGCCGAGTCAAAAGGGCTCTATGTCAAAAAGCTCGGGTCAAAAAGGACCCCGCCTTAACAGGGCACTGGTCAAAACGGTCCCGCGTCAAAAGGGCCCGGTAAATACAATTCCACGGCTAAAAATCCTGAAATCAGGAGAAAGAAAGAGATATGACCAGAAGCGTAACTAATTTTAGTGCACCCTGATCGTTGATAATCTATTTACTCATACCTTCCCCCGGCCGCCCGCATTTCAGCTGGTATATATATGACCCGCGACAAAAGGGTCATAGTCGAAACGCCCCGTTGTCAAACGGGTAAGTCAAAAGGTCCTCTCGACAAAAAGGCAATATCTCAAAAATGCCCGGGTCAAAAGGGACCCCGCCTCAAAATGACACTGGTCAAAACGGTCCCGTGTCAAAATGGCAAAACTTGAAAGGGCACCGCGACAGAAAGCCCCAAGTCAAAAAACCTTGCGTTTAAAGGGGACGAGTCAAAAGAGCCCCACGTCAAAAGGGCCTGGTAAATACAATTCCGCGGCTAAAAAGCCTGAGATTAGGAGTAGAAATCAGGAGAAAGAAAGAGATATGACCAGTGGCATAACTAATTTTGCTGCGCCCTGAATAATCGATTTACTCATACCCGCCACTTGTCCCACACATTTCAGCTTCTGTGTTATGTGGTTCCATATCAGAATGGCCCGACAAAAGGGCGAGAATGGAAAGGCCCGAGTCAAAACGGACCCGGTCAAAAACGCCCCACGACAAAAGTGCTCGAGTCGAAAGGGCCCTATGTCAAAAACAGCCCAGATCAAAAAAAACTCCGCACCAAAATGGCCCGGGTCAAAACGGCCCTGCGTAAAAAAAACCCAAGTTAAAAGTCCCATCGTTAAGAGGAGCCGAGTCAAAAGAGCCCCGCGTCAAAAGGGCCCGGGAAATACAATTCCGCGCCTGATCGTTCATCATTTATTTACTCATCCCTGCCCCTACATTTTAGCTGGTGAATATATATGTATATATATATATAGCTCTGCCTGAAGGGCACGGACAAAAGGGCGAAGACATAAATGCCTGAGTAAAAAGGGACCGGCGACAAAAGGGTTTGAGTCAAAAGAGACCCAATGTCAAAAGTGCCCGAATCAAAAGTTCGACGCGACAAAAAGGCCCGACTCAAAAAGGCCCTATCTCAAAAATGCCCTTGAAAAAAATGACACCTCAAAAGGCACGGTTCAAGACGGTTCCGTGTCAAAATGTCCCTACTCAAAGGGTCCCGCGACAAAAAGCCCCGAGTCAAAAAGGCCCCGAGTTAAAAGAGGCCGAATCAAAGAAGCACTGCGTCAAAAAGGTCCCTGTCAAAAAGGCCCAGCGACAAAAGGCCCGGTAAATACAATTCCACGGCTCAAAAGCCTGAGATCAGTAGTGCAAATCAAGAGAAGGAGAGAGATATGACTAGTTGCGAAACAAATTTTACTGCGCTCTGGATCGTTGATCATCTATTTACTCATACCTTCCCCATGCCCCCACGCATTTCAGCTGCTGAATATTCTGTCAGAAAAACACGGACAAAAGGGCGAGGGCCGAAATGCTCGAGTCAAAAGTGCCCCACGACAAAACTGGCCAAGTCAAAAACGGCCCCGCGTCTAAAGGGCTCGTGTCAAAAGGGCTCGGCGACCAAAGGACCTGAGTCAAAAGGGTTCCAGGTCAAAAGAACTCGTACTTGGTGACAAGAAAGCCCACGTCGTAGAAGCCGTAGTCAAAACGGCCGAGTCGAAATGGCCCCGCGTCAATAGGGTTCGAGTCGAAAGTGCCCCACGTAAAATAGGTCCGAGTGAAAAAGTATCCGCGTCAAAAGTGACCAGACGAGTGGACCGAAACTTTTCAAAATTTGGTCACGGGTAGCTTGGTCTAGGCCCCAGATCAAGACCAAAAGCTTTTATTCTAATTTCGAACTAGGGGCTCTCAGGGGGACGTTTACCGGGACTGGAATGGGGACCAGATATGTTGACGGCCCAGAGTTACCAAATTTTGATCAAAGGTACCTTGGCCCAGGTCCCACACCAAGGCAAAGCGTTTTTGACAAAATTCGAACCAGGGGGTCTCAGGGGGGCGTCTACCGGGACATGTAAAAGTACTAGAAAATGACCGATATGAGTATCGATTTCATAGTTTTCGCGGTCGCTGAGATCAATGGTGAAACTCCGATCGCATTAACTTCCAAATTCTCCCTATTCGGCGTCGGGCCGTGAGTCAACGGTGGGGGATACCGAAACATAAAAGTAATCCAAAATGAACGATATTAGTGTCAAATCCATAGTTTTCGTGGTTTCTGATATCAATGGTGACACTACCATTAGCGACGAGTCAAATTCATCCACCGTTGTATGCGGGCCTTGGGTCACCAGAGGGGGGAATTCCGAGACATGTAAAAATAATCGAAAATGACCGATATTAATGTCAAATTTCTAGTTTTCGGGATCGCTGAGCTCAATGGTGAAACTTTAAACCGCGTTTACTTTCACATTTAACCCCCATCAGCTAAGGAACGGGGGCATTATAAAGGGGATCACGAGACAAGTAAAAATAATCCACAATGACCGATGTCAAATCCGTAGTTTTGGCGGTGGCTGAGATCAATGGTGATACTTTCATTAGCGATTTTTTTTGTCAAATTTAGCCACCATTGTATGCGGGCCGGGAGTCACCGGGGGTGGGGATTGCGAGACATGTAAAAATAATCAAAAATTATCGATATTAGTGTCAAATCCATAGTTTTCGCTTTCGCTAAGATGAATGGTGATACTTCCACAGGCGTTGACTTCCAAATACAGCCCCTATCGACTGCGGACCAGAGGCGTTGTTTTTTGAAAATTAGAACCAGATGATCATAGGGGCTTTTACCGGGATATGTAAAAAGTAGTAGAAAATGGCAGATGTTAGTGTCACATTCATAGTTTTCGCGGTATTGGTTGGGGGCCAGAGGTTTTTTTCACAACTCGAACCAAGGGGGTCTGAGAGGGCGTTCACAGGGACATGTAAAAGTAGCAGTAAATGACCAATATTTGTGTCGAATCCATATTTATCGGGGTTACTCAGATGTATAGTGACACCGCCGATAGTGTTCACGTTCAAATTCAGCCCCCATCGGCCTTCCCAATGAAAACACATGTACGTTGTTGGATATATATTCACACAAAATATATCCAATTTTAGAAATGTTTCTAATTGTTCTCCCGTTGTTCAGTTTGTTTACATTGATATTTTATCTGATCCGTGCGAAGAACGGGCATAACAGCTAGTACGAAATGGTAAAGTGTTTTTATGAACCAAATTACAATGAATTCAATTATATAGATAATTATTATAATTATAATACATAATTATTTCCTTGTTGAATTATAGATACTTTTCAGTGGAAAAAAGAATAAAATTTGGAAGTCCCAAATCAACGTAAAGTAGACCAACGTAAAGGAAAAATGTATAACATTTTCCATATAATTAAGCTTACAAACTTCAAATTTCCATGTAATTAAGCTAAATTTCCATTTTTGTGTCGTTTTGTGCGCCTATTTCCTCGTTTTCTGCGTCACCGGAAATGGCTCAATGTTATCCTACAAATATGGCGGAACAAGTTAATGCTGTTCCATCAGGAACGATTTCGAGGTCATTTCCTTCACATCGTCTTGTGCGTGTTTTCTATCGTTTTGTAAGCCTATGTCCACGTTTTGTAAATCAATGGTAGTGTGTCAAAATGGGCATTCAATGTGGGAAGAAAAATGACCCACTCTCCCACCAAGATCGAATTTCGAGGTCGCTTTTTTCGCATTGTTTAGTGCATGTATTTACCGTTTCTTCGCATATTTTCACGTTTTGTGCGCCAACGAAAGTGGGTCAAAGACGACCTACAAATATGGCAGAAAAAGACATATTCATCCCACTTTCAAGGCCCATTTTGATCCACTTGCACTGATGCACAAAGCGACACAAATCATACATAAAAATGTGAAGGAAACGACCTCGACATTCGATGATGACGGAACAGCATTAAGTTATTCCGCTATACTTGTAGACCATTTTGACCCATTTTCGTTGTCGCACCAAAGTGGAAACAGGAGCACAAAACGGTACAAAGCAGGCACTATACGATGCGAAAGAAACGACCTCCAAATTCGATATTGGCGGAACAATGGCTCTTTATCCTCACACCTTGGTGGACCATTTTGACGCATTTCTGGTGATGCTCAAAACGTGGAAGTAGGCGAACAGAACGGTACAAAATACACATTAAACGATGTGAAGGAAACGTCCTCCAAATTCGTTTGTAGCGGAACAACATTAACTTATTTCATTATATTCGTAGGTCCATTTTGACCTACTTCCGGCGACGCACAAAACGTACAAAACAGGCACTAAAAGATCCGAAAGAACCAACCCCGAAATTCGATAGTGGTGGAACAATGAGCCATTTAACTCCCACTTTAAAGGCCCGTTTAACTCACCTCGGGTGATGCACAAGACGAGAAATAGGTGCAGAAAGCTTTTTAAAAAGGCACTAAACGATGCGAAAGTAACGATCTAGAAATTCGATAGTGTCGGAACAGTCGGTCATTTTTGTCACACTTTGGAGGCCCATTTTGACACACTTCTGGTGACGCGCAAAACGTGGAAATAAGGGCACAAAACGGCACGAAACATTCACTAGTCGATGTGAAAGGAAGGACCACGAAATTCGGTAGTGGCGGAGCAGTGGGTCATTTTTATCCCACCTTCGAGGCCCAATTTTGACCGTCTTCCAGTGACGCACAAAACGTCGAAATAGGCGCATAAAAGGGTACGCGATGTTAAATTATCGACCTCGAAATTCGATAGTGGCGGAACTCTTGATCATTTTCGTCCCATCTTGGAAGCCCATTTTGACCCACTTCCGGTGACGCACAAAACGTGAAAATACGGGGACTCATTTTAACCCACTTCCCATGACGCACAAAACGTGGAAGTAGACGCATAAAACTCGCACAAAAGATGCAAAACAAAGTACCTCGAAATTTGTTGGTGGCGGAACAAGTTAATGACGCGGTGAGCACCAATATAGACCTAAGTATATACTGTAGTTCTTACCAGGGGGCGCGGTGGCTCAGCGTTCACCTCCGGTGCTTGAGGTCCCTGGTTCGATCCCAGCTCGCGCCGTGTGGACTTTGAGGTGGACAAACACCGTGCTCGCTGGTTTTCTCGGGGTTCTCCCCTTTCCTCCCACTTTCTTCATTACATTATTTCATTCATTTCCCATCATCACCGTCTCCTTTAGCCTAACCAGCATAACTGTGGGACGTAAAACTAAAGATTTCATTTCTTTTTTTTTGTAGTTCTTACCATTAAGGCTGAGAACTGCACGGTCCAATTTTTTAGCCAAAGTAGAAGCCCAACAGGGATAGTGATGTCAACCGGCTCGACTCGGTTCCTCTGAGCGTACAGCTTGAGCTGGCTTGGTTGGGATGACCCATCGACTGGGCTGAATTGAGCCAATGGCTTGAACCGGCTCGGTAGAAACGAGTCATCGACTCGGCTCAATTGGAGCCAATTGCTCGAACCAGCTCCGTTGAAACGAGTCCATAGGCTGGGTTCAGCTTAAATGAGCTGACGGTTCGAACCGGCTCGGTTGGCGTAAGCAATCAGCTCGGTTCGGTTCGGCTTGTGTGAGCCATCGGCTCGAGTTGGCTCGGTTGGATGAGCTGTTGGCTCGGCTCACTTCTCGGTTCGGCTCGATAAGTGAATTAGCTGTGAGCGAGCCGCTTGAGTCGTTGACAACCCTAAACCCAGGTCGAGCAATTTTGAAAATTTTTGGCTGGAGTCTTATAACTTTTAACAATTTTCGGCTCGAGTCCGAATACTTGCTCCTCCTGAACTCAAACCTAGAACCTCGTGACCGATATCCTTGCCTCCTGAAGATTTCTTGACCGAGTTCGACAGTCAACTAATTTTTAGTATTGAGATAAAAGCCGCCTATATTCCATGTTTATACAGGTACACGGTGTTATAATAATAATTAGTTATAGTAGTAGTAATAGTATCATTGATAGTTATATTGTCTATGTAGGATACTTGAAGATAGTAGTACTTGGAACTACACAAAGGATTTAGCTCGAATTGGCTCGACTCGACTGGAAACTCGATCCGAATTCGAGTCGAGTTGGGGGAAATTTTTCGAGCCGAGTTCTCGAGTCAAGCTCAAAGATGTCTGCTTCGAGTCAAGTCGAGTTTTAAAGAGAACTCGCTCGTGCCCATTCCTATTGTATGCATGACGGGCATATAGAGTTCTTTCGAGGGGGATAGAACCATAAACATAATATATTTAAAAAATTCTTAGTTTCACGGCTTTCTTCCCAGGGGGCGAAGGGATGGTAGTTATCAGCATTTCTTATAAGTACCTTATTTGAAATATGTAAAACAGTAACAAGTGGACAACACAATATACACACATCTTCTTATCTTCAGTTTTAATTGCTGAGTTCAATTGCAATTAACAATTACAATTAACAAAACAAGTTTCAATTGTCAATTGCAATTAACAATTAAATGTTTCAATTGCACCCTTTGCAATTGACAATTAACAATTAAAAAGTTTCAATTGCCTGGTGACCAATTAAAAATTAACAATTGACGAAAATTTAATTGCAAATTTTATGATTGAATTCAATTGCAATTGAAATTAATTGTCAATTACAAATTGAAATCATTAGCAATTGAAATCAATTGCAATTAATTTTCAGAGCAATTACTTTAAATTGATTGATCAATTGCAATTGATTTCAATTGATTTTGCCCAACACTGGTCTGTGATTCCTTTTCCTGATCGCACCAAATATTAGGCGTCACTTGGCAACGTCGCATAGCAGATACGTAGACTACAACTTTCGTGCCACAACATGTACTGTGGTTGTCCTTATTCATCAAAGTAAAGACCGGCATGTAAGTCTTGCAGGCCGAGTATACCTTTTAAATAATTTTATATACAGTCGTCTTTGGTTCCTTCCAAAACTATTTTCCTTGCCAACGAAATATCTCAGTATCATACGGAAACACACAGTGCAATTGCTGTGGCATACTCACTCCCTAAGGGTGAGTCACGCGACAGTGTACTTATCAAAATGTGACGGTGGCCTTGGTCTTGAAAACATTCAACTTCAGAGCTGCTCGTTATTCTACATAGCGTATGCCAAACCAAGGCGCTTTAACTTATTAATTTAAAGCGCCCTGGCCAAACACTGCTCATAGTTGGAATCCCTTTCCAGCAGAGCAAAAGAGAGCAAGGACGAAAAAATGAAAAGAAAAGAAAAAAGAAAGAAAGAATACGGAGAACTGTTCCTTATGCAAAGAGCGTTTGAAAACATTTCAAAAGGTACGCTATGACTATTATCAGTTAATTGTCAACAACCGATATCGGGGACAGGTCCAGGAATTTTTGAGGGGGAGGGGCGCAGGTCTAAAAAATAAATTTGAGACAGTTTTCTATATGTGGTTCGCTAACCAAAAATTTGAGCTGGAGTGCTTTCTAATACGTATTTATCGCCCTTCTGGAGGCAGCATTGAGGAAAGCCATGTTGTTCAACACCAGAGAAACCAGGATTACCGTTAAAAAAAACTTTTTGATTGCCATCTATATATTATTGCATTATTTTATTTTATTATTATCATCATTTTTCTTAAATTAGATTATGTAGAGTAAACTATTTTTAATTTAATTTCCTATTAACATAATTCATATTAACTCTTCACTAATATCGTTATTTTTATACTGCATAAGTACTATCGTGGGGTCAGATTTAACCCCATTGTTTGTTTTGAAATTAAACTATGTTAAAACGTATTACCATTAGCAGTTGATTGTGGACCTTTTACTAGTCCTATACTTTAATGGATTTAACTAGTTTTGGGGACAAAAAATATTTTCAAAATATTTTTTGACTAATTGTCTTTTAGTAATAGATTATTACAAAGCGAAACAACATACTTAAATGAAATAAAGTTTTTTGTTATCCGAAAATAATAAAGTATGAAAATAAACTTATTTTCATATAAGGAAAGCATTCAATTATTAGTGCTGAGAAAATGTTACTTGTCATTTAAAAAAAACTGACAATTGATGCTTTTTTGTTTCATCAGTTGCTTGGCTACAGGCCCGTATCCACATGGGGACTAGGGGGCCGGGCTCCTCTAAAGTTTTACTGCCCCCCCTAAAATATTCACGGTAGGCTTGCAAATGAACTACTATAATATAGTGATGAACTATAATATGGTTGGATCACCCCCCTAACTTCTACCGCCTCCCACATATTTTTGGGCTGGCTACGGGCCTGCTTGGCTACCTATCAATACACACAATGTTTAGTCTTAAGGGACCGTCCACATATTACATAACGCTATTTTTGACCAACTTTTACCCCCTCCCTTCCCCTTGTCACACTTCGTAACGCAAGGCTGAACCCCTCCCCCGTTCGTTACATAACACCTTTGTATTTTTGTTTTCCACCAATTTTCCTTATTTTGAGAGTTATTATAATAAAAACTATTTTTAATGGAATAACTTTTCTTACAAATTGCTCTTATTCTGAATATACTTGTAGTGTTTTTCGCCAATAAATCAAAGTACCGGTACGTATTAGAAAATGGTAGGATGGTAATCATATTTTAACCCCATAAGATTGCTTAACTAACAGTCCTAATTCTTCAAAACTGCATACTGTGGTTTTCCCAAGGAGATCACACCTATCCTTTTCGCTCAGATGATGACAATGAGGAAATACTGACAAGGAAGATGAAGGTGGAACAGGATCTAAAGAACTAACATTGACCTCTTTTTCAGGGATCCAGGATGCTTCGTGCATTTGAAGTTCGCCAGTGTCGACGATGCAAAGTTCTCTTCCTCGTCGACCACAGATTCGAAGTGGCTGTGAATGTGGAGGAGCAGGGACATCTCGTTTGTGAACAAGCATTCGAGCATCTTTTTTGGACTTCGGACTTAAGTTTACCTCTTTCCATATTCTTCTTGTCCTAAATCAGTGCGAGAATGCGAATAAACTCAATTTCTTCAGAAATATTCAAATTCAAAAATAAAATAAAAATTAGTACGAATTAGGTTTTTAATATCTTATTTTGATCTACAAATCCTGGATCGTTCCATCGAGGAAAATATAATTTCACGAAAAAGAATTGCTTCTGTTTCCCATCCAAAAACCCCTTAGAAGAATAGAGTGAGTAATGATTCAAATCAAAGGTTTCAGATAACATTCTTAAAAATAGCAATACGAGTGGTAACATGAGGGCATTTTCAGGCGGTGGTTACAATCACTAACAACTAACTCCGAAAAAGCATGTTCCCTAAATCCAATGCTGCGATAGCCACAAAACGGAGTTTTATTGTATTGTAATACATGCAGGTTTCGCCACCATTTATGCTGGTGTCTAGTGCGTCTTCGAATCTCTTCTGTATGATTCCATGGTGTTTGGGGTCGCTGAGATGTACAGTAACACTTTCGATGCCGTTTAAATTAAAATTTAGCCATGCAACTTGGGGAAGGGGAGATGTATATAAAAATGATCGAAAATGACCGATATTTGTGTCGAACCCATAGTTTGTGGAGTCTGTAAGTTAATGGTGACAGTTTTGGTTCTATTCTCCCCGTATGAAAACGAGTATTCTAGCTAATTTATAAAAAAGAAAAGAACTGAATAAAATTATTTGTTTAAAAGATTGCATATAAATCTCAGAATAAAAAAAAATTACAGCAGAAAAAAGTGTAACGTAACGAAGACCTAAATCCCCTCCTCCCCCCTTGTCATGGCTTCGTAACGCAAGGCCGAACCCTCTCCCCCTTTGCCGCGTTACGTAATATGTGGACGACCCCTAAATATGTCTTAATCACATATCCGTTAGATACAGAACAAATAAAGACATTTTAGTTGTTCTACTGACAGTCAGTACATTGAATGACCCTTGTGCACATTTCGGTTGCACACAGAACAAATCCAAGTACGTTTTTTTGTCATCAATTCGAGGACAAATAGCACATCTCCTCCTTTTAGCTGGAGAATCTGTCTGCGGACGGTCTTCATTGATGTTCCCACCAGTTAGTCGTAACAATGACTGCCGAAGTCTACGAGAAAGTGTCCCGCCTTCGCCCCTTACTTTTAGGTGATCTTGAATGAGAGTCATCCGAATACTCCCCATGAAGTCTCGCCTCTGAAGCCTTCTTGGTTCTTTGAAAAGATGGTAAAAAACAAGAATATTTAAGCATGCAACGTCCAATATTCTGTAGAAAATTGCAAGAAACCACCTTCTGCACGATCTGCTAGTTCGGAGTTCTGCACACACCTCCGTAACACTCCCCAAGAAAACCACAGAAAAAAATGTAATGCAGAAAACAGATAGCGCAAGTACTATCCTGCAGAAAATTTTGATCCCAGAGGTCCGAAAACATCGAAACAACAAAGCGCATGGACACGAACACCTAGTCGCTACGAGATCTCAAGATCAACTGAAAATTGCCTCCATCAAGTTTTACGTTCCACGATTATGCCGGCTAGGATAAAGGAGACAGTGATTATGAGAAATGAATGAAATGGTGGAATGATGAAAGTGGGAAGAAACGGGAGGACCCCGAGAAAACCCACGCACACGGTGCTTATCCAACACAAGGTTCACTTTTTACGGTCCCCTAGCAAGGCTAACTGAGAATAGACGACTGAAACCTCAGTGAAACAATATATATATATATATATTGTCCACAGCTAGAAATGTGCTAGGTCAAATTTGACCCCACGATAGTAGTTACGAGTTAAGTATGTAGTGATAACTTAGGAAAAAGATAAGTAAAAACTTAGATTTCTTAATAAAAATAACTTTGTATACTGTTTGTATATATATATCACGAGGGGGCCGCGGTGGCTCAGTGGTAGAGCGTTCACCTCTGGTGCTTGGGGTCCCAGGTTCGATTCCAGACCCCGCCAAGTGAACTTTGTGGTGGACAAACACCGTGTGCGTGGGTTTTCTCGAGGGTTCTCCCGTTTCCTCCCACTTTCTTCATTCCACCATTTCATTCATTATTCATCACCACAGTCTGCTTTAGCCTAGCGGGCATAACCGTGGGACGTAAAACTCACAGATTTCATTTCATTTCATTGGGGTATCACAAACGTGTTAGGGCATGAAAAGTGGAACGGCATCGCGAACGAATCTTGTGTATGCAACTTCTACTAGGAGAACTTATAAGAGTAAGACGAAAAAGAAAGACAGGTAACATACTGTATATAATAAAGTTAGAAGTTCATATTACAGTAAGTTCAATAATGAAACACAAAGTGTGAGTTTTGAATATATATCCTAATATAATACATATTTATTTTTACATAATATCTTACGAGAAGTTAAATCCCAAAACTTCCGTTGCATACTCCACAGTGTAAAGACAAAATAAGTGTGATTATAATGTGACAACTTTCTATATATAATTCCACATTATGTAATAATTACGAACATCCAAATATGTGGATTCTGTCAAAGTATTCCAATGAGAATGTTTTTTTTTCTTTCTTTTCAGTTTTACACTCAATTCCATTATGATGATTTGGCGCTGTTCGCGCTAACTGTTAAAAGTGTTGGTTACATCATGTAATTTTTATTGACTTAAGCCACAATCTTACTAAAGTCCGCGTTAATCACTGATACGCATGAGCCTTTTCTGTATGAGAGCTCGAGTTCGAGTTCCACTTTAAACTGTAGATCTACCATCTACGTCTCATATAATCTCGGTTCTCAAGAAGAAATCTAAAATTCACGTTTTGTTTGATTTGGTTTCGTCTCTCTCCCAATTACATAGGGCTGATCTCAAAACAGATTTGTAGTACTCTCTTCAATTGCCATCAAGCGACATAAAAATTAGCAGAGTATTTCTTCTGAATTGAGACCAGAAACTACTTTTACGAGACAAGAGGAGACGGGAAAAACTTTTTAGATTATCGAGACGAAAGAGAAATAATCGTCTTCGAAAATCAAGACGAGACGAGAATTCTATAAAAATTGAGAGACGAGAAAATCTTATGAGTATGAGGAACATACTATATTTGGGATTGAATTATAGTCCTCACATCAAATTTAAAGGCTGTACTACTGAGCCATCAATCTTCTCCCTCCTTAGTGACACGGAAGACTTGATTTGATTACCTGTACCTTTGAGTACTGTTGCTCACGAGACGAGACGAGAAATAAAGTTTTCTCCTGTCGCCTCTTAAATTAAGTGGTAGATTCTCGTCTCATTTTGATTCTCGAAGAATTATTTCTCTTCTCGTTTTATAAATTTATGCCTTGGCTTTTTTCTTAATTTTATCTAGAAATTATGAGAATGCTTCCGAGTTACGAGAGTTCCACTAAGAGTGTAATATATCAATATTTAAATCATATTTATTATTGAAGTATATTATGTAATAACTTGCGTATCTTAAAATGTTGATAAATACTCTTCATTGTCCAGGCTCTTGGGTTTTCTCGGGATTCTCCCGTTTCCTACCTTTCTTCATTCTAGCATTTCATTCATTTCTCATCATCACCGTCTCCTCTAGCCTAACCGGCATAATCGTGGGACGTAAAAGTGAAAGATTTCATTTTACTCTTCATTGTGTTCGTACAACCACTGTTATAAATTATGAACTTTTACTATGAATGATGTAATACTAAAACACTGGTATCTAAGACTTCAGTGAATTATTGCCCGTAAGACTTGATAAATATCTTCTCTCAAAAATGAGACAAGAATTGTCGTTTCTCGTGTCGTCTCTAAATTGGACATACACTTCTTGTCTTAACTCTTATATGAACATACACTTCTCGTCTCGTTTCCGACACGACGCTAGAAATTTCTGTATCCTGCACATTACTTTTTTGCTTCTCCAAATACTAAATTTCTCAGTTACCTTTCATGCCACTTGTTTCCATTTCCTTGATTCATCAAGTATTTAAAAGTTAAACTGAATTTAAATATTTCTCTTTGAAGTATAATCTCTTTCTAATCAGATCTGTTTTATTTAAACGAAAAATTCTCTATGCGATCTAGCATGATGCAAACATTTTAGAAGAACCCGTAGTTATAAATCCTACTAACCTATTATCCTCCTGAAATTCTTGTCAGAAATATAATTTCTAAGAATTTTTTTAATATATAATACGTATTTTTCTATTACCATTATTCTCCGGACAATAACAATTTTAATGTGATAAAATTTAAGTTCTATCTCTCTCTCTCTCTCTCTCCTCTTAGCACTTAGTGCGTATCATTCAAAATTACTATACACATGGTGTTTCAAGTGATTCAAAACAACACCGAGAACGTTCTGGAGCTGATTCCTGACACCAAGATAAGACAAAAAGTATAGACCAACCTGTGTGCACAAATGCTTCCTTTGAGTTATAGACTGCCGAAAACGCGAAAAAATGAAATTTAAAGGTCCAAAACTATGGGACGTACCGTAGTCGGGTCAAGACTTAACTTAGGATCTAATATGTGCACTATCCAAATATCCATGTTTCAGAATCCTGTGGTACTTCCGCGACATTTTTTATAGAGGTTGTTGGTGAGTGTTTCAAATTATATGCCCGTAGCCAAATTCCTTCTATAAAATTTGTTGCGGAAGTACCGCACGATTCTGAAACATGTATTTTTGGATAGAGTACACGCTAGTTCCTAAGTGAAGTCTTGACCCGACTAGGTCCCATAGGTTTGGGGCTATGGACCATTAAAGTTCATTTTTTCGTGTTTTCGACAGCCTATAACTCCGAAAGGAAGCATTTGTGCACCTAGGTTGGTCTATACTTTTTGTCTTATCTTGGTGTCAGGAATCACCTTCCAAACGTTGTCGGTGTTGTTTTGAAACACCCTGTATATATATCATGATTTACAAAAATGTCTGTAAAACGGCTTGTTTCTTTAAAAAACTCTCGTGTTGAGCTCCCTGTCTCCACCCAGCACACTGTGCGCCTGCCTATCACTACTTTGTGTGACGTCACTCGCTACTGTGAAGGGCTTCTCTTGAGATTGTCTTGCCTTACCCCAATGAAAAACAAACAATATTTTCGCAAACACAGCACACAGCTGGGGGACATAGAGTGGCACAGAACGCATACAGCTCGCTGTATAGCTGCAAATACTTAGAACTATGAGACGTGAGACCCATGGACAACTATAGTTGCTCTCTTGTTACAAGGCGTTCAGTCAGGGAGACAACTTTGGTCTTGGTTGCCTCGCACTACCAAGGTCAGTTCCTGCGAAAGAAGGAAACAACAGCAACATAAAACTATTCCCTTCTGTTTACTTTTCACGAATATTTGTCACCTTCGTGGGTACGGGTCACGTACTGCGTAGATTTAAATTATATGTTTGTCAAGAATATATTCCCCATAAAGATATGAGTACTGAGAAGGAAAAAAAAACATGTAGCTATTCTTGTTCTCCTTTTTCTATTAGCCAGTGGAAGTGTGTATGGCTGTTTGAACACCCTTCTTGTAATTAGTTAGGATTCACTTCGTCTTTTTAGTTAACCTTTGGGTATGAATAACACCGGGACAACTCGTGGTTATGATAGTGGCGTATTTTCGCGCCCGAAGGATTACGGAAATAATAAGTAATGTAGACTCCGATGCTTTTGAAACGGACGATGAAGGTAATTTGTAGGAAGATTCTAGCATCAATTTATGTGACACGCATCTACCTCTATCTATTTCGAAATACTGGGTGATATCAATAAAAATAAGTAACTACTTCTGACAAGTCCTGCTCGTGAATCGGAGTAACTACAGCTGGAGTAATCTCCTCCCTCAATTTCGTATCAATAAAACCAGCCACTGCTCAGGTCTAGACTGCTCCAGATTTATGAACGTTCACTCGCGTTTCTTCTGCGCGTAGTAGTGAGTCGTATCAATAAAAGAAGTAATTACTCATTTCTCCCATCCGTCGCGCGGTCATTTCGTTGTTTTAACCTATGGCGTAGTATCCTAAACGCCATGGAACGGGCAGGTAGCAACAACAGTTTCAGTCAAAGTGAATTTGTATTATAAAAGAGTTTCCAATGGTACTTTCAAAGTCACAGCTACCAGAAAGTAAACGAAGAAAAGCCGAAACTTTGAAGGTAATTACAGTGAAATGCAACGAAATACCAAATACACCTACGACTGAGATACAAATTCAAAAGAGAATCTTTAATATTCGAGCGAGAATAAAACAAAAATAAAAAAGAAGAAAAAATAAAAAAACGGGATAGAAGAAAGTAATACTGAAACCAGGGAATGAACCAATTTGAGCTGATGGATGTTGATTCGAATCCAGCAATATCAAGATTAACACGACAAGCGCATATCACGTGTTGTCCAAGGTCTTTGTAGATTGTTTGGCTTTAAGAACGAAATCAGACACTTGACTCCTTTGTTTTCTTTTAAAAACAGTCCAGCCACTCACGTCATAAATCACGTCCATCTGATTGCGTTTTCCACACCATACCTGTCCCCTTTCGCCTTGACATAAACAAATACATTCTCATGTATACACCCTTTCTATCAATGTTGAGTTGAGTTGATTATTAGTTTAACGTCCTTTTCAGTAGCGTGCCTATATGAGACGGAACCCACTGATTAACGTGGAATCCGAACCACATGAGCTCCTGCCGGGAATCGAACGCGGGTCTTCTATGCCAAAGGCATGTACGCTAACTGCTTAGCCACGAAATAGCTCTTCCTATTAACGTATTACTCTCCAAAATACTAGGTTTCTTTAATGCCACTTGTGTATAGTCAAGTGCTCCGATAGCACCAGGAAATGTATATTGTTCTTGCCACTCTGCCTTTGCTGTTTGCATATTACGCACACTTCCGGAAACAATCCATTTTCAGGTAGTCATAGACACAGTACTTTGAGCCACACCAGAATCCCCTGACATTCCGACCTGGAATCCCGGATCACTCACGTAACGCAAGAAAACCAAGGGCACCGATTTCTCTGTAAATTGGGGGGGGGGGGGCATTCAGATGCAGAAGGTATATATATCAGGATTTTAAGACAAATTGCATTCTAATTATGCCAAATATTGTATATTCATAAATACAATAAGGGCCCACATGAGCTTTGGGGGGCCCGGGCCCTCTGGCCCCCACAGGATCGGCGCCCTTGAAGAAAACCCGCATCTTTTCATCGTTACGTAGTGCACCACCCCGAATTTCGGTTGATTCTCCTTAAAAAATGTTGTGCTAACCACTCTACATTTTCTTTCATAAACTTATAATGCTTTTTGTAATCTCCATTTCTAACATTTCTATGCAGTTTATAAGTTTTTCTACGTAGTAAAACAATAATATACTCTGCCATATTTCGCATGGAGTCACCTATTTAGCTTGCTCCACAAATTTGGAGAAGTTACTAGCATCACAGAGGAGTCTTTGATTTTTATTGATATCAAACGCGAAATAGTTACTCGCCTCGAGAATAAAGGTGTGGTTTCTCCAAAAGGGCGGGGCTTCTCCGAGGTCAGCCGAGACGAGTAGTGCTCAGTTCTCTTTTTATTGATACCAATGCGAGTAACTACTACAAATTAGGGAATAATGAGTAACTTCTCCGTTTTATTGAGATCATCCACTGTGTGGTATATAATATACGGAATTCAAGATGGCTGCCATGATGTACACTAAATCATTTAACGCTGTTTCTATACCAATGCCAAATTGTAACATTTTCGTTTACTACGTTCATGCGTCTCTTTGTTACTGTCCTGTCACAATAATTTTTTTCTATTAGATACATATGTCAAACATAGCATTCCCTGTCCCAAACAGATGATGTGTAAAAAAATGAGTTCACATTCTCATTTGGGAGAATATTCAAGCCTAGGTTGAAGTGTAAAATCATAACCTTTTACATTTAAAACAATATTGTGTGATATGCAATATGGCGGAATTCACGTACTGCGCAGATTTAAATGGTACGCTGTGTCTAGTATATATTACCTATTATTATATTCCCAAAATCATCAAACGATGAAAAGTTTAAAATTATTAAACACTAATATACATCGTGATTTCTCCTTGTGAAAATTCTATCAAGATTAACAATACGATACAACCACGAAAAACAACACGTCCTACGCAAACGGATTTTTCAGTGGCATCAAACCATAAAAACCTTCAAAGTGATAATATCAAGCTTATTCAAGGTGATGGTGTCCAAAACATATTAGTTAAAATCTTCAAGGTGTCTATTTTAAATTGAAAAAAACATATTTTCCAGAATAAACAGTGCCTTGTTAAAACTAAAACAGTTTTTAGTGATACTATAAAACCAGGCATTTTTAAAAATTATCATCATTCGACCTACACCTGCTAAGAGTGTGGTATGGTACAATTATTCTGCGTCCAGAGGAACCACCCAGGACTGACAGCGGTGATGGAAGGCCTGTGTTTGTGAGTATGAGCTTTGCGCTGATGAACTTTTACATGACATAAATGTCGTGAGGGGAGGACTACAAGACATTATAAACACACGAGAGTATCAGGGACTTCTCCTTGATAGACCCTACCATCGTACTACTTATATTTCACATCATGATATTGTAAATATTGTTTGTATCTATATCGTTTACATTTATGGTGACGGTTTTAATAAATACCACAAATATATGACACTTGTCATTTTATTAAAATTCTGACTACTTAACGTGACAGTTTATTGTTGCTACATTCAGTAACATAATTAGTATCATATTATTAGTAACATATTAAACATATTATGGCTCCCCCAGAGGAATCTCTCTCGTGTGGTTCTTAGTGTCTGTGTTCCTCTTTTCACACATATAAGGCACTTTTTTGCTTTGTTAACTCCATTGTGGTCATTTCATTTCTCACATTCTCTTGTCATGCCCACGACTCGCAGTCAGGCTTCTTTCATTCCCTTAAACACACCTCAAGCTCAAAATTCAAACAATATGGCAGGTATCTCTTCCATCATTCCCGATATATACAGTGCGTCCAAGGAACAACGCGCGGATTTATTTTTACAAAATTTTTTGAAGATCGCACTGGTCAATAACTGGGATGACTCAAAATGCATAAAGATTTTCGAAAAGTCCCTTTCTGGACCCGCTCAACATTGGTTCTCCACCCAAAATCTCTCTACCCTTCCCTGGTCAACCGTCCAACAAAAATTCCTAAAACAATTTGGCGACGAACAGGTTCCACGATCTCGCATTCATCAGTATAGGGCTCGAGTTCAACTCCCTAATGAACCACTTTCTCATTACGTTTTCGCAAAGAAATTTCTGGCAGATCAGGCATACACGCAATTAGATTTTCAGGAGTTTCTTTTAGAATGCGTGTCGAGTATGACACCCGAGAACATACGTTGGTTTGGCACTCGCACCATATCTGACTATCCCACATTTATTGATGAGGTTACAACCTTAGAACGCACTCAGCTCATGGCCCAAAAGCGAGAAACCGACTCTTCCTTTTCACGCCAAACTTCAGATGTCCCAACTTCTAGCGCCATTCAAGAACTAACTCATCAAGTTTCACAGTTACAGCTTCATCTCAACACCCTTTCAAATTCTCAACCTACCTCTGTTCATTTCGCTCCTACCCGTTCTCGCTCTCCTAGTCCTCACAATCACAACACCCTCTCTCCTAACCATAAATCCCTTCCCTTTCCACGGTCCCTCTCACCCCATCCGCCGTCCTCCTGTCTCCAACATTCTCATTCCACCAATCCGACCTCTTCTTCTTCTAACTCGTGTACTCATTGCTCCACACACCCATATCATTGTTGTCAATGTACCGCCTCCTCTCATTGTCAAACTGTCCCTCAGTCTCCCCCAACTCGTAACACTCCACGAAATGATCACAATAACGACTCTCGTAAAGGCAAGAACAATAAGCGTTTTAATAAGCATTCTTCCCAACCCCAAAACGTCTATACTACACAACAGCCAACCATACCCATTCCCCCATATCCATTCTATCATCCCTTTTTTCAATATCCTACCCCTACCCACCTACCCTCACTCCCCTCCCCTTCCCCTGTCTCCACAAACTCTCGTACCAATAAACCAAAAAACGCCAAAAATTAGCGCGAGAGCGCACCAGTCTCCTCGCGCTTAATTCTCCCTCATCCCCTTCTTCCCCTCCCTCTTCCTCAGATTACCTCCAATTACCGTTGCACTTCAAAGGCAAATCACCTTACGTAAAAGCCCGTTGCATGACCAAGGATGTTTTCTTTTGCCTTGACTCTGGTGCTGAAGTCAGTCTCTTTCCAGCCGACCAACTCGACCCTTCGGTTCGTACTTTTAAGCTTCACACGGTTCTAAATGGTCTTTCATCATCTCCGGTACATCTCTCCCGTGCTACCATTCTCAACTTAAATTTTAATGGTCATCAATACTCTGTACTTTTTCGTTTGGTTCCTTTCAAAAACTTTCCTGCTATCCTTTCCAGTAAATTTCTTCAAGACCATCAAGCAACCCTTGATTTTGACAAAGGCATCCTATCATTACGTCATCTAGGTCGCATGCCTCCAGCCGATAATGCAATACACAGCGTTAATACAAACACATTTCACTTTTTCAAAAAACATCCCACTCCTCACATTGTTTTTCAAGCACGTAGGAGACTTGTCATACCACCCCGTTCAGCTAAAGCAGTTCCTCTCAAGGTTAACGGTCACTTTCCAAATACATCCTTCCGGCTACATACTCCTATCTTACGAAACTTAAGTAACTGTTATATGACGCATGCTGTTGTTTCCATAGATAACCTTGTTTTGCCACTTGCAAACGTCTCGTCTCGTCCCCAGATTATAAAGGCCAATACTCCCATTGTTATTGGTTCTATATTTTCACCACCGGAACAAAACACTAACGCTTACACCATCAGACAGGTTCATTTTCCCACGGACGAGGACGCTTCACGACACAAAGCACAACGCCTTAAAGAAATCGGTCATCTCATTGACATTAACAAATTTCACTTTTCCCCTGACATGAACGAACATCAAACTGCTCAAATGAAGGCGCTACTTTCTGAATATGCTTTTCTTTTTCAATGGCACGACAATGATTTTACAAAAATACCCACCTTTTCGGCCACGTTAGACTTAGAATCAGACGTTCCCTTTCAGTCCCCCCAATTCGTCATTCCACACAGACTTAGACCGCGAGCAAGAGAGCTCGTCCTGCGCCTCATTAATCAAGGAGTGTTTGAACAATCAGATTCTCAGTATAGAAATAACATATTATTTGTTTTAAAACCAAATTCCAAAACTGAGCTAAGGGCCGTTTTTGATCTCAGGGGCCTTAACTCCCGTTCCAGAACATTAGCTTCTCCTTTAGAAGATATACAGGACGTTCTCGAGTCTCTTTCTGACTCAGTTTGGTTCAACTCCTTTGATTTACACTCCGGTTTCTATCAATTAGACTTAGATCCCAAGGACAGACCGGCCACTGCGTTCTCCATTAAGGGTCTTTCTCTCCCTTTCAATCACCTTCAGTTGACATCTGTTCCTCAGGGTTTCAAAAATGCCTCCATTTTACTTCAACAAGCTCTTCAAACCATTTATAGGGACATCTTCCCCAACAATATTACATCATTCGTTGACGACATGTATGTCCACGCAGATTCATTCGATCAGATGATGATTGTACTTCGTGCCTTCTTTCAGCAAGCCGCCAAACATTCTCTGCTCTTTAACATTAAAAAATCAGTTCTCGGATCAAAAAGAATTAAATGTTTAGGCCATATTATTGACAATCACACTCTACAACCTGACCCTGATAAGATTTCGGCTTTAGCTCAGGCACCCAGACCGGCCACTCTCAAAAGCCTCAAAAGCTGGTTAGCCAGTGCAAATTTTTTCCGACGTTTTTTCAAAAATTTTTCCATCATTCTTGCACCCCTTTATCAGGCTCTGTCAAACAATCCTAAAAAGCTCATCTGGACTCCTGAGCGCGTTCAAGCGTTTGAAACAATGCAGAAACTTCTAACCTCACCCCCCGTACTTGCTCTATATTCAACCCGCAATACACACCACATTCTCATGACAGACGCCGCATCAGTAGGCGTCGGGGCGGTGTTATTACAGAAAGATCTCACTACTAACGTTGTGCAACCTGTTTGCTATGTCTCTTCCAGACATCCCAAAACCGTTTCCCCCTTCCCATCTTCCATCAAGAATTATATGCAGTGTACTTTTCTCTTCGGAAATTAGAAAAATATTTGTTAGGCCACCATTTCACCCTAGTTACTGACAATATTTCTCTTCTTGCCGTTCGGAAAACAATTGTTCCATCCCCAAAAATTTTGAGATGGTTAAACTACATTAATACATTTGACTTTACAATCAAACATGCAAAAAGCCATCAGAACCCCATAGCTGATTATCTTAGTAGGCATCCTGCTCCTCTTACGCAAGACACGATAGACATGGACAATGAAGTTGTGCCTGATTCTGTACTTCTAACTATCGATAACAACTTGGATCTATCTCGCCTACAGGGTGAAGATAAATTCTTCTCCAAAATTATCGAGACTCTTAACAAACGAGACGAGACAGATCCTTCATTCCAACGTCTCAACAAACAATACGTTATTCAGAAAGGCATACTTTACAAAAAACTGTACCGAGTACCTAACTCTCGATTACTGCTCTGCGTACCCGATAGTCTTAAACCAGCTTTATTCGATGAGTATCATGACTCAATGACTCACATAGGTTTTACCAAGATGTATTGGATGTTGCGATACAAGTATTTCTTTCCGCGCCTAAAATCATGGCTAGCTCAGAAACTTAAATCATGTAAAGGCTGCGCCATCTTTAAACGCAATTACATGCCTAATAACCCCACAATTCAGCGTTTTCCTCAGTCAGGCCTATTTGAAACCTTTTCTTTGGACCTAGCAGGCAAGCTAATACCCAGCGATCCCGAAGGTTTCCAATACTTTTATGCAGCTACGGACCACTGTACTGGATTCACCATTACTCATCCCATAACAACTCCAAACAGCGACAACTTCATCAATTTCATCACAAACCATATCATTCTTCCATATAATACTCCTCGCACAATCTACTTACATCTTTAGAGTTCACACCGGTCTACCGTATCGTTAAACTTTCTCAAGTCTCTTAACATAACAGTTAAGTACGGCCTACCCTATCAACATCGTTCTCTAGGCACAGTCGAACAAAGATTAGGCTCCTTGCAAACGAGTCTCAAATTTCTGTGCCAAGACAACCAGAAATTTTGGCCTCGCTTCCTTGCGCATGCCACTGCGGCTCTGAATAAATCACCCTTAACTTCCATTGGTCTCTCTCCTCATTTTCTCCTCTATGGCGTTCATCCCACCTTACCATTAGACAATTTGCTACATGTTCAACAAGAAACTTTGAATACTAATGATCGCCTACTTGCACTCAAAGAAATGAGGGACCTCGTTGAATTTCGAAAACACCAAGTTTTCACTGATCTGAAGAAGCGCATTGAGAAGGTCAAAAATCCAACACAGTTCTTCCCTGACAGTTTAGTTATGGTCTTAGATACCTCAACAAAACCTAACACTTGTAAGCCATTATCCCGTCTTTATAAGGGACCCTACAAAGTGATTTCGAATGTCTCGGCTGATGAGTATCTTCTAGATATTGATGGGAAGCCAACGGTCATTGCTAAGACCCGTTTGAAACTGTACATCCCACCTACAAACCCAGACCCCGAATTTGAGTATAAGTACAAGCGCTTCCTCAGTACCTCTAAATAGGATCCGACCACACATTACTTCAAAACCCAACTACCAATTACATTTCACGTTATGTTTTGATTATCTAATTTAACGTTCCTAGTGAAACATGATCCCTTTCTGTAGTACCACACTGGCAAAACTTCCGACTTTGTCTCTCGTTATGCCATAATTACAGATACAGGTAGGCAACACACATTACAGGCAATATTTCTCCCGTGCGGCATTTTTTTTTCTTCCGGTAGTTCATTATTATTGCATATGCTTCGTCTCCTGTTTTAGGCAACCCGCTGTACATGTACTATTTCTCCCGTGCAACAACTCCTAGTTACGCTCATAACAAACTCTACGCTTTTCCTTCTCCCCATAAGCAATATACCGGCATCATTCATTATTCACGTCATTTTTCTTTCCTAGACGCGTAAGGAAAGACTTTCCATCTCATTTCCTTCTTGCGTCCTTTTTCGGGAACGGCTGGTCCGACCCCACTTGATATCACTAAGGTCGCTAGGACGAAATGCTTTCTCTCATCCCACACCCATACATTACAGTCAATATATCACAATTATGTGACTTTTTTTCTCTCTCTTCTTTCAGGTTTATTCTCTCCATCCTATTTGTATCAGCTTCAGGCACGTTCATGCCACAAGGCGTACAGTTTGTTAATGGCATTGACTATATTCCCCTTCCCCAAGCGATCCCCTATTCCCAAACCTTTCCTTTAATCTATAACATTTCAACACCTACCTTTCAGTCCATCAATTCAACCATAGAATGCAAAACTAATACTTCCCGGTTGTGTACCCATTTTCAAGATTTTCTATCCTCAATAAATTCTCTGTCTAATGACATTCAAACTTCTACATACTTGGTTAAATTTCTTTCTAACGGAACCCCTTCTTCAAGGACTCCGAGACCCCAAAGAGGTCTTTTTAACTTCATCGGATCAGCATTAAACTTTCTCACAGGAGTTGCTACTGAAGACCAAATACATTCAACTAAAATTAATTCCGAACAACTAAAGACACACGTACAAGAGCTTGAAAACCATGAATCTGTTCTCAGTTCTAAATTTTCTGATATTTCTCATCAGGTTGCAACACTTGCTGAACAAACTTCTTCTTCCTTCAAAGATGTGCAAACAACGGTTTCTGCTCTCATTGCCGATGAGACACGCCTACTTGAAGCCATGCGCACGGATCACTCCTCTTTTGTTACTTTCTCTAAAATGTATTTAAAATTTGACAACGCGATCCTCCTTATGCTTCGTCAGTTACTTTACTTAATTAATTTTAACGACATTTTTGACCAATGTAAAGAAAACCGGTTATCTCCTCAAATCATACCAGTTCATCAGTTACATTCTGACTTACATGATTTTAATCTCAAATTGGTTTCAAAAAATTTACGCGTCAATCCCGTTTTGACAGCACCGATCATTTACACCCTACCCCTTACCACTTGCTATTTCTTTCCCGATCATATCATTTTACACGTAAAACTCCCTGCTATTCCCCTCCATACGCTACCACGTTTATTTAAATTAGTTCCCTATCCGGTTGCGTCAGCTCAACAAAATTGCTATTTACAGCTTCCTTCCAATTTTGTTGTCTTCATGGATAATCAAGCTATCCCTTTTTCTCCGGCTGATCTTACATCTTGTTCCTTCTCATCTAAACATTTCTTGTGCAAAATCCCTACTATTTATAATCATACAATAGCTTCTTGTTTACACACTTTGAAATATCAACATATATCGGGCTTACTAAAAAACGCCTGTTCTTACAGCTGCACCCTCACACAACAGTTTACCATCACCCAAGTAGACGATCATCAATTTATTTTAACCCGACCACCCAACAACCTTCATTATCTTTTCCTTAATGGCACTGCCACGCCATTATACATTAATAATTCTTTAAATCTCCGTGTTACTTTACCCTGTGACACAAGCCTCCATTCAGGAATTATCGAACTCATACCCCGCTCTCATTTCTGTCTTCCGACCACAATCATTCCTGTCCATTTAGTCCTTCATCATATCCATATCATTGATTCCGATTTACTCCTCTTACCCGCTGATAGGATTCTCCCTTATAACTCCCTTCAAAATCTTCCCCTTAATTTTAGCCACCGCATAACACCAATCACAGCTACCAATTCTTCCTATAAACCGCCAACTTGGCTTTCCTGGCTTCCCACGGACGACTATCCCACCATCTCTATCTCCTTCTCTCTCATCCTGTTTTCCCTCTCTATGATGAATACCCTCTTCATCTATATTTTACATCGTCGTACACACCAGTTACCTTTAACACCTACCACAACTCAGCCACCCGAACTAATTCCCCTTAACTCACGTTAACTCTCCTTCCGCATCTCTTCCTAAAAAAAAAAAAAAGACAATCTGAAAACTAAATCAAACAACTTTTTGGTACTTACCTCGTACCCTGTCCTCCGCCATTTGCATTCCTCGTTCTAGATATCTTAACAAATCCTCTCATTATGATGTTAATAAAACACAAACCCACCACCACACATTCGCGGACGGCACACATTAATTGCCATTGCTACTCGCGTCTCCATTTTTTTTTCTTAACACCCGTATACAAGCTCCTTTTGCTCACGACTGGCAACCTCATGCAGTTTCTCCCGAATCATTTGTCTTCCAGGTCAACTTACGGTACCTTGGCCAGGAATAAACTACGTCTCACTAATATATATATATATATATTTTCCTTCTGTCCTACTTAATGGCAAATTCACTCTTCATTTCTATACTTCTTCTACTATAACGGAATCTTTCGCTATCCACGACCATACTTCCGTACACAGCACACACAGTAATAGTAAACATGATCATATAAAAAAAAAATCAATAAATAAATAAATAAATAAAAATAAAATAAGGGGCTCGTCTCTTACAATTTTTTTTTCTCTCTTTTCTTTTAGCATCCTCTTCTTTCTGGTTATACCCGGTGTTGCAGCTGGCGACTTTATTCCCATATCTTTATACATTGCAATCCCCCTCATCTTTCTCTTCTTTATCATTGGTGGCTTCTTTTACATCAAGTTTTTTTTAACTCATAAATTTCGTCGCTCCTTTACCCACCCAACGCCTACCAGCCACACTTACACCGTATCTTACACACCTCCCGCTGCTCCGAACCCAATCTATCTTCCTCTTTTTCATACCAATAACGTCACACACCCCGGAATCTCCGTATCTCCCTAAAGATTGATCAGGTGCCTTCTTCATTACAGTTCGCCATTATACATATTTTTACGTTATCCCTTTTGTTCCTTGTACGTTACTTTTGCAATTATCTCTTCTCCCTCTTTTCTTTCTTTTAGTCCTTAAAAAAAAATAGGTTTTCACAATGGTCTTTAACAAGTAATTCAGTGCCTCCTGTCATGTAATTTCTTTTCCGCATCCGGCCTATTTTCACAAACGCACCTGGGCTACCCATCATCTTGCTACCCGTTTCCATGGATGATGCCTACCAAGTCGCAGTTTCCTTTTCTGGATGATGGACCTCTCGACTTCCAGACCACAAGATGCTGTCCATTCTGGCTCAAGGATCAAGCCTTCCAGATAGCGGACTTCCAGGAGATAGCCCTTGACTCTCGACGTGCTGCACCACCACGATCAGGATTTCCCGAGTTCCAGCCTTCCCGGATACACTATTGGGATCACGCTCGACATCTACACGGATCCAGCAGTTTTAGTGATTTTTTTTCTCGTGTGTGTGTTTACTAGTGCCTCCTTCCTCTAGTGTTTTTGTTTCTTTCTTTTGTGCACCAGCCTCATGGTTATAAAAGTCAAACGATGAAAAATTTTAAGGGATTCCATGTCACTGGTTCTCATGAACAGTTGACCATTGTACTTTATTAAAAGGGGGATTATTATATTCCCAAAATCATCAAACGATGAAAAGTTTAAAATTATTAAACACTAATATACATCGTGATTTCTCCTTGTGAAAATTCTATCAAGATTAACAATACGATACAACCACGAAAAACAACACGTCCTACGCAAACGGATTTTTCAGTGGCATCAAAACATAAAAACCTTCAAAGTGATAATATCAAGCTTATTCAAGGTGATGGTGTCCAAAACATATTAGTTAAAATCTTCAAGGTGTCTATTTTAAATTGAAAAAAACATATTTTCCAGAATAAACAGTGCCTTGTTAAAACTAAAACAGTTTTTAGTGATACTATAAAACCAGGCATTTTTAAAAATTATCATCATTCGACCTACACCTGCTAAGAGTGTGGTATGGTACAATTATTCTGCGTCCAGAGGAACCACCCAGGACTGACAGCGGTGATGGAAGGCCTGTGTTTGTGAGTATGAGCTTTGCGCTGATGAACTTTTACATGACATAAATGTCGTGAGGGGAGGACTACAAGACATTATAAACACACGAGAGTATCAGGGACTTCTCCTTGATAGACCCTACCATCGTACTACTTATATTTCACATCATGATATTGTAAATATTGTTTGTATCTATATCGTTTACATTTATGGTGACGGTTTTAATAAATACCACAAATATATGACACTTGTCATTTTATTAAAATTCTGACTACTTAACGTGACAGTTTATTGTTGCTACATTCAGTAACATAATTAGTATCATATTATTAGTAACATATTAAACATATTACTATAAAGATATGAGTACTCAGAAGGAAACATCCACTCCAAATCAGTGCGTCTACGCATGTCGTTATTATTGTTCTGTCCCAATGACCTGTATACAGATCCACATATGTCTTCTCACTGCAACATTATACTAATCTTTTCCACAGAATATTTTTCATTCTATACTTTGATCCAGGGGTGGAAATAAAATTTTAGAACTAAGGGGAAAGTCAATAATAGATAGAATTTGATTAGGCTATGTATCGAGAATACAAACTCAGAGAGTCGGAAGTGCAAACAAACTTTAATGGAGAGCGACTTAAGCAATAGCGATTGTTGCAGAACAATCAACAGCCAAACAAAACTAATTTCACCATTCAAATTTCCTATTTGTTACTAATAACTACAGATATTTTTCCTTCTTTTGCACAAACACTTCAACTTACTAAGGGGACACTTTCCCCTTGTGCATGCCTGATTTCCACTGTTGCTTTCATCTCAGGCTTTTTACACGTGGACCGTATTTACAGGGCAATTTTGACGCTGGGCCCTTTTGAATCGTGTCTTTTTGTCGCGGGGCCCTTTCGCCCGGACCTTTTCCACGCTGGGCCGTTTTGACTCAGGCCCTTTTGAGGCGGGGCCCTTTTGACCCTGGCTCTTTTGACACAGGGCCCTTTTAACCCGAGCCCTTTTGACCCGGGCAATTTTGACGCGGGGCCGTTTCTACTCAGGGCCTTTTGTCGCGAGGCCCTTTTACCCGAGCCCTTTTGACCTGGCTCATGTAACTCGGGGCCGTTTCTACTCGAGCCCGTTTGACGCAGGGCCCTTTTGACTCTTGTCTTTTTTCTTGCAGGACCCTTTTGACCCGGGACCCTTTGACGCAGGGCCGTTTTGACTCGGGTCTTATTGTCGCGGGACCTTTTGACTCGAGCCTTTTTGACTCGGGTCTTTTTGTAGCGTACCCCTTTTGGTACGGTCCATTTGACGTAGGGCCTTTTTGACTCTACCCCTCTTAACACGGGGCCCTTTCGAAACTGGTCATTTTGTCGCGGAGAACTTTGGACCAAGGCCTTTTTCACGCTGGGCTGTTTTGAAACGGGACCTTTTGAGGCGGGGTCCATTTGACCCGTTCTCTTTTGACGCAGTGCCCTTTAAACTCGAGACATTTTGAGCCGGATCATTTTGACCAGGGGTTGTTTTCACTCGTGCCTTTTGTCGTGAAGATCTCATGACCCGGGGCCGTTTTTAGTCGGGGCCTTTTGTCGCGGGGGGCCCTTTACCCGGGTTCTTTTGATCGGATACCTTTTGACCTGGGCTCTTTTCATGCGGGGCCGTTTTTACTCGGGAAAGTTTGACGCAGAACCCTTTTGACTCGGATCTCTTTTGTCGCAGGACCCTTTTGAGCCGGATCCATTTGACGCGGGGCCGTTTGTACTCGTTCACTTTTGTTGCGGAGATCTTTCGACCAGGTCCCTTTTGACTCGGGCTCTTTTGTAGCGGGTGTCGTTTTGACACGGGTCCATTTGACGCAGGGCCCTTTTGACGTGGGTCCGTTTTGCCTTGAGCCCTTATGTCGCGGGCCGTTTTGACCGTTGCCGTTTTGACTCGGACCTTTCTGTCGTCGCCCTTTTGTCTGGTCCTTTTGACTTAGAACCATATATATAACGCAGCAGCTGAAATTCCTGGGGCAGGCGGCGGGTATGAGTAAATTGATTATTAATCGATCCCTGGCGCAATAAAATTAGTTACGCTACTGATCATATCCCTTTCTTTCTTTTCTCTCTACATCGTGTCTGGAGATGAATGTTCTGACTAATAGGCTACAGCGGCGACTTTAAAAAGTAAGAAGATAGATGCTACCAATTATAAATGTTATGGATTTAAACAATATATATAGGGCAATAAATCGAAAAACTCTATATGGACCTTTTGACCCCCTCCCGTTGGAAAAAATTCTGCTGGTATTAGTGATTATCATGTTGCTTAGTTACTGTATTATATTGTGCTATACACACAATAAATACTTCTGTGTTTTATTTAATAATAAGAACCTTATTTATGTTTATTACGGCCCTTGCTTGACAACAGCAAAACATATTCACGCTCAGTGTAATTAGATTTCATTCTCAAATAAGGTCAGTGAAGCGAATGAAATAATTCACGCACAAATTTAGGACTTAGAAAAGTGTCCTGCGAACATGTCGTAGGAAATTTCTGAAGAGTAAAAAGCGCTAGTAGCAATTGTTAGCAGATATTAATTTAACATATAAGACAATAAATTGGAAAACTGAGAATACGAATCTTTTCAGAGATGGCAGTGTACTGACTGTTCAAATCTGTGCCTTTACTCACTATACCTACGTTATTTCCCTAGTCAAAATAAAAACTCTTCAAAATTAATCACAATTTCTTACGTAACCATACCTTCCTTGGTGTATTGCGCCGTCACATACCCGTCACGGCGATGTAAAGGCACTTTTGGCGACGAGGATACAAGTAGTTACTACAGCAGACCCAAAATAACGTGGTTGCTAATCAGGTTAAAGGAGCAGTACAAAACATTTTCTGAAATAACACGTTTGATACTTCAGAGAAGCAATGACGAAAAATTATGATAAAAAAATATCCACACTGTTACAGAACGGCACTATGTTTTCGAAACCGTGAAATTTCCCTAAGTAGTAGCAGAAATTCTGAGAATTTCGAAACTTTTCTAGAAATTTCAAATTCCTTGATTTTCCCAGGATATCCCGCTTATTCGACACCGTGTATTGCAAATAATGCAAATCTCCTCATAAGAAAGAGTAACCAAAAGCTACTCCTTTAGCTGTAGCTTTTTATTTTTAACGCTGATTCTCCATTTCCTCGTTTCTTTTTGTTTCGTCCTTCTTTAATTTTTCATTTCTGGTTTCGAAGAGGGATCCGGACAATAGCCTTGGCTACGTGCCTGCTTCAATGAAAGATAGAAATTGTCAGCAAATCATCCAATGTGTCAGTCTTCAGTGAAATCCTTTGGCAGTCGCATTTCTGTTGAGACTGCTGAAGCCTCTCTCATATGAAGCAATACTCACAGGTAAAACTGCTCAAAATGTGACAATTGGAAGCAAATTTGGGAATCTCGTAAGACAGGAATCAAGAAGGCAAACAATTTCGATAGAGGATGGGATGGGAACGTTGTAAAGACTTCACATTCCGTGTTTTCTCTCACTCAGTGACAATTATTTTTGTGCGAAACAGATATTGGGCAGCCCTGTGAGTTTAGGAAGAAACAATTTCTACTGAACATTGGTCGCCAGCTCTAAATTTCTAGTCGCCACCGGCGACCTGGCGGCCGGAAATTTTGCGCCCTGATCTAAACTGAAAAAATCTTAACTTCTTAAAATTATTAGTTGTTTAGTGTTTCAGCAGTGTTTTCCATTTTCAGTAAAACTTTCGTGTTCATCCCACAGTCAACAGTAAGCTGTCCTGTTCATTCCACAGTAAAATGTTATTGACTGTTATTTGTTTAGTGTTTCAGCCACTATATGGCAATACAATAATAATTATAAAGTATTTTCTCGAAGGCTTGTTTCTGGAAATCCTGTGCTTTGCTGTTTGGTTAAAACTTGCTGTGACATCAAATTTCCAATGACCAATGATAAATCATAGTTTTCAAAAACTACCAAGTAACAACGAATTTGCAACTGCATAACGCGATGGTTCATCGCAGATGTTTATTGTACGCTATTTAGAATTTGGTATTATAGTCTGAGGGCCCTCCTTGGTAACCGCGGCCTAGGCCCTAATGTACCCAATCTGCCCTTGTGCATATTCCTAACTGCAGCATAGAATTCATGACTTTGATTTAGCACCATAAGGAAATTGTGGAGCTACTGTAAGAACTATGAAATCCAGTGCAGAAAATAATAATAATATAACGGAAGTAGTGCTGATATGCGGACAACAACACGTTTCAGTTCGTTGATTTGTCGTTAAAATTCCATCACAATTAACCATAACATTCCAGAAAACAAACTAACAGATGGTAGGTAAATTAATCAATCGTTATGAAAAGTGTGTATTGTTTCTTGTTGTTGAAATACACAGTACTAAATTTATTTCTCCTTTTACATTTAGCTCTTCGTAAAACCAGTTCTTACGGCTCAAAGAAATAAAATATTAAAAGATCCAAATTATAATGTGTTACAAAGTAAATGCATCACTGTTAGTAATATGTGTGTCACCGTTATGCGGAGGCAAGCAATATATCTAATCTGCTAGTTAACAGTGTACTTTACAGGGTAATGTTCCATATACATTACCGCATATAAATGAATATTGTGTTTCAGAAAAATAACAATCATAAATTATTATTGGCAATGAACGGCATTCTTTTTAGCACCATAAAGTTTCGTTCTTCTCGAAAGTTTTTTACTTATGAGAATTTAGTCTCAAGTATGTCAGTTTGTTCAGTTTGATATCATCTATCGACTTATAAAATGAAATGAAATCTTTGAAATGAAAATGAAATGAAATGTTTCAGTGTGCGTCCCAGGCTAAAAAAGATGGTGATGATGAGAAACGAATGCAATGGTGGAATGAATAAAGTGGGAGGAAAACGGGAGAATCCCGAGGAAACCCACGAACATGATGTTTATCCACCACAAAGCTCACTTTGCGTGAGCTGGGATTGAACCAGGGACCCCACATACCACAGGTGAACGCTTTAAGACTGAAATGAAATCTTTGAGTTTAACGCCCCACAATTATGCCCTTTAGGCTAAGAGAGACGATGATTAAAGCAAGTGAATGATGATGAAAGAATTGGTGTAATGAGAAGGTGGGAGGAAACCGGAATATCCCGAGAAAACCCACAGACATAGTTGTCCACCACTGATTTACTTGGCCAGAAATTGAACCAGGGTCACCACGTACCAAAAGTGAGCTTTCTATCACTGAATCACCGTGCCCCCCAGTTATATATATAGTGTATATATATATATATATATATATATATATATATATATATATATATATATATATATATATATATATATATATATATATATACTATGTGATCAAAAGTATCCGGACAGCCCCCAAAACATACGTTTTTCATATTAGGTGCATTGTGCTGCCACCTACTGCCAGGTACTCATTATCACCGACCTCAGTAGTCATTAGTAGGGAACGGAACTTAATGTGCTAAAAAACTCAGAAATTTTTATTTATTTATAATTATGCTATAAATTTTGAAAATATGTGATAAAACTTGAAAAATATGTGACAAAAATAATAATATTTCGCAAAAGAAACAAATATTATGTATTGTGAACATCTTAAATTCAGTTTTAAAATGCTTACCTTCTAGCGAGCTATTCTTTGGAAGCGTTGCTGTGGACTACCATAGTTTTCTCTAAGTTCTCCAGTGTAAATTTGTGACGATTATCCCTAAAAAGCATCTTATATTGCGAGAAAGATCACTCCACGTTACAAGAAACAATTTTCGCATATTTGAAACACGAAATTTCACTAACACTGAAATCGACCACATCTCCCTTCACCACTTCTTCCAAAACACGTGCAATTTTACACAATGTTTGAAAACTAGGTTTCTTTAAAAAAATGTCTGTAAATTTACACATTAGCACTTGTCCATTAGCTCCAGGAAGTTCTTTTAGTTTCGTTTCTACTATCCGCATTTCACCCACTGAAGCTGACAGAATGTTCGATGACGATTTAAGCTTTTCTATATAACGAGAAAGAAAGGACAGGTTTGTTGAAATGAATACTAACTCGAGTTTTACGGAGGGATCTTTGAACAGTTCTTGTAGAATTTCTATAGACGATGTTTCGTCTTTGTCGAGAAAATTTACGAAAGATACGAATTGTTCAGTTTTGGGCATAATACTCAACGGCATCCAACCAAGTGCCCCATCACGTAACTACAGGAGCGGGTGGAAGAGGAATCCCAGGCAACGCGTACTGCACCTTTCTTCATGTAAGCTGCAGCATCTGTAACAAGAAGAAGAACATTGTCAATTTTTATGCCTTCTGTACACAATAATTGCATTGCTTCGTTGAAAAATCTTGCACCCGTTACATGTGTAGCAGCAGATAGCTCTTTACACACTAGCAAATAATTTTTCTTCAATACAGTTTCGTCACCAGTACTTAGCACTCCTACAATCACGTTTCCCACATTTTTACCACTGGAATCTGTAGTTTCGTCCATATATACCCAAATATTTTGATGCGCACATTCCGAGCGAATATGTTGTAAAGTTTGCTCGTAACACCTGTGCAAATAAGTTTTTCGCAATGTTGATTCGCCAGGCTGTTCAAGTTCGTATATTTCACGAGAAACATTCGTAATTCAGGGTTCTTTAGGTTGAACAGTGGAATATCTGCGGATACGGAAGCTATGCACAAATCCATTGAAAAAGCGGACAATTTTGACGGTTCACCAGAACTAGACGAAATTGGTTGGCCGATAAATGCCTGTCTCTTACTCAAAAGTGAAGCAGCAGCAATATGTTTCTTGCTCTGCAAATGCTGCGTAATTTATGAACGTTGCTTAGCCGCGACAGATGTACCACACGGTAGGCAAAATAGCACTTTGCCATCAGTAGAAACTACATCTTTATATTCGTCATAGAACTTCTGCAAACGAGATGCAACACTTGCCTTTATTTTAGGCATTTTACAGTAAGGAAACACATACACTGTGCTGAAGCACCACTCACAACACAATAAACGAAAAGACAGGTAGTGGATTCAAAGTTCTGCAATGTTGTAACTGGCTTGTGTCTGGCTAGAATTCCGTCAACAGGATCTTACGTGTAGAGAGGCAGGCTCGTATCCACGAAGGGGGGAGGCAAGGAGGCCCCTAAATTTTTACTGCCCCCCCCCCCTAAAATTTTCACGGAAGGCTTGCGAAAAATCTCCATTAATTCTATGTGTAAACACTAAAAATAAAATGAAATATAAAAGAGATTAGTCCAAGAATGTTTCCATTTTAACTATTTGACGAACAGTTCTAAACATATTTTAAAGGAATTAAAGTAAAGTTTATCAGTCTTCTCGAATCTCGATATGAAATGACACAATACATATTGAAGCAAGTTTTCCGAAAAGAAGGAATATGTTCATAATACTTCACGCCACAGTTGTAATAGCGATCTGGGAGGTAGGAGACGAAGTGTGAAGTGCTTACTACATGCCAAATCATAAAAACAGGAGTAGGAACAAAGCGTTTAACTTTTGTCGATTGCAGTAACGGCGGTAGGTTATTGTTATTCTATTATATAGTTGTAGTACATACATGCATTGCAAAATCCTCGTCAACAGCAAACTTTAGATTAATTGTGGAACAAGTAGTTGTGAAGTGAATTAAGAGCTCCGAGTTCCGTTAAAGCGAAAAAATGAAATGAAATGAAATCTTTGAGTTTCACGTCCCACGATTATGCCGGTTAGGCTAAAGGAGACGGTGATGATGAGTAATGAATGATAATGGTGGAATGAAGAAAGTGGGAGGAAACGGGAGAACCCCGAGAAAACCCACGCACACGGTGTTTGTCCACCACAAAGCTCACTTGGCGGGGGCTGGGATCGAACCCGGGACCCCAAGCACCAGAGGTGAACGCTCTACCACTGAGCCACCGCGGACCCCCGTTAAAGCGACTGATTCTGATAAATTATTGTGGTGTGAATGAAAAACAAGAACTGTGATGGAATATTCACCGAAAAAGTAATGTTTGCAAAGACTTTCATGTGTTTGTTCCCGTAGAAGAATAAAGTTAAGCTAAATTACCTTAATTAGATGAGTAACTGAGCAAGTGAACATATTTAAGGATTAAATTCCGAGTTGTGGAGCCAGGACTAGTAAAAATTTGCAAGGTTTACCGGATAAATTAAGTAGCAGAATGTTTTGTATTGTACTTGGGTGGGAGATCCCGTGGCAGTAGCTAGTTTTCATATAAAAACGTTGAAAATTGGAACTATTTCTTAGTCGCGTACGCGTAATAATGTTGTAATTCAACATGCAAGAAGCACTGATAGTTTTACTCGATACTAGACGGGTGTAGCGTTTTACTTAACTAACTAACTAACTCTATGGCCTATGGAACCTGGAGGTTCAATGCCGCGTTCACAAAACCTCTCCACTGACTTCTATCCTTAACTAACTGCATCCAGTTTCCACTTTGTATTCCAATCTCTGCGAGATCCACTTAATATAGTCCACCCTTCTGCGCCTAGGTCTTCTTAATGGTAGTTTCCCGATTGGTCTTCCAGTCAAGTCTTTGAAAGCGTTTCTACTTTCTTCCATCCTAGCTACATGACTCGCCCACCTAAGCCTCCTAGACTTGACGACCCTAACATGTTGGATAAACCATATAAATTATGTAGTTCCTCGTTATGAAGTTTCCGCCATTCCCCCATTCCGGTCTGAATATTCGTCTCAGGATCTTGTTGTCAAGTACTTTCAGTCTACGTTTTTCCCTCAGAATAAGTGACCAAGTTTTGCAACCATACAGAACAACAGGCATGATAATCGTTTTGTATGTTTGAAGCTTCAAATTGCTCGACAGAATTCGCGACGACAAGAGATTTTGAACCGAATAGTAACACGAATTCCCTGCTTTTAGTCGACATTTAATTTCTCCGTGAATATGATTTTCCTCTGTTAATATTTGAAACTAACCACTTTATCAATGTATTATTTAATATTTTAACGCATCCATAGTTTGCTTTATTCATGTCCCGACGCACTTCCATGTATTTAGTTTTCTCTGCATTTACTTCTAAACCCATGTTTAATAAGATCTCTGCATTTCTTTCTATTGTTCTCCTATCATCCCCTATTAAATTTACATTATCCGCATATGCCATAACCTGGTAAATACCGTTCAGCTATGCCCTGGTTGCTATCTTTGATTTTCCTTATAGCGTATTCCAGAACGAAGTTAAATAATAATGGCGACATCCCATCTCCTTGTTTCAGGCCATTTTCGACGTGGAAGCTCGTGGACAAAAATTTTCCTACCCGGACTTTACTTCGGGATTCTTTAAACTTAACTTAATTAATCTAATTAGCTTTCTCGGTATTCCAAGTTCTGTAAGAACGGTGTATAATGTTTCTCTCCTAACCGAGTCGTGCGCCTTTTTAAATCAATAAATAGTTGATGTACCGGGGTATTGTATTCCCACTTTTTTTCCGAGTATTTGGCGAATGGTAAATATTTGGTCGATAGTTGATCGATTTCGTCTAAATCCACACTGATAATCTCCAATAATTTCATCTACGCATGAGGTCAATCTTGCTAATAGAATATTTGAAAGGGTTTTATAGGATGTTGACAGAAGAGAAATACGCCGATAATTATTACAGTAAGTTTTGTCGCCTTTCTTGTGAATTGGGACAATGATTGATTCTTTTCACTCTTGTGGCAATTCTTCCTTGTTCCAGATAAGGAGAATGAGTTTGTGTATCTTGTTCCACAATTTTTCGCCTCCAGCTAAAATTAATTCAGCCGGAATTTGATCTACACCCGGAAATTTGTTTCTTTAATTTCTTTATAGCGGTTTCTACTTCTATTCGGTTGGGTTCTGAAATATACAGTTCTGCGGTGTGTATCTCCTTTTCTCCACGCACACTAGTTTTTGGTTGCGTGTTAAGAAAATCGTCAAAGAAATCTTTCCATCTATTTAAGATGCTATCTGTATCAGTGAGAACTGTACCGTCAGATTTCTTTAATATATAAGCACGAGGTTGATAGCTTTTCTTAAATTCGTTGATTCTCTTATATATGTCCCGGATGTTTTTATTTTTACTATTATCTTCGAGTTCCTTAATTTTAGCTTTTAGGAAATCGCGTATGTTTGTTCTAAAAGTTTTGGAAGTTTCCCGCCTGATATCTACGAAATTTTATGTAGTTATTTCACTCGGATTTTGTAACCAGAGTAATTTTGCCTGTTTACTCTTCTCTGCTAGTTTTATGCATTCCTGGTCGAACCATGGTTTGTTCCTACGTATTTCCGCGTGTCCCAATTTTTCTTTTGCTGAAATTTTAATGCTATCTCTAATTTAAATCCAGGTATCTTCAACACTAGTGCACTCCGAATCTTCTAAAGCCGAGAACGTATTCGAAACTTCAATATTGTATTTCTCTCTTACCTGGCTCTCTTCTAATTTCTTTAAATTGAATCTCTCCGTTTTCGGACAATGAATATTACCTTTATTCAACGATAACCTCTCTCGTATTATCGCTGCTACCAGTTAGTGGTCAGTGTCACAATCAGCCCCTCTAAACGATCGGGCATCAATTATGCTAGATTGCCTTCTTCTATCTACTAAAACGTGATCAATTTGATTATGTGTTTTTCCGTCTGGTGATGTCCAAGTGTATTTATGAACGTCGCGATATGGGAATTTTGTACTCTTCACGATTAGGTTTTTGGATGTTACTTTCCTTATGCATTACTTTCGTGCCCTATAATCGGTTAGAAAATATCTTCTCGGCCTACCTTAGCATTGAAATTCCCTAATAGAATTTTCATATGGTATCGCGGTAGTTGGTCAAATATCCGTTCTACTTCGTAAAAACTTTTTTATATCGTCATCCTTATTCGAGAAAAATTCGTTCTCCGGACAGTGGTATATTGTACAAATATACGGAATCCACTTGCTTATTACAAAAATCAGAACGAAGCATACGTAATCCGTATGCTACATAGGCCCTTAGGTATTACATCATGTCGTTGCAGGATGTCTGTTGTCTAACAGTTTTCCTTATATTACATACATATATGTATGTTACCTTCGTCAGCTATATGTTATATATGGGTCTACGTCCATTTGCATGTGAGATCCTGGCCACCTATATTGTTTCATACAGAAAATATGTATAGATGGAACACTTATACAGAAAGTATTATAAAACATGTGTTTTCAGTTATACGCTTGCTGTACGTTGTCCAAAAACTACTGGATTTACAAATGTAACATACGATATTACGTACGCCACATACATTTTTCTCAGTGTAGCTTTGAATAAAATTATAGTACTTTTTTTTTAGCTGTTTTGGTATGTGTCTTCTTGCTATAGTGTGGAGGTGGTTCATTTATATAAAACCAATTTAATTTAAGATTTTAAACAAGAACTACATTTTTGGGCTTTCTACGGGCCTGACCAGAAGTCTGCCTGCCAACGTGCTGAAAGACAAAACAAACCTGACACACTCGATATGAATGAAGTGTAGGAAAATAAGCATTTTTTCTTTCGAAGATTTCGATGTAGCAGGCCTCAATAAGTGATTTTATGTTTTTAAAACGAAAATTCTTAAAATATGTATTTACATACAGAAAAGTGGAAAATATGTGTTTTTATGTAAAATAAAATTTCCTGTGGTGACATAAAAGGATATGATTAGCATTTTGGCAAAAGAAAGGACCTCTATCTCACTGCAGAAAAAACATTTATTTAAATAAAGTTCCGTTCCCTAGTCATTGTACATCGTGAGAAAGCAGAATGGAGCACTCCGCGGAACTCACGGACTTCGAACGTGGTCAGGTTATTGGGTGTCACTTGTGTCAGAAGTCTGTACGCGAGATTTCCACACTCTGATAAACATCCGTAGGTCCACTGTGTCTGATGTGATAGTGAAGTGGAAACTTGAAGGGACACGTACAGCACAAAAGCGTACAGGGCGACCTCGTCTGTTGACTGACAGAGACCGCCGACAGTTGAAGAGGGTCGTAAAGTGTAATGGGCAGACAATCACATAGGAATTCCAAATTGCATCAGGATCCACTACGAGTATTATGATAGTTAGGCGTGAGGTGAGAACACTTGGATTTCATGGTCGAACGGCTGCTCATGAGCCACACATCACACAGGTAAATGCCAAACGACGCCTCGCTTGGTATAAGGAGCGTAAATATTGGTTGATTGAACAGTGGAAAAACGTTGTGTGGAGTGACGAATCACGGTACATAATGTGGCGATCCGATGGTTGGGTGTGGGAATGGCGAATGCTCGGTGAATGTTATCTGTCAGCGTGTATAGTGCCAACAGTAAAATTCGGAGGTGGTGGTGTTATGGTGTGGTCGTGTTTTTCTTGGAGGGGGCTTGCACCCCTTGTTGTTTTGTGTGGCACTCTCACAGCGCAAGCCTACATTGATGTTTCAGGCACCTTCTTGCTTCCCACTGTTGAAGAGCAATTCGGGGATGGCGATTGCATCTTTCAACACGATCGAGCACCTGTTCATACTGCACGACCTGTGGCGGAGTGGTTACACGACCATAACATCCCTGTAATGGACTGGCATGCACAAAGTCCTGACTTGAATCCTATAGAACACCTTTGGAATATTTTGGAATACTGACTTCATGCCAGGCCTCACCGACCTACATCGATACCTCTTCTCAGTTGAGCACTCCGTGAAGAATGGGCTGCCATTCCCCAAGAAACCTTCCAGCACCTAATTGAAAGTATGTCTCCGAGAGTGGAAGCTGTCATCAAGGCTAAGGGTGGGCTAACACCATATTGAATTCCAGCAGTACCGATGGAGCACGCCACGAACTTGTAAGTCATTTTCAGCGAGGTGTCCGGATACTTTTGATCACATAGTATATATATATATATATATATATATATATATATATATATATATATATATATATATATATATATATATATATATATATATATAATATGGCTATATCTTATCTCATTATCCATACTGGGGAGCAACTGGATTGCACACACTCTAGATCCCAAATTGTGCACAAATCTCTGTCGGGCTTTTTGAACATAGATTTTTGTCCAACGTTGCCACAATGATAGCTTTAAAATCTGCGCAAACAGGGTTTTCCTTCAGCCAAGGATAGAAACGGAAACTAAAAATAAAATGCAAATTACGTTGAGGCTTAATTAAATATAATTTAATCAGTAAATACAAGTCAAGGTATCTCTGAAACCAAGTTTTCATGTTTACAATCCACATGTTAAAATTTTCCTGGTTGCAATTTTAAGCTTGCAGTTTTTAGAAATTGAATCCTCCTTGTCTCATATTCAGAATATGTATCACTTTTCGTCATTGATCTTAATTTCAATTTTGTTTCTGATTGTATCTTCAACAAAGATGGAAGCACCTGGTAAATATCTGGACCCGGTGAATAGATTGGACCCGGTCCGTTGTAATGTTTATGAAATGCTTCCGCCCCATTTGTCGTTCGAGGAGATACTGAGGCAGGGGTGTAGCCACGGGGTGGGGAATCGGGGCTAGGCCCCCAAATGATTTCCTGGCCCCCCAAATGACCAGCTTTTAAAACATCATCATAAGATTACCTCGCTTCAGTTATTTAAAAATAATAAAGTTTACTTATAATTAATAATTCACGGTAAAATAGTATGGAAAAATACGACCTTACCTTATCGATCGAAAAATAGTATGATATCTCTTCCTTATACCGATCGGAAAATAGCATGGTATACTTTTTTGTTACAGCAGATTACATAATTTACTGCGATTTATATTTGACAATTTGAAGACAAACAAGGTACTATAAAACTACCATAAAACAATGCTACTAAACTAATTTGTAAGTACATTATATTTTTTATATATTGTAACTAATGTTTTAAGAAACATATTTTTTATCAGATGGAAAATTTGGTGAAAAGAAACGTTTTTATTCGGTTTTTCAGTTTGGATTTCATTCGCTTTTTTTTTCTACTTGGTATAAAACAGAAAGTGAGATATAGCTGTTAATAAATTAATTATGCTTTTCTTAGTCACGAATAATAAATAAATATTTTTGTCAGAAAATCTTAAAGAAATTAAATGCAATTTCAAAGAAAATCAATCTTATGTAGATATGTTCTATGTATATACAAGGGATTAAACTGAAATAGTTATGCACAAAAGTATAACGTTTGGTCTGGGACAGTAGTTCTTGGTTAACCCTCGAAATGACAAGATTATTTCATAACGAATAATCATGCGATATTTCATAACGACAAGGTGAAGCAATGAGACTCATATGTGTTTGTATTTATTACACTGAGAAAAATGATTGGGTTGAAACATGACCACGCAGTGTGGTTAAAAAGTTTCAAACCAAATTGGGTTGTTTGGGAATGATGGGTGGTCACTTGCAACCCAACTGCATTAACCGTTGGGTCAACAAAATGACTATATGTCACTGTAGAGTAATTTAAACAAACACTTGGGTCATACCCGGTTAACGGAAAGTGTCATGATGCGTGAAACACATAGTTTAAAGGAAGCTGATTTACATGGACAATTTAGTATTACAAAAATTACAACACATGTTTGTTATTTACTATCTATTCAATCGAAATTATACAGAGTTATATCTTGACAGAGCACGATTACTATGGCAACGTTAGCTTCGGCCAAAGCGGAAGGCTACAGAGGAAGAAAATAGCGCCAAAAAGAAAAAATATCATTGCATTTAAGTCATAACAGTTCTCTATTCTTATGTCCTAGCATATAAGAACAAGAGACGGCGCAACTGTTACTTGTATAGGGTCTAACTGTTGTCAAACTATTCACAAGTTTAAAAAATGATTAGTGGGGCCAATTACGGAAAACATAGAACGTTATTTGTTGCTTCACGTAAATGCCAAATATACTACGGAAAGCTTTGAAATAACTATTTGCTGGCTGTGAGAAATAAAAATATTCATAGCCAGGAAGTAATTATTTTTGATATGCTCGGAAGGCGATATCCTTGGTGTTGAATGAAATTCCAAATAACACGCTAATGTGGTAATCATTTTATGTTGTGTAGTGTTCAGTCAGCTTTGTAACCAACTGACGGTTTAACATTAACCACATGTTGTGTTAAATCCCGTAATGGTGAATGTGTTCCTTACTCTTTTAACCCATTATTTCGTCATGTTTTAACTCCACCACGAGTTAAAACTCCACGTCATGTTTTGGTCAATTTTGCCTCATTGTTGGGTTATTTGCACTCCCTCCCTTTTCCTAGCAACCCCATATGTGCTCATTTCTTACCCCTCGCTTGTTCACTTTAACTACATGTTTGGACAAACGCATTATCAGGTTAACGGAATTTACACTTTGTTGGGTCATATTATACACCAAGTTGGGTTAAACGTATTAACCGGTTATGCGATTTTACGCCAATTGGTCGCTGGGTTGGACTCCTACATTTAACTACACGTTGGGTTGAATTTATTTTAACCCAATTTAGCTACAGGCTTTCACTCTTATTTGGGCCGGAGCAGTTTTAGCCACCTGATTGGGTTAAAATATGCATCAAAAGGGTCCATTTCAACCCAATCATTTTTCTCAGTGTATGCACGCTGATACCTACAGGGAAATGTTTTTGTTTTATTATAATTGTGCACACGTACTTGTTAATAACTCTATTCCTGATTACCACTGTTATAAATAGTGTTTACTCATTTCTTTGATTAAACTTCACTTTTAATGATAAATGATAAAAGTTAGCAATACGTCACATAAAATAATGTACAATATTTTTATAGTATACACGTTTTTGGTATAGGGCTATATAGTTTATAAGAACCTAAAGTTAATCACTCACAGAGAACGGTTCACTTCTTTTGACAACGTACACAAATTCTACTCATCTTGCTGAGCTGTTTGCACACATTTTTCTTAGATATAGCGAATGTTTGTTGCTGCATTCTTGACTTTCTTTCAGATCACACATTTATGACATCTTCTATGCTTCTTTACCTCCGCTTAATTATCATATCTGGACACTCCTGTAAATTACGGCAGAATTCCATAGCCAATTTTCTATCATTATGTCAGCTAATGATGCTACGTCGATTGATCTAAGGTTTTATCAATTCTTCTGCTGCTGAAATCATAAACAGACACCTTTAGTCGGCGATATTTCCATTCAGTTTGGGTGATTGTTAGTCCAAATCACCTATGCTGCCACTCCACAAGCATCTAGAAGGTTCATAAAGTAAGCAAAATAATATCCATTGGTTTTCCTCCTGCATGTATAGTTGTGAACCATCTAATCGAGGAATCAACCGGCCTTTTTGTTTCGCTGTAATATACAAAGTGTTTCAAAACAACATCGACAACGTTCGGGAGGTAATTCCTGACACCAAACTAAGACGAAAAGTAGAGACCAACCTCGGTGCACTTTCGGAGTTATAGGCTGCAGAAAACATGAAAAAGTTATCTTTAAAGGTTTATAGTTTCAACACTATGGGATCTACCGTAGTCGGGTCAAGACTTCGCTTACGAACTACCATGTGCCCTATCCAAATATCCATGTTTCAGAATCCTGCAGTATTTTCGCAACAATTTTTATAGGGGTAGTTGGTGAGTGCTTCAACTTAGAGGTCTATATGCCCGTAGCCAAGCTGCCTCTATACAGATTGTTGCGTGAGTACCGCAAGATTCTGAAACATGTATTTTTTGGATATCACACATATTAGCTCCTAAGTGAAGTCTTGACCCGACTACGATAATAGGTCCCATTATTTTGGAGTTATGAGCCTTTAAACTTAATTTTTTTTCATATTTTCGGCAGTCTATAACTCCGAAAGGAAGCATTTGTGGACCCAGATTGGTCTGTACTTTACGTCTTATCTTGGTGTCAGGAATCACCTCCCAAACGTTGTCAGATTTGTTTTGAAACACCCTATGTAATAATATCTAGCTTATTATTCCTCTGTGGATGAAATTTATTGTCGTGATGCATGCTGGACAAAAGTACAACTGGAGAGATTTCCTTGAAAACATGAGATACAAGTGTGAATTTGTCATTATGCGCGAATAAAGATGTGTGAGGCTCTCTGTGTTGCATAAAATATGGCCACAATCCCTTAGGTGAGAAAAAATATACTAAACAGTAAACAGTGAGAAGTAACCAAAATTTTAAATAACCTGTACATAAAAGATACATGCACTGGAATAAGTTCATCTGCCAGTGCTGCCATCTAGTGACCATTGAATACTAAAAGTACTGACCTTTCATTTTAGCCTCAGAGGCTCACTTTGTCATGATTAAGTATGAAAAACAAAACAAAAAAAAAAAAGCTGAAACAAATAATTAAAATACAATTCAAGCTGAATGAGGCGTATCACGAATGAATATACAAATGACGCTGTGAGAATTCATAAAATATTAAAGAACTTCAACTTTCATTAAAGCAGCTTCTTAATAAAAAATAGTGGTCATGAGTCTGAAAGGCTCACCTTGTCATTTCTAGGGTTAAACATAGTAAAAACTACCTGGAATATAATTTATGGAGAAAAATCTAAAAACGGAAGGAAAACAAAATTTTCCGGTTTCCTCAAAACTCAAAAACACTAGGTGCAACACAATGTTTTTCGCTTTGTACATTGTAGCTGGCCCCTCCTCAAAAATGACGGGCCCCTTCTACATAAACGTGTTGGCTATACCCCTGTACTGAGGGTCCTGTAGCCCATATTCTAAGTGGAAACCTAAATAAAACGAAGGACATTCTCAATGTTATTAATAATAATAATAATATAGTAGGCATACTTCCCGCTATTAGCCAAGGACGATATTCTTAGCTTCTTCATTTGCAAACAGAAACTTCAATTCTATCATGTCTGAACTCATCTCTTTCAACCGTTTGCTCAACAGCCTCTGTAATATTTCTCGGACGAACTGGTGTGATTTTTTGTTTTTTTCGAATACAGTACATAACTCCTTTGCATTTCTTCATATACTTATGTGTTAATTCCTCTGTATTTTCTAAATTAGACTTGTCAATAAAGTTACACACATATACAAACATGTCAAAAGAGAAAATATTTCTATCTAACAACACTGCTTAATATTTTTGTGCGCAATCCTGTACATTATGACAGCTTGTCGACGGCTTATCGGATAAAACTCATAAAACAGGAAAAGTGTGCGCAACTTCAATGCAGCCTCCATACTGTGTACTGTCGTGTTACTAGTGCTTGATGAAGGTATTCTTCAATGTCCGTTTCATTTTAAGTTTATCACACAGAATAAATTTGTTAGGTTTATAAATATATTTTTTCAGTTACCCCAAAAACTACGCATGAGGATTTAAACTTATCCCTATCACAATTTGATCTCAACAGGTATATCGTGACACACTGTCCCCAAAGATGTGTCTCGAAATTTTAGAATTTAAAAATCTTGAAGAATGCAATAATAATTAGTTAAAATGGAGACAGACTGTACCAGTCAACACCTCCAGCCGTAATGCAATAATGCTCAGTGCTTATAGAGGCATTATAGAAACTAATTGGTTTCACTATTATAATAGATATTATTATTATTATTATTATTATTATTATTATTATTAATAATAATAATAATAATAATAATAATAATAATAATAATAATAATAATAATAATAAAAACATGAAACTAGTGTGTCGCGATCTTCTGAACGATCAGTAAAGTGCGTCATCAGTCAAAAAAGGTTGAGAACCACTGCCCCACCTTATTAATCAGCTCAGTGAAATCGACTGATATACAGTATGACTCATGTTTAGACATTTTTATGTTACATGCTAATAATATTATAAACTTTGTGTTTAAACGTAGCTGTTATGTAAATGAATGATTAGCATAATATTGTGTTAAAGTGCAAAAGAGCAAAACTCCCTAAATAAGGGAAGCAAGCTTGTACCACCTCTAGTTAATTTTACATTAACAAAAAGTATGAAGGATGCACCTACATATGAATCGGTGGTATGGGAACGAGAAGAAAGACAAAAACAGAGAATGTGAGAATCCAAGAGGCGAGAGAGAGTTTTGTAATATCTACTCCACAGAAGCTTTGTGCGTGGTCGTGCTTCCTGTAGACGGTGGAAGGAGAAGAGAAAAGTTGTCTATAAGCGGAAGCGCGTATAAGAGGGAAACCCTTGTTCTTCGCCTCTGAGAGATGGGCGCCCTGCTGCTACTGCAGTCAGCCTCCATCCATCTCTCGGCCTAGCATTACTCACCGCGCCAAGATCTTTCCTCTGATGAATACAAATACGCCGACAGCCCCTTCACCCATGGACCTCAGCCAAGACCTACGTGTCGAACGCTTGCGCACATAAACATCCTTTCAACAACAGGGTTACCAATGTGAAGATGCTAAATTATTGTCAATTATACTATTTTTTTCTTTATTGACAATATCTGATACTGTATTGAAAACGTGATTTGCATCTGCGTGGAGTAACAAGTGTTCCACAAGTGCCCAAGACTATTGCATGTTTTGAATAATAGTATTTTTTAAGAAAGAAGAAGAAGAAGAAGAGTCTACAAAATTGAAAATGTCCAAAGATGAAATATATGGCAATGAATAGATCTCATTGGGTTCTGCAAATGATATAGGTGACTGTAAATTATCATGCGTAATTTTCGAGAAAATCGACAGAAAACAATGTTTTAAAACCCAAAATTGATTCTGTATGATAAACACGCTGCTTATTAAAAATGAAATGAAATTTTTCAGTTCAATTATGGTCTTTAGGGCAAGGAAGACGATGATTAAAGCAAGTAAATGAAGTTGAAGAATGGGTGGAAAGAGAAAGTGGGAGTACCCCGACAAAACACACGGACAAGATACTGTCCACTATAAACTTACTTGGCCGAGGATCGAAACAGGGACTCCTTACAAAAGGTAAGTACCACTGAGTCACCCATCGTGCTCCCCATGCTGCTTATTTAAATGAAACTCATACTGTGGTATATCTTCATCAAACTTTTCCATATAACGTTAGCAGGATGGCAGTACACGATGTGATTAAAGAGATTTAGCCCAAAATTATGATTAACTCTTAATTATTTTTGATTTCCCAAAGATGAGATCTATATGAATCGATACATGACATCAAACTGAACAAAATAAGATACTTAAGTCTAAATTCTGATGAGTAGTTTTCGACAGAAACGTATTTTTGTAGTGTTACTCGTAAAAAGCATGTTCGTTGACAATTAAAATTAGTAGTTATTAATCGGTTGTTACATATAATATATTATGTATATATATGAGGAACAGTCAAATGAAAACCGAACACCCTCCATAAAACACATTCCTCGCAAAAGTGGCAACACTGTTGATACTTATAGATACCTCTCGGGAGGAGAAATGCATAGTGACAACTCACTTGTTCGTTTATTGCCCTATACATAGGTGAAAAGTGTGTTCATAGAAATGGAGGCAAGCAAAGAAAGAGAAGAGAGATGTGAGTCATTTTTTGAGTGGCTAAGGATGTTGGAACACGCGAAACTCATCGCCGCATGTCTGGTGTGTATAGCAAACACTACATGTCAGTGACAAATGTGCAGGAGTAGCACAAAAGATTTCGAGAAGGACGTACACCACTGTAAGACGATTCGCGTCCAGGATAGGCTCATGGAGCAAATTTCAACAGGGTTTCCAGGAGGGCTTTCTTAATGGGTCGTTGGTCACTATGACAGAAAGTGGCTGGATGAACGAACACGTATTTCTACAGTGGCTTAAACCAGTGCTATTCAACCTTTTTTTTCTCGCGTACCCCAAGACACAGTTCGTCATCCAACTATGTGCCCCTGAAGGTATTTAAAAGAAATTAAATCGGAACGAACTTATTAAACTTAATACACATATTCTGTTGATTAAAAAACGGGACAAATAGAGACCCAACAAAAGGACAAGCAATGTGCCAACCAAAAGACTATTTATTTACAAAGGAATAAAGTGCACATCCGAAAAAAAATTAATGTGGGAAATTTCAAAATATATGGGACACATCCAACTCTACTGAGAGAATTTTCCCCTCAATCTCCCTGGTAATTCGTACACATAACAGGGCAATGTTAAAAATTAAAATCTAAAAGTAACTTTAGAATTAACCTGTTAATGAGGTGACTGAGCTTGTTTCCGGGACGCCAACTCCTCGATTCTTGGTCGAATCTTCGAGAGTGCGAGAATCAGAACTGATTCTGGATTCAGGCAATTTCTGTGCTTCGTTTCTATTGATGTTAATGTAGTGAAATCACAAAAATATGTGATTGAAATGGAAGTTGTGATATAGCACTAATCATTCAATAAATTCTCCAACTTTGATCATTTAATAAATATTTGAAATATGCTTATTTTAGGATTATGTACTCCCAGAAATATCTTTGAGTACCCCCAAGGGTACGCGTACCCCGTTTAAGAAGCACTGGCTTAAACACTTCGAACATCATTGTATTAAAGGACCATGCCTTTTATTGCTTGATGGCCCACAGGTCTCTGAAAGTTCTTGAGTTCTGCTCTGATCATGATATTATATGTTAGTGTTACTAAGTTACACAACGCACCGGCTTCAACCTCTCGACCGATCATTCTTTAAGCCCTTTAAATCATATTTTGATAAAACGTGCATTTCGTGCATGAAACAAGTTTCCAGTGAGAGGAAAATCAATAAATTCAACTTCGTAAACTGCTCAAAGAAGCATTCTTGTAAGCAACTACACCAAAAGTGGCCGAGAATGGGTTCTTGTCAACGGGTATGTATCCATTTAATGCAGATATTACTCCTAATCATAAATCTTTGCCTGCACTCATAGCAATAAATGAACATGTACTGCGAACCAGTTGTAAACGATCTTCACCTGCTCAAACTGATGCCCCTACTACAGCTTTTTCTCCTCAAACGAAGAAGGTTTTACATCTTTCCGTAATTAGGTACCCAGCCCGAGAAGATCTCAAAAGAATAACACTTGCAAGCAGCATACAGAGGTTATCACATCATCGGAATTCATCGATCAAGCACGAACGAAACTTTTGAAGACGAATCATCAACCATGCTGTGTTACAGGCCCTGGTTCTTTTACTGGAAAATCGAAAGGAAGCCAAAAGGAGAAAGAAGAAAACAAAGAACATAAAGTTGATGACAATATTTGTGCATTTTGTGGTATTTCGTATTACCACCCCAATTCTTCTCCTTCGGGATTGGATATCTTGTGTAAAATGTAAAGCTTGTTTCCATAAGCGCCGAGATTGGGAGCAGGGCACTTTTGGCCCCCGCAATATTTAAAGGTGGGGTCCTTGTCCCCTCAATATAATCCAGTTGAGGAAGAATTAACAAAGAAGAACAAGAATTTCTGTCGTAAATTTCGTCTTGCCTTTAATTCAATATTAGGAACAGCTTTCTTATTCGATAGAAAGCATTGTTTTCAAAACGGTGTTTAATATAGCACTGAAGCTTCAACCAACACTATGGCAACACTGATACGACAAGTGAAGATCAGTGTGATGCAGCGAAGTTCCCAGAATTTGAACTTGAATTTGTTTTAATGCATTTAGACAAATTTGACTTCGCTCATGAATTTCGCAGACAAGCGGATGCAGCAGACCGAGATCAGGAGGAAGGGGGCCTTTATCAACCAGTTGATAGAAAACAGCTGAATATGATTATATATTTATTCATTGCCCCCCCCCCCAATATTTTCTTCAAGTAGGCGCCTATGCTTGTTTCCATGCACGATGCGTAGGTGCAGAGAAGAAGATGTTCACATGCGGATGATGCTTGATTGCCTCTACTTCTTAAATAGAAGTGTAACTTCAGACACAGGTTTAACTATTGAGTCTGGAGTGATCTCATTATTATTATTTCATGTAAGCAATATTATTTCATATGATATTATTCTGTAATGTACTGTATTCCGAGTAACCTACTTATGTTTTTGTGCTAACTCTGAATCCTGAAAGAAAACCTGTTCTGTTTTTCTCCAGTATTGTTCTTTGATAACTCATTATTTCATGAATATTTTGAAATCCAATGTGTCACATTGAGAGTAACAATAGTTTTGTATTTAAATTATTCATAAACAAAACTGTTCTTTTTTCGCATTATTTTTTCGCACTATTGATAACATATATATTGATATATTGATAAATAAATGTATTTTCTAAATATATTCATTCAGTGACAAGTAAACTCAATGGCTGTATTTATCCTTTGGATGGCCTTATTCACCCAATCAACAATGGTGAATAGGGCCACTCATAATACTTTGTCTTTTTTTTTAATTTCCTCTCCAACCTTAGAAAATGTGTAAACATTTCTGGATGGAATCAATGGCTAATGGATGTAGGAAATATATTTACTAAAAATTCTGAAAATATAATAAAGAATGAAGAAACAGCAGGTATTCTTTCTTTAAAAGTGGCTCTAATCACCCACAATTACCATACAAGTATTTGTTTCATGATATTTCTCTCTGATGTATAGCCTATAGTAAGGGTTGCCATATTTCAAAAATGAAAATCCGGAACGCTACTAAATTACGAGAATCTTTGACATGTTCAAAACGAAAGGAAACACTATATACTGATTTACTTTCTTTCATTAGATAAAGTTGTTTAAGTATTACGTAATCACATTTTTAGTAACTTTAGTAGACCTTCTCCTCCCTACTTAAGAAAACGTAAGCAGATAAGCTACCACCTCCCCCTGGAAAGCATTTATTAAAAATAAAATTCCCAGGATCTGTTATGTTTCGTGGCTTTCATAGTCTGTTTTAGCTCATTCAAGGTATGATGCTCCATTTTACAATAGTAGAAGTATTTTAAATTGTACACAAAAACTTTTGCCGACATGTTTATTTATTGATAATGACATAATCTATTGTGCTATCTTATCTATTGTGTCACAATCATGAGACTGATGTGTCACGATAGTGTGTGAGGTTTTTCCCCTTGAGATAGTTGAATGACGTTTGCATATGTCTACGTAGGCCATGGAGACCTTGAAGAGTGCCCCTGCTTATGTAATGGTTCGCATTATTTATAATAATGCTCCTTGTTAAAGTATGGCCCCCAGGGACCACCACCCCTTGGTCCCCAGGGACTACTTATAATGAGAAACTATGTTTCAAAAATAGTAAAGTTCCGAAAACTTTAAAAATATGTGATCAGATAAAAAGAAAGTATGGCCCACAACGAATAGGGGCCAAGACCCCAGGACCCCCTCCAATGTTTTCCCCAGGGACCACCTATAATGAGAAACTATGTTTCGAAAATACTAAAGAGTTCCGAAAACTTCAAAAATATGTGAGCAGGTAAAAAGAAAGTATGGCCCACAACAAATAGGGGTCATGACCCCCAGGACCCCCTCCAATGTTTTCCCCAGGGACCACTTATAATGAGAAACTATGTTTCGAAAATAGTAAAGAGTTCCGAAAACTTTAAAAATATGTGAGCAGATAAAAAGAAAGTATGGCCCACAACAAATAGGGGCCATGACCCCCAGGACCCCCTCCAATGTTTTCCCCAGGAAACACTTATAATGAGAAACTGTTTCGAACTTGTAAATAAATCGTATGCCAGGACATACTCCTTGTTAAAAATTCCTTTGGAAACTAGTTGTTATAAATGGAAGGACATATTAAAGAAGGGAACGAAATATTAATTCATTTATTTTATTTTATTCTCTCGAAATTGTGAACTTCTTTAAATCTCTATGTGGGAACGGTCTGCAGAGCCTTCCTTCCTCCACAGGCAAACGAAGTGAACTGCTTGTTATCAGAATTGTCTGCTCTGGCTATGTTGACATCATATAACCTTTGTCACGTATTTGCGTGTCCGATATCAAACTGACGTAGAAACCCATATATTTATCACAATGAGGAAATGATCACAAGAACTCAAAATCATGTACGAATATGTTTTGTTGATGTCATATGAACGCTTTTGACCTTCCTCGTGTAGTCATGTTGGTTTTTGAATGAAAACACGAAAACATTTCTTGTCCTTTGAAACACAAACACAAATACACAGGGGAGAGTTGAAAAAATACGTTATCGGAACGTTACTAACAGATAAATACATGTTTCATTTGCTTTTGTAATATATACATACACACAGAGAGTTAAAAAATTAAGTTACTCACCGATAAATCCTTGTCCTTTGGAAGACGAAAATATATTATTACGTTACTCAGAGATCATCATGAACGAAAACATTTTTGCAACTTTTTGATGAATCGCTTGCCCCATGGAACTTCCGTGGAACTATGTTCCGAATTGGTAAATAAGTCAGTACATTAGAGCGATTTTAGACTTGCAATGCTTTGGCTTACGTAGAATACAATACTACAAACATTATCTACATGTGAATCTAGTGTATACATGCATTGAGTACTAAACGCAGTAAGATAATTTTAATAGGTAGATATTTCTTAACGCTATACGAAATAAAATTTGATCAAAGTTAAAATTTGAAGTTCTTATCTAATATACAATAACCACCAAATATTGAAATAAAAATATATAAAATCCCTTCCATTCCCTGTAACATTATCCATTGTTGCTTTTATACACGGTTTTAGTGCATGTGTCTTCTTCAGTTTTGAAATTTTCAGCTGTTTTTTCGAATTCTGCTGTTTTTCAACTTTAAAAATCGTAAGTTATTTTTTATATTTAACGACTCCTAATAAGATTAGTCGGTATTAAGTTACACTGTTTGAAAAATGGTGGAATGAGAATGTGGGAAAACGCCGAGAAAACACACTGATACAGTAACAGCCTAACATGTTGAAAATTAGCTTATATTTAACGACTCCTAATAAGATTAGTCGGTATTAAGTTAGACTGTTTGAAAAATGATGGAATGAGAATGTTGGAAAACCCCGAAAAACTCACCGATACAGTAGCAGTCTAACATGTTGAAAATTAGCTTATATTTAACAACTGCTAATAAGATTAGTTGGTATTAAGTTACACTGCTTGAGAATTGAGGATCACCCGTGTGTTTGCCAAATTCGGGGCAGGGGAAACTATACGTAATTTTTAGTGTTTTAGAGAAACAATTTATGATCCGCAAGAACGAGACATTTGGTTTTGGAAACGATTCGTATAAGATGGTATTTAGTTTTAGTCTACCCTCGGAACGTGGGCAAGCTTTTTTATGAAACATTGGTAGAAAATGAAATGAAATCTTTCAGTTTTATGTCGCACGCTTATGCAGGTTAGGCTAAAGGAGACAGCTCTTGAAAAGTATATAAAGTGGGAGGAAACGGGAGAACCCAGAGAATACCCACGAGCACGGTGTCTGCCTGCTACAATTTAAAGAAAATGCAAAACTTGTTTTGTCGTGAGAACGCTAAAATTATTTGCTGCAAACCGGGATCGAACCAGGGGGTCCCAAGCACCGGATGTGAACGCTTTACCAGTGAGCTACCGCGGCCCCGAAACATTGGTAGAGGTGAACAGAGCTATGTTATTATAAGTAGGATTATGTATGGACATATGATACTTTATTGTTATTTACTTACGAGAAGAAAGCAATACAAAACAGATTATGGCAATTTCCCTCAAAAGCCGCCACTTAAGTTCATAGTTTACTGAAAATAATACGGTTGCTATTTCATACACAGATTAGAAGAAAAAAATTAAGAAAAAGAGCTTTAGCTTACGATGAAAGAAATTCACAGATTTTGCGTTTAAAATTGCGATCGTAGCGTAGATGTGCAGTTTTCTTTACGTTGATTTATGTTCTTTTTGATTATAAATATGTGCAGTAGGCTCCCCCTTTGGATTTGCGTTCGTTTTCGCAAGTTTGCAATGTGTGAGAAATATTGTTTAAAGAAGTGTGCGGCGCAGTCCCTCTTTGGATTTGCGTTGGTTTTCGCAAGTTTCCAATGCGTAAGAAATATTGTTTATAGAACTGTGCGGTCCAGTCCCCGTTTGAATTACTCGTGGAAGGATCTATTGTTTTGAAAATATTAAAAAGCTCGTAATGTTTTTAATGAATCGCTTCGTAGGAATATTAGTTAGATTGTATGCCAATGCATACTCCTTGTTAAAAAGTTCCGAAACTAAAAATATGTGAGCGGTCTAAAAAGCTTGTTGTTAAAATAGCGCGCCCCACCAACCCTCACAGGAGCGTAATGATTTCTAAACAAATGCAGGCCATTTTAAATTACTTTAGTAAGATTTTGTTAATCATGGTTTAGTCACAGACAAGTTAGTAATATACTAGCTTATTACTAAAGAAGATTTTGTTAATCATGGGTTAGTCACAGGCTAGTTAGCGACATACTACTTCCTTACTAAGGAAGAATTTGTTAATTGAGGCTTACTCATAGACTAGTTAGGGAGATACTAGCTTATTACTAAGGAAGGTGCACATGTTTGCTATACTTTGAGTACAACTAGGGATGAACGAATGCGTAGACTGTAAAAATGAAAATAAATGAAGTGTTGACGCATACGAGTACAGACTGGGTCTTATACTATTTTAGATGGAGTCATTGGAATATCGAAAATCCTTATGGAATGAGAACACCACGATGCATAGAGATGATGGTGTGTTGGGAATAGTTGTAAAAATTTATTATTAAGTAGGAAATTATAAAATTTAATTTAGTTTTAACAAAATTAACGCACAGAACGAATATTAATTACCACTTGCCGACAGAAACAGTTTTATGAAATATTTACCAGCAGACTCACAGTGTACTGCATAGTTTTGCAATCGGGAGCTACGCAGCAGCAGGGGATTGCGTGAAAACATATGAGAAATTGTTGGTAATTATGATGCAGTGATATATATTAACAGTTTATCTGATTTGATATCATTTTATTGTACGGTGTGAGACGTAACGCATTCAATACAAGTCCTCGACTTTAGCCGTCTGTCCTCGACTTACGCCGTTAATTTAAAAATAAAATAAAATATTATTAATATTAGTACAGACTTTATTAAAGTCTAATATTATTATTATCGTTATATTACAGTGTTGTAATCCTTGCTGGACTCTTAGTAAAACCTGCAGCAGCAGAAAAAAAGGATCCTGTCAAGTTCTTCACCTGCAAAAAGTACCGACGTGGGGCACATCATTTTCCTGATTTATAGAGTCATTTTTGATCAGATAAGGATTAAAAGTGTGTATTTCATAATTATTATACTTATTGAATATTTAAGAAAAGAAATTACCCATTTTAAACGTTTCCGTGCATTGTTCCTAAGAAAAAGTTAACCGTGACCAATCCAAACTTTTTTAAAAAAACTGTAGTGAAGTGTCTGCAATATCTACCGTGTTTCCCTTATAGTTTCTTGAGTAATATATATAATTGTAGGGTGAAACTAAGTCACTGTTCCCCTTTTTTAGGTCTTAGTTAACTGTTCATTGAAAATAATTTATCACTGTTCTTGTTTTAACCAATAGCTAACAGTGACCAATCCAAACTTTTTTAAAAAAACTGTAGTGTAGTGTCTGCAATATCTACCGTGTTTCCCTTATAGTTTCTTGAGTAACATATATAATTGTAGGGTGAAACTAAGTCACTCTTCCCCTTTTTTAGATCTTAGTTAACTGTTAATTGAAAATAATTTATCACTGTTCTTGTTTTTAACCAATAGTTAAGAGTCACCAATCCAATTCTTTAAAACTGTAGTGAAGTGTCTGCAATATCTACAGTTATTCCTTTTTAGTTTCTTGAGTAATATATATATATATATATAATTGTAGGGTGAAACTTAGTCACTCATCGCTTCCTTTAGCTGTTAGTTTACTGTTCACTGAAAATAATTTATCACGGTTTTTGTCATATTCAATTTTATTAAGCTTTTATTGCTGAGTAAAGTGAACAAGTCTGTTTCTCTGTTCCGTATTTTAGCTGGATTTCTTCTGCCCCACTGAAGAGTTCAATATGATTGATGAGATCTACCTTCAAGAAGTGTTACGCGGTCTCAATGATTACCCCCGTGTCTTCAACATGTGGAAAGCTATTATGGAGTCACAACGGTTGGGGCATCGTGGGTCGGAGAGAAGCGAGGGACTACTACGCGCCATTTGTGCTTTTGAAGGTACTGATATTTTATTATTACAACACTGTGTAAGCAGTGCAGACATCTTAGATTTGTTTGTTTACTAATTTTTCCGTACAAAAGAATCATATGATCATATGTATTTATTGTCATGCAGAGAAGGGCAAGTGGATAGAATAAAAGATGCAGGGTTAGCCAGTTTTTTGACTTTGGAACACGATTTGTTTCGGAACAATGTTTAATCCCATCTGAAACACCCATAACCGTGACCCCTCAAGAAAATCATAACTTTAGTACTAATAATTTACGTTGTGTATATAATGAAGACAGCATTTTTAGATGGGGTACATCTAAATTCCGTTGAAAAAGAAGAAAGGAGGAGATTGGCTGAAAATACGAGTTATACCCACGCAAGAGGTTCAGGGACAAAATCCTGTATACAATCACCAGCCTAAACATTGTCTACAGGATAATCATGTTTATATCAGCCAATCCAACCTGGTCCGTCATACGACCCTGATCCAGCATTGGTTGGATATGGGAGCAATAATGATAATAGTACAAGTAGTACTAAACGTAGTGTTAATAGTAGTAGTAAAACAAGTGGTAATAATAATAATAATAATAATAATGACGGACAAAATCAGAGCAATAGTAGTTTCGAAGTTGTAAGAGAAAGCAGAAAAAGTTTTCGTAAGTTTCATATTATGTGCCATGAAATTGCGGTTAGACCTGTGGATAATGAAAGACGTATTGATAATCCAGAGGCCTATATTCAAAGTTTATTTAATTTTGCGTTAGAACATCTGTTAGCTAGCGCTCGCCCCATGGATTATATTGAACTATACATAGATAGTAGTAGTATTAGAAATAAGAAATATGTGTATGTTTCATTTAGAAGAAAGCACGATTTTTCTGGTAGAACTGTCCTTTCCTCAACTGAACGAGTTTTAAATTCAAATGAGGATTTCCTTTTGGGGCATGAAGTACTCTTTCGGTTCCACCTGACGGATAGTATGCATGGTTAAGGAAGAACTAAAAAAGGAGTGCCCTTGAAAAATATTCGAAACACCAAGATTATTTGGAAAAGCGTTTATTACGTGGATTCCAAGCACACTGCAAGTAGACAGATTGTGTAACCTGAAAACAAATAACAACATATTACAGGTTGTTAGGGCAGTAGTTCTCTGCGAGAAGCCAGGAGTTAACGTTCAACGTAAAGGAGGTTGTGATTTTAAAGACCTAGATATTTTTCAGTTATATTTCAATGGGGAATATCAAATTGTAGTTTATGAGGAACATGAAAAAATAACGGGAATATAGAGTACCTTACCCAGGAGAGTATGCAGAAAATAAGATCTTTATTTATTATAAGAGAGGTGACAGTGTTCACCATTTTGAACCCATTCGCAATATTAAAAGTTTTCTTGGGAAACAAGTATTCCTATCATTGTTTGCAAGCGTATAATGGGTCGGCTTATAAACATAAGTGTGAAACTCAGTGTTCTCTTTGCGAATGCAAACGCGAACGGAATTATGACGGTAAAAAAATTAAATGTAATGCGTGCAATAGAGAGTTTGCTGAGGGTGCCTGTTTCGAGAATCATGTGAAGCGTTATAAAGCGGGTAGATCTGTTTGTGATATTTTAAAGGTCTGCACTGATTGTGGTTTCATCTTTGATAACAGGCGTCGAAAATCAGATCATGTATGTGGTGAACATTTCTGTTCAACATGTCGTATGCATGTTGATATCACCCATACATGTTTTGTACAACGACACAAGCCTGTACATACTAATACGTTTATATACATTGCTTATGATGTTGAAACAATGTTAAAGGCACCAAATGCGCGCGGTGAAAGGAAACACGTGGTAGTGCTCGAATGCTGTAAGCATATTTGCTACAATTGCATAAGTAAAGGCATCGATGAGCCCTGTAAGACATGTGGTGATAATGGAAATCGTTCGTTTTCTTTTAAGACAATGATGGATTTTATTAATTATGTACTAGTAGACCGACCTGACTTTAGACGCATAATTTGTGTGGCGCACAATGGTAGCATATATGATGGTCTTTTCTGCCTTAGAAATCTAATAGAAGAGCTGCATATTATTCATAATGTACTTATTCAGGGTCAGAAAATTTTTAATATGAGCATTGTAAATCGAATCTTTTTAAAGATTCTGTTTTGTTCGCTGGATGCAAACTAAGCAAACTCCCCAAAACTTTAGGCCTTAGTCAAAATTTCAAGAAGGGAGATTTCCCATATTTGTTTAATACTGAAGGAAATCAAAAGTATGTCGGTCCCTACCCCCCTCTTGAATTCTATGACCCTGAAGGACGAAGCACAGAAGAAACTGAACAATTAACAGCCTGGCACCAAGAACGTGCGCTAAGTGGCGAGGAGTTTAACCTCGAAAAGAAAAGGCTTGCTTATTGTGAAAATGATGTTAGAATTCTAGCAGAAGCGATCATCAAATTTAGTGACATTATTGAGAAAATGAATGGTTTGCAGTTTCATCACGTCATCCACCTTTGCAAGTCTTGCGATTCGTACATATCGTACTTTGTACTTACCGGAGAATTCTCTCCCCGTAATTCCCGCGTTGGGTTTTCATCATAAGACAAAGTATAGTACAAAAGCTATGCAATGGCTTATGTATATGGAAGAACAATTAGGGATAGAAATCCAGCATGCTAGGAGAGGTGGGGAAAAGTATATTGGTAGGTACCAAGTCGATGGATGGCACGAAGGACTCAACGCTGCCTTCGACTTTATGGGTTGTTACTGGCATTCCTATTTGTATCCTTACGTGATGTCACGTAAAACTATGCCTGTTAAATCACCTAAGATACATACGGGGCCGGACTTTCCAGATGTGGAAAGTATTCATGCTGTAGTAAAATGCACTATCCTGCCCCCGAAAGACCTCTATTTTCCGATCATCCCATATGTTGCAGGAGGCCGATTACTTTTCGGTCTTTGCTGTACATATATGGAGGAAAACACTAACGATTGTACTCATAGTGACGATGAGTGTGCTCTTACAGGAACATTTTGTACTCCAGAGTTACACGTATTCACATTATGTAAAATCAGACTTGTTTATCGTGTACTCAACAGATTTATTTATTGGTACTAAAGTCAATACCCTAGCCATGACTTTAGTAATGACTTGTTCTTGACTTGGTCTTGTTTAGTAATGCGTTGGCTAATTTCTTTCATGATAAATTATCGTTGCGTCAACAGGTTTATCTAATGGTACTAAGGTCAATATCCTCACTTCATCTGAGTTCCAAAAGCGCGCGATAACTTCAGTTCATGTCTTGAGTTTGCCAGCGAAAGATGTACGAGAACAACGCTCTGTATATGAACCAGCATCAAACATCTTATTACGTTTACACATATTTAAATGTTTCGGAATATAATTCCTCCGAAAACGAGAGAATAAAAAATACGAATGAATGAATAAAGATTTTATCTCTACCAATCCTCTATTCCTTCCCTACTAATCCACTACGCCTCCATTTTTATTTTATTCCTACGAAACTTTGTTTCTAATACGACTTTCTATAGGAAATTTTTGTAAGTTCACATTTTAACAACGAGTATGCTATGCATACGATCCAACTAAAATTCCTATGGAAGCGATTTATTTACAGCGATCTATGATTGTTCAGAGTTTCTGATGAAGCGATTTGTTTACAATTTCGGAATATAGTTCCTCTGTATAGGTGCTCTCATGAGGGACAGGGGCGATATTTTAACTACGAGTAATATTTTACATATTACGAACCATTACATAAGCTGGGGGCAATTCTTCAGGGGCTATATTTTCAACAACGAGCTTTTCGATTTCTCATACATTTTTTAACGAGTATGCCTTGGCATATGAAAGAATAAAAGTTATGAGGGATTAAAATTACATAAGCAGGGGGCAATTCTACAGGGCAATTCTATTTTAACATTCAGTATAATTCTAAATTAATAATTAAAAATTATTACGTGTAAATTATAGATTCCTCCGCATAGGTTGTGGTCCCTGGCAAGCCAGGGGCATCACAAGCAGGATGGGAAGGGTCAGCATAGCTGTTCTACAGAGTATGATTTAGCATACGAAGGAATTAAAATTACATAAGCTGGGGGCCATCCAATGTCCCTGGGGGGCCATTTTTCAGTCGCCATGCTATCACCAGGCAGGTCATTCAACTTCCTCCAGGAAAAAAAACTCACTCACTTTCGTCAGACATCGGTCTCATGATTGTGACACACTAAATAAGATATCACATATCAGTAGATTACACCGGTGTATGTCATTATCAATGATTAAACATGATAAGATAAGCGGCGGTCTCTTTATGTACAATTTAAAATACTTCTACTCATAATATATTTTCTGCTTGAATGGTCAACGGAAAATTACCAAAAATATCTGTCAGGAATTACTGATTAAAATATTTCAGAAGCAAGATGCAGATTGAAACAAGAGTATTAAAGATAACAATGAGATTGTCAAGTAAAAGTGTTGTTCCTGCCCCAATGAAACGAATGCTTCCTTCAATGTCGAAGCAGTTAAATCGTAATTACAAACTATAATATTCTTTCCCTTTCTTCTTTGCTGAAATTCGGGACATTTAAGCGTCCCGAGAAATACTTTCGGGACGCAGATCTCGATTCCGTGACGGTCCTGATTCTCGTTCCGTGATTCCCGGATTTTGCGAGACAGATGGCAACCCAGCTATAATGTAAAGACGTTTAATAACAGTCTCGTGACACTCTCGAACGTGAGAGTAAATACACCGTGAAGTTATTATTGAAAAATTATTACAGAACTATGAAATAAATGTCAACATTAAATGGATTATGATACAAACTTCAACTTTCACGTCAATGCAAAATTTCTCGTGCGACGATAGGTTGCTGCATACACTTGGTTAATACTGACTGCAGAAAGCCTGATAAACGTAATACAAGCAGAAACGCATATGTGCGAGAAACTACTCAAAGCTTTCTCTTTGCGACTAGCTTGCATTGAAATGCATAGTCCCCCTTTACTTCTATACCCCTCACATACCAACGAGTTTTGTGGACTGTAGTGGTAAATAGAACAATTTTGATATGTAAAACATATGCAAACTATCCTGCCTACAGGAATGTCTGATTTCATTAATATAAAGTATTAAATATTCCACAAAGTACTGATAAAATTCCAATAGCCAAATAAGGAATTATCAATTTATGTCAGAAGAGCCAAAGATTAAAATAATTACTTCATTTACATTTCTGCATGCGTGAATTACATATTTATAGTCCGGTTATCCTTCTTAAACTTTTTTTTGACACGTGGACTTCTGCATATGGTAATCTGTCACCTCAATATCAAGGAGATTTGTGTGATTACCACTAGATATTAATTAATCTCTCGAGGCGTCTGGCATCAATTTGCAGAGATGACAACTAGAGGCAGACTGGGAGTACAAGGGCCCACGCGGAGAATGATGCTTAAGGGCCTTGATGAATACCGAGTTGGTCCGGAGTCTGGACTGCCCTTTTCGGAATGAACCCTTAGCTGGAGACTTGGATGGCTAAATCCCGACCCCACGAAATGTAAAGTTGAGTGTGTACGTATCTATAGGCAAGTTTTATTTCTCTTTCTTTATATTCTACAGTCTGAAAATCTTTGCAATGAATCGTACATGTGCCTTCAAAGCAGCAACTGTTTATATTGAGAGAGATCTGAATATGATACGACTCCATCTTTAAAATTATGAGGAATTTAATTTTCATGAATGGTGCATGCAAATGGGTGAATAAATTATAATAAACTTAATTTTATTGCTTAAAATAATAGTCTATCTTTGTAGATTTGTTTACATGATATATAATGAAGAACATTCAGTAACCATCCAATTATGGAGGTGAGAAAAAAGAAAGTAACATTTTGAAAAAAACAGAAAGTTTAGAGAAAGGGTTCTAAAACATTTCTGATAAAGCACGCTCAGTTTGATATGAAATAATTTCTTGTTGATTTTATAAACAGTAATTAAATTGGAACATTACTACAATATATTAGCATTACAGCCTAAAATATTTTTTGTACTAACGGCAGTCATCCTCTCAAAATCAAGAAAGAAAAACGGAACGAACAACACGAACTTTTGATATAAAAATTCTTATACTTATTGACTACACAGCGGTGACAACGCATTTGTCAGTCATGTTTTTGATGCATTTGGTAATTCTTATAAAATACGTGAGTAATGAAGTTAATTAATCAAACCAACTTTCACAGCAACATTTTTCTAAAGACAGAAGAAGATTTCTCAATTTCATAGATAATTTCATCGTTAGAGATTTTTTACAGGACAACCCTTTCAATGGCCATAAGCATAAATTATTTTAGAATATTATTTGACAAAGATGAATGCGTATGAATTTTAATTAATTTAAGATAACTGAATGCTCGCTCACATGATACTTGAGTAACTGAAAGAGTTATCAAATATTTGTACACAGTAAACACTGTTTGGAAAATGGAAACAGTATTTTCTAGGGATTAGAAAGGGTGAAAATATGCTTTATTGCTAATCGCTGTGAAATCAAGAGTTAAGAAAACACCAGAAAACTCATCGTTAATCGGGTTCCAAGTTACGACAATAATTAACTGTAGTATCTTTCCGTGACCTGTTTGCTTCAGGGGCCCCTTCGTATTACAGACCCATGTGACCTGTAAATCGATACATTTCCCTAGGATGAATTATTCCACATAACACACACATAAATGCAATTTAAATTATATTATTTTTAATGTTACTATTAGTAACTAAGATCGCGTGCCCCAACCCCCCGCAATATTCGCAAATGGACCCCTATCAATATTCGTGGACTATTGTTAGGTATATGGAATTAGAAACCCCATCTTGCTTTCCCCCTCCTCTTTATCGACTAGAACTTTAAAAAAAACTATAATTGCATCAACAGTGGAGACCTCCTTCTACCCGAGTTTTGAAAACAAGTAAAAAATAAAATAGAAATCAAAAGTTAAAAAATAAAAATTTGCAAGAAAGGAATGGTGTGTTTCCATTGTAGTTCACTATCTCTCGTGTACTTTATGTATACGATAAAAAAAATGTCCCAATCTAATGCCCTGTTAATTCCCACAGCTTTGTAATGTCTTTGTTACTCTTGGATAAGACCATGAAGAATATTCCATGAAAATTCTCCTACAGTAAGGGAACCGTGTTATACATGGAGTTGGAAATGCAAATTGTGGCGTTGGAAAGAACTGAGTCTTCTAAGCACAGCGGTGATGTTAGAAATCGGTCCCGTCACCTGAACCCAAGAATTTGGGCCCACATGTTTAGGCTTAGGTCCCTCCTATTCGATATCAAATATATTGTGCTGTCCCTCACTGACATACAGCATCACAGTGTTGTCTTGTAATGTTCTGTTGAATAACATTCAGGCAAGATAATAAGGAAACTTACTTTTGTGAGCACGGAGAATATGGTATGAACATCTTTTAGGGCCCGATTTCTTAGGCTTTGGGAGCTGGGCCAGCTTTACATCACCTGTGTGCTCAGGGAAAACAGACCCTTTCCAATGCAACCACCCATGTCCAATAACTCCACGCTTCATTGGTGAATAGAAGAGACCCGAACATATACTTTCGGGGTCCGATATCTGGGGACATCAGGTCCCAGACTCTATTTGTGACATCACAGCTGTGCTCAGGGGACCACGACTTTTCCATTGCCACCTGCCACGTTCAAGAACTACATATTTGATTAGTGGATAGAAGGGACCCAAGCTCGAAACTTCGGGGCCCGATTTCTGGGACTTCGGATCCGTTTTCTGACATTACTGCTGTGCTCAAGGGACCATTATTTATCGCAACCACTCACGTCCAACAACTCCATGCGTAACACGGTTTCCTTACCGTAGGAGAATCAGCTCCATGCTCTTTATATGACGATAGCACATAACATTATTGAATACATAAACTATGGACGAGATTACAGTTTTGAGTTAATAACTTATATGTAGTTTTTAGATTTTTTAATTGTCTTATTGATTTTTCATTCTATTGAACACCTTTGTCAATTGAACTGAGAGAACTGAGTTTAACCTGGAAGCATAAGATGTCTGTAGCTCAAGCGAATCAGATGTACGGTCTTGTTTAATAAAACCTGCCCCCACCCTTTTCCCGTACGCCTCTCTCTGAGGAACCCCGTACTGTTATTCACATACGGAATTCAAAGACAAAGATGTTGTTTTTAACTAGTTGTGATCTTTATTTCAATTCTAAGCATTAAAATGTGCTACATATGGTTGCAAAAGATTATGTGACTTCTCAAAACACAGTACTGAACTTATGCATAAAATAGTTTATTACGAACAGGACAAAAAGAATTCTGATAGATTAATTACAAGTAAACCGGTTGGTATCACTGCTACTTATATTTTAAAAACCGAGCACCTGCACTGGGTGACATCCAGAAGTCCTAAACGGCAGAAGTCCTAAAAATATAGCCACTAGTCCTACATTTTAGGACTTCTGCAATTTAGGACTTCTGCAGTTTAGGACTTCTGCCGCGATATGATTTTTAGGACTTCTGGCGTTTAGGACTTCTGCCTTTTAGGACTTGTGCCGTTTAGGACTTTTGCCTTTTTCATTCACTTGCTTTAGTTCTGAAATTCTCCACCACCACACGAAATTGGGACGATGCAGCAACTAGTTGGCAATAATGTTACGAACGTAGCTAATTCCAACAGTAACAGCTATATTTGTACTACTAAGATTATTATTATCACTATCTGTTCTGCACTTATACAAGAGTTACATAATACAACCTATTTCATTCTAAGAAATAATTACATAATTAGTTAACAAATTAGTTTCTTTTGAATGGAGATACGAGGATCCCAAGACAAATTCCTAAAACAAAAATAAATAAATAAAAAATAAAAAAGTTTAAAAATCATATTTTACCAGACTTCTGAAACCAAGCAAACATTCAGAATTGCAATATATACTATGCGGAGCGTATTTTATTAAGAGTAGGACAAAAATCCACCAAAGTTTACTTAATTAGGACAAAAGCGCACTAGACATTTCACGAGTGTACATTAAATACCAACTGTATACATAAAGAACGCAGTAAATTTAAAATTGAACAAAGAATATTTATTGTGCAATACAGTGGGTGACATTCATAAGTCCTAAATAGCACAAGTCCTAAAAATATAGGCACTAGACCTAAATTTTAGGTCCTGTGCCATTTTTGCAGAAATTACTACATAGTCATTTAGGGGTGTGGCCTGCAAATTTTTCTAGGGGAGCAGGCTTTTTATATATTAAAAGCAAATCAAAAGTTTATTTCCAGATTACGGTGTAGAAATAGAGAAAAACAAACATTATGAAAGATCTGGGAATCACATTTGGTAGGAAGTTAAAATTTTGTCAACATAGAAATATATCACGGAAAAAGCAAGAAAGGACAATAGGCTTTATTTATTTATTTATTTATTATTTATTATTTCAGAACGATAGAATATGTATTTATACAAATAACTTGTAAGAACTAAGGTTCTGTAATTTGTAACAGTATATCTAAAACTTTGACTAACAGATTGACAGTATTCTTCTTACGGACGCGATGGTACCGCCACAAGAGATTTTTAGGACTTCTGCCTTTTAGGACTTCTGCCTTTTAGGACTTCCACCGTTTAGGGTTTGTGCCGCGAAATGATTTTTAGGACTTCTGCCGTTTAGGACTTCTGCCTTTTAAGACTTCTGCCTTTTAGGACTTCTGCCATTTAGGACTTGTGCCGCGAAATGATTTTTAGGACTTCTGCCGTTTAGGACTTCTGCCTTTTAGGACTTCTGCCGCGTCCCCCCTGCACTCATTCGCTGGTCGGGGTATACCTTCTCTTTCAAAATCTGCAACTACTTCGGAAAGAATGTTTAGCTTGGAGCTGCAAGAATATAGAACTGCTGTGAGCCATGTTCCCTACCGCGTCACTACTGGTCAGTGTTGGGAAGTAACGTAACGCAAGTAACGCGTTACTTGTAACGCGTTACTTTTTAAGTAACGTTTCCTAGTAACGCGTTACATTTTTTCCAAAGTAACTGTAACGGTAACGCGTTACAAATTTTTAAGTAACGTACCTAGTTTGCGTTACTTTTTTCGCCTTACATTTCGGATGAGTAACTACAGTATATGTATTTTTTTTTCGGAAAGAAATGTTTCTTTTCTGTAAGTGAATTTCTCAGAATGAAACAATCTAGCATGAACTACGTATGTCAGTGACCAACAGTCACAGACACACAGAGAAACAGATAAGTTCGTAGTGCTACTTGCTGTTTTTTGAAGATGAGGACAATCTTGGGAAAATCACGTGTACTGATTGCAAGCACCCGGAAGATTTTGTCGTAGATTTTGACAGCTCCAAATCAATACATTCAGTGAGTGAACTAGGAGTGCAATGATACCGGTGTCTATTTTACTTTGATTGGTGTTGTTTTTATAAAGATGGAGAACAAAAATATTTTACCGTTCGAAGAATTTAATCAGCTCTTAAGAATACTTTTTTCTTAAGAGCTGGGGATGATGGTGGACAGAATTTAAAAGTAAAGTGTCTGAAGTGCCCCGGCGGAAAATAATTATCAACAACTAGGGTACCATAATTAACGATTTACAGTAAGGGGTTAATATGAATAAACTGTGTTCTGATGAGCAGGCCTACTTCATTACTAGAAAATAGTTTGCTGATGGTATGTAATATTGGAGTTCTTTCAGATCAATTTGCTTATCCTAGAGTCCCGTTGATTATGGAGTAGTGTAATGTTTCTCTACATTCTGTATTTTAATTTTACATAACAACATTGTTATTATTATATAATTAGTTTAGCAGAATAATAATAAGCAACCATTTTTTTCTAACGCTAAGGGATGAGCACGAGTCAAGCTAAAACTCGACTCGACAAGAATTCAAGTCGAGTTTCGAGGCAAGTCAAGGGTAAAATCCTCGAGTCGAGTTCCGAGCCGATTCAGTTTTTCGCGTCGAGTTTCGAGTCCAGTCGAGTTTGATAAATGGCTCGTTCGTTTTAAGTCGTCTTGAAATCATGGCCTGATTACGCTGGAAAACGAAAGCCATGAGAAATGTAGGCTAAACAGTAATATGGAATAATTTTAGTGTTGCTCACGAGAGGCGACACTGCTTGCATCTCGTCTCGTCTCGATAGCGAGACTACAAGAGATTTTTTTATAACAAGCTCAGCTCGGCTCGGCTCAACTGAGCCGAGGGCTCTAGCCGAGTCGGTTTTGGGAGCTGTTGGTTCGGCTCACTTCTCGGTTCGGGTCGATAGTGAATGAGCTGTGAACCGATCTGCTCGAGTCATTGACAATTCTAAACCCAGGCCGAGCAGTTTTGAAGATATTTGGCCAGTGCCCTATAACTTTTAACAGTGTTTGGCTCGAGCCCGAATACTCAACCTAGACCCTCAACCCAAATTCAGAAGCTCGTGAACAATGTCCTTGACTCCTAGACTTCACGGCTTCCGAGGTTGGCAATCAACTAGTTTTTTAGTATTCAAATACAAACCGCCTATCTTTCTTTTTATATACAATGTTGTTATAATTATTATTATTATTATTATTAATAATAATAATAATAATAATAATAATAATAATAATAATAATAATAATAATAATAATAATAATAATAATTTGTAGTAGTAGTAGTAGTGTAATTGATAATAATTATACTGTCTATGTAATATACTTGAAGAATGTACTCGAGACTACACACCGGATGTGGCTCGAGTTGACTCGAAACTCGACCCCAATTCAAGTCGAGCTGGAGGAAATTTTTCGAGCCGAATTCTCGGGTCGAGCTCAACGATGTCTGTTTCTAGTCGAATCCAGTGTCAAAGAAAACTCGCTCGTGTCCATCCCTACGAGTAACGCAGTATTTTTCTATGGCATTTTATCAATGTTACATTATATGAAAATGTTCATATATCAAGTAAAAATTTGTCCTTGCATTTACATAGAGCGATTCAGAACGTGCAGTAATAATAATAATAATAATAATAATAATAATAATAATAATAATAATAATAATAATAATAATAATAATAATAATAATAATAATAATAATAATAGTGATAGTAATAGTAGTACGGAAAATTGTAGCCATACTTTTTTCACATTTTTAAAGTTTCGGACATAAAAGTAACAGTTACTTTTTGGGGGCAAGTAACGCGTTACTAACGCGTTACATTTTAAGAGAAAGTAAAGTAACTTGTAACGCGTTACATTTTTACAAGTAACTTACCCAACACTGCTACTGGTTATGGCGGCGAAGAAATATGGTGGAGCTTCTTTTAGTGTTTGATAATAATTCCGGCTCGTGCGTGCAGACCTCTACTACCTACGAGTGAGCCAAGCAACTATACTTTGTTTTTTAAAAGAAACGTTGATTTCAGTTCACTTTCATGGTTGTGAAGTTAAAAAAAAATGTTAAACTGCAGTTCAAATTGGTTTCATTCCTTGCAGACGATTATCGTGTAGACCCCCTATGCGTACATGAATGAAGGGAAAGTTTACGTCATGTAAGCTTACGTCAGGCAGTTATACAGAATTGTGGATATTTTCAGTTTCGAGCAGTGCTCGAAGTGGAAAAGAAACAGAGGCGGTATATTTTATTACAATTTTCACTCGACATACCGGCTACCTATTGAAGTACAGTGAGGGTATGTTGCCTAAAAGATTGCACTTCTATTTGTATAATGACTGAAAACCATCGGAAATGATCTCTGTAGTTACAGGGAGGGTACGGAGAGACTTTGATCTCCTGCCAACAACTCTCTGAAAAAAAATTAAAAAGATATCCCGTTATGTTGTATTATAGAGAATTATACATGAAAATGTTCAAAAACGAATTTTTATATTAACAATTTCCTGTAGTAAAACTTCTGCCCCCCCCCACTCGATTCAGTGGTATTCCAAACCCCTGGAAGATCCGTCCCCACAGCAGGCAACCCCTAAATTCGTCCATGCTCAAAACATGATGTTTATATGCATTACGGCAAGAAAGCACACATTACTGAAGAAACAAACAATTCAATATGGCACATCAATTAATTTCTTTGAAGACACCTAATTTTAAAAAAAGATAACAAAAATGTCGGTGTTGTCAACTTAGAAATCATTTTTAGGTAAGATTATTTTTTTTATGTGCAAAGTTATTCTTCAATTACTGTGTATAACAAAGCATTTATTAAAGGTATTTAGTATCTACTCTCCAGTGACGATATCTCTTGATCACTAAAGAATCAGAGGCAGTATGCTTTCATCACTGAAAAAACAGAGGTGGTATGGCATACCACGCATACCGTCTCACTCCAACCACTGGTTTTGAGTCTTTCAAAATAAGTGCATATAATAGATATATGGAGAAATATTTTTTAAATGATTGAATGGAGGAAAATTACGAAATTATAGATAAGTATGTTGCAAAAAAAAAAAAAAAACGTAAAATATGTTAAAATATGCCTATGAAATTGGCTTGTTTCAGTTAATTTTCACCAGGTACGACAAGATCTCACTTCGTAATTCGGTCCCATGTGAAACAGAAAATATGACATAAAGTTCCAGACCCTTATTACCAAATAAGATTCGAAAGGGAAGCAAACTATTTTGTGTATTGTTCCAGAAGAATAATGTAAATATGCCAGGGAAATGTATCTATTTTCATTATTAAATAGATTTTTGGGGGTAGGAATATTACGGGGCACACCAGATTTTGAAAGGTTTCCCAGTTTCCACTCCATTCGTGTGTACATGCAGCATAATCAGAAAAAAAGTTGCTTGACAACATTCTGCAACGTTAGCTGTTATTTATTTTATTTTATTTAAATTCAAATAGATGTAAATGCTAATAGACCTGTAAGGAATTTTCTTGTTACGCTTAAGTACAAATTGATACTAACACAAATCAGTATTAACTAACTGTTTCCGTGTCTACTAACTGTTTAGCTTAATCGGAACTGGCTAGTCGTAATAGAAATACAATAGGAGCTGTATGAAATATCGATCCTTACTATTAATCTGGCTACAATCACTACTTTAAACAATAAATTTGGCTCATTAAACGAAGAACAGCTGCGGGCCTCATTTCGATACGTCGCAAGCTTTGAGGACAATATCATGCGGCGCAATCAAGGAATACTTAATGCACCGTGACGCGGGAGTTAAAGCACTTTCAAATCTCGTAAACTTAAAGCCGGCTGACAACGTACAAGAATCTAAAGCAGCAACCTGAGAGTAACCGTATATGACGTTAATAGCATGTGCAATGAACGAGTGGGCGGACTTCTTTCTCCCTTTGAAGAGTTATATAAGCTGCTGCTTATAGTCTTAAATGACTATGAACACGTGATTAATTAATCTTCTTTTCATGTCCCTGTAACATGATAGACCAGGGAAACCATGTCTAACGGTCAAGGAGGGCCAGTAAGATTTAAAAAATCATCTTTCATTGTGAAATTCTCATCTGGATAGGCCTATTACGCGTAGAGTGAAAATTGGCGCAGATTTATGTCTTGTACAAAGTTCAAGTGAGAGGGATACGTGCTAACGCATATCAAGTTTCATAAGTCCTCCCTATAACATACATGTAAATCTTATTCAAGTTCACAAATGGTGGTCTTTTAGTTGAAATTCAGAATAGGACATAAGACTAATCCATTAATTAGGTCTACTTGAGATTACGAAACGAAGCGCTTTACAAGGCTAATCTTGAAGTATTAGAAAATAATACTCCAAACAAAGAACCAACAGAGTATTAGTAACCAAAATTCGCATAAACACACTCTATGTCTAAAACAGCTGCTGCGCCGGTGTTTAGCAATCTTTACAGCACATTGAACCCTTGCACGCAAGTCACACACATATAGGATTAAAAACATTCCATGAAAGCCAAGATTTCATACAACATATGGAAATTTTCGCGTAATTGTCTGCAACATTCATGTAATAAATCCATATATTAAAAGAATAAATTTTTAAACACTGTACTTACCATTCTCTGGTAATAGTAATCGTGCGCTTGATAACATTGGTGATATTATGATCAATGCATGTTAAATTGAACAGAATGAGTCATTAATATAATAAATACCCCGGACAAAAAATTAGTCACCCCCGCGCGAGAGCAAGGCTGCGTCGGCAAACAGGTACAGATGGCGTATTGGTCGAATCACATGGCCAAACAAGCCTACACTGCCTCAAGGCGATTAGAGGTATTACTGGGGAGTGACACAGAACTGATCGAAGCGGTGTGTGTGCGCAAGATAGGGAAGAGCGCGGACATGACGGAGTAGCAAAAAAGGGCAATCATGTCTGGCCGTGTCCATGGCCACACAGTGATGGAAATTGCCCGATTTGTTGGTGTTTCGCGGCGGACTGTTCAACGTGTCTACAAGCAGTGGTGTAACACATGTGACCATGAAACACGACGCCAGAACTGTAGTCGGAAAAAGATCCTCACAGATCGGCCCCGATGACTGGTTGCCAGGCTTGTGAATCGAAATCGCTTCCAAACCCGCCAGGAATTACTCCAGTCCGTGAATGCAGGCCCAGTCCAACCTGTCAGCGAGAGAAAATTGCGATGGAAACTGCATGCAATGAACATATGAAGTCGGGTACCTCGCAAAAGGCCACTGCTCATACATGCACATAAAGTTGCTCGTCTGCAGTGGGCCAATAATCATCAAACATGGACAGTAGCAGACTGGCGCAGTATCATATGGTCTGATGAATCACGATTTTGCCTGTATTCGAATGACGCCCGGCGTCGTGTCCACCGACGGCCACATGAAGCATTTCACCCGCAGTGTGTGGAAGGTCAGGTACAGGCCGGGGGTGGGTCTGTCATGTTCTGGAGGTGTTTTTCGTACTATGGGGTGGGCCCACTCATTGAAGTGTCCACGAACATGAACCAGCACGTTTCTTTGAACATTCTGGACGAGCAGATGTTGCCCTTCAGTCACTTTCTTCGCGATGACTTTGCTATAGACACCCCCCTTTTTCAAGACGACAACAGCAGGGTTCACAGAGCTGGACCCATATGTGACTGGTTTGAGGAACATTCAGATACCCTACCACACCTCGAATGGCTCGCAAAATCGCCGGACCTCAACCCAATTGAGCATCTGTGGGACCAGTTGGAATAGCGGGTGAAACGTCATCAGCATCCCCGATGTTTGGTGGAATTGCGTGATCTTATCCTCCGTGAGGGGGTTCAACTGGATATGACGGCCTCGTAGACCCTTGTGGACTTCCTTCCCGACCGCATTCAGGCGGTTATCCACGCCAGGGGCGGCGCTATACGTATTAACGTAAGTACCAAGGGGTGTGACTAATTTTTTGTCCGGGGTGCATGCCCTCGGAAAATATGCAAACTAAACTTCGGTCCTATAGCCAACCTATGACGGAGGAAACCCTCCCTTTGCTTAGGGAAAAGAAGTGAATGACCTCAGCTGTGTTGCCAATTTGTAATTCAGTCGTTTGGTCTTGACGAGTGAAAATCGTAGGCTAGTTACAACGGCTAATAAGACAGAGCGCAGCGAAGTCCGTGAAATAATTCATTGTGGCAACGCTTCCGCATTTAAAAAATTGAAAGATCTCAGGCGCAGCAACTTGTTCCTCCTCTTTCGAGGGAAATACAGGAAAACACACATCGACGGTGGCGCCAGAAGGGGCACAGTTCAAATAGAAAGGCTCAAATAAAATACAAATTTGCTATTTCTCATGGTTACATGCAGAAATGCCGTAGGATATTTTCTCAGGGGGAGGGGGAGACCGGCACACAAAATCGCGACATCGTGATGCACATAATTCCATGTAAAACAATTATTATTAACACACAATGTATACCTATAATTTTATTAATAGATAGTAAATATATTAAATATTGTAGTGGGTTGGTAAGCAAATTAATACACGAGTATTTTGTCATCTATTTCGAAGAACCGAACCTCGTTTGAAAATGCAGAAGGGGCAGTTCCTTCTTGCCAACCAATGCGGGCGCTCTTGACTACGTGGTTAGAATATTCGCCTTCGATGCTGGACATCCAGGTTTAATTCCCAGTACGAGCAGGTTGGTTCGGATCCTACGTTAAGCTATATGTGCACGTCTCAAATTGTCACTAAAAGAAACACTAAACTCTACCATCCCGGCATTATGTTAGGTACCATCCCGGCATTTGCCTGGTGTGAATGAGGAAAATCCGGAAAACCTCACTCAGGATGACTGGCCTAATAAAGCGTTTATACTTTTATACCGGGAATCGAATTCAGGACCGCTTACACGAAAGGTGAGAGCGTTAGCGACTACGCTACGCGGGGCCACTGGAGGGATACTCATCACTCATACTTGTGGTATGAGAGATTATATAAAGCCTAGATATTATTCTTGTTTGACTTCAATTCGACCTCAAATACAATATTTCCAGTTAAACTTGAAAAAGAAATTTATGAGATTAGAACCTTTCATACCTCGCATGGGGTATGAAAGGATGTATTACTTTCTTCATTGCTGACCACTTCAATTACCAACATAGATTCATTCATAAGTTTAACATGCCCTGTTGTTTCGTGTAATCCTCTTCACTGTCTTCACTAAAGTTTATTATTAATAAAATTTAATTGCAGTTTCAAAATTGTCAGGAATGAACCGTCTTAAAAATCTTAGGCAGACCAAAATTAATCAATAAGCTAAGTAGAATCGGAAATTGTTATTAGTGAAGAAAGAAAACTACTAATTATTATGTGTTGCATATACTTTTTTGCACAGCTTACCAGGCTATAGATATACCACATTGTCTTTACACCTAGTCTTCCGTTCCAGGCGCTGCTATCGGCTGAAGGAATTCCACTCTCGCTAAGGCTCTCTCGCTTAGCAACAGCTGAACCCTAATTGGCTCAACGCGTGGGTGTGACCTTTAGTTCGCATTTTTACCACGGCTCAAGACATTTTGGCAGCACTATAATAATAAATTGTATTCATGTATTAATTGATTTCAAAAGGTACGCTTATAAATTATCTTTGAACGAAATCTTGATCTAGTTATGGTAAGAACTGTGTTGAGACATAAGGAATAATATTTTAAATTAAATATGTATCATGCATATTCAAGAAAGTTTTGTTTTTGTATGATGTTCTGATAATACTTTTAAACAAGGGTAATAAAATATAATTAAGCCTAGTATAATATGTCGTAATAGTAATTATTTAAAAGAAAAACATTTTCTTAACATTTTTCTTTTCTTTTCTTACCTTTTTTTTTTTGTTTTGTTTTGTTTTTGATGTGAACTTGTGTAATGGAGACTTGTTTGCATTCGAATGGGTTACTTTTTCTCTCTCCAAGAGGTCATGTGGTTAGCCTCCCACTCACTCGGTCGCCACTTTTCCTTCAGCACGTTTGCACACCAGGAACCACGTCCTTGCCCATTCCACTTTTAGTCAGGGTTTCCACCTTTTAGTAATATTGATGAGGAATTTTAAAATATTGTACATTCAAGAATACACAAGTGCTGGCTGGTTTCGCTACAGTATATTGAGAGAAAACACATTACGAAAATGTATTATTGTGCAATTCGAAAAATGTTGGCGAAGCGGTTTCAAATGCATCCAAATGTTTCGTATTTTCAAACATCCAGAATCGATTATTGTCGTCTAGGCGACTTTTAGTTGAGCAACGTGCGTGGCCAGTGCATTATTTCTACTCTTCTGGGTCGAAATTTGCTACTTCTTAATTCAAGTAATAGAGACTAATGCTTCACCGCTTTAGCTTAACGTGCAATTTTGTTCAAAACAATTTTGGCCACAAACTTTGCTTAGAAGACCATAGTTCGTAAATAGGAAATCTAATATTACGGCCTTAAAAGAAGGGTTCAATTGAAAGAAAAAGTACCATTTGATTTAAATTAAATCATTTAATTCCAGCTATAGAATTAAAACTGGAAGAACTACAAAAGCTCTCCATTGACTTCTATCCTTAGCCGATTGGATGCGGAATGCGTATTCCTATTTTTACGAGATCCATTGTCCTCCCATCTGCGCCTAGGTCTTCCTAATGGTCGTTTTCCGGTTGGTCTTCCAGTTAAGATTTTGAAAGCGCTCCTACTTTCTTCCATCCTGGCTACATGACCTGCCCACCTGAGCCTCCTAGACTTGATGACCCTAACAATGTTGCGTAAACCGTATAAATTATGCAGTTCCTCGTTCTGAAGTTTTCGCCATTCCCCATTCCCGTTTCTCTTGGGTCCGAATATTCGTCTCAGGATCTTATTCTCAAATACTTTCAATCTATGTTCTTCCTTCCGAGTCATGGTGGAAAGACTACAAGGTGGATGCAATGCAGTGCTACATTCTTGTCACTCTGGCGCATGACGTCATCTTTGTCGCAGACATGGCCAACGAGAGGCGAACATGCGCTTGCTCGCTGGTATCTCACATGCAAACTTCTCTTGTAATTGTAGTGATCTTCAACGGAGTGAAAATTTTAGTACAAACAGTAATTATATAAACGTAATGTAATCAATGCTTAAGCTAGGTGAATTCAAAGGAAGATATTTACAACAGCAAAAGACACAGCAATGTCAGTTCGTATTAAACCACTTTGAAGGTTTCTGCTTTTTCTTTCTTTCTTTCTTTTCTTTTTTAAACATCTGAAGTAATACACTCAAGTATGTATAGGCCTGAATAGTCTAAAATACAGTGTGTCGTTAATGCATTTCATTATTATATATTTATGTATGCTCAAGTATATTTTCGTAACACATTGATCGGTTTCGATTTAATAGTAATATAATTTTGCTTGAAAGAGAATGCTTTACTGATGACCCCATATAAATTTTGAGATTATCTCAGAGGCGAATTCGTGGTTTTCGTAAACAGAAATGCACGTACTTATATTTTCGTTATGCTTAGACAGTTTCTTCTTCTTCTTCTTCTTCTTCTTCTTTTTTTTTGTAAGAGGTTGCTCCCACGTAAGTTTTATCAGAATCTCAGGGGAGGTTAAAAACTTTATTGAGCAGAGACGCACGTATTTAATATTTTAAACATCTTTTTTATTTTTGATTTATAAAGAAATTATCTGCTTTGAAATCGCTGATTGTTTTTATATAGAATTTGTATTTGAACAAAAGGTTTGATAAAATTGATAGTTCTCTGGATATTAGTGTCAAAATTTACGCTACAACAAATTGTATTACTAAACATTTGTACGAAATAGAACTACAAAGCACCTCAAGCAAAGAAATTGCAACAACATGACTATTTCAAGCAAGAAACCAAGTACTAGGTGTGGGTGAAGACGATGTACGGGGTGTTACAGCTAGACTAGCAAAAAACATAAAATTACATAATATTCTTCATTTTCTTGATAAGTTTTCTCTTTTCTGTCTCCTGGACTAAAGAAGAGAAAAGACAAATGCAAGTGACAGATTATGTGGAACTTGGTGGAATGAGAATGCGGGAGTACCCCGAGAAACTCACGGACACGATGTTGTCCACCACAAACTCACTTGACTGAGAAGTGTATGGTGCTTTTGCTTTTGAAGTTTTTTCTGTATGTCTGGTAAGTTGGCAAAGGAGTGACTTCATCTTTATGATCCTGAATGAACATTCTATACATTTTACTTTTTGTCAAATCTGAATGCAGATACTGTCTTTTCGTATCTTTCCTGCAGTAGTGAGATTCGACTTTTGGAAATCTCTTTATGTGTTCTGTTATCATTTTCTCTATTAGTTTATCCCTTTCCAGTTGGCTCTGACGTCTTCCTCCTCTCTTTTCTTTCTCAATGATACCTGAGTCTCTTCTTTTAGCTAGAGCAGTTCGTACAGTTTTCTCTGATACTGAAATTGTGTTTAAAAACATGGTTTTACTCACGGACACTTCTTCTTCCTTCTTTGGTAAAAAGTAATAATTCGTTTTTGATCTTCGAGATTCTTCATTTTGCGTAGTTTTGTGTTTACGTCAGAAATCTTTACATATCTGTTGATAAATTCTCGCTGAAGTTGGTCACCACTCGCATAGAAGTCCTGAAAATTTTTTTGTCTTTCCGCATCTGTGTTTTTAAAGCATTCTTTACCAAACTTTTCACATTTTCCATCACATCTTGCTTTCACATTTCTTTCCGGAACTAACATTTTTGTGTGTGGGCTAACATACGATTCACCCTTGCTTCGTAAATCCTTGGCAATACTTCTCTTTCTCTTCGACAACTTTTTTCTTCACTCAATAAATGCTCCTCTTCTCTAGGATATCCTTCCATTTCGTAACCTTCTGGCTGTGGATCCACATTTACATCACCTCCGCATTTCTCTCTCACTCGTGTCTTCACATTACAGAATGTTCAAAGAATCCATGCTGATTTTCTCAATTCAATGGTTTGTCGAAATGTCTCCAGCACAACAACATACTGCACAACGGACATGCACTGATCCCCTTCACAACCTCGTACTTCACACTCCGCTTTATATGTTGGATCAAGGTCAGAGTCATCCCCATCACAATATAGAATATCAATGGGATTTAAACTTAAATTTTCGTTTACTTTCTTTCCTCGTATTAATTGTATAAGGGGAACATCATCTTCAGAATTCTCACTTTCAGTGTCACCACTTGTTGCAGTTACATTTTCCCTCATTGACACGTCGGAATACTCTGTGTCTTTCACTATTCCACAATACCACTTTCTATCCGGTAACCAATACATTTTCACACGACAACCAACAGTAATTTCCTTCCCTGAAACACACCCATTCCTTATCTGCTACAACATTCAGTCCTCCAGTATCCCACTCTACTAGCATATCCATCTTGGTAACAACTTTCTCCAACAAAAGCCAGCTGCACAATGCTATTATTCTATATTCTAAGTTAAGAAAACTGGAATACGATCATACATCAGTACAGAAAACTGAAGGAAACCACTACGTAAATATTCTATTGTTACATTGATTGAATTGTTTCCGCACTTTTAAACAAACCTTGGCGGATTGTCAACAAAGCTTGAAAAATATGTTTTTTTTCTCTCTCTCTTTCTGTGGCGGCATTGCCGACAAAGACTTAAGCTTACGCCCGTACGCGGTTTTATTTCTTAGCAGCTACTGAAGAAAAAAAATAGCGAACGGGCTTATCTTACTTACGCCCCTTCGCAGATTTTTTTATATCGAAAATTTCAAAATACGCCAAGTGCTAGGTGCTTTATCTCCGGAACCAGTGGGAATTCAGCCACGAAATTTTGACAGGTAACAGAGGTGGTTACTCATATATGAATGGTAGTCATAACTCAAAAACGTAATTTTTCAAGTTACGCCACTTCGCCCCTTCACCGACAATATGTGCCATCTTACAGGGAGGGAAATTAGAAAAATCTTAAGAGGAAATGAAACAAAATAATCTAGATTTGGTAGAAATTTGTGAAATTAGATGGGAAGGTAATGAGCTGTTGAACAGCGAAGGATATAGAATGTTTTACAAAGGTAATGAAAAGGGTGTATGAATAATTCTTGGTAAGGGCTTAAAAGAGAAGGAAGTACAAGTAGAATATGTAGATGATAAAGTTATGATATTAGGACTTCAATGAAAAAAGGAACGATCGAGACATATACAACGACGACTTCGAATCCAACTGAAGAAGAGGAAAAATATGAAAAAAAAATAGAATGAATTTTAGACAGGGAGAAGAGGGCAGCATGTGTAATTGTAATGGGAGATTTCAAAGCAGTTGGGAGAAAAATAGCAAGATAGTGTCGTAGGCAAATATAGTTTAAGCGATAGAAATGAAAGGAGAGAACGACTAATCAATTTTTGTAGATAGAATTCACTAGTAATTGGGAATATGTGATCAGCACAAGAGAAGAAGATATACATTGAAATCCCCGTAGACGGTGGAAGGTATCAGATAAACTATGGTATGATTGAGGACAGGTATCGGAATATTTTGAAGAAGGTGAAGACCTTTCCAGGGGCTGACATTATCTCTGATCATAACCTTGCGCTGGCCAAAGTGGATATTCAACTGAAATATGTAGGCAGAAGAAAAGTTGTCAACAAGATGTTGAATACTGAAAATTTAAAAGAAAAACAAGGAAGTAAGAAATCTTTTCGTTGAGAAATTCGAAATAAAAAGACTCAAACGAGGAAGGGATAGGTGTGGGTAGTAACAGACGTGGGAGCATATTAAACTTCGCATTCAGGAAGCTGCAGAAGTAGTAGGTTACTACGAACACAAAACGGCAAAGAAACCATGAATTCAAGAGCTGATGTTGCAGAAGAAGAGGGAAGAGAAGACATGGAAACAGGTAAATACGGAAAAGGGCAGAAAGATGTACCGGATGTTAAACTAGTTGTGAAGGGAAACAAACAAAACAAGGGAAGAGTTTTACAAAAGAAAATGAGAGAAGTTAGAAGAATTAGGAATTGGGAAATACGAAGAAATATAAAATCTATGGAACTTCGGAGGAAACAAAGGGTATTACTATGACAATAGAAAATAAAACTAGAAAGATAGTCAGCGAGAGGGGCGATGTCTTAGGAAAATGGAAAAACTGTGTTGAGGACTTACATGAGATTAGGAATAGACCATGTGGCCTAGATATTAAAGTAGAAAATAAAGTAGGCGAAGAGGATAAAAAGGTTTGGTATTCTTCAGGATATATTTGAAAAAGCTATGTCTGAGATTAGGAATGATGGAAAAACAACCGGGATAGGTGATATATAGCAATCGAATTCGTTAAGAATATGGAAGACAAGGGCAAGAAAGAATTGTTTAGACTCTGCAATGAAATATATGAAACAGGATAGAAGACAGTTGAGTTGCCAAACGGGAGAGTTGCCAAAATACTTCCTGACCACGATAATGATACCGATGGCTAAGAAATAGAACCCAAAGAGATTTAAAGGTTGTAGAACTATTTGAGTCTCATATCTCATACAGCAAAAATTTTGCTTCGAATTCTGAACAGGTTGTATGGAAGAACAAATGAAAAAGTTGAGGAGGAAAAATTCGGGTTCAGGAGAGGTAAGGGAACAAAAGATGCAACTGGATTATTAAGGGTGACCAATGAAAAATTTTAAAGGAAAAGGGAAGGAGGTGTATGTGGTATTTATTGATCTAGAAAAGGGCTTTGACCACGTGAATTGGAAATTATTGTTTGAAGTTCTAAAGAAGGTTGGGTTGGAATGGAAAGATTGAAGACTCACAAGAAACTTATATATGAACCATCAAGTAAGAGTTAGAATAGAGGAGGAAATGACGGAAGGGAAATTCGAGAGATGCTGTCTCTCACCTACATTATTTAATATTTATCTAGAAGAGGTAGTGAGAAAGAGCCAACAAAATGAAGACGGCATTTCAGTAGGAGGTAGATTGATTAGTTATAGGCTATACGATATGCAAATTATATGGCACTTGGTGCAGAATCTGAAGAGAAAATCAATAAGATATTAGAAAACTTGAGGAAGAGCTGCGAAGAATATGGGTTGAAAATAAATGTTAGAAAGATAAAAGCCATGGTGGTTGGAACGAAGGGGTCGGTGTCAATGTAGAAGCAGAAGGGAAGAAAATAGAACAAGTTACTAGTTTCCGATACCTGGGTAGTATTATTATGATGATATGAAGTGTGAACTTGAAATAGAAGCAAGGATAAGAATGGCGAAAGAAGCCTTTAGGAGGAAGAAAAGTTTACTTTGTGGGACCTTAAATAAAGAGTTGAGAAAAAAAGTTCATAAAATGCTACGTGGTGAGTTTTGTACTGTTGGGGCAAAAACATGAACATTACGCAAAAATGATGGAAAACGACTGGAGACTTTCGAAAGTGGCTGTGGAGAAGAGGCGAACTATCCAAGCATTCAGCCTTCGTTCTAGTACCTGTGAATATGATCATGAATGGAATGAATTGCCCAAGCGCATTCCCACAAACTACAATCGAGACACTTTTACTTACTTCTTCTACCAAATACACACTTCTTAACTCCTTTTTTGCGTACACGTATAGATATTTACTGAAACCCAAACAACATTCTTGTTTATTGATATTTTAAATTGGTTATGATTTATTCATTACGTCCATTTCAGTCATAATCTTCTCAAGTTCCTGAAAATAATCCCCGCCAACAACACGGTTCAATTTCGAAGACCTTTGCGTCGTGCAATTTTGGATGGCAAAGTAAGAACAGCTACAAACAATTATATCTGGCAACTTTTTTTTTTTTAATGAGTAAACCTGTATCTAATTTAATTTTTTGTTCGAAGAAAGTGCAAACACAACTTCTAATCACTTTTGATGTCAACAAATAGCCAACATTACATAAGTTTATTATTCTTTTATGTAAGATTGAAAGATAGTAAACTTACACTTGGTTCCTATTTTTGTTGTTGTCGTGCTCTTAATATTATCTTTTAGTGTCCTTCTTGATCATTTTTTCCTTATTTAATTATTTTTATTATTTATTTATTTTTTGCTGTACCCTTCATTCACAGAATTGTTGCCTCCATGTACGGATTTGATTTCTGCTTTAAGTAGGCCTATATCAATGGATCATTGTGTATGTACCATTCCTAAAGAGCTCAATTTCCCTCTGGAATGCAGTTTTACTTAAGTTCAAACAGTGACGACGCCAGAGGGGGGAAAGGGGGCCGAGCGCGCCCCTAGTAGCAACTTCTGCCCCCCTGATTGCTACCTAGACTGCCCCCCAGAATCCTACAATCTTTTAACATTCTACATGTAGTATTTTATATCAGTATCATAACCAATCTCATTGTCAAATTGTAGTCTACTTTCCATGCATTTACTATGTGGCAGATTAGTCCTCAAGCTTTCTTCTTTGAGCGTCTGGGTATGCACGCATATTTCTGTTTTCTAATTTAGCGCCTTTTGAGGTAAATGTTAGTTATACTTCTTTCTTATGATTTTTAATTATTGTGCCTAGCGAACAATAGTAGATTTGATCGACTTGTTTTCTTCTCATTGGATCAACTTCGATTGGAAACAAAAGAAAAGTAAAACCAGTTACGTAACTTGTTTATATTTATCCGGTTTGAAGTTTTCAATTTCATATTTTGTTTTATTTAAAACTTCTTTTTTCTGAAACATTATTCTCGTCTTTCAATATTCAGAGGATGTGCTTATAACAGCTTAGTTTGCAACTACCAGGGCTTAATTTTTTGAAGGGGATAAAAAGAGTTGTGTTTTCCCTTCCTGCAAATGATAATAATAAATTTATGGAATTAAATTGATTCCCAATAAAACGTATTGTCAGAGTGCTGATCTTTAGTTAGTAATTGGTTTATACTAGTGCTCCCGTACTTATTGTTTCAAAGTACTGACGTGACGTCTACCATATTGACTAGGAACTGCTGAAAAATTCGTAGCCCAACCCAGAAAGGAGTGCAAGTGGAATGGTGAAGTTTTACTTCTTCTACACTTCCCCCGAGAGTCAATATACTACCTTGTCACAGTGCTCCAGTTTTTGCAGAAAAGTTAAAAAATCTGAAGATTTCCCTGCACCACTGTTCGTGGCACTACCCCTATCAGATCTAAAATGGCGTCCTTTCAAGTGTTATTTAAGTTTGGGAAATAAGTACACGTAATAGTTAGACGGAGCTAAATCTGCGGAATAAGAATGATGATCTAGACATTGAAATCCTAGATTATGCAATGTCAGTTGTGTTCGCAGGAGTTTGATGGACAGGTGTATTCTCCTGAAGAAACAGAATTTCTTTCTTTTCATTTTCCGCTGCGTTGAACTTCAAATTTTTCTTTCAGTTTTGTAAGTAATGTAGAGATTCTGGATTAAATATCTGACCGTTGCGGAGGTAGTCTATGAGTACGACTCCATACTTATCCCAGAAGAATGTTGCAAACAGTTTCTCAACCTACTTCTGTGTCTTGAACTTCTTGGGGCGAGGGAGAAATGAGTGCTACTACTCCATTGACTGTTGTTTCGTTTCAGGATCATAGTGGTACAACCGTATTTCGTCTATGGTTACTATTCGTGAGCGAAATTGATCAGTATTAGGGTCAAATTGGAAGAAAACTTCTCTTAATGCCGTCATTCTTTTATTCTCCTGACAGATATTTTGGAAACCTATTATGCCGAGAACTTGCGCATACCCAAGCCATTCTGAATTATGCTACCGACGAGTTCCAAAGAAATGCCCAGAACTGAGAAAGCGGGGTGCAGCCAGACCTCAGACTATAATAAGTATATCATGAGTATACTATACACTTTAAAAACTATATAAATTATAGCTTAAATTATGTTTGTTACTCAAAAACTGGGGTGGCCTAGACCCTCCGGCCCCAGGCTATATCCACCACTTGCTGAAATGCTGTAATTTTCAAGAATAATGTCACAAATTGCATCCATGACTTCGGAAAGAGTCATTGTTTTTAATCATCCTGGATGTAAAGCATAATTTGTTGAGAAATCGCCACGTTTGTACTAAGCCACTTACTTCTTCATCACTTTATATAACGGAGGAGAGTCCCGTGGTGTTTCACTCATTTCCTAATTAATTTACTTCGGTGACTTTCCTTGATGGAACAAAAATGTTATAACAGTTAGGATCTGGATGTTTGTGAAATTCGCTGTTTGGGCACACACAATCACTTCAGAGGCCTGAGAAACAATAAGAATTTCATTATTAATATGAAAATTTGTATTTGTACAGTCACGAACATTAATAAATGGAGGTTGGAGCCATAAGAAATAATGGCTTCAGCCACCATTTACTAATGTTCGTGACTGTACATACAGAGATATGTTTTTCTAAACTACGGTTTCATTTTTCTACCTAGTACCTACACTCCTTCTGGATTGGACTACGACATTTTCAGCAGCTCCTCGTAAATTCTCCCTCCCCCCCTCTCTCTCTCTCTCTCTCTCTCTCTCTCTCTCTCTCTCTCTCTCTCTATATATATATATATATATATATATATATATATATATATATATATATATATATATATATATATACAGTATATACATACACACACACACACACACACACATATATATATATATATATATATATATATATATATATATATATATATATATATATATATATATATATATATATATATATATATATATATATATATATATATATATATATATATATTCTGGAGAGAGAGAGAGACGTAGCATATAGTTACTAGACGAACGTGTTACTTGTAGCATACGCGAAAGTAATTCAATTTATGTTCAGGCTTCAAAAGTTTCATTGAAAAATATTTCATGTGCAGACGTTACAGGTCTAATATAAAAACAGCAACGAAATACACAATGTAATGTAAAATAAGTCAAACGTAATAAATATGTCATTTTTGGTATGGCAAATAGCCGGCCCCCGAAAATGTATTTGCCCCTCCTTTGCCCCCCTAAGAACTTAAAGCTGGCGTCGTCACTGTTGGTGAGTCTGGCCAAGTCAAATTAGTTATTTGATCGAATGCTGTAGTTCCTATTACTCTGAATAACTTCTATACTTGTCTTTTCTCTTGCACGGCAGCTGCTATACGTGGTGTGTTCATAACAGACCGAACCGAACGTTTCAAATAGCGTGTCAACCGACACAGAAAGCGCGCTTTGGGTATCGAGCGCACCTAGTGGTAAGTTTAGACAACAAACTACAATTTACCTCGTTTCTCTAAGATCGTTAGTCGCCGAGCTGCATCTGCTGAAGTGTGAATGTGCACAAACTGTTCGTCGGATTAGTGACAAAGTAAGAATAAAAGAACTTGAAGAACAACTTGTGTGTATGTGAAATTTTGCTACAAACTTCGCAAAAATTTAGAGAGACATTTCAATTGCTTAACCAAGCATATGGGAAGGACTGTATGAGTCGAACGCAGTGCTGTGACTGGTTTATGCGTTTTCAAAACAACAGAATGTTGATCGGTAAGGATGCTAGGCCTGGACGACCTTCCACATCAACAGATGACGATCATGTCGAGAGATTTCGTGATGTGATTCGTGGAAATGGTCGTTTAACTATTCGAGAAGTTGTTTAAGAAGTGGGCATAGTATAGGATCATTCATCAAATTTTGACTGAGAAATTTCAGATGTGTCTTGTCAGTGCAAAATCCGTCCGCAGTTTTTTGCTAAAACAACAAACTCCCGTTCTGTTCTAACTACCTTATTCTCAGAACTAGCCTCATCACTTTTTCCTTGTTTCTCAAACTTAAAACCACTTTGAAAGGACTCGTTTCCAAACCAAGGGGAGATTCAGGACAATGTGACAAGAGACTTGTGCGACATCCTAGAAACTGGGTTTCAGGAGGCTTTCCAAAAACGAAAGAAATGTTGGGAACAGTGTATTGCCGGTAGAGGAGATTAGTTTGAGGAAAACAGTGCTTAAAATGTTGTAAAATGAGCAATACAGATTTTGTACCAAAATTTTGGTCTTTTTTGAACACATCTCTACGTAGTTATTTAAATCTTCTTAGATAGGGCTGAGTGTTTTCTGTATCCACATCAAAGCTTTCAAAGGAAACCAAATGTGCCATCTTCTTCACTAAATTAGTAGCTGAAATTCCAAAAGAGGGGACTGCCACACTTCCAAGCGGGTAACAACAGAGGGAACGGACATTTGAGCTTTGAAGAGAGGAAGCAGGTTATTAAGTGGGACTGGAAGTTGAAGAACGCTGCTAAGGTTCAGAGACAGTAAAGACTAATGCACCTTCAAAAGGGTAACAATTAGACATCTACGAGACAAATTTGAGGTTCATGAAACAGTATGTGATGTGCAGAAAGGCAAGCAGGGTAACCTCGCACGGATACAAATGCTGAATCCTCAATTGCGACACTGGAACTGTTTTAGCATTCAACACAAAAATCTTCAAGGTAAGGGTCACGTGAGAGCAGTGTAAGTGCTAGTAGTGTATTACGTAACTGAAGAAAAGTAAGTTGTGTGTGTACATACCAAGGCTGGTGCAGCAGATAAGTGACGACGACCCAGATCACAGAATACAATTTTCTGAATGGATTCAGGAGATGGTTACTTGTGAACCGGAGTTCACTTGTGACATTGTTTGGTCGAATGAAGCACAATTTAAACTTAATGAAACTGTCAATAGGTATAATTGTGTGTATTGGTTGAAAATAATCCTCACATTACTGTTGAAAAAGCTGCGGATTTGGCTGGTGAAAATGTATGAAGTGGTATGTCTCAGAGGCAGGCACGTAGCCAAGGAGGGGTCCGGACCTCCCCCCTTCGAGACCAGAAATGAAAAAATTAAGGAAGGATGAAACAAAATGAAATTAGAAAAAGAAGGATCGGCGTTAAAAATAAAAAAATTAAAAAACTACAGGAAGCTTTTGGTTACTCTTTCTTATGAGGAGATTTGTATTACTTGCAATACATGGTGGCGAGATGAGCGAGGTATCCTGGAAGAGTAAGGGAATTTGAAATTTCTAGAAAAGTTACAGAATTCTCAGAATTTCTGCTACTAGTCAGGGAGATTTCAAGCTTCCGAAAGCATAGTGCCGTTGAGTAACAGCGTGGACATTTTTAATCATAATTTTTCGTCATTGCATCCTTGCAGTGCAGAATCAAACATGTTATTTCACAAACAATTTTCTACTGCTCCTTTAACCTGTCACTTGGAACCGACAGTAGTTGACGGAATAATAAAAACAAAAATTTATATGGAAAAGGAGTTCTATTAGCATTTGATTCAACAGAAAAAGGAACGCAGATATTGTAAAATATTTTACAAGACATTATTGAGTATGTACTTTTTATAATAGTGAATATGTATTTTTCATAATAGTTGAGATCATAATGAAAGGAAAATTGTTATATTTGAATGAACAAAGAAAGGAACGTTAATATTGTAAAATCTTTTTCAATACTTTTCTTTATTCTTTTATTACTCGAGATTTCTTCATAGTTTGTTATTAAAATACTTACCAACATATCCTCATTTTATTGTCCTAACAAACCAATATATGTTGATAGTAAAGAAGTTTACCTTGATCAAGCTCCTGAGCCTTCAGAATTTCATATCACGCCCCCCCCCCCCCCCCGGTTCGAAATCCTGGCTAAACGAACCAATATATGTTCCAGTAAAATAGTTTAAAATGATCGAGCCCCTGGTGTGATGAACACAGTTTTTTTATGTAACGGACCCCCCCCCCTTCACGAAATCCTGGCTACGTGCCTGCTCACAGAGGACTTATTTAGTCTTTCTGCTACGATGGTACTGTAGCTAAAGAAAAGTGCCCAACAATACTCCCTGATTTCATTTACTCTGCCATTTGTGCATTGTACGGTAATGACAAGTTTTATTACCAACAAGATGACGCCCCAACACACTATCGTACGAACATACCTGTATCAAAATGTACCAGGGGGCGGAGACCAATCAAGTTCTCTGCACGCTCTCCAGACTCTAAGCCGCTCGATTTTTTCTTATAAAGGGCAGTAAAAAGTGAGGTGTACCGTCGTAAAACACCTAACCTGGACACACTTTGGAATGAAATTCAAACGTTGTGCACAGAAATCTCATTGAACACTTTAGTGTGAAGTACGGAAGCTGTTGTGACTCGTACTCAGAAATGTATCGATGCTGAAGGTTGCCATTTTGAACTATTATTTGGAACATTCAACTTGACTAGAAAGTACACTTATGTTTCAAATTGCACCGTAGCCTTACTTTTCCCTTAAATTTAAGTTGTAGATTGGGAAAAAAATCTATATATATTTTTTAAATGACAGTTCAGGGTGTCGTCGCACTTTTTATTAACGCACTGGGTATATAATTTTATATGCATGGCTGTTAATGTGTGTAATTTTGATTATTTTCTAATACGTATCTGACCTAATATTATATCCTGACTAATACATGATTAAGTGGGGAGCAAGGCATGGTTAGTCTTAACTTTTCCATGTAAAATATGGCTAAATAGATAAATAAATAAGGCATAATTGTGAGACTTAAGTAGAAATTTCACTCATTGTGGAAAAGTCTAGAATTTTTTTCTTGCACATAGGAAGGAGGTGATTTCTCCAGGTGTTCATTTGAATTCAATAATTTATTCTTAATTGAGCTCTTAAGTTAGTGCAGTGGAACCTTTCAATTTAAGGTTTTAGAATTACATATATATATATATATATATATATATATATATATATATATATATATATATATATATATATATATATATATATATATATATCCGTAAGCCTTTAATATTTTTCTGTGTTAACAGACTGCAGTCATTTTTTCTTCTTCATTTGTCTTAATTGGAAGGAAAACCCAATTTCCTTGTCATGTCTGCTCGGGTGGTAGTTGAGAGGAGAGAACAAACGGAATAATGAAGGCAGAATAGTTTAAATGGCTACATTTTCGTAGAGTCGTGAGGAGCAGTTGTTTGTCTAAATGACAAAACGATCGACCTGTGTGTCCCACGCTGCACGACACTTCTTTTCCAAGGTTGTTCAGAGAAGATGACACACTCCTTAAGAGAACACTTCATTATGGTTGAATACTGTAGTAACAGCAGCTACACAGTTGACAACTCAGCTGCTTTCGATACCATTGTTGCCATATGAAGAACAACTAAAAGTCTTCGTCATCATTTTTCTATAGAAATCTCATGCGTCAGTTAAAATAACAAATGTCAATATAACATAAGTTTTAATCTGTTCACGAAGTTCTTATAAAAACACTATATATAATTAATATGCAACGGTCAATTTGGGATCTCTCGTTTCGCAAGAAGTAGAAACAGAAGTGAAATGCTTTATATATAGGCTATATATATAGGCTAGTGCTAGTGCTTACAAGTATTTAATCTTCTAAAAATTCCGTTCTTGACTTCGGACTTCATGAAAGTAAATATTTACATAAAATCCTTTATGAATTTCTATGCCTCGGAAATTCAGAGAATTACAATAGTGTACAGAACTGTTACGTTAGGTTTCCATATAGACATCAAAGTGTTCATTCACTAATAACAGTCCGCCCTTCCACCACCGGTTGTAATCTATGTGACCACCAGAACTATTGACGATTGTCTTACAGTCCACTTTCCACTGCAGAAGACTTCCTTACAATGTGTATATTTTATTCCACTCCTGTTGGAACGCTTTCCATGGGCCGGAAATTGTGCATCTTACAAGAAGAAAAGCGGTGTTTCATAAGTCAAAATCACCGTAGTCCATCAGGACTCATCATTGGGATGTTGACGAGACGAAACATGAATTCTGGTCCTAGATTCCATCCGTCTGTAAAATGCCAATATTGACGGCTGTACGACTAGATGCCTTGTCAAGGATGTAGGGTCTATTAAGGCTATAACACCAAGCCTAACCATATAGTTATACATCTGTCTCAAATGATGTTTTTAGACATTTATACAATGAAATTATTTAAAATTGGTTTATTTTATAGTGCGCTGTTTAAACATCAACCGAGTAATATCAGATTTTGAAATAGAGCTCCTGAAACAACGTATTGAAAACTATTTTCCCGTAACCTTCAGCCCTTCTCATGCAATTACGAGAATGAGCGGTAACAATCGCTCACCCATCGCTCTCAACAAAAACTATTCAAGCAATACACAAATTCAACAAGATGCAACAAAAATGAACGAATATTGACAAAGCTGACGAAGCTGAAATTTCGGGAGTTCGGGAAGACAAATGCGAAGACACAGTCTTGTAAGAAAATATAAAACAGAAAGATTATGAGAAACTTAGTAGCTCCCATTCAGTACGAAGTTCTGGCGAAAAACAAAGAATAAAATACGTTAGTATGATTTATACACCAAGGACTTTATTCTGTACTAGTTTGCTTGCATTTACTTTCTTGGATTTGATTCATAATGTTTCCTATGACGATCTTAGCCATAACATGTAGGCCTATGATCTCATTTTGAATTTCGGGGCTAGTATATGTTGCGTTCGCTGGAATGGTCTTACATATTTCCGAAAGTTTTTTATCCTTCCTCATGGAGAAGTCAAACAATTTCAGAAAAAGTCCACTGGGATCTACCAAAAACTGAAACACTTCAGCTATCAATTTCACGTAATACCTGTTTTTCTCTACCAAGTCACTGCCCATAATTTTCCCAATGATTTCTCCCGTTTCTTCTCTTTGTTTCTGTTCTAAATATCTACTCATTGCAAGCTTGTGCCACTGGGAGCTGCAATGTTTCTGAAACCCTTTGCCTTTTTCTGTTGCGTGCTTCCAATCACTGTATCCAGAAGTTACAAATGCTGGATCCTAATTACTCATTGGAAATTTCCTACACGGATAACAAAAGGCTGAATTCAAAATAACGGAGTACTCTAACCATTTCCATGATTTGAACCAGGAACATTGAAATCTTCGCTTCTGCCCTCCTGTTCTAGTTTCTGGATAAGACGTCAAAGTAAGTCTGTGCAGGTTTGTCGATACCGAGGTCTGAAGGTGCTACTTTTGAGATATCATCTAATTTTTCGCTGCTGTCTGTTACTATAGATAAGGTGTACACTAGACTGTCGCTAATCTGGCCATTCCTGGCACATATGGGTGCCGGATTAGCGGAAGTGCCGGATTATTGAGTGTCTGACATTTATTTGATTTATTTATTTATCTTTTTTATTTATTTTGAAAATATAGGGGATATAGTGTACTGTACTTTATTAAATCGAAGGATATAATTTTAAAACAGAGTATATACTTTATTGAATCCAAATATACATTAATTTTCAAGGAAAACTTAGTTCTTGAGTAGTATCACTCACTATGAAACATATCCCTAATTTTTAACTGTCGCAATGATGATACGCGACGGTGGCATGCTTTATCACGCAACTGAACTGTAAAGAATGCTACAATTTTGAATACGTACAGTATATAAAGCATTGTTGCGCATGCGCGTGTTTTTGGTTGGATGTGCACCGGATCACTGAAAGGCCGGACTACTGAGGGCCGGATTAGCGAGAGTCTAGTGCAGTGCTGTCCAAATGGCGGCCCGCGGGCCGCATGCGGCCCGCCAAACCATTTTCTGCGGCCCACAGAGCTCTCGCGATTTACGATTGTTATTACTGATAATATTTTCATATATTCATTCTTTTATTGTTTCCACTCTTCTTTAGAAATAAGACATTCATTTAGCTCTTCTGTACAACAGAAAGGCGCGGGCATCCATGGCAACATGTTTCTCTTACTTTGTGAGTTTGGTCCGAAATCAATGTCAATGTTTGGTAGCATTTGTTTCTGTGAAAGTGCATTTTTCAGCATGAAGATTGTGAAAAATCGCTTTAGAAGCTGTCTTGTAGATTCTTCCTTTTCTTTACATCTCCTTCGACTCGCAACAACAGGAATGGATGTAGATATCCCAGACCTTGTAAACGCTGCTAGTCACACTGAATAGATAGGCCTGCCTATGTAATATTTTAAATACATTTTTATTCTTTTCTTTTGTAGTATAATAATAATAATAATAATAATAATAATAATAATAATAATAATAATAATAATAATAATAATAATAATAATAATAATGTATTATTATTATTATTATTATTATTATTATTATTATTATTATTATTATTATTATTATTATTATTATTATTATTATTATTATTATTATTATATGCGGCCCTCCACCTTATTAGTAAAGACGGTTATGGCCCTCAGGCTTATTACAATTGGACACCACTGGTCTAGTGTATTTCTCTTTGCTAGATGCGCCACTCGCAGAAGAGTTGTCTGGAAGAGATTTTTTATTTGAAGAACTTGCTGCGATTACACCACGCTTACTACCGGTTGCAGAAAATAATTTTTTGGTCGAAGCTTGCTTAGATAGAAGCCATAGTCGCTAACTCTTTGGAATGAATCTAAAAGAAACAAAACAAAACATTACCAAGCATAGTTTTAAAATACACAGTTTATTTTCGGCACAGGGCCAAAAGAGACTGGTGGATTTCTTTAATGGGAATTTTCGGTCACATTCTACTATCAGACCACTTTTAAAGTTTCTTTCTTTCTTTCTTTCTTTTTTTTCTTTCTTTTTTTTTTTTTTTTTTTTTTGCAAGCTAATAAAGCTCGATATATTTATGGAAATATGATTTTTAAACGTTTTCAAAGAGCCGTCATTTTAAAACCAAATTTGGATGTGAACCTTTAATAATTACGGAGTTATTGTATTCACAAAAGACGTTATGGAACCTACGAAATATACATGTTTTTGAAATTTATAATCAAACCATGTTAGCTTAAACATGTACCTAAGGCAACAAAAATATCACTTTTATTTTGTCAAATTTGGGTTCATCTGTTAATCTCTCGCCAAACCGCAACCAGCTTAGTTTTCTACACTCTTTGGAACATACTATCAGCAATCATTTAGGACGATTGCTACTAAAGTAATGTTTAAGTAAAAATAATGTGTTATGTTTTGGTCCTCGAGCATTCAAATAACTAATAACTCCAAAAAACTTTTGAAAAGTTACCTTCTCTCTCGAAACAAAATTGATAAGAGGAGTAACAGTTCATTACATTTTCTTTGTATAGCCATTCTTTAATTAAAAACTAGAATTTTAATACTTTAGAATTGATGTTTTGAACAACTAAGGACAGAAATGTTTGTATGAATTTCTTTTCTTAATTTTGTGTGAGAAATAACTTCTTGAACTTATAAAGAGACAGATCCCATTACGAAAGCAGATTTAGTTCATACTTTGCGAAATAGGTATGTCGACGTCATTAGTGTTGCCACGAGACGAGACGAGACGAGACTTCAGGCTTTCTCGTCTCGTCTCGTGCAAAGCGTGTCTCGTCTCGAAAAAATATGTTCGTCCCGTCTCGTGTCTCGTCTCGAGGCATTCTGTCCCGGCTCGTCTCGTCTCGTCTCGTTTGTCTCGTTTTGTCTCGTCTTGTCTCGTAAAAATATAGCAACATACCATGGGAACGAAAGTAAAATGTAGCAGGCTGCACCATGCTAATCAAGATACAACTAACAAGGGAAGAGAGGGAGATTATATATCGAAGTGGAAGATGGTTTATATACCAATCGAAAGCACTAATGAAGCCTATTACAAAACTGTAATAAAAATTTTCCGAATGCATATACTATGCGAGTTATATGAATATACACCAGAAAATCCATTTCCACCCCTTGAAATCGCAAACGATGAGACAGATGCCAAAACTGGAAAACACGTTTTTGATCATTATAAAAGTACAATGTATCAAAGCAAACATTGTTGTCCCACGGCCACCCGCAGAGTCCCAGGCGGGATCCAACTCAAAAATTACAAAAGGTAAGGGGGTCAAGTAGTATATCGTTCGAAACTTCTTGGGAAATGAAAGAAGACGAACAAGTCCCAACTCTCTAAAATTACCCTGTGCAAAATGGCGGCCGGTCAAACTGTCATCAAAAACGTCATTGTAGAGTCTATGGCCACCCTCCAAAGAAAGAAAAAAAACTGAAACGGTAAGACAGATGTCAAAAAAGAAAAAGATGTGTGTCATCTTTTCAAAAGTACAATGATTGAAAGTAAAAATGTTTGTCCCAGGGTCCTCCACAAGGTTCCAGACGGGGTCCTACTCAAAATTTTCAAATGGCAAATATGGTCAAATAAAGCTGTTGAGAAACAAAAGAACACGGAACAAGTCTCGATCCTCTAAAATTACCCTGTGTAAAATGGCTGCCGGTCAGAATGTACATCTTCATTTCGATTTTCTTAGCACGTTCACTTTCCATTTTGCAATCGGCACTTGTTTTCATTCTGAGACATTTGTACGTATTTACTCTTCCTGGTGCAAGGAATTCTTTCGTTTGAATCATTTTATAATTGATAAACCAGATAACGAGCATAAGTACCACTGTTGTGCAGTCATAAACATAAATAAGTAGAGGTAAGAGTCTTTACTTCTGATGGCTCCAACCTCTACTTATTTATGTTCGTGGAAGTACATTATATGTTAACTAGTCAGTTCTATACTCAAAGATGTCAAATGTTGTCGTTTCTTTTCTTTATGTCTTAATTTGCTTTTATTTTATTATTCTTTTTCTTTATTTAGATATTATTGGGCTCAAAGAGCAGAATCTCACAGTAGGGGCATTTCCTTTCTTTCCGTTGAGTACAAAAATTAAAGTGAAAATAAACTAAAACCCGGTTACAGAAAGAACAACTAAAATGCAAGATGTTTGCACAGTATTATCGTATAGCGTCCATACTTGTTCTTTCTGCTTTCATTTAATAACAGCTTTAAACGATGTGCTACTTGACCTCCCTTGCCATTTGAACAATTTGAACATAACCCCCCCTGGGACATTGTGGAGGACCCTAAGACAAATATTTTTACTTCCAATCATTGTACTTTTGAAATGATGACACACATGTTTTCCTGTTTTGACATCTGCCTCACCGTTTCAGGATTTTTTGGGGGTGGCAATCGACTTTACAGTGACGTTTTTGCTGACAGTTTGACCGGCCGCCATTTTGCACAAGGTAATTTTAGAGTATTGAGACTTGTTCCGTCTTCTTTCATTTCCCAAGAAGTTTCGAACGATATGCTACTTGACCCCCTTACCTTTTGTAATTTTTGAGTTGGACCCCGCCCAGTACACTGCGGGTGGCCTTGTGACAAGAATTTTTGCTTTGATACGTTGTACTTTTAAAATGATCAAACACATGTTTTCGAGTTTTGGCATCTGTCTTATCGTTTGCGATTTCAAGGGGTGGTAACGGATTATCTGGACACTCTATATATCCATATAACTCGCATAGTATATGCATTCGGAAAATTGTTATTACAGTTTTGTAATAGAGGCTTCATTAGTGCTTTCGATTGGTATATAAACCATCTTCCACTTCGATATATAATCTCCCTCTCTTCCCTTGTAAGTTACAAGTATTACCCAGAACACACAAGACAAGAAATGTCACGGTAGCTACACCGTGAAGCCTTCACCTCTGGTGTATGTGGTAGTCGGTTCGATCTCGGTTAGTGCCATGTGAACTTTGTGGTGGACAAACATTGAATGTGTGTGGGGACCGCGGTGGCTCAGTTGTAGAGCGTTCACCTCTGGTGCTTGGGGTCTCGGGTTCGATCCCAGCCCCGCCAAGTGAACTTTCTGGTGGACAAACACCGTGTGCGTGGGTTTTCTCGGGGTTCTTCCGTTTCCTCCCACTTTCTTCATTCCACCATTTCATTCATTACTCATCATCACTGTCTCCTTTAGCCTAACCGGCATAACCGTGGGACGTAAAACTCAAAGATTTCATTTCATTTTTCGAATGTGTGTGTTTTCTCGAAGTTGTCTAATATCCTAGCACTTTCTTCATTCCACTAATTTTTCCATCATCATCCATTCGGCCAAAGTTGCCTAAAGGTCTTAAAAATAAATTCAAATAAGCTCACAAGGCAAGGACAAATAGTTTACAAGATAATATATCTCTGCTGTTAGTTGTCTGAGGCTTCTCGACCATGGCTTTTTTTTTTTTTTTTTCATTCTAAAACATTGAAATTTGTTTCACCAGTTTCAATACACGAATATACAGTAAATTGCTCATAGGTACGTCGAAGATGAAGACACTAATGTTAAATAATGTTTACACGACAAGCAAAGTTCGATGTAAAGGTGTCATCATCCCCGACACTATCGTATACTATCAGCCCACTTGCTTTATAGTGTCTGTATATATATATATATATATATATACAGAGAGAGAGAGAGAAAGATGGAAAGATATATAGATAAATAGAGAGATAGATATGTATGTACACTTTGATTTCATATATTCCAGCCTTTAGGTTTCACAGTGTTAACCCATAATAATCCAAAAACTACTTTCCATTTTAGCATATATAGATTTGTTGCAATTATTATTTTTTTTTTAAAGCTCGGAACCAAATAATTTTATTGAGTAATGGAAAGTATTTGATTGAAATTTTATATGTTACTGCACACTAAGCTCTACTTAAAGTGCCATAGTAATGGGAGCTGAACGACACATCGGACCAAAGAATGCTTGGGGCCAGTCTTCATCTCCATGGTTCAAATCTGTTCCCATAACCGCGGGGTGTGTGCTACTATGTGGTGCTTGCCCTGTTTGTGTAACAAACTCATGACAGTACACCCAGATTAGCTAATGACTAAAAAAAAAAAAGTTGATTTTTGGGTGGCCATTTTGGATTAAAGTTCCTTATATTGTCGGGATCTATTCGCAATCATACAACGTACATCTTCATACCAAGCCGAGCGGTCTGCGGCGATAGACCATCGGCTTGAAGGTCCCGGGTTGAGTCCCGGAAGGGTCATGTGTATGGATTTTAACAACATTTGTTTTTTCGTACTGTCAGGGGGGGGATCGTACGGGATAAAAGGATTTCAGTCTGAAAAAATGGAGAGAATATCCTCCCCAGGATACTTTCATGGGAGTAAGGAATTAGTAAAAATATAGGATATACATTTTATAGCAAGTTTAAAAACATGGTTTGGGTATCCTATTTCTTTTCTGTTAATTATATTCTTCAATGTTCGAATTTTGATCATTCTCATGATATTTTCTGCTTTCAACGGAGTTCCATGAATATTATACCAAATGTTCTTTACACTTATCAAGTTCGAGAGGTTTAGTGCGCCTGTAAGAAACAATTTCTGAATATAATTCAGGTCCTAATGAATATTATTCACTAGGAAATGGAAGTATTCCCCTCCTCTCGAAGCAGAGGGCAATTTCGCACTCTGGTCAGATCAAACATTTCCGCGTAACAAAACGAAGGTCCCCCTGTAAAACCTCTTCACCTAAAGTGTTATTGTTAGTATCATAAATTTGCAGAAAGCAAACAATTTGAAGGGTTCGTCGATAATATCTTTGCTTCTTTTGTCGTCCGCCCGCCTTCCAAACGAAGAGGTGAATTTTACAACATGACTGCTGTATAATAAGCGAGCGATTGGCAAAATGGTAAAAATGTGTTTTTATGTGTGTGTGTATGTGTGTGTGTGTGTGTGTGTGTGAGAGAGAGAGAGAGAGAGAGAGAGAGAGAGAGAGAAAGAAAACAAAATTTTAGTTGCAAGATGACATACTTCAATTGCCGTTTTCGGTTCATATAGCAAAAAAAAAATACCGCCACCAGAGAATAAAGACAAGTGTAGACCTTACCAAGTTTTCAAATTGAATAGATGGTTGTGGTAGTTCGGTTTCTTGATCTTGTAAAAATCTTCCCTGTCTTTGATTTTGTTTGTCATCATTCCAGCCAGAAATAAAAAAAATGAGAATTCCTCAGTTTACAGCAAGGGGAATTGGGGACAAGACATTAAGGATGATATTCCTGGAAGCTCATGTATCACGATTGTTTCATTCAATAGACAGAGGACACTTTTCTATGAAGGCTTTTCAACATGTTTTCTCACAAAGGGGATTTTCCTTTTGCAATCTATATGACCACTGGCAATTTCAATCTTGGCCATTCCCGCCAGCGTTTTCATTTTCGAGACACGAGACGAGACATTTCAAGAGACGTCCCGTCTCGTCTCGTGTCTCGTCTCGTTTTCGAGACGGGACAAGTAGTCTGTCTCGTCTCGTGTCTCGTCTAAGAGGGTTCTGTCCCGTCTCGTGGCAACACTAGACGTCATTGAGAGTGATTTGAGTAATAGCCGTTCTATTCGCTTTTGCCTTGTTGCACCTAGCCTACGCGCCTCCGAATTTTCATTTCCACACAAAATGACTACATAGGAAATATTTGAGTTAAATTTTAATATATTTTGAAACAATTAAAGCGTTCAAAACAAAACATAACACTCTTAATTTTAGTCCTAGCGTAAAGTTTTTTTTAAAACGTGGGCCTACTTTCCAGTTCTCGTGAAAAGTTCTGCTACCAAGAAGAGATTTCACAATCGTCTTTATTTTGAAGTTTATTTGATTTTGCAGTTTTCGTTTATTTATATTTTTCTTGTATCTCGGTATATATAGTTTTCCACCATTTTCTCACCTCTTTTTATTTCTAAACGCCTCTTTATTTGTTTAAAATTTTGTTTAATATTATTTGTTGTATTTACGAGAAATAAAAATATATCTACCAAAGCATAAGAAATTCACTCAAGACTAAGACCACGCAAAATTCCACAGGATAACTACTTCTAAATTAGAGCTTTACAGCGAATAGGCCTACACGAGTTTCCTCTCACTGTGTTAGGAAGATTCGTATTTTATCAGCAACACATGTTACCAAGCAATTGAATGTTTAGAATCGGAGGAGGCAAGTAGAAATTTGTCAAGAATCTTTGGACACATTTGCTGCTGACAATCAAGACTTCTTCAAAAATATGATCATTGGAGAAGAGGCCTGGGCGTAGGCCTATCTGTATGACCCGAAGAGTAAAGTAAAATCCAAAGAATGGCGCCACAATGGTTTTCCACGACACATACACATACAAAAAAAAATATATATCTTCCAGATCAACCCATAAGATTATTACAACAGTGTTTTGGGACACAGGCGGTATTATTCTTGTTAATTTTCTGAACTATCGTGCCACAATTAACAGCGAAACCTATGTAACTAACCTTAGGAAACTTAAGGAAGCAATAAGAAGGAAGACATAACTAAAGGACGTTCACTTCATCAAGTTCCATCACGATAATGCGCGTCAACAGAAGCCATTTTCCACAACTCAGGCGATTTCAAAAATTGGTTAACAGTTATACCTCATCCACTTTATAGCCCTGATTTGGCCCCTTTGACTTTTATCTGTTTGGACCTATGAAAGAAAACTTTGTTTCAGATTCAATGACTTGGATGAAGTTAAAATTCATGGGTCAAATGGTAAACCCCTGAATTTTTACAAAATGGTTTTGCGCCTGGGTTGGACGATGGTGCAAATGTGTTGAAAAGCGTGGAAACTATGTTGAACAGTAGATTTCTGTAGAGGACTATTTGTGATATGGTCTGTAATACCTTTCACTGTTATATGCTCACTAACCCTAGAAAGACCAGGGGGAGGGTCAATTTTGCCCGCGAGTTCTTTTTTATTTAGTTTAAATGGATTAATATTATTAATTAATATTAATATTTAGGATTCTCTGTTTTTTGTTATTGTTCGTTTTGATTAAATGTTCATTTTTGTCTCTTTTCAACTGGAATATACCGCATTGTTTTTTTTTTTTTTTGTAAAAAAAAAATTATGTTGTGCGGGTGATTTGATCACTCTTTGTCATAGGTGCTACTCATCTTTCTTTCCCCAAAATTCCTTTCATTTTTTTATATATATCTAAAACTTATATCACTTTTCAACATGTTACTTTTCTCCTTTATATAATATTTAGGCTTTTATAGAACTTGCCAAGTGCTAGTTATAATATTGAATAGTATTATGAGAAATTTGGTATAATATACAAGCAGTTTTACGCATTGTAATTAGCCCGGTTTTTTTTTATAATAAAAAGTGCAATTGCTTGAAAAGTTTCTTTTTTTCTTAGTTTAGTTTAGTTAAACACGTTAACTCAAATTGAACTAGGACCAAATTGAACAAATGTACTCTGAAAGCTACTTAAAACCAGCGCGGGTAAATTTGACTCCCCCTTGATCCTTCACGTAGCAGATGCAAGCACTGACTTTCTAGGCTTAATATGTATATTATCCCACAGGAGGCATTACTTTTTGATCCATCTTATAGTTTCCTTTCATTTTTCTTTACTATCATCACAAAATAGCTATCGTGCATGTGTTTTAAAAGATTAATGCTTTTGGATGGATTATGCATAGGCGATTATTTAAATTGTGTTAACAAGGAACTTTATAAGTTTTGTAAAAGAAAAATAATAATGACTAGGCCTATGTAAAATAAAATAACTGACTGCTTAGAAAAGAATAGAAACATTTTCGCATTTCGACTTCAGTTGGAATAGGTCGCAATTAGGACCAAAAGGAAAAGACTATCCCGACAAAATCGGGACATCTGGTAGCCTTAGTCATATCGGGCCTTATGCAGAGTCGTTTTGACGTTTGATTAACACCATACTACGGGATTGACTAACGGATGGTTATCAAAATTGTATTCAGAGACGCTGATTAGGACGTAGTATTGGACGAAGTTAATCACATATGACTAATTAATCTAGAGCAGAGACTAATATTTTACCCATGGTTTAGCGTGCGACACAACATTTCGTATTTCGTAATTCATGTATTTTCATTTTTACAGACTACTCATGCGCTCATCTACTTTTCCGTAGTTGCCACATTTATTTTTCTTACCCGATGCATTGAGGTTATATAAGTTAATCATACCCAAATCATCATTTTAGTTGTACTCAAAGTAGACTCTGAATACCAAAAAGTGCACCTTCCTTAGTAAAGATTTAGTATGCTTACTAAATAGTCTATGACTAGCCCTCGATTAACGAATCCTCTCTGAATACCGCCCATTGTATCTAAGATGTTTTATTTTCGCCAAGTAATCATTTAAAATCATAAACGTTAAAATGTTGCTTTGGATACTGCATCTGATATTATTTCCTGTCTCACTTTTTTCTGCTTCTTTAATTTATTGTTTGTTTTTATTTAAATTAAATTATTACTTAGTTGGATAAATTACCAGTTCCTGACGTAAATCCTTTACATAAGCAGGATTAATTTGTCATTCACATGTCTATATGTATTGACAGTCCGTGGGAATAATATGATTCATGTATCGTCACTAATTCTGATCAGGAGCGGATTTAGTAGATGTCTTTCCCCAAACATCTGTTTACTCTTTCCACGTGTATATATCTATGAATTTAAAGTATATTTAAAGTATATACTTGTATAAATTTAAAGTATATTTATTTATTTATTTATTTATTTGCCATCAACACAACAGGCATAAGCCCAATTATAGTGTTGGTGTATTACATAATACATTTACAATAGTTTTCTTAAACATAGAGTTCATATTGCAGATGTCAATTTCTTTGTGTTTGATACATATTTTGTTATAAGTAGAACACATTCTCCAAATTGGTGATTTCAATAATACGTTGGTTCTTGCTTTTTTGCAATAAAACAGACCAGAGTTATTAGCACGAGTTTTAAGTGTCGGGACATGAAAATTTAATGTTGATATGAGATCCGTACAATTAAATTCGTTTTGTACTATTTTATGGAGAAAAATCAAATTTGTCACATTTCGCCTTTGCTCAAGTGTAGGGATACAGAAGTTGTCTATTAATGTTAGATAATTTTCATAATATGGATAGATTCTTTTTATCGATGGTATATAGCGATAGATAGATAGATAGATGGTTTCTCATCCTGGGTCACGAGGGGATTTCATGGGGGTCACGAAGATAAGCGGAAGAAATAGGGTCTAAGTATAATTACAATCTATAATACCGGAAAATATTTTTAAATAATACAGGGTATCCAATATACAATGCAACCCGGAGTTTGGGATTCTGGAATAGAACTTTTGAACCTGAAGCGATACACAAATAATGGTTATACCAAAATGAAGTCCTGTTCATGCATATATTTTTAAACTAAAAAGCAACGATTGAAGTACACTAGGAACCACACAGTGCTGCCAGATGTAACCGAAGGTGTAAATCAATTTTTTTACAAGTCACGTAAATTGACTCATTCCTCATGCATATGGATGTTCTGTCGTTAATTTTCAGTTTGTATAGTTGGATTGGCTTGGGAACTATAGAGCAGAAAAATTTTTTTTTCATTTCCACCGATAACTAATCGAATTAGGCCTCTGTAAGGAGAAACTAGGGAAATCGTAGTTTTCATGAATTAACACCTTAAAGTGGCAACATTGCTGATGTTTCAGTGCATCAAAATGTGTGTTAAGGATCTGTCTACATTATGCAATTCCTAAAAACAATAAAAAAAAAATAAACTTTGAAATTATCATGATAAAACTTTTACTTACATGCACCCGGCAACACTGCTATTCATTTCTGTGGCGCTACTTAAAGCAAGAGGTATACACAGTGGTCGAAGTGAGACGGTATGCGGTAGTATGCCGTACCGCGTCTGGTTTTTCAGTAATGAGGACATACCGTCTCTGGTTTTTCTATGATCAAGGCAATATTTAAATAGCCGGTATGCTGAGTCAAAATCATAATAAAACATACCGCCCCTGCTCTTTTTCCACTTCGAACACTGGGTATACAAGAACAATTCTCAAGCTATTCAAGACCTCGAAACGAACATTCGCAATGCCATTCAGAACATTAACACTTCTACTCTTCGTAAAGTTTCTTCCAACATGGTGAAACGTAGGGATGCGCACGAGACAAGATTTGAGACTGTCTCGTCTCGAAAATGTGCTGTAAAAGTAATGTCTCGACTTGAAAAATGTATTCTTCTCTATTTTGCCAGGAAAATTCTGTCTCGACTCGTCTCGTGCGCATCCCTAGTGAAAGTGTGAACCAGTGTTTAAATCAAACTAGAAGGCTCTTCCAGCATCGCTGTTGAGCTGATGTAGCAGTGTTGCCGGGTGCATGTAAGTAAACGTTTTATCATGATAATTTCAAAGTTTCTTTTTCATTATTTTCAGGAATTCCATAATGTAGACAGATCCCTAACACACCTTTTGATGCACTGAAACATCAGCAATGTTGCCAACTCAGAGTGTTAATTTATGAAAACTACAATTTCCCTAGTTCCCTACTTACCCCTAACGATTTCCCTAGTTATTTAAAAATATATGCATGAATAAGGCTTCATTTTGTATAACGTTTATTTGTGTATCGCTTCATGTTCAAAAGTTCTACTATCCCAAACTTCGGGTTGCATTGTATATTGGACACCCTGTATTTTTAATTTTATTCACTATTCAAAACAACAAAAATTAGGTCTACCAAACATTTCCAACAGGCTCAGAGTTGTTTAGAAATCAGTTTAAATGAAAGAGGTACGATATGAAACTAATGAGAATTGCATATTGAAATACCAGAAAAATAGAAATGCAACAAAACCTACATATTGAAATACAATTAAAATTGAAAGCTAATGAGATCTGCCATGATGTGATTTCACTAGTGGCAGTGTCCGGTTCAATCTTCGTGACGCACATTATTAAGTCATTTAAAATAGACTGTCTCGTCTCGAAAATGTGCTGTAAAAGTAATGTCTCGACTTGAAAAATGTATTCTTCTCTATTTTGCCAGGAAAATTCTGTCTCGACTCGTCTCGTGCGCATCCCTAGTGAAAGTGTGAACCAGTGTTTAAATCAAACTAGGGGGCTCTTCCAGCATCGCTGTTGAGCTGATGTAGCAGTGTTGCCGGGTGCATGTAAGTAAACGTTTTATCATGATAATTTCAAAGTTTCTTTTTCATTATTTTCAGGAATTCCATAATGTAGACAGATCCCTAACACACCTTTTGATGCACTGAAACATCAGCAATGTTGCCAACTCAGAGTGTTAATTTATGAAAACTACGATTTCCCTAGTTCCCTAGTTACCCCTAACGATTTCCCTAGTTATTTAAAAATTATGCATGAATAAGGCTTCATTTTGTATAACGTTTATTTGTGTATCGCTTCATGTTCAAAAGTTCTACTATCCCAAACTTCGGGTTGCATTGTATATTGGACACCCTGTATTTTTAATTTTATTCACTATTCAAAACAACAAAAATTAGGTCTACCAAACATTTCCAACAGGCTCAGAGTTGTTTAGAAATCAGTTTAAATGAAAGAGGTACGATATGAAACTAATGAGAATTGCATATTGAAATACCAGAAAAATAGAAATGCAACAAAACCTACATATTGAAATACAATTAAAATTGAAAGCTAATGAGATCTGCCATGATGTGATTTCACTAGTGGCAGTGTCCGGTTCAATCTTCGTGACGCACATTATTAAGTCATTTAAAATACTCAATAACTTTTTTAACAACAGTTCAAGTTTTTAAACCAAAATTGGAAATCGCTTTAGTTCTTTTATCATATGACCCAAAGTAAGTTAGTTATGAAGTTTTAAAATTTTCAAACGGCCTCCATTTTGAGATCGTATGACGGATCGGATTCGATATTTGTAATCTGAATGAACTGGTCAAATTTGGTTTTAATCATTTCGCTTCTAGGGTAGTTACTGTGTCCACAATATACGGTACATGAATTGGATTCTACTATTATCGAAATAGATGGATATCACGAGATCTCCGCAATAGGTATATTAAAAATCCCACACAAGCTAATTACAAAACAGAAATTATAAGAGGGTCGCTGGCAAGAGGATGTGATAAAATGGGGTCGTGATAGGAACTAGGTTAAGAACCACTGATATAGGATAAGTTTGAATGAGGGTAAATCTCCTTTATTATCTAGGGATCAATGTATGGTTTACTTTCAACTGTTAATTTTACAATAGTTAATGGTCCTCCTAAAATATTAGTAACTAACTATACTCTTACTTTGTTCCTCGAGATTTAAATCTTCCTTTGAGCAAGATATTGAAAAATAAACATTTACTATGTTAAAATGTCAGCAGAAGTACTCATCTTCGCCCTGGAAGAATAATCTTTGTGCACGATATTTAGGGGGGGGGGGCGGGTAGAACAAATAACGATGAGCAATAGCTTCGGCGTAGTTCCTGCCAATTGCCGGATCAGCTGACATGCACATTCTCGACTAAACTTGGATCTACATTTCATCTGGAGAGTCAGCAATCAGCTTAGGGACCCCGAAAATTATGGATCTCCTATTAGGATAGTCGATCATCTTAACTTTCTCAGTGCCCCCAGAAAAATGCAGGATGCCATTCATTACCCTCTGGTCCATTCACTTCAGAAATTTCTTTCTAACACATTCTTATTGTTTTCAGTATAATACGTGGAATAAGCCTACTGTTAACATAAACCCAGGGTCCAAACATGCAATTTATTTATTTATTGATAGATATGCTACAAGTGCCACGCCCAATTACAGTTTTCTTACTTATTTCATGAACATATAAATAAGAAGTTTCTTTTCGAATCCTTTGCTGTGTTAAATATGTCACCAGTCCAGCGACATTCTACAATATTGTTGAGTGAAGCGTAAACCCTCCATATTGAAGAATGTTGAAAATAGTTGATGACTTTCTTTGAGTTTAAAAAGATAAAAGTTTTAGCCTTTTTAGTATTATATGACGTTAATTTTTATTTTATTAAGGAGTTTCAAGCTATCGAGTTTGTTGCTTAACAGTTTGTAAATTGATGGAACGTCTTTTGATTGTTCTGTGGGTTTTAAATTATGACATTTTGTAGTTAGCTAACAAATTGGAAAAGCGTAGAGATTTGGGATACAATGAATCTAATCTGTTTGTGCGTGAGAAATTTGAGAAATGTATATTGATTTCGTTCAAATTGCTGACATTGTTTTTGAGCTTGTGAGCTCCATGTGCACATTCTGTCTGTAATGATATATGTAAAATATAAAACATATTCAACGTACGATTTGTTTTGAAATCCTTTTCTACCCTATTAACAAGCTTTCATAGCCTTCTTTTGCTATTCGGTCAATGCGGTGAGTGAAATGTAGTTGACAATAAAAAATAACAATAATATCTTGCAATCAGAGTTTCTTTTAGGTATGATCTCTCCGGAGTTGGTAAGAGCACCCGGAGCTAAGATAAATTGCGATTAAATGTTACTTTCCTGCAGGGATACCTTAGCACTTAATATCAAAAGAACTATCAAAGCGAAATATAGCAAAATTATGTCCAAGTTCAGTCTACTCACATTTTGATTCTCCGAAAGAAAGCCGGCAATTATAATTTGTGTCTTCCGTGTGTGGCTGGTGAAGGACATCAATTCACGCATTGCTTTGAGTTCTTCTTTACTCCTCGAGCGAAAATTATCTTCGGTAAAGTCCGAAACCTTGAATACAATGTTTGGATCTCATTTTAAGCAGTAGATTCTGTCTGAAGCGGCTTCAATTCTGGAAAGGAACAATAAATTCCGATCAATCAACTAGAAGACAGTGGTGATGAGCATCCAGATGCTACAATCTTGTTCCTTCAGTTTGTTTTGTTTTGTTTGTTTATTTATTGAAGTTTAGTGTCTCGTTTCAGCACCAAGTGTATAAGAGACGTTAACTTTTAGATGGAATCCGAACCATCATAATGCAATCAGAATTTGCATGTTCTATCACCGGGAATCGAACCCGGGACCACGTGCACCAAAGGCACGTGCTTTAGTCACTAAACCAGCAGAGAGGACCTCTTAGTTTCTTCTTACTATTTTTCTTTCTAATATTGTAAATTCATATCTGAATGGCAATTTGAAAATTTTGTTCAGTTGAAAACTTAAAATAAACCTACCAGGAGCGTCATTTCAGACTTTGCTTGGGGAGGGGGGAGAGAATACCACTGACATAAGACATTCACGTTTTGTACTAGTACATTAGTAGACAATTGATTAAAGTATATGTATTACTCAAAATCTTGGGGGGCAATTGCCCCCTCCTGCCCCCTAAATGACGCCACTGAAACCTACTGCTTCAATTAAATTAATCAGTCAGTTAAAAATGAAGTTTATGGTGACGGATTGAATAAATTACAGAACAGCCATTCCATTCTTACGGACGGGACATTCTGCGAGACATTTTAATAAAAATGGTCGATAGTTGATAAATGTACAGGTCCGGTAACTACCCAAAGAGTAATTACCCAAAGATATTTTGCAGCTGCAGCCTTATTACTATTAATAACGGAAATATTTTACGACATTTATAATGATCAGTAATTAATCTTACGGAAGGGAGATTTTTTTGACTTACGTTTTCTTACACACAGATTTCAGCTTAATTTTCTGCGAGTTGTAAAATCGTTGTAGGCTAGTTGTTTGTTACGATTTGTAGAATATGTTTCCCTACATATTGGCCTACGTTTAACTAACAAAACTACTTTCATTAAAAAAAAAAGAAATAAACTAATCTTACGGACGGGACAAAAAATATCTTACGGAAGGGACAAACGAATTGAATGCATAAGGTCTCCTTTAACTTACTCTTTATTGCATTTATCTTAACTGTTAACCCAAAAGTAAGTAAAATTACACTTAATACTTCCAAAATTACAGAATGATATTATACAGTCGAAACGTCTTACAAAAATTGCGTCACACTACTTACATGTGACATTGCACTTGCAGTAACTCTGCAACTTCTAATGACCACTTCTAATGTCACCCTGCTTAACACCCTGAACAATTCCACCTTCTTCAGAATCGGAATAAACATCACTAACCCTCACCCGCTCTGTTTGTAGACGATCGTCAATGAAGTCTGAATCTGATGGTACTTTCCTTACTGTGCTTCCACACTGTGCACTGATGCCACTCAGAATGAACAGTTCTCCCGGTTTCAATGTGACGTTCATCAACAGGGCTAAAGTAATGCCGAGACTGAATTTGCGGAATAGAACACACATTAATCCACCCTTTTTCTAGTATTTTCCGGTGTTCACCCACAGTTTCGTCACCAATAAAGAAGAGTTGAATTCCTTGAGGTTTACAAAGTTCATTGCAACATTTGTAAAAATCCCTTGCTGTGGAAACATCCATTTGTCGTGTCCCTACTCTTTCCCAGACCATTTTGTTCAATGTGCCACCTACCCTGTCAACGGCTCCTTTCCCATGCAAGGTTACAAAAAAAAAAAAAAGAAAAAAAAAACCCTCCAAAGTCGGTTCATCATTTACTCCTAAGTCGGTTTCTAACAGACACAGGTTTTCGAGGGTGAGCTTTTTTTTTTTTTTTTTTTTCAATTTTGTGCCGTGGTTTTAAATCACCAATGTCTTCAAGAAAACCCACATGCAAAACTTGTCATGTGGGTAAAAGCAACTGCTTTCAAGTCATTTCATTACATTTGGTTTCTGAAGTTTAAAGTGAAAGTACTAAAACTAAAAGCCAAACCTCTTGCAGCAAGCACAAATGCGATCAAACAGCAATTCTAATAGTCCCAGGTAGTACTTACGGAAGAGACACACTAAACCTTACGGACGGGACACAATTTCGAAAGCCTTTAATTTCTTAAGTATGACCAACAGGTTGATTAAACTTCGAGTTCAAATTGATATTAGTTTATTTGTTTTGCTTACATGTTTTCAGGTATAACGAGATACTTTGTATCGGTCCATAATTACATATATCTCGGGCAGAAAGTGCTTTTACACAAGCACTATACTTATTATAATGTTAATTAAATAACAAAAGAAGGATGTTCTAATATAAGAAATATACATTATTGTCTAGTTGGTTGCTATGTCGTTGTTTATAGATACTCACTTAACATCTTTGATTGCAAGTCAGTTTGTGTGAACATACACTAAAAGGAATCAAAGAATAAATTATTTAATATTCATCATGGACTTGTAATTTCAGTAGAAAAGGTGAGCATACTAGTGAATATAACTCCAGAAGATATTTTAAGGTGTAAACGATTATTGCCACTAGAGATATACCTATATTAACTGAACCAGGGTTAACGACTACCTTTGGTGAGTCGTTGTACAGGATGATATTTTTATTTTATAATATGTAATATAAAGTATTTTAACTTTTTTCTTACGGACGGGACACCAAATGCAGCGACAAGTTCAGAGCTATTTCCAAGAGAACCACAAGCCTTTTTCTTGCGAATAACAGTGTCTGGCAATAGAACACAGAATGGTTGTTTCCCTCCAAAACTGTCAGTTTCAAGTTCAGTCAAGTGACTGAATAACAGTGTTGCGAACTGACGTCTCCTACACGTCTCAGAAGATGCTCGTCAGGCTCCATGTTAAGTTAGACGGTGTAACATTCAGAAAACAAAACAAATAAGCGGAATTTTGTTCTACTTCAATAATTAGAATATTTATAATTCTTATCAGGTACTTTTCAAATTAATACAAACAAAATTAAAATTTCACCCAAATGTTTACTTTTGCGCGGAATGGCTGAGAAGTAGAATAATTTTTGAAACCATTGCGATGAAAATTTGATCTAACAATAGTAACAGGAAGCAAAAGTAACAGAATGGATAAGCCAGACACCAAGAAAAAAAATACAGATCTATTGGTTCTTTATGTTATGACGTGCCGGAGTTACTGTTGCAGAAAGGAACTTTCGCTTTGAAGAACCCCATAATACGCAACAAGGTGTTCTCAATCTGCAAAGAGATCAGATAAAGGAAAAAATCTTTTAGAAATCTCTTTTCAATGATACTTTTCCTTCTTCCTCTACGATGAACAACGATCGCAGAAAAGGAAATTGGATAGCAGAAACGAACGAGAAAAGGGTTTTCCTTCAAGTGGGTTGAAGTACGAAAAAGTCTTGTAAAGCCTCGCTTGGCTGAGTCCATCTCAAAACCCAGCACAGGCTGTTTTCCAGCGTGACAAACGAGGGGGAAACACAGGGGGCTGGGTGCGTTCTATAACAGACGTGAACAAGAACCGACCCAACCAGTTTTTGTTGAGTGGTGAGGAAAAGAAAAGAAAGAAAATTTAAAAAAAGAAGAAAGACATTTCCAGGCTAGAAAAAGAAGAAAAAAAGAACCACTCAAACCACAAACGTCTTTTTACTGAAGAAAATGACTTCTTGTTTTGAAAATTTGTCTCATAGCCTCTCTGAGAACATATAAAACACTTCCTTTTTCCTTCTTTTCATTCTACCGTGTCCCACAGATTATTTGATATACGAAAGATGATTCGACTGAGGGAAATGGAGGGAAAATATAATATAATAAACATTTATTCTCACAAAGCATTTTTCTTTGCTTTATTTGCAAACACATTTACACCCATCCATGTGACATATCGATAACCTCAATTTAAAAGTCGTTTGTTTGTTTGTTGCATAGTAGTGGCTTACGTTCGAATACATTCATTCATCTTTGCCATAAAAATAAATAATAATAATTCATCTTGCGTATCATAAAAACGAAAACCAACTACTTCACTGTGTTCTCATTTCCTATCAGTTCCGCAATTCTCCACAAGGGGTCAGCACAGAACACATGTTTCTTCTTTCATTCCCCTCTTTCATACGGAATGTAGTATGCCTATTGCACTGAAAGTAAAGTAGGCCTTGTGAGTCAAGTCAATAAAATAGTATGTCATTGTTAAACGGACAAACGTGTACTGCAACCAGATAACGAGTTTCGTAAATGTTACTTGTATTACTGCTTTCTGGCGAACACAGGTGTTTTATCATTTTAAAATTACGTTGCAAATGTTTCATACTTTAAAACAACAAATGGAACATGATAATATATTTACACCAGTACGTAAAACGAATGGGTAATGATATAAGTAGTATAATTTACATTGCACATTATAGGCCCCTACGTAATGTGGTGGGTTGCGATGGATCAGTGGTGGAGCGTTCACCTCTGGTGCATGGGGTCCTTGGTTCGATTCCAGCTCTCGCCAAGTGAGCTTTGTGGTGGACAAACAGTATGTGAATGGGTTTTCTCAGGGTTCTTCAACTTTCTTCATTCCGCCATTTCATTCATTTCTCATCATCATCGTCTACTTTAACCTAGCCGACATAATCGTGGGACATAAAACTGAAAGATTTCATTTCATTATTTATACGTAGTGTGAAACAGTAACTTGGTTCTTTCAGTTTGTAGTCTACTGCGTTTCTTGAACTTGGTAGAATGGTTTAACTTGGTTCGTGGAAACATATTTCGCCCCTTCCCCACATTGGAAGGATATATTCTCTTCAAAGGGTCTCCGATCAAAGTAGCTAGGGGGTAGATAGAGAGGGTCAGCATCCCCTTCAAGTTGTATGTTTAGATAGATTCTAAACACAAAAATCTACCCCCAAAAAAAAGTTGTGGAGCGGAGAGATTAATTTTAGTATTTCCGGTTTATTATTATTATTATTATTATTATTATTATTAAAGCTTGTGTTGTCGTGGGGTTTTCTATGCTTGTTAACTTGCGAATTACGCCTTGTATCGTTCAAGAGACAGATTTAGTCATTTCTTATTTTTAGATATTCAAGTGTTTTGTCGGAAGCAGTATTTCGTTTATTGTGTTAATCTGACTGTTCCGATATTTCCTCTTTTCTTTTCATGAAAGTTCCAGATTGTTTTATCTTCTGCAGACAGATATGCTTTACGGGTGACCAGAAACATTTTGACCAAATTGAGTATATTGGTAACAATTAGAAAATTGAGACACTGGTATCTTGCATAACTACAGATTCTGTTAGAGAGGAAAACGTTCGAATTTATTACTTCCTGATCTGAGTTTGGCAGCAAGGATGAAATGTTAAGCCACCGTTTCTGTTAAGAAGAGTAAATTATTGTTTATCATTAGATGTAGTTAATAGTTAATAATTAATATTTCTAGCCATTTCTTTTCTACAAGGAGATTTCGGGAACCACATGCTCTAGAAACTCGCCGTTTTCTCTGATCGAGTTCAAATGTTGTTTAGATTTGTCAGTTCTCATTGAATTTTTAAAAATGTGTTATTTTTCAATTAAACGTTTTAAGGCTTGAGTCCCTTACATTGATATCCTTGTGTTAGGCAACCAGTAGAAGAGTTATGTATAACGGGTTGACGGTCATCACAGGCGCTTTGCCTTAATCTGACTGAGTGGCAAAACCTATTATTGCATGTTGATAACTTTCTATCAAACTTTTATGCGGATTTGAATCAGTACGGAGTTTAGTGAACTTTCAGTGCTTTTATTTTTTACAGTACATTTCCACAAAACTTAAGAAGGAACCTAGTGCATATAGCTCCCGATTTCTTCATAGAAAGTTGTACGCTGAGTGTAGTGTGTGTAGAACAATCTATTATGCACACAGTAGCAACGTAATTACATAACTATGCCAATCGCCGGTTATTATATAATTCAGTAGAAGAAGCCAGCCAGAAGGTGTTGGGCACCATATAAGTTATTAACGCAATGCTATTAAGTTATCAGTCGCCAGTTATTTAGTGGCTGCCTTCTAATAATCACTACGCCAATTAAATGGTTTAACAAAGGGTATTGTTCACCAGCAGATAAGTAGGGATGCGCACGAGACAAGATTTGAGACTGTTTTGTCTCGAAAATGTGCTGTAAAAGTGATGTCTCGACTCGAAAAATGTATATTTTTCTATTGGAAGAGCTGTGTCTCGACTCGAATTTTGTCAGGAAAATTCTGTCTCGATTCGTCTCGTGCGCATCCCTACAGATAAGAGCTCCAGAATCAAACCGAGGACCTCTCTAACGGAAGAAGTGAGTGGACATCAAAACGGAAGAGATGCGCCGGTGAACTTCCAACTAGTGTAGGAGCCTTACTCCAAGAAGAACACTCTCGTCAATCAAAAACACGATGGCCATAGACAATTGGATATAGTAGAACGAGACAAAGACTTGTTTCCCCGCTGATTTGGTTACCATTTTGAGAATAGTGTTGTTATTAAATGGAATGAAAATTTAAATTAATTTCTTTTAAGTGTGAATAAAAATCTCACCAATATCGTGTTTTTGGGTTATACTTCTACTGCTGTCCGAAGAGTCTCATTTCTTTTATTTTTAAGTCTCTTCATGCTTCCTCTCATGAACCTATGCAGACTACTAGTACTAGTACTCTAGGTAGGTACTAGTTCTTGCCTGAAGATAACTGTCTCAGTAAAAAGAGGATGATATTTCATTTGGTACTAAGAGTAGGATTTTTGCCTCGCTGTTTTTGCTCTGTACAACAATTTTAACATCCACTGTGATGGCTTTAGGTGGTTACTTCACCTCCGAGAGTCTTCTGTAGTCTTCAGAAGCTACCCCCCAATTATACAATTTCACTTCCCCATCGTGGGGGTGCAAAAAGTCACTTAATTTCACTGCACGGCCATATACACTAGGTAATATATGCCGGAAGCGATGACGTTACTTTCAGTTACCTTTAGAAATATGTGTCCGGTGAAAGTCAATGAATGTGCAATACAAAAAATACAGTGGGATGATAGAAGGAGACAATCTGTTATTTTAATTTCCTTGTTTTACAGACTAACGAAATGAATTATTTAACAAAGCATGTACAACAAAGATTTTAAAAATCCAGAATTGGAATTGCTAATAAAAGGTTTTAAATGTTTTTGAATTTAAAATTTATACAGGTGGTTGGCTGGTTGCGTGGGTAATTCGGAATTCTGTACAATATCCACAAGGGAGAGACTACTCTTGGGAGTGATTTTTTATTATTATTATTATTATTATTATTATTATTATTATTATTATTATTATTATTATTATTATTATTATTATTATTATTATTATAATTTTTATTATTATCATTATTATTATTATTAATTAATTAATTAATTAATTATTATTACAATTTCCTCAAATAGAACTCACGCGACTTTGTTGATATTCCAACAATAACCCTAATATGATGCATAAGTCATTTGTTATGAAAAAATCCACAAGGGGTACTTTTGAGGAATTAGTTTTCTTCGGAAGAAATTTTTCTAAAACTCCTCATAATTTTATTTGTATTTTATAAATAAATGTTTCACTAATAATTGCAGCATAACATGATTCAGCTTAAGAGATTGGAGCAAGAAATTTTAGTGTGGTGGCTCTTACCTTTTATTTCAGTACGTAGGGCTTTTGCAACGTGTAAATACATTAAATCTGTTTTTCTCACGGCCGTACTTTCTTCTTTCTTATCGTCGCTCAAGAATAAAATTTGTGACGTGTAGATACATTATATCTAGGTACAAGATATACAGTAAGTGATGCATAATAATAACGTTTAAGTGGATTTATTACTTATTATTTATATGAGCTTGGGTGTCTGACTATATCCTTGAAATTCTGTGTATGCCACTGGTATACAGTGTAGTATTAATTGTGCAACAATTTCTCCAACTAACTAAATATCTTAGCTTCATCAGACACAGTACAATACAAAGGAGAGTTGACTCTTAATATAACAAAATCCCTGAGACTGGTTCTGAACGTGGTTAGCTGACAAGAATAATCTCAGCCAATCAGAATTAGAGTAGAAAAAGGAGCAACCGTATACCATAAATCCATGGTCTTGTAAACACTACTGGACCTAATAAAGCCATAAACTAAGTTTTTTTTCAATAACTTGCCTAATTGTTCGTCAATTTTAAGATCTATGTAAATTCTAATTCATGACACAGCCTTGTTCTTTTTCCATAAATCATGTCTCCTTTCATTTTCTTATCAACATCCTTTGTTATTGGTCTAACACTTCAACCTCGCACTAATTAACGTTATGTCTCATGTCCCTCACATGCTTATAAATGGCATTCCTTTCTTTTTGTAACCTTACATCATCTTTGTGTTGTATTACATTTTTTTTTTCAGTTTTCCCCGTCTTACCAATATATCAGCTGTGACAATCCCTACTCTTTATCCTGTAAATAATTCCTTCCCTTTCCATCAGCTCGTCTCGGCTTTCCTTCCTATTCTTCTTGATACATATCGCAAGGAACAACCTCATAATTCTTTTCCTATATGCTGAAATGTTATAGGAAAGAAATTAGCCAAGATCAAGCATTGAATCAAGGATGAGCCCAGTATTGATTTTTTTTTAAAAAAAAAAGCCTAAATTGGAAAGGAGAGGAAGAAAAGAGCAAACCAATAAAAAGATAAAGGAAGATAAAATAGAGGAAGACGAAGCAGGGGAAGAAAAGAAGAAGTCTTGGTGGGGAGTAGAGAGCATGAGAAAGGACAAAGAGAGCACTTAAGAAAATAGGAAACGTTTCTACTTATAGAAAAGGAAGTAAGAGACTGTTGGATGTGACATGCCTGAAAGAGAATAAGAAGAAGGAAAATGAAAATTTTCAGTTTTACTTCCAATGGTCCCATGCTTATGTCGTGCAGGCTAAAGGGGACGATGACGATGGGAAATCAATGAAATTGTGGATTGAAGAAAATGGGAGGAAACGGGAAAACCCCCGAGAAAATCCAATGCACAAACTGAGAGAAGGGGCATTTGGGGGACACGAGACATAACGTTAATTGGTGCGAGGTTGAAATGTTATACTAATAACAAAAGACGTTGATAAGAAAATGGAAGAAGTTCACATTTATTGAAAAAGAACAATGCTGTGTCATAAATTGGAATATGGGTCTTTAAATTAACAAACAATGGGGCAACTTACTGAAAAAAATTAGTTTGTAGCTTTATTAGGTCCAGTAGGATCTACTGGACCAGGTGAGGAGAGACATTTATCGATTTTCGTTGCTCCTTTTTCAACTGTCATTCTGATTGGCTGAGGTCATTCTTACCAACCAACCGCGTTCAGAACCAGACTCAGGGATTTTATTAAATGACTCAACTCTCCTTTGTATTGTACTGTGTCTGATGTAGCCAAGATGTTTAATTGGAGAAACTGTTACAGAATTATTATTTTTGATTAAAACTTGTTTTGTTCAGAGACATGGGCGTCCACAGGAAGGGTCGAACGGGAATCTAGTGAGTACAGGTTAATACAGTGAAACCTCTCAATAGCGGACACCAATGGGCCATGAGGTTTTGTCCGTTACTGAGAGGTGTCCGTTATAGAGAGGTTACAGAAATTTAATTTCTCCTAAGGGTAATTGAATGCAGTAATATACAGTAAATATATTATGTATGGGCGTAAATACGTAAAATTCAATATGAAAATAGTCTTATTTAGTACAATTTGAATTACTGGGAGGGATGAAGGAGAAATTCATTTCTATTAAATCATAGCCTATTATTGCTGGGCAATGTTTAACGAAAAAGGCATTAGTAAGTATCTCATTAGTAAGTGTCCTCTAAAAATCCTCAGTACGATTGCAGAAGAAACATGTGTGTGTGTGTGTACTGGCGCGGCATCTTCGTTGACAGAATGGATGAAAAGGCAAGTTATTGGGGGTGCATATTTATTGACCCAGGTCCAATCACAAAGAATATCCTTTTAGAGAAAATAAAAAAGGAAGCCAGGAAAACTCTAACCCACACTTGTTCCAGTATCATGAGTAAAAGAAAAATGTTTCTTTTCCAAAAAAGTAAGAGAGGTAGCATTGTTCGTTGAAAATGTTATTGTAAAACAAACAATGTTTGTTTTGTTATCTATGAAATTGTCGGTAAAAATGCAAGGTCCAGACGAAAAGGATTAAATTTGTTAGGGAAGGGAAGATCTTTCGCATAGAATTCCTGGCCTTACGACTAACCCTGCATGAGTGTTATTGCTTATTGAAAATTTTCTAAGATTTCCGCCAGAAAGCAGTTTATTGCGGAAAAAATTCAAGTTCAGCTGTTCTGTTTGATGGTTCACCGGGTCTGGACTCATGAGAGATACACTTATGGGGAAAAGACTTTTCTGTATACTGTAATATATCGCAGAACCGAGAACAATTCCTGTCCGTTATGAAGAGGTTATTCAAACGTTTGGGCGGAAAAGGACTGTCCGCGTCCGTATCTGAGAGTGTCCGTAAAAGGGAGGGTTTTGTTCCGTAAGAGAACATATATTTTTGCCGGGACAAAAAAATCTGTCCGTATTATAGAGGTGTCCGTTATTGAGAGGTGTCCGTTAAGGGAGGTTTCACTGTATCTCTAAAATAAGAAGTAATTGTTTCAAATAAAAAATGTATGTATTTTTTAAAAGAAAGAAGGATGTTTATAAAACTGGAGCTTTGTGTGCTAGTTATATATATATATATATATATATATATATATATATATATATATATATATATATATATATATATATATATATATACAGCGTGTATCGAAAAGAATCATCCGGTTTTAAACAATAATATCTATTCTGTCTTTTCACAGATGTGAGTGAACAACGTACTGTTGGAAAGAGGAACATCTCTAGTTGTACATGGATTCCGCTAGGTAGCAGCAGTGTGCTTGAGTGAACGCCCACTACGGTTCTGATTAAAATGGCATCTGGACAACAGAAAACGTTTTGTGTACTACGTTTTGCGGAGTGCAAGTCAGTGATAACTGTTCAGCGTGACTTTCGCACTAAGTATGGTGTGGATCCTCCTACTGCACAGAGCATTAGACGATGGCATGAACAATTCCGAACAACAGGTTGTTTGTGTAAGGGAAAATCACCGGGACGTCCTCGAGTGCCCGACGCAGACGTGGAGCGCGTCCGTCAATGTTTTACACGCAGTCCGCAGAAATCCATTCGTCGTGCAGCTCGACAGCTCAACATGTCCTCGATGTCCGTCTGGCGTGTGCTGCATCGTCGTTTACACATGAAAACCATACAGAATTCAGCTACTGCAAGCTCTTTGTGAAGGTGACAAAGAATGACGTATGGAGTTTTGTAATTTCATTCTTGGCAAGATTGCAGAGGACGACAGTTTTGTTCAACTCTTAGTGTTTAGTGACGAGGCAACATGCCATTTGAATGGAAATGTGAACCGCCATAATGTGCGAATATGGGGAACGGAACACCTACATGAAATTGTACAACATGAGAGGGACTCGCCGAAAGTTAATGTGTTTTGTGCAGTTTCCCGAAAAAAGGTGTACAGTCCATTTTTCTTTGCCGAGAACACTGTGAGGGGGATAACCTACCTTGATATGCTTGAGTACTATCTTTTCCCACAGTTGGAATCTGATTCGAATGATTTCATCTACCAACAGGATGGGGCACCACCACACTGGTATGGGAAAGTGCGGGGATTTTTAAATCGAACGATTCCACAACAATAGATCGGTCGCACTGGACCAAATGATGCAGCGTTACATTACTGGCCTCCAAGGTCACCTGACCTTACTGTATGTGATTATTTCTTGTGGGGGTTTATAAAAGACTCCGTTTATGTGCCTCCGTTACCAAGCACATTGAATGAACTGCGACATCGCATAACGGCGGCTGTGGAAGCTGTAACTGAAGACATGCTAGCTGCAGTTTGGGACGAATTTGAATACCGCATGGATATATGCCGTGCATCTCACGGGGGGCACATTGAACACTTATGAACAGGTGCAATAAAAACTTTTTGAGTTTCACTGTCATGCAAAACAAAACTATTTGTATATGTTTATTAGTTTCAGAAACACAGACTTGCCAAAGTGGATGAATCTTTTTGATACACCATGTATATATATATATATATATATATATATATATATATATATATATATATATATATCGACCTGATGCACAGATGTTTATTATGACAATATCTTGAAAATGTTTTCTTGGCACTCAAGAACAGATTACTTTGACCTGCTTGACCTCTTGGTGGGTCTTCCAAGTCAAATGTCAGGAAAACAAGGTAGCATTACTCCGTCTTCCCGAGTGACCAAAACTTTTTAAAGAAAGAGGAGGAGACACACTCATCGTTAAAAATATGCATTGCTCTCTCTCTCTCTCTCTCTCTTAATCTCTGCGTTGCTTATATGAAATCCCTACAAACACGTGACTTGGGTTGGGTCAAGTGCACAATTGAAAATAAATATTTGAATTCAGCGGGCGATTTCTTCTGTAAATCGAACAAAGGCGTTGTTTGTATTCCCAAGAGAGTAAGAACAAGCAGGCAAAACGGGGCATCTTTAAAAATAAAGGAGGGACATGAGTTCGCTGGCTTGGGGCTGGCTCGCTCTTTTTTCTTTGTTGAAACAAGGAAAGAGACGGCATTTATTGCCTCCCTCTCTCCTCCCCATGCCCGTATTCAAAAACAAGACCCATAAAGCTATGACCCGCTACTTGTCACCAATAATGAGTACTCGCTAATCCATATTTCAAGGTTGGATAAATGACCTGCCTAACAAACTTCCTTTGTATGGAATGTTATTTTCGGCTGATAAAGAAGGTATGCTAATAAAATACACCATCTGTTGCCAGTTAGGCATTATAAATTTCTATTTGTGGTAGCTAGTCAATATTTCAAGTAAAAGAGGTCAAGTTAGTTCAGTTGAGTCTTTAACTGTGTGGAAACCGCTTGTTGATATTTGTTTCCAATTTATTTTAATTGGTGCGAGTAATTAAACTAATAGTAGTCTTTTTCTCTGCTCCGACAATGAACAGGAAAAGAAAAAAAACAAACGAAGATTGATATATTCTTAAAAGCAACTACCTTTCTCTAAAGATAATTTTTCTGTAGTAAGTGTTGGTGCAAAAGTGGAGTTAAGTGATAGTGGAGAAGTGGAGTTATCAAATGACAGTGAAGTGGGTGTATTTTCCTCCAAATGTCCCAAATTTGATTCCATATTTTTTGACAGTGTTTTAAGTGATGTGATCAGGTATGATACCAAAGATATTGGGAATTATGTTGATTTAAATTCCCAGGCATGTTTGTCGGACACTGTCAGGTATGATCTCCTAGTATCTCCATGGCAGCCTAGCCAAACGTATAATTTTAAACAAGATGCTGTGATTGGAAAGCGTCCTTTTGTATACAAATGGTTGTCAGTTTCCTTGGCTTTTATACTCTAGAAATCTACAGGGAGGACTAAGTAGACATTGTGTTTTATTTCGGCTACCTATAAAAAGGGGATTTCAGGGGTATTTTATTGCAACTCCATTCCAAAAGTACAATCACTTTTTTCCCTATGCGCGTTCACACGAAAAATCTGAATGGCACATCGCATCCACAGAACGTGTTCAAGCTTTTTCAAACGTCATGACTAACAAAACTTTACCTGTTAAATAGAAAGTAAACAAAACAGCTCAGAAACAAGTTGAGAAGAACAGGAAAAAGCTATCGTCTATTATTGAGTCAATTGTATTTTGTGCAACACATGACTTATCTTTGAGAGGGAAGGATTTCAATTCCGGTCATTTCTATGATCTTCTAAAATTTAGGTGGATTCTGGCGATGGTTTATTAAAACAGCACTTTGGCCCTGAAAACGCCAAGTATGTGTCAGTACGTATTCAGAATGAGATTATATCAATTGCCGGTAATGTTTTATTCCGAAATTATATAAAGCCTAAGATTATGTCTTCCAAGTACTACAGCGTGCTGGCAGACGAGACAGCCGATATTGAGGGTATAGAACAATTATCGATAGGAATTCGATTTTATATGACCCCAGTGAAAATAAGGTACGCGAAGACTTCATCGGATTCATTCCATTAGATGAGTTCAATGCCGAACACATTGCTAAGACAATTGTAAAGGTTTTAGAGAAGACCGGTTTATCTGAATGTGAACCTGTTGGACAAGGCTTTGATGGCTGTTCTACCATGGCAGGGTGTAGTAATGGAGTGCAAAGTATTATTAGGAAAAAATGTCCAAAAGCATTTTCTTACCACTGCGCTTTACATAAGCTAAATCTTGTTAACAAATTGTGTTCCGTTTCCGACATACGCAACACCGTTGACACTGTTAAAGAAATCATTACTTTCTTTCGTGAAATCCCATTGAGAAAGAAACTTATTTCTAGCATCCTACTCCTTTCAGATACTAGAAGGACTGCTAAATACAATAGCATAAGAATATTTTCTGAACACTTCGTTCAAATAATTCTTTCATTAGAAGACTTATCTATAAATTCTCCTGTTTCACATATAAGAAGCAATGCTTATCGCCTTTTCTGTACAGAATCTATAGGTAGTTTCATAGTTTCTTTTGTAATTATCAGTAATTATTCTTCCTATCTTGAGTCAGTGGCGCAAATTTTACAAGGAATCCAATTGAACTTAATGGCAGCAAAGTCTCATATCAATGAGTTGATTGGTGTATTTAGAAATCACAGAGTAAACGCAGAAGAAATTTTTCAAACGATTTTCCAAAAGACCAATAGTGTAGCGAAAGAACTTGATATTCACTTAACAGTTCCAAGAACTTCGTCCCGACAAGTTCATCGTGCTAATCCCCCTTCTACTTGCACAAAAGAATATTATCGCAGAACAATTTTTGTCCCATACATCGTTTCTCTTTTACAGTCACTAAATAACAGATTTTCTGAGGATAATAGTCCAGGTTTCTCTCTGTTTCCATTACATCCATCCAATCTTTCTAAGTCTCAGTTCTTCCAGAAGACGGAAGAAATAAGCCGAACGTACAAGATAGAAAATTTCATTTCTCAGGAAGAATGCTGGTTTGATTTGTGGAGACAGAAATCTGGATTCTGCCAATTTAGAAAAACTCACTCTTTACAACTTTTTGGACCAATCCACATTTTACCCAGCAATAAAAGAGGCAATTTAAATTTCTATTACACTTCCTGTTACAACTTGTACCGTTGAAAGAAGTTTTAGTACATTAAGGCGTGTTAAAACTTGGTTAAGATCTACCATGTCTGAAGAACGATTTACAGGATTATGCGTGATGAGTCTCCATCGAGAAACTGTACAAAAGAACAAAACAGAATTTATATCTGCTGTGTTGGATGCCTTCGGAAAAGAGCCAAGACATCTACAATTTTTGTTCAAAAAGTAAGTTAAGTATTGATTGGTTGTTATTCGTGTGCTATGTGAATCTTGTTTTAATATTTATTAGAGTAATTTGGATGAAGCAAATTTAGTGTTTTTTTTTAAAATTAACCACGTGACTTTGAAAAGAGCCATTATGAAACAAACTTCCCAGATATGCAAAATTTCTGCATTAGTAGTACTTCATTATCTGTGATTCGTACAATGAATAATCAAGGATAGCAATTTGTACTTAAAATCAAACTTAGTAAACAATTTAGTTGTGTGAGTGAAATCTGAAATGGTTTTAGTTACCAGAAATATGAGGACGTTGGCAGACTGATAGTGATCTTTATTGTGATAATTGTGAATGTGGTCTCTCCTGCTATTGGTAAGTAATATATACTTTTTTCTTTTAAATTTTCTGTTCAGCGTTGATAAAAGCTCATGTTGCTCTTATATGAATAAAACGTATTTCCATTTGACTCGTAGTGCATATGTCATATTGACTTGTTAAATAACAAGAGAAAGAAAGAAATATTTTAAAAGAGAACTCTTGGAAAGGTTGTGCTACAAAAATTTTGAAGTAGTTTGTACAATCTTGGTGTACAATGTATATAGATTAATTTTATGTAATCTATTTTGTCATCTAATTTCATTTCGTACTTGTTGTCTTTCGTAGTTTTACAATAATAATAGTATCATCAAAATAAATAATATTTTCATGTTTTGTAGTAGAAAGAGAAATGCTACTAAAAGGAAGCAGGAGTGTCATTTTAGATCATTTCAGATTTGGCTTGGGGGAGGGGAAGGTCCCTACCGACATAAGATTTTCACGGGTTTTACTTTATTAGTAGACAGTTGAGGAAAGTATATTGTTTCTCAAACTCAGGGAGGGGAAATTGCCCTCTGCCCCCTAAACGACGCCCCTGAAAGATCGTGACTTCTTTTTCGAAAATACGGGAGCACATTAAATGGTTAAATATCTTTCTCAATCCTCCAGACCACAATTACTTCGATTTTTATCTAATAATAATAATAATAATAATAATAATAATCTCCTGGAATGTATGCAACATATTAATCTTTATAGGGCTTGGGGTTTGTGTAATCTGAATTCCAACAAGACAAAAATAATATAATAGCAAGCAATAATATAATACAATATAATCTTTTTGACCCCCCCTGCGAAATTTTCTACTGACGCCTCTGTTCAGAGATCTTTATTTCTTTTGTGAAGTTATTACCATAAAGTAAAGTTCCCATGAACCAAATAGTTACAATATAATATGGCTTTAAATTCCGTATACACGTGGTATTCCAAGTGTCGACATCGATTAGTTGGTTTGAAGTTTTCCTTCCTCTCAGTATCGATACCGTATGAGACGACAGTATACAGATTATTGTGTAATTCGAGTCACATGAGCTGACATCGTGTATCGAACAATCGAACTCAGGTCGTATATCAACCATATAGTCGTAAGGCAGCTCTGTGTCGGCATCTAGATTATTGATTTTAGAAAGTAGTGTAAAAGCTGATGACATATATAATGTGACTCTTTGATTATGATTCTTTGATGATCATTTGTGCAATTCACTATGTTATACGTTTTTTGTTCTTGAAATATTTTGACATGAGAAATATGTAATAATAGTTTGGAAACTATTCATTTAGAATATTGTATTTTCGTGTATTTTGCAATTTATGGATCAAAGCCATAGCTATCAATCTTCTCAAATAATTCATAAAGTTTGCAACACTGCTACGTATTAGACATATACTTTTGTACACCATTATGTAATCGTCTTATGTAAATAATAACATAACATAATGCCATTATAAAATAAAGAAGTGCATACTGAGTTGTAACACTGCATTACTTACAGCATTGCATTACTTACAATATTACTATAATTTCTTAAAAATTGGTTATTTGAAGTTGATGAATTTATGTTAAAATTTTACCAGTGTTTGGGTTCACTTTTCCAAAATCTTTATTGTGCCATATCTTCATTATTTATACCCATTAGCAACTTAAACTTTGAAATCAGTGGAGTATTAGGGCGTGTCTTTTTTTTTTTTTTTTTTTTTCAATTTTCAAAATCCTAAAATGAGAGGTGCTAAAAAGTTGAGACCAGACATTGTATTTCGGAGCATATATTTACAAATTCAATACAATGTTGTTTTGCTAGGTAAATATCAGTCCAAAGTTTTGTTATTTTCGTTCTTTTTTTTTTCAAATTTACTTTTATTGTTCATTGATGGTGCCAGCGTTGTATTTCATTTATTGAGCAGAAATACATGCTTGTTAAGAAGAGTTTTATCTATTTGCACATTGCTGATTTAGAATTTTAATATTATGTCAAATTTATATTCTACAATCATTAAATTAGATACATTTTCAATTTTAAACGGATACTAATTTTTTACATTTATTATATAACTCCAAGGGTATAAGATTGAGAGCTTCAAACTTGAGTGTGTAAACTTTTTCAACTAGTCCTTATATTAACATTGTGGTTTCTTGATGTTTCTTTACAATGACTTCTAAGACAAAAACAAAACGTAATACATTTACATATAGGAGTAATTTGGTTGGAACCGGCAGAGAATTGTTACCCTCTGAACTTCCCGTCATTAAGCTATGTTGTCATGCAGAGCATTTGGAATGGTGTCGGCTTGCGTGCCACAGCTGCCATATCTACTGCCGCCCTTATGGATGTTGGCTTGATGTCCAACAAGGACCAAAGTCTTGTCATTGATCACAATAAAGTGAAGAGAGCACAAGAAAATAAGAATGAAATCCGTGGACCATGATGAGTTCTGTCAGCAAGGTATAATCGACTGCATCTTCTTTGACGGCCATGAAGGTATTACGACCGTTATGTTGGTAGCAGAAAATTCAAATCACAAGTTCCTTGGGATTATATGAGAACAACACTATTCTGTTTACAGCGAGCCAGGTGGACACTATCTTTATCATTTTACTCCTCAAAAAGATTGTGACAATAAAAAGCAAGCTGAAATTTTTGCTGATAATATTGAAGATTTTAGAAGGGTATTGATAAAATATTACAAGCAAGTGAAGGTGATTCTACTAGCGTCAACACTGGTTGGGAAGGTCGTATTATGCATTGGGTAGATGTCAAACTCGGTCGTAAGCTAAATTGGTTAGCGTGTGCTCTTCACACCAGAGGGTTACCTTTACAACACTTAATCACAACACTGTAATGGCATAATTTTGTCAAGCAATCAGTGGAAAGGTACTATTGGAGATATGCTAGACGCAGTTACTGGACTTGAAATCGATCCTTCATAGCAAAAACTCCCAATTGGAGAGCCTCTTATTGCACTGAGTGAAAATATCGTAAAAGATTTATCTGAAAGATCAAGCATACGGATATCAGATTACACAGGTCATTCTCACTGGAAAACCTCCATGGGATCTGGCACTTCTTGAAATTGGTCTAGCCAGTCACTCAAAATGGTTGACTACAGCAAATAGACTGCGTCGTTTGTGGGTTTCTAAACATGAATTTAACGTCAAATATCTCATAAATCTTAGGCGGATAGTGAAATATATTGTTGGTGTCTATTACCCTGCTGATTCAACATCGAAGTCAAGCATTGCTGGGAAAAAGGGCTACGCCACATCTTGTTTCAACTGCAGTAACTTAATATGCAGAAGAAGATTGTTGTGCACTCCGAGATCTTAGAAGACTCGGAGTGCACTAGTGTTGAAGATACTTGGATTGAAATTAGAGATAGCATTAAAAGTTCAGCAATAGAAAAATTGGGACACGCGGAAATACGTAGGAACAAACCATGGTTCGACCAAGAATGCATTAAACTAGCAGAGAAGAGAAAACAGGCAAAATTACAGTGGCTACAAAATCCGAATGACATAACTACACAAAATTTCGCAGATATCAGGCGGGAAACTTCCAAAACTTTTAGAACAAAGAAACGGGATTTTTTGAAAGCTAAAATTAAGGAACTTGAAAATAATAGTAAAAATAAAAATATTCGGGACATGTATAAGGGGATCAACGATTTTAAGAAAGGTTATCAACCTCGTGCTTATATATTAAAGAAATCTGACGGAACAGTTCTCACTGATACGGATAGCATCTTAAATAGATGGAAAGATTTCTTTGACGATTTGCTTAACACGCAGCCAAAAACTAATGTGCGTGGAGAAAAGGAGATACACACCGCAGAACCGTATATTCCAGAACCCAATCGAATAGAAGTGGAAGCCGCTATAAAGAAATTAAAGAAACACAAATCTCCGGGTGTAGATGAAATTCCGGCTGAGTTAATTTTAGCTGGAGGCGAAAAATTGTGGAACAAGATACACAAACTCATTCTCCTTATCTGGAACAAGGAAGAATTGCCACAAGAGTGGAAAGAGTCAATCATTGTTCCAATTCACAAGAAAGGCGACAAAACTGACTGTAATAATTATCGAGGTATTTCTCTTCTGTCAACATCCTATAAAATCCTTTCAAATATTCTGTTAGCAAGATTGACCCCATACGCGGATGAAATTATTGGAGATTATCAGTGCGGATTTAGACGAAATCGATCAACTATCGACCAAATATTTACCATTCGCCAAATACTCGAAAAGAAGTGGGAATACAATACCCCGGTACATCAACTATTTATTGATTTTAGAAAGGCTTACGACTCGGTTAGGAGAGAAACATTATACAACGTTCTTACAGAACTTGGAATACCGAGAAAGCTAATTAGATTAATTAAGATATGTTTAAGTGAATCCCAAAGTAAAGTCCGGGTAGGAAAATTTTTGTCCACGAGCTTCCACGTCGAAAATGGCCTAAAACAAGGAGATGCGTTGTCGCCATTATTATTTAACTTTGTGCTGGAATACGCCATAAGGAAAATCAAAGATAGCAACCAGGGCTTAGAGTTGAACGGCATTCACCAGGTTATGGCATATGCTGATGATGTAAATTTAATAGGGGAGGATAGGAGAACAGTAGAAATAAATGCAGAGATCTTATTAAACGCTTGCAGGGACATGGGTTTAGAAGTAAATGCAGAGAAAACTAAATACATGGAAGTGCGTCGGGACCGTAATACGGCAAATTGTGGAGGCGTTAAAATATTAAATAATGCTTTTGATAAAGTGGATACTTTCAAATATTTAGGATCAATGTTAACAGACGAAAATCATATTCACGAAGAAATTAAATGTCGACTAAAAGCAGGAAATTCGTGTTACTACTCGGTTGAAAATCTCTTGTCGTCGCGAATTCTGTCGAGGAATTTGAAGCTTAAAATATATAAAACGATAATCATGCCTGTTGTTCTGTATGGTTGCGAAACATGGTCGCTTACTCTGAGGGAAGAACATAGACTGAAAGTATTTGAGAACAGGATCCTGAGAAGAATATTCGGACCCAAGAGGAACGAGAATGGGGAATGGCGGAAGCTCCATAACGAGGAACTACATAGTTTATACGGTTTACCCAACATTGTTAGGGTCGTCAAGTCTAGGAGGCTTAGGTGGGCAGGTCATGTAGCTATAATGGAAGAAAGTAGAAACGCTTTCAAAGTCTTGACTGGTAGACCCATAGGAAAACGACCATTAGGAAGACCTAGGCGCAGATGGGAGGATAATATTAAGATGGATCTCGCAGAGATAGGAATACAAAGTAGAAACTGGATGCAATTAGCTAAGGATAGAAGTCAGTGGAGAGCTTTTGTGAACGCGGCACTGAACCTCCGGGTTCCATAGGCCATAGAGTTAGTTAGTTAGTTAGATTGTTGTGGATGCTGTACTTCAAAAGATACTTAACTTGAGAAGTGAGGCAGTACAAGGAAATCTCTCTGTACGTACGAGGACAACACCTCCTATCGACCCCAATGCCTCGTTCGTGCTAGAGATGATCGACTGGTCTAAAGGTATTTATAAACCTCCCTTGACATGCAAACTTTCAACAGTAGTAGTAAAGAAATTTGTAGACGTTCCGATGAAAGTACCACAGTGACCAAATCACGCTCAATCTATAGAAAGGTGTATGAAACAAGTCACAGAGGCAGCAGCAAAAGTCTATACGCATGAGAAACGTGAGGGGTACATGATAGTTCAAGAAGCAAGTCCACAGATGATGTCTGAAAATGAATCAAAACAGGACATAATGAAACTTGTTTTGTGAATAGCTTGTGCGTTAATAGTGTATTGCTTACTTGCTACTGTTTCTTGAATACATTTGTATTAAGTAAAACAAGGACAGCTTTGCCACAAAATGTAACACAAATGTAGCATTCTGTTTATCTGAAACACAAATGTGTTTCAGATAAAATGTCCAGTGCTTATAAATCCGAAACGGCTGAGAATAAAAAGATGAAACAAAAACTGAGATAGGAAAATGTCATAGGGCGCATCACATGGTGTTGTTGCGGTGACCACCAGGGCCCTCCTTCAAGGGGGTCCAAGGGCCAACTTCAAATTTTCAAATAGGAACATGTATCGAATCATACCTCATTCAATAGTACTTGATAAACGAAACAACTTTTGTAGGAAACAATTTTCGATTTGGGCCACTGTTTTTAAATGGCCGCAAAAAGTGGGTCCTATATCAGATAAAACGTCCAGTGCTTATAAATCCGAAATGGCTGAGAATAAAAAGATGAAACAAAAACTGAGATAGGAAAATGTCATAGGGCGCATCACACGGTGTTGTCGTGGTGACCCACAGAGCCCTCTTTCAAGGGGGCCCAGGTGCCAACTTCAAATTTTCAAATGGGAACATGTATTGAATCATACCTCATTCAATAGTCCTTGAAATACGAAACAACTTTTGTAGGAAACAATTTTCGATTTGGGGCACCGTTTTCAAAATGGCCGCAAAAAGTCCAGTATCAGTTTGAAGTTGGGACCTGGGCCCCCTTCAGGGAGTTTCCTGAGGGTCACCACAACAACACCACTTGATATGCTTTATCGTCGTTTCTATCTCAGTTTTTGTTTTATCTCTCTATTCTCAGCCGTTTCTAATTTAGGCCTATAAGCACGGGACGTTTTATCTGATACAGGACCCACTTTTTGCGGCCATTTTGAAAACGGTGGCCCAAATCGAAAATTGTTTCCTACAAAAGTTGTTTCGTTTTTCAAGTACTATTGAGTGAGGTATGATTCAATACGTGTTTCCATTTGAAAATTTGAAGTTGGCCCCTGGGCCCCCTTGAAGGTGGGCCCTGGGGGTCACCACAACAACACCATGTGATGTGCCCTATGACATTTTCCTATCTCAGTTTTTGTTTCATCTGTTTATTCTCAGCCATTTCGGATTTATAAGCACTGGACGTTTTATCTGATACAGGACCCACTTTTTGCGGCCATTTTGAAAACGGTGGCCCAAATCGAAAATTGTTTCCTACAAAAGTTGTTTCGTTTTTCAAGTACTATTGAATGAGGTATGATTCAATACGTGTTCTCATTTGAAAATTTGAAGTTGGCCCCTGGGCCCCCTTGAAGAAGGGCCCTGGGGGTCACCACAACAACACCATGTGATGCGCCCTATGACATTTTCCTATCTCAGTTTTTGTTTCATCTTTTTATTCTCAGCCGTTTCGGATTTATAAGCACTGGACGTTTTATCTGAAACACCCTGTATATATATATATATATATATATATATATATATATATATATATATATATATATATATATATATATATATATATATATATATATATATATATATATAGGGTAACTGTCCCAATAATTGACACTGTCGTCTTTTTTTTCGCCACAATAAGACTGCGAGACAAGGTACCAGCACATGCTGCCACCTTTTATTCATTTGTGGTGTAGTCTATCCTACACTACTGCTAATATTTGTCACTAGGTGGTAATACTCCATAGGAAGCAGAACATTGATGGACAGTGTGAAGTCAACTGTTTTTTCAGCCTTCTCGTAACGGTTACGCGTAAGGTAAGTTGATTTTGTATTCGGTGCATATCAAATAGATCAAAATAGAAACTGACGAGTTAAAGATCTTTTGAGGTAATTGAAGGACTAATAGAACATACTGAACCGATAAATATAGCCTATTGAAAGTAAAACACAGTTTTTAGGGGGGTGTCAATTATTGGTCACAGGTTTCCTGCAATGACTAGTAATTGACACCCCCTGTCAATTACTGGTGATTTGGCTAAGCTCAATAAATATCAGCAGAAATTTGTATATCGTGTATTTCTTTGGAGTTAAGTTGATTGATAAAGTTAAAAACATTATTTCTTATAAAATCCCAGTAATTGACAGGGGGTGTCAATTACTAGGTCAAGTAATGTCATACTAGGCTACTGTAAACGAATTGTGTTGATTTTAAGTTTAACATCCCTTTCAGCAGCGAAGCCAACTTTATGGCTTCTTAGTCACAAAGTGAATTTTCCAGTTATTCTTTTTCTCGATGGACACGCATCTCATTTGACATACCATTTAAGTGATTTCTGCGAAGAAAAGAATATAATACTTGTTGCATTACCTCCTAATGCAACTCATATTCTGCAGCCTTGCGATGTCAGTATTTTCAAACCTCTGAAGGATTCTTGGAAGAAAACTGTTCATACGTGAAGACTAGAGAACTCGCAAAAAGCTGTAACCAAGGTTAACTTCGCTCTTCTGTTCAAATCTGTAGTCAGTGGTGTAACACAATGGCTTCCAGAGAAATGGCTTCCAGAGATGTGGAATTTTTCCGTGGGACCCTGATTCTGTGGACTTCTCAAAATGTAAGCCTCCAGTCGCTAATCCCCAGCAAGAAAATGCAAAGCAACCACCATTCAAAGGTCGTACAGTTCTCCAAGATGAAAAAAAGCATCTCGACTACTTTGAGTCCTATATTGAACCAGAAGTATTATTGTCCTTCCAAACACAGTACGAATGTGGTGCCGAATGGAATGGAGATGTGAAGGGTAGTGCCTTATATGATGTATGGAGCAAAATGAAATCACATCTAGTAGGTGTAATGTCAACTGAAAGTGAATCTTTAGCTAGTGACCATATGGATGGAACGCACCTCTAAAGTGACCACTCACCTACAAGCGAGAGGTTACAGTCTTCCTTAGGTATTCGTGATAGGCCAGGGGAAAACGAAAAAACAGAAGCGCCACAAGTGTTAGAAATATCATCCGAGCCATCAACTTCGACCCTTTAGATAGCGTCAGGTGGTGAAAATACCAACTCTTCTGTGGAATAATCCTTCAAGAAGGCGTTGTTCTGGCCTGAAAGATCACCTGGTCACTACGTCTGTAGTACAAAAGTGGAAGAAAACCGAAAAAGTACCGTCAGTTGTGACATCAGACGTTTGGAAGAGATATTACCAAAAGAAACAGGAACAAAAACTTGCAAAGCAAAGAGGAATAGAAGAAAGGAAATTGATCCGGGAGCAGAAAAGAAAACAAAAACTTGAAGAGGAAAAAAGTATGAAGCCACAGAAATTTCAAAAGAGAAACAAAGTAGTTGGTAAATCTGAAAGTGAACACAGTACGTCGTCTGAAGAATCAGACATTCAGTTCCAAGATTCTTCTGATGAGAGTCTGAGAATGGACAGTGACATTCCAGCCACTTCACATCAACTATCAACGTGTAAAATTTGAAAAAGGGAAATACTATGCTATTTATGATGAACAGTTATATATCGGTCGCATTACTGCGACTGACAAGGACAGGGTTCATGTCAAATTTCTTAGAGAGATTACAGAAAACACATTTGTGTGGCCAAAAATGACAGATATTGATAAGGTGGACATAAAATTCATATTTTACGGACCGATTACTCTAATTGGCAATGGCCTCTTTATTGTGGATAATGTCCTTATGCGCAAGATCAAAACCACATACCGACGTATGAAATTATCATGAATGTTTTCCGGCATTATTAGGCCGTTTTAACTATTGTATTATGCGATGTTGTTAGATTAGAACCGAATGCATTTCAGATAAGAGTATTTCACTGATAATATTAGAAGTATTTTACTTTCCAATTATATAATTATTAGTACTTAATTTCACTGTGTCTTGTCATATGTCAACTGGATACAAGACTATCCTATGCATATTTGTATTATTTTAGTATTAACATCCGTTGTATGAAAAAGTAATATTGTAATACCTATATTAGAGAAAGAAATAAACATATGTTTTGCAAGTAAAAACTGTTACAAATCAGCTTGGCCAGTTGGCATAAAATTATACGGCATTCAAAGTAAAATACTAAGAGATGTCAATTACTGGTGATTCTCTTAAATCATGGTGTCAATTACTGGTACAATAAACAACTTTTCATATATATACTTTTAAAAATAATAAATATCTGAATATTACAGGGTGCGGCACGTAAAACCGGCCCGTCGTAATATTCTGGTATATTGTGTTTTTGGCAACACTTAAATAATCTACCTTCCTACCAAGAGATGGCGTGTCGAGGTCGGGTCGACTTACGTGACCTGCAGCAGTCACGTGCAGCCGCAGCCAGTGAAACTTGTCGAAACCAGTTGAGAAAAAGGCATCGTTGTGTTAAGCCGGGTGAGTGTTAGTGTGTGATAATGCCGTATTCGATACCCGAGCGTGTTGCCATTGTTGAAGGGTTCATTCTCACTGGATCTTTTGTGAAAACAAAGAATTTGTTTCGGGAGAAATTTCCAGGACGTTCTGTGCCAGCAAAAAGCACCATTCAGGAATTGATTGAAAAATGGCGGCGTACAGGATCGGTTCAAAATGCTTCCAGGAACAGACGACCATCTGTCTGCACACCTGAATTAAAGATGCAGGTGGAGGAGATAATGACAAGAAGTCCTCGAAAGTCAACCAGGAGATTGAGTCAACAGGTTCATGCGAGTGAGAGAAGTTGCAGACGTGTTTTAAGGGGACTGAAGTTAAAACCGTACCGGATAAGTGTTGTGCAAGAACTGAAGGAGCCTGACCTGCAGAAGAGGGTGCATTTCTGTTCAGAGAGGACAATCAGCAAAGGTTTGTGGCCTCCTCGGTCACCAGACTTGTCCACGTGTGACTTTTACTTATGGGGACTGTTAAAGGGAAGAGTATACGAAACAAATCCACACACAATTGAAGAACTCAAGACCAGGATCCAGGATGTCACCAATAGCATTACAACACAAGAATTGACAAGGGTATATATGAATCTCCTTAATCGTGCTCACATATGTGTTGAAGTGGGCGGAGGACACTTTCAGCACCTGCTGTGAAGGCTGCTGTGAAGGTGAGTAGTTACATTCAATACGTTACATTTCATTTATGTGTTGTAGTTAATCATATTCAATACATTACATTTCATTTTATGTGTTCTCTTTACGGGCCGGTTTTACGTGCCGCACCCTGTATTTTTCTGATGGTGTGTATGGATGAAGGAGGGATGCCTTCGCACCTATACGAGAGATCATCAAGTCAGGTTCATTTGAAGAGTGAAAAAACATACAAAATGTCAAATATTGCTCTTATACTGTCAATTATTGGGACAGTTACCCTAGTAATAGTATAGTAGTGGGCCTAAGTAAGAAGTGTATGAACTGTACGATGCAGCCGTTCCAAAATAATTCATTATAATTGAAAATTAGTAGTTTATCAATGTGGTTGAGTAAGGTGCTTTTAAAATCAATGAAAAATGTGTTTCTCAAGATTTGTAATAGAAGCCACACACTTCAAACATGGAGAATGTTACACGTTTTTACTAAAACAATTATAAAGTATAATAGTATGTAATCAAAATAATGTTTTCTGTTCTTAGTAACTGCAATGCAATAATATAAAGTCTAAATACAGTATTTCAGTACGTAGTCTATGTATGCAGAAATTTTATTGAGTGGTTTATCAAAGTATTGGTTATACACTCTTTCTTACTGTACCTCAAGATCTGTTAATATGTTTGGTGATTAATAAAATGTTTCATACGGAAAAATAATTTATTTTATAGCATTGCATGGCATTTTCGAAAGTATTTCAGTATGAAATTCCGAAAGCTGCTCTTGTGCTATATTCAAATCTTGATTTACCTAGCTAGAATTTCTTTAATCACAAAACTAAGTACGAATTTGAATTTCTCATACCTGAAAATATAGTTTTAAGACCCCTCATCACGAAAAATTGCAAAACGTATATTTCACCCTCAAAAATGACACGCACTAGTGGAGTATTAAGGAGGGGCTCACCCGGCTCGATCCTCCCCATTGAGTGTAAAGTTTTTTTTTTTTCATGTACTTGCAGCGATAAGAGAAAAAACACGAAATTGTCAACGGACGTCTCTTGTCGAAATGCAGAACAAAAGGCAGCATGCCTGCAACAGAATGACCCATCCCTCTTCACTTCCACCCACCACACACATACACACACACCAACAAACACTTTTAACAAGCGAATATGTTAATGCAGCGGAACGCTTTAAAACCCCACTCCAATTCGGCTCTCACTGTTCTTGGCACTTTTCTCCTTGGCACTGTTCTTGGCATGTTCGTTAATGTGTAAATACAGTATATATATGTGTGTGTGATAGACATACTTGCATATCTTTATTCATGTTCAACACACAAAAAATAGGCCTATGTTGTATTCAGCTTTGCTCCAAAATTTTCATCCCCCCCCCCCATTGAAAATTTCTGAGTACGCGCCTATTTGAAATAAATACATCTTCGGGGGAAGGGGAATAACTAAATCTGTTTTCAGAATATGTAAAATCCATTTTGCAGTTGTGAAGCATTCCTGGTAAACCAAGAGTGAGACTCCCACAAATTGCTAAACGAAGCCTCATTGTTGGTCCCCAAAATGAAATAAACTATTACCATATTTACCATATTAATATAGACTCTTGCATGTGTTTAAAAACATGGATTTTTTTAATGTCTATATTTCGTGTTCTCATAAAGAAGTTCACAGTAAAGACAGTAAAACGATCATTGAAATAAAAGTAAGTACATGTATTGCATATAAATAGGATATTAAAATAGATTTGAAACGTTGCATTGTTACTTCGAACAATATTATACGAGTTAGTATTTCTATAGTAAACATGGCTTGTTGGTTTACATTGGAACTTCTAATCAAGTGTTAGTGCAACTTTTATCTATCATCGTTATAATTATCGAAATTTATTCAAAGAAAAGTATCCATATTGTTTTTGATGTGCTTTGTGGTGGACACAAGGTAAGCAAATTATATTAATATATTTAAATTTTCGTCTTTAAAAGAAGTGTTGATTATTACTTAGAAATTAAAGATTTGATTTTAATCATTCTATCATTTATATCTTCTTTTCTGTTTTTCTTGCAATTTATCGCGAAGATTAAAGCTGTAGCTTCTTCTGGCTCTAGCATGGCTGCCATTTTGGTATGACGATCTTTTGAACTGCTCACAAGTATTCAATGAGTTCACACTAAAGATTTCATGTAAAATAAAACATATCGTGTAAAGCTTTTCTGGATGACATAACATCTACTTATAAAATTTCGCGACACACCCCACACGTCTGCCCGGAACACCGGTTAGAAACAACTGCTCTAACGGGTAAGAGAGTAAAAGCTATGCAAAAACACTATAAAGGATGTGTATAAGTTGTGTAGGTTAAAACAAGTTCTTTCTCGTGATTACACACTGAAACAGAGGACTTGGCCGGGAATACTATATTTATTTGGTCAGGCTATATATTTAAATAATTTGTTTAGTTTAACCAAAATATTTGGTCATTTAGATATACCCAATATGTTTAGTCATTAAAATACATTATTTGATAAGAAAATATGGATTGTCCATTTCATAATGCCAAGCAAATCTTAACTGATCCAGTTTTCTTGACCAAAATGTTTAGTGATAATTGTCACATGTATTGAACTGACTTCTGAGTATTCAAAAGGGAAACATACGTCAAGAAGTTGCTTGTGCTTCAGAATTAGATGTGTGTTGAACATTAATAATTTCTTGCTACATAGTTATCAACTGATGAAAAGCAAAACTAAAACAAACAACGTGACCTCACGTAAGAGTGGCAACGAGTTTGAGTCGATGCAACGCTTGCGGTATGCACTTCTGATCCAATTCTTGCCCACGCATCTGTCTCCCTGCATCAGAAATTTAGAAGCCAAAGTGGCTACTCCGAGAGTTCAAGATGAGATTATTCTATATTACAGCAATGGACGAGTTTGTTGAGAGCCATGCGATGAGAACTATATCAACTAGTGGATCTGTTTAGAAATAAATTTATTGTGGCCATTTTGAATAAGGAATAGTCGGCCTGTATACAGGTGAATGGGTCAGATATATTCAACGTAAAATTTCATTGAAAGAGGGGGGGGGGGTTGTAGAGATCCGTCTAAGGAGGAAAATAAGTATTGGTTGGGTTACGTTGCGTTACATTCCATTAGGTTAGAATAGTATTTGCGGATACCTAGCATAAATTTAGAAAGTGGTGCACGTTCTCCATTAAGGTTATGCAAGTTCGGTTCTCTCACTTTGTTTCCACATTTTGTAGGCACCCTGTAGATCGGGAAATAAGATATGTTACATACAATATATACAGATGTGTATGAATGTAATAACTCTTCGTTTTCCCTTTCTTGGTTTCTTCCCAAATCATTCGACAGATAAATTTAAAACCTGAAGCTGGCACTCAACAGCATTCCTCATCCCACTCGATTTTTCTCTCCTCTACCGCGCCAAAGCAATCGTTTGTTCAATGTACCGTACATTATACGTTGTGTCTGATCGGATGAGGCTTATTGATCCAACGCTATATTTACCTTCCAAACAAGCAGGCGGAAGGCAAAAACTGTGTAACAACCACGTGTACAACGTACTAAGCATTTTTTGTAACAAAAATATGATCAAAAGCATTTTCTTAAAAGGGAGAAAAAAATGAGCGGCCAGCAAAAGCACTTTTCCATTCTAAATAGAAAATAACACTAGTTCTGCCCATTCTTCGGCCTGTTCTACACTATAGATTAAAATCATGCCTAATTAAAAACGCTAGTGAAAGTGACTTACATTTAAGATTTTCTTTTCTTTTCTTGTTATACAAACAAATGATAGCGCACATCTATTAGCATGATATCATTATTTTTATTAGCGTGTCGCACACTCAGAGGTTTGCCATATGTTACGTGTATTAGAACGACAATAGGCAACTGTGAAATCACAATGCAATTTAAGTATTTTGGGAACACAATTCTATATATTCTGTTATTGTAATAATGCCTACCCACTTAACGACTGTAAAACACCTAAAATTTTATGTAATTGTACGTCATATACTATATTGCTTTTGCTATCATGTGTCTACATTCTTGTAAAATGAAATGAAATGAAATATTTCGGTTTAACGTCCCAGGTTATGCCCGTTTAGGCTAAGGGAGATGTTGATTAAGGCAACTAAATGTTGATTTAGGAATTGGAAGAATGAAAAATGGGGAGTACCCCGAGGAAACGCACGGACTCGATGTCGTCCATTACAGACTTACTTGGTAGGGAATCGAACCAAGGACCCCATGCACCAGAGGTAAGCGCTCTACCACTTTTTTTTTTTAAAGTTAACTGATTCACTGAACGTGCCTTATTAAATTGCTTATTTATTTATTTATTACTAGTTTCTACTTAATTTTACTCATTTTTCACTTGTTTAACTCGCTTTATTAGTAGTAACCTAGAACGACAGGGACACGAACACAGAAACATCGAGGACAGTTAAAACCTCAAAGGCTCTCCCACCGGGAAGCGAACCCGGTATCCCGTACACCAAAGGCGCACTTGCTACCCACTAGACTAGCGGGGAAGGCTACCACTAACCCATTGTCCTCCGTACATTCTTGTAAAGAGATCTTACAACTTTTAAAATAGTCCTGTTTTCTTTTCCGGTGACGCCAAACTGAAGATCACTCTTTCATTTAGACCCTATTGAAAAGGCCAAATGCTTGATCATTTTCGGTACCACTATAAAATTTCAGGACACTTTTCTGTGCATATCGGTCAAATTTCGTAACGTAGAAGACCTGAAGAGAAAGATTCCTAATGCACAATTGTCATTCCAGGCACCAATTATCGTTGCCAATGACACTGTCAATCCATCAATGATCGAATTTGAAAATAACGAGCCGGTATTGCATACTGGTAGTAAATCAATAATCATACCAGCTGTAAAAGTTTAAAGTGAGCTTTACTATGTTGAAGTAATGCTCAAGTGAACCCTTGTTCGATTTGTCATTCCTCTTTCTGTCTGTCTTTGTCTGCCTTATTGTTTTCATTCCTGCTCTTTCGAATTGCACTGGTTAGTCCAGTTTGTAGAACCACTTAAAAAGTATACTTATTTATCAGTTTTCTATCCTATTTATAATGCAAAAACATATCTTTCTGTGAATAATACTATTTATATTATGCAATCTTCGAAACGTTTGAGAGTTACGCGTTGCATAAACATCTAGGTGAAATATTTAGATATTCTTAATCCTTATTATAAACGAAAAACGCCTTAGTCTGACAGTCACGCTAATTCCCAATAGTTTAAAGTCAGTCTAAGAATTATCACAAGTTGCGCTACCTCCTAGAACTGTGGGATATTTCGACACATTAATCGGTATTCCTCAAATATCGATATCGGAGTATTTTACTATTCGATATATTGATAAAGTTCCGATATGTTGTCGAATTGATTTTCGATATTCAAACCTGGATAATGCATATCGCACAGCTCTATTCTACCTAACGCCAAGAGATGTCGCTAGCGTACAGGCAATTTGGCAAACGCTTGCTGGGGGATTACTTTATGTAAACATTATCTTCGCTTTGCAACATCAATAACGCGATGCGTCTATTATAGACACTTCATCAATATAACTCGCGATGACATATAGAATAAATAACAGTTTGTGCGTGGGTTAAAAGAGAAGGAATGAAAAACGATAATTTGTTTATAAGTTCTAAAATACATACCCAAAACAAGTATGCAGGATGTTTCAAAACAACACCGACAACGTTTGGGAGGTGGTTCCTGACACCAAGATAAGACAAAAAGTATAGACCAAGCTGGGTGCACAAATGCTTCCTTTCGAAGTTACAGGCTACCGAAAACATGAAAAAAAAAAAAAAAAAAAATGAAATTTAAAAGTCCATAGTTCCAATACTATAGGACCTATCGTAGTCGAGTCAAGATTTTACTTAGGAACTAACATGTGCGCTATCCAAAAATACATGTTTCTGAATCTTGTGGTACTCAAGCAACAATTTTTATAGAGGGGGTTTGGCTACGGGCATATAATTTGAAGTACTCAAAACCTACTTCTATAAAGATTGTTGCGGAAGTACCGCAGGATTCTGAAGCTTTGATATTTGGATAGGGCACATACTAGTTCCTAAGTGAAGTATTGACCCAACTATGGTAGGTCCCATAGTTTTGGAGCTATGGACCTTTAATTTTTTTCATGTTTTTGGTAGGCTATAACTCCGAAAAGAAGCATTTGTGCACCCAGGTTGGTCTATGCTTTTTGTCTTATCTTAGTGTCAGGAATCACCTCTCAAACGTTGTCGGTGTTGTTTTGAAACACCGTATATATATATATTCCAGTAGTAGAAAATGGATCGATCTGGGCCAGACCTGGAACAGCGTTGAACAACTCACAAGCCCCTGGGAAAATGACCACCGTGCACCGTGAGCCCACGGTCTTTTACGACCTCCATTTTAGGGGTGAATTCGTTCCCTTTTATGAGCACTTTTTAGGGGGTGTATTCGTTCTCTTTTACGAGCACATTTTTAGGGGTGAACTCATTCCCTTTTATGAGCATATTTTCCAACCCTTACGAACACATAGAAGAAGAGATAACACATAACACTACGTAACATACAGCAGAACAGATAACACATAAGAGTACGTAACATAACAAGGGTGTATTCATTCTCTTTTATGAGCATATTTTTCAACCCCTATTTTAACATAGGAGATAACACATAAGATTATGAACACATAGAAGAGAAGATAACACATAACACTACGTAACACACAGCAGAACAGATAACACAAAAGAGTACGTAACATAACAAGGGTGTATTCGTTCCCTTTTATGAGCATATTTTCCAACTCCTATTTTAACATAGGAGATAACACATAAGATTATGAACACATAGAAGAGAAGATAACACATAACACTACGTAACACACTGCAGAACATAAGAATACGTAACACACAAGGGTGTACTCGTTCCCTTTTATGAGCACATTTTTTCAACCCCTATTCTGAACATAGCAGATAACACATAGAAGAGCAGATAACACATAGCACTATTTTAACATAGTTGGTAACATAAGATTACGAACACATATAAGAGCAGAAGACTACATAACATAGCAGGCCTCCATTTTAGGGGTGAACTCGTTCTCTTTTATGAGCATATTTTTCAACCCCTATTTTAACATAACAGAAATGACATAAGAATACGTAACTCATTCCAACCCTTATTTTAACATAACGAGCAAAGATTACAATCGAACACCCACGGTCTACAGATAATCATTTTAGAGGGTGTATTCATTCATTCTCTTTGATGACCATTTTTTCCACCCCTAATGAAATTACATAGGAGAGCAGATAATACATAAGATTCGTTCCCTTTTATGAACACTTTTTAAGGGGTGAACTCGTTCCCTTTTATGATTACTTTTTCAACCCCTATTTGAACATTTTAACATAGCAGAAATGACATAAGCATGTCCTCAAACTACTGACCATCGTGAACAAAGGTCAAACTCGAAAACGAAACCACATATCGAGGTGCTGTTTCCACATTTAGCAATTGGTCATCAAAAAGTACTGACCATCAAGGTCAAAAATTAAAACTCGAAAACAGAGCCACATTTAGTAATTGGTCATCAGGTACTACATGTCCCAAAATTAGTGGCCATCGAGGTCAAAGGTCAAAATACTTAAAACCCAATAACTCGAAAACGGAGCCACATACTCAGGTGCTGTTTCCACATTGAGTAATAGGTCATCAGGTACCACAAGTTCCAAAATAGTGGTCTTCGAGGTCAAAGGTCAAAATACTTAAAGCCCAATAACTCGAAAACGAAGCAACATATTGAAGTGCTGTTTCCAAATCTAGTAATAGGTCATCAACTAGTGCAAGTTCCAAAAATAATGACCATCGAGGTCAAAGGTCAAAATACTTAAAACCTAATACCTCGAAAACGGAGCCAAGTATTGAGGTGCTGTTTCCAAATCTAGTAACTGGTCATCAGGTACTACAAGTTTCAAAATAATGACCATCGAGGTCAAAGGTCAACATACTTAAAACCTAATAACACGAAAACTGAGCCAAGTATTGAGGTGCTGTTTCCAAATCTGGTAATTGGTCATCAGGTACTACAAGTTTCAAAATAATGATCATCGAGGTCAAAGGTCAACATACTTAAAACCTAATAACACGAAAACTGAGCCACATATTGAGGTTGTGTTTCCACATTTAGCAATAGGTCATCAACTACTACATGTTCCAAAATACTGACCATCGAGGTCAAAGGTCAAAGTACTTAAAACCTAACAACTCGAAAACGGAGCCAAGTATTGAGGTGCTGTTTCCAAATCTGGTAATTGGTCATCAGGTACTACAAGTTTCAAAATAATGACCATCGAGGTCAAAGGTCAAAATACTTAAAACCTAATAACACGAAAACTGCGCCACATATTGAGGTGGTGTTTCCACATTTAGCAATTGGTCATCAACTACTATAAGTTCCAAAATTAATCGCCATCGAGGTCAAACTCGAAAACGGAGCCACATACTCAGGTGCTGTTTTCACATTGAGTAATAGGTCATCAGGTACCACAAGTTCCAAAATAATGACCATCGAGGTCAAAGGTCAACATACTTAAAACCAAATAACTCTTAAATGAATCCACATATTGAGGTGCTGTTTCCAAATCTAGTAACTGTTCATCAACTACTACAAGTTCCAAAAGAATGATCATCGAGGTCAAAGGTTAACATACTTAAAACCTAATAACACAAAAACTGAGCCACATATTGAGGTGCTGTTTTCAAATCTAGTAACTGGTCATCATCTACTACAAGTTCCAAAAATAATGACCATCGAGGTCAAAGGTCAACACACTTAAAACCCAATAACTCGAAAACGAAGCAACGTATTGAGGTGCTGTTTCCAAATCTAGTAACTGGTCATCAACTACTACAAGTTCCAAAATAATGATCATCGAGGTCAAAGGTCAACATACTTAAAACCTAATAACATGAAAACTGAGCAACATATTGAGGTGCTGTTTCCACATTTAGTAATAGTTCATCAATCACTGCAAGTTTCAAAATAATGACCATCAGAGCTTGCAAACGGAGCAACGGATAAATTTTGTACAATGCAGAAAAAGGGAAGGAGGAATAAATTTGAGTGGCCTATTCAATTTTGTACCAACGAGAAATGCCATTTTAACTAGCTGAAAATTATATGTCTTCTTGTACTAATTAAATAAACGAAGGAATATTGTACCAATGAGAAATGTCATTTTTTCTAGACCATGTTCTAATATTTAAACAAACGAAGAGGTGAATTTGAGTGACCTATTCAATTTTGCATCAACGAGAAATAATTGCGTATTTTAAACAAACAATCGGATAAATTTAACCGGCTCAGAAGTTCAATACTATTTTGTACTCTTGAGTGAGCTTTCCAATTTTGTAGCAAGAAGGACCATTTTTTAAAAAACTAACTCAGAATTTCATTTCATGTTTGTAATACTCAAATTTGGATGAAGTGTTTAGTTTTGTACGAACCAGAATAACTTGATTGGATTATTTCCTTAGGTACCAACTGGAAAAAGTGAAGGACCATTATTCAAATAAACGAAGGAATACCAACTAGAAAAAAAGAAGTGAAGTATGAATAAAATTTAGGTGGACTATTTTCTTTTGTACCAACTGGAAAAGAGAAGAAGAGCTACTTTAACTAGCTCATTATGTACTGTTTAAAGAAACGAAAATTGACTATTTAACTAGCTCAGAATTTATGTAAGAATAATTTCGATGTTCTACTTTTTATACCAACGAGAAGAAAATGAACTAGCTGAATATTTAAATATACGAAAGAATAAATTTAAGTGACCTATTCAATTTTGTACCAATGAGAAATGGCATTTTTAACTGGTTCAGAATTTTACTACTCAAATAAACAATGGAATATTTAGTTTTGTACCACCGAGAAAAAACAAAGAATATTGTACCATTTTGGAGTATTCAAATAAACAAAGGAATTATAACTTGTGTCAACTCTAAAATCAATTAAACGAAGTAATGCATTTGAGTGAGCTATTTAATTTGAAAAACCGAAGTTGAGTATTTTATACCATTTTGTATTATTTCAACAAACAAAGGAATAAGCAAAAAAGGATCATTTTATATCATTTTAAACTAATCTAATAAACGAAGGCATAAATATGAGTGAGCTATTTAATTTTGTAGCTGAGTATTTTAACGAAAGAACAAAATTGTACTAACCAGAAAAAACCGAAGAAGACCCACTTTAACTAACTGAGAATTTCTGTACCTTTTTGAACTATTTAAACAAACGATGGAATAAATTTGAGTGGCCTGTCTTTTGTACTAACCAGAAAAATCGAAGAAGGTCCTTTGTACTAGCCCAATGAACGAAAGAACAAATTTGGGTGTTCTACTTTTTATACCAAACAAAGAAGAACCATTTTGTACTACTCAAATAAACGAAAGAAAAAACGAAAAAAAGACCAATTTAACTACCTCAGAATTTATATACTTTTTTTTAGGTGTCCTACTTTTTGTACCAGCGTGAAATGCCATTTTAACCAGCTCAATAGTATTCAAATAATCAAAAAACCGAAGAAGGATCATTTTAACTAGCTCAGAATTTCTGTACTTTTGTGCCATTCAAACAAATGAAAAAACTAAATTTGGATGGAGTATTATTTTTTTGTGCCAAGCAGAAAAAGGAAAGGCGAAGAAGGATCATTTTATACCTTTAAGTGCTATTTAAATAAACGAAGGAATAAATTTGAGTGATCTATTCAATTTTATACCAATCAGAAGAAAAGCAAAGAAGGGCCATTTTAACTAGCTGAGTATTTTTGTGATACACAAATCAACAAATGAATAAATTTGAGTGACCTATTCAATTTGGTATCAACAACAAATACCATTTTAAATAACTCAGTATCTTATACCTTTTTGTGCTATTTAAATAAACGAAGAAAGCGAAGGAGGTCCAATTTAGCTAACTCAGAATTTTATACCATTTTGTACTAATCAAATAAACGAAGGAATAAATTTTTGTGACCTATTGAGTTTTGAAAACAAGCAGGAAAAGAAAAGAATTAACATTTTGTACTAATCAAATAACCATATTAACTAACTCAAAGAAACGAAAGAATAAATTTTGAGTGGCTTAAGCAAAGAAGGTCAATTTGTACCTTTTGTGCTATTAAAACTGAGTGACCTATTCAGTAGAAAAAATTTTGTTTGCAATTAAAAAAAACGGAGAAGGTCTATTTTATGTACATTTTGTACTACTCAAATAAACAAAGAAATAAAATATTCTGCTACTCAAACAAACGACGGAATAAGCTCAGAATTTCTATACCTTTTTGTGTTATTCAAATAAACGAAGGAATAAATTTGTGTAACCTATTCACTTTTATAGCAAGCCTCTTTTAGTTTTATACCAACCATGAAGGTCCATTATACCATTTGTATTACTCTATTTCATTTTTGTAACAATCAGAAGAAAACAGCTCAGAATTTTATACCTTTGTGGTGTTACATTTTGTATATTTTTGTGTCATCCAGAGAACAATTTAAATTGACTCTCCCGTCACTAAGAAAGGTTCATAAAATATTGAACGTGAGATTTAACAAACCAGAGTTGAGTCATAATTGTGTAGAACAGACTACATAGCAATTTGCGTACTAAAGAAAAAAGAATAAAGAGCATACTTGATCATTTTGAATCAGCAGAAGAAGAGATTATATCAAAGTAAGAGAAGTTTTCAAATTTCCATGTTTCATACCATCTATAAAGGGTGCTGTAGATATTTAAACAACGTTACGAATGCGTTACCTAACATTTGTATTGCTAGTACAGTGAGAGTCCTAAGGTACTGCGTATTGCTCAACGATTCAATTATTTTTTAAAACTTTTTTCCTCGTCTAAGTTCAAAAAGACAAATATATATATATTTTTGGATTTATGTATTTTATTATAATGGAATATAAGTTTATAGAGTATATTTGGAAAATAATAGAACATACATCATGATGTTTTATATTGCTTGAAACATATTATTAAACACGGAGAATGCATAGAATGCTTTTATTGTAGGTATATAAATAGATGTATCACACTTGATTTGTTTTTGCTGAAGAGTAGAAAAATGACTAGCATGGAAATTGCTTATGTTTCACCTAGAGAAAAAGAAATTCAGTGTGAAAACGAGAAACCTATACTGTTAATCCAGCCGTCTGACCCCGATTTGCCAGATGAATTACGTGATAAAGTGAGAATCATATATCCAACACAAGAAATAGAAGAAGTGTATTATTTTAGACGCTATAATAGATATAATGATGAAATACTCCCGGAAAGTGATGATGACAGTGTTTCAAATATTACCTGTTTTGAACTGGAAGCTAATGAGTGTGACTGTACTAGTGAAACTATTAGTGATACATGTGTTATACAATTATTTAATGAGTATACACCAAATTCAGTATTATTATGTGAAGCATGTTCTAAACATAATGAGAATGAAAAAGATCACAACTGTTTGCTGCAGTATGATTACGAATTATTGCAAAAGGTGTGGACGATCTTAATTAAACGTGAAATGAGAGAAAAAATCTATAAACTTTATATAGAGAAGCATTTTAAAAGTTGTAATATTAAGAACACTTATACTTTGGAGAAAAAATTTAATCTGGTATATGAATACATTACAGAGTGTGATTATTATATCAACAAAATAGTAGAAATGTTTTTAGAGAAAGATAAACAATTATTTAATTCTGTAAATGAACACTGAGCCCACTGTAGCATATGCATTTGATTGTGTAAGAATAAAAGAACTTGAACTGTTAACTGGATCAATTTGTAGTATTGTAATATTACAAACATTGGACTCTGGCAAATGAATTGTCAGGGAGAGTCAATTTAAATTGTTCTCTGGATGACACAAAAATATACAAAATGTAACACCACAAAGGTATAAAATTCTGAGCTGTTTTCTTCTGATCGTTACAAAAATGAAATAGAGTAATACAAATGGTATAATGGACCTTCATGGTTGGTATAAAACTAAAAGGGGCTTGCTATAAAAGTGAATAGGTCACACAAATTTATTCCTTCGTTTATTTGAATAACACAAAAAGGTATAGAAATTCTGAGCTTATTCCGTCGTTTGTTTGAGTAGCAGAATATTTTATTTCTTTGTTTATTTGAGTAGTACAAAATGTACATAAAATAGACCTTCTCCGTTTATTAATTGCAAACAAAATTTTTTCTACTGAATAGGTCACTCAGTTTTAATAGCACAAAAGGTACAAATTGACCTTCTTTGCTTAAGCCACTCAAAATTTATTCTTTCGTTTCTTTGAGTTAGTTAATATGGTTATTTGATTAGTACAAAATGTTAATTCTTTTCTTTTCCTGCTTGTTTTCAAAACTGAATAGGTCACAAAAATTTATTCCTTCGTTTATTTGATTAGTACAAAATGGTATAAAATTCTGAGTTAGCTAAATTGGACCTCCTTCGCTTTCTTCGTTTATTTAAATAGCACAAAAAGGTATAAGATACTGAGTTATTTAAAATGGTATTTGTTGTTGATACCAAATTGAATAGGTCACTCAAATTTATTCATTTGTTGATTTGTGTATCACAAAAATACTCAGCTAGTTAAAATGGCCCTTCTTTGCTTTTCTTCTGATTGGTATAAAATTGAATAGATCACTCAAATTTATTCCTTCGTTTATTTAAATAGCACTTAAAGGTATAAAATGATCCTTCTTCGCCTTTCCTTTTTCTGCTTGGCACAAAAAAATAATACTCCATCCAAATTTAGTTTTTTCATTTGTTTGAATGGCACAAAAGTACAGAAATTCTGAGCTAGTTAAAATGATCCTTCTTCGGTTTTTTGATTATTTGAATACTATTGAGCTGGTTAAAATGGCATTTCACGCTGGTACAAAAAGTAGGACACCTAAAAAAAAGTATATAAATTCTGAGGTAGTTAAATTGGTCTTTTTTCGTTTTTTCTTTCGTTTATTTGAGTAGTACAAAATGGTTCTTCTTTGTTTGGTATAAAAAGTAGAACACCCAAATTTGTTCTTTCGTTCATTGGGCTAGTACAAAGGACCTTCTTCGATTTTTCTGGTTAGTACAAAAGACAGGCCACTCAAATTTATTCCATCGTTTGTTTAAATAGTTCAAAAAGGTACAGAAATTCTCAGTTAGTTAAAGTGGGTCTTCTTCGGTTTTTTCTGGTTAGTACAATTTTGTTCTTTCGTTAAAATACTCAGCTACAAAATTAAATAGCTCACTCATATTTATGCCTTCGTTTATTAGATTAGTTTAAAATGATATAAAATGATCCTTTTTTGCTTATTCCTTTGTTTGTTGAAATAATACAAAATGGTATAAAATACTCAACTTCGGTTTTTCAAATTAAATAGCTCACTCAAATGCATTACTTCGTTTAATTGATTTTAGAGTTGACACAAGTTATAATTCCTTTGTTTATTTGAATACTCCAAAATGGTACAATATTCTTTGTTTTTTCTCGGTGGTACAAAACTAAATATTCCATTGTTTATTTGAGTAGTAAAATTCTGAACCAGTTAAAAATGCCATTTCTCATTGGTACAAAATTGAATAGGTCACTTAAATTTATTCTTTCGTATATTTAAATATTCAGCTAGTTCATTTTCTTCTCGTTGGTATAAAAAGTAGAACATCGAAATTATTCTTACATAAATTCTGAGCTAGTTAAATAGTCAATTTTCGTTTCTTTAAACAGTACATAATGAGCTAGTTAAAGTAGCTCTTCTTCTCTTTTCCAGTTGGTACAAAAGAAAATAGTCCACCTAAATTTTATTCATACTTCACTTCTTTTTTTCTAGTTGGTATTCCTTCGTTTATTTGAATAATGGTCCTTCACTTTTTCCAGTTGGTACCTAAGGAAATAATCCAATCAAGTTTTTCTGGTTCGTACAAAACTGAGTATTACAAACATGAAATGAAATTCTGAGTTAGTTTTTTAAAAAATGGTCCTTCTTGCTACAAAATTGGAAAGCTCACTCAAGAGTACAAAATAGTATTGAACTTCTGAGCCGGTTAAATTTATTCGATTGTTTGTTTAAAATACGCAATTATTTCTCGTTGGTGCAAAATTGAATAGGTCACTCAAATTCACCCCTTCGTTTGTTTAAATATTAGAACATGGTCTAGAAAAAATGACATTTCTCATTGGTACAATATTCCTTCGTTTATTTAATTAGTACAAGAAGACATATAATTTTCAGCTAGTTAAAATGGCATTTCTCGTTGGTACAAAATTGAATAGGCCACTCAAATTTATTCCTCCTTCCCTTTTTCTGCATTGTACAAAATTTATCCGTTGCTCCGTTTGCAAGCTCTGATGGTCATTATTTTGAAACTTGCAGTGATTGATGAACTATTACTAAATGTGGAAACAGCACCTCAATATGTTGCTCAGTTTTCATGTTATTAGGTTTTAAGTATGTTGACCTTTGACCTCGATGGTCATTATTTTTGGAACTTGTAGTAGATGATGACCAGTTACTAGATTTGAAAACAGCACCTCAATATGTGGCTCAGTTTTTGTGTTATTAGGTTTTAAGTATGTTAACCTTTGACCTCGATGATCATTCTTTTGGAACTTGTAGTAGTTGATGAACAGTTACTAGATTTGGAAACAGCACCTCAATATGTGGATTCATTTAAGAGTTATTTGGTTTTAAGTATGTTGACCTTTGACCTCGATGGTCATTATTTTGGAACTTGTGGTAGATGATGATCAGTTACTAGATTTGGAAACAGCACCTCAATATGTGGATTCATTTAAGAGTTATTTGGTTTTAAGTATGTTGACCTTTGACCTCGATGGTCATTATTTTGGAACTTGTGGTACCTGATGACCTATTACTCAATGTGGAAACAGCACCTGAGTATGTGGCTCCGTTTTCGAGTTTGACCTCGATGGCGATTAATTTTGGAACTTATAGTAGTTGATGACCAATTACTAGATTTGGAAACAGCACCTCAATATTTGGCTCCGTTTTTAAGTTATTAGGTTTTAAGTATTTTGACCTTTGACCTCGATGATCACTATTTTGGAACTTGAACTAGTTGATGACCAATTACTAGATTTGGAAACAGCACCTCACTATGTGAATCCATTTTCGAGTTATTAGGTTTTAAGTACTTTGACCTTTGACCTCGATGATGATTATTTTGGAACTTGTAATATTTGATGACCAATTACTAAATGTGGTAACACCATCTCAGTATGTGGATCCAGTTTCGAGTTATTAGGTTTTAAGTATTTTGACCTTTGACCTCGATGGTCATTATTTTGGAACTTGTAGTATTTGATGACCTATTACTAGATTTGGAAACAGCACCTCAATATGTGGCTCCGTTTACAAACTATTAGGTTTTAAGAATGTTGACCATTGACCTCGATGATCATTATTGTGGAACTTGTAGTACCTGATGACCTATTGCTAAATGTGGAAACACCATTTCGATATTTGGCTCGGTTTTCGAGGTATTAGGTTTTAAGTGCTTTGACCTTTGACCTCGATGGTCACTATTTTTGGAACTTGTAGTAGTTGATGACCTCTTGCTAAATGTGGAAACACCACTTCGATATTTGGCTCCGTTTTCGAGTTATTAGGTTTTAAGTATTTTGACCTTTGACCTCGATGACCACTAATTTTGGGACACGTAGTAACTGATGACCTATTGCTAAATGTGGAAGCACCACCTCAATACGTTGCTTCGTTTTCGAGTTATTGGGTTTTTAGTATTTTTACCTTTGACCTCGATGACCACTAATTTTGGGACATGTAGTACCTGATGACCTATTGCTAAATGTATGATATTCGTACTCAGCATGGTCGAAAACCCCCATATGTCGAGTTTCATCCAAATCGGTTCAAAGAGCGTATCGAATCGCTATGTTACATAGGTATTCATTGTCTTAAAAGAGGGGTTGAAAAAGTAATCATAAAAGGGAATGAATACACCCCTAAAATGGATGGATGTTGTGTTTATTATCTGCTCTGCTATGTGTTCATAGTCTCAGTGTAATTTCTGCTATGTTCAAATAGGGGTTGAAAAATATGCTCATAAAAGGGAATGAATACACCCTTGTTATGTTAGGTACTCTTATGTGTTATCTGTTCTGCTGTGTGTTACGTAGTCTTATGCTCTGCTATGTGTTCATAGTCTCAGTGTAATTTCTGCTATGTTAAAATAAGGGTTGGAAAATAAGCCATGCTCTTTTATTAGCTGTGCTATGTATTATCTGTTCTGCTGTGTGTTCATAGTCTCAGTGTAATTTCTGCTATGTTAAAATAGGGGTTGAAAAATATGCTCATAAAAGGGGACGAGTTCACCCTTGCTATGTTATGTGTTATCTGCTCTTCTATGTGTTCGTAATTTCTGCTATGTTAAAATAGGGGTTGGAGAACGAGATCACCCTTTAAAATGGACTATGTTTAATCTTCGGTGGAACGAATACACCCTCATTATTGTCTTAGTTTTATGTAATTTCTACTATGTTCAAATGGAGGTCGTAAAAGAGAACGAGTACACCCCTAAAATGGGGGATGTTGTGTTTATTATCTGCTCTATGTAATTTCTGCTATGTTAAAATAAGGGTTGGAAAAGTGTTCATAAAAGGGAACGAGTACACCCTTAAAAATGTGCTCATAAAAGAGAACGAGTACACCCCCTAAATGTTTCATATTCTTATCTGTTATCTGTTCTGCTGTGTGTTACGTAGTGTTATGTGTTATCTCTTCTTCTATGTGTTCGTAATCGTATGTAATTTCTGTTATCTTAAAATAGGGGTTGGAAAAGTGCTCATAAAAGGGAACGAATACACCCTTAAAAATGTGCTCATAAAAGAGAACGAGTACACCCCTGAAAGAGTGTTCATAAATGGGAACGAATCTGTTCTGTTGTATGTTCATATTCTGCTTTGTTCAAATATGCTCGTAAAAGGGAACGAGTTCACCCCCTAAAATGGAGGTCATAAAAGAGAACGAATACACCCCCTTAAAAGTGCTCATAAAAGGGAACGAATTCACCCCTAAAATGGAGGTCGTAAAAGACCGTGGGCTCACGGTGCACGGTGGTCATTTTCCCAGGGGCTTGTGAGTTGTTCAACGCTGTTCCAGGTCTGGCCCAGATCGATCCATTTTCTACTACTTATTCCAAATCGATCACCGCAAATTCATACGGATGCAACAGCGAGCAAGTCAAGAATTCGATTTTGGCTCTATTTTGATGTACGCAACAGGTACACATATATAAAGATACAAGTACTATACGTGTCTATGCAAAGGATTACGATTTCTTAATCGTATAATGGGAATAAAAATGTACAAATACGTAGAACATAATACAACTAGTATTTTGTACTACTTTTGTGGATTATGTTAATCGCTATGAGACATAAGATTTTTGTACACTAGTTACTTAGCTCTCCTCTTGATACTCATTCTCAGTTAACAACGTTTGTTAAGTTCAATTGAAGATTCAATAACTCATAGTTTAGCCTAGCGATGGAAGGGAAACTTTCAAGACTAGAAGTTACAAAAAGTAGCTTGAACTTGATAAGAATTTTTAATGGGCGAGGGGATAGTTTAAAACAAGCTTCGCAATTTAATTACTAATTTTAGTTGTTGCACCCGTCTTTGGCCCTCATACAGAATACGCTAGGATCGTGTTTAATTAATTACTTGCTGTAATAATAAATACCAAAGTACATTCAGTTCAACATCTTCATCCATTTTTAAATAATTCTATCAAAACAATTCAGTTTAAGTTGGAGTTAAATTGTCACAATATTTAAGTGTTGAAACAAGAATAATATTCATGCTCAATTCTAAATACCGTTATGGTCCTTGTACTATGTTAAAATATTTACATTAAAAAATGAAGTTTTTAAGTTACAATTAAATCATCACAACAGTTTTAAATATTCAAATTGCCTGCACGCTATCAGCATCAATTAGCATCAATTAGGCAAAGAGCACAGATACCGACAACTATTGGCTCTATTTTATACTATTAGGAATTGACGTTGTCCACAGATTTTTTTTCCCATGAGAAATAGGATTTTAAATTAAATGGGTTAATTAAGAAAATAATTTTTTCTGATATATTTTCTTCTTTCTCTCTCTCGGCATATTTATCACGAATAAATTGTCCTATTCGCTTGTCTAATAGCTAGCGCACACACGTCGTGGATGGACCGGGTTCAATTACCGATGAAAGAGCATTGGACGCATTACTTTGGTTCGAATCCCACTTGAAACTGTACGTCAACGTCTCATATAGTCTTAGTGCTCCAAAACGACGCTAAACGTCAACAAACAAAGAAGTTATTTAATACTGGAACATGTAAATCCATTCGTCACTGGGATTTTCAGATCATTAAGAGTGTATGTTATCATTAATGTTATCTTACAGCCAAATGGTAGCCTCCGTGTGCTCTTGATGTACTACATAGTTCTGTGTTGGATTCCTGGCGGGAGACAGAACTGACTTAGCATGTTGAGACATCGGGAAGACATTTGAATTAAGAAATCTGATATAAAACCAGGAAAAATGGACAAGCTTTCTGTTACTCAATTCAAATTGCGGTGGACTGACTCCATAATAAAGGGTAACGGTACAAATATGCAAAGGTGTTTTAACAGTTGGTCAGAGAGAAGAAAGCATATCACTTATAGATGTATTTTTGTATAGACATCTCATATTATCGTCAAACCCACATCACGACTTCGAAAGATATCAAGGTGTTTTTTTTTAGTTTGATGTTTGGTTACAGATAACCGCGTTGCTCCGGCAATATAGCTGTAACTTCAGGTTAGCCAATCTTATACGCGCCTTGAGGAGTTATTACCAACAATGTTTCAGAAGGTACGCGAATTTTTTTGTGCATTATTCCGGAAAAATAATGTAAGTATTTCTTGGAAATTTACTCATTTTATTTTCCTTATTAAATAGTTATTTTGGGGAAGCGCCATAGAGGAGAAGACACACAGGGCATTTTCTTCGGGCGACAAGAGCATCATTCAATTAAGTCATCAATGGACTGAAATTGTATGATGTCACGTCTGTCTCGTTGCCATGGTGATCGTAGTTTTATTTTCTAAACAGCATGGCCTAAGAACCTAAGTACACAACGAAAGATAGTGACGTGTTAACTTCCGGATTGCAAACATTAGAGTAAAAGAAACACTTGTATATATTTTTTAAAAAAATCAATAAATGAAACAACGAAAACATAGAAAAAACAAGCAACTAGGTAAATAATATGTTAAAATATATCAAACGTTGAAAGTGAAATATTTCCTCTGATATCACAATGTTGTGATTTACACATTGGAAGGTTACGTTGTGTCAAAATAAATTTAGCTTATTTATTATCGGATACTAAATTTAAATAATTCTGGAAATTTTTTATTTAGTTACCTTTACTATCACACATTACATTCCAAACGTGTAGGTCTACAGAAATAGTGTTTAAAATTTACGCTGAACCACTCATAATTGATTGTTTTCCTGTTGTACTGTCAGTATATATTTTAAAAGTAAGTAGGAAATATAAGGAAAGATCCAATGCATATTATCAGATCAGAAATTGGTCCAGATTGAAAATTCTCAGAACGCGTATGGTTACAAGCTTCGTGTCTTTTTTTTCTGATTAATTGATTGATTGATTGATTCTTTATTTTGAAGCCACTGTAACTATACACTCATATTTTAAAGAGTGGGCGTAAAATATCTAAATGTGCTAATATAATTAACATTATTTTCAAATAGACAATTATTTTTCCTTGTAGACAAATTGCATATTTGTTCTACTTTCATTGTACCGAGAGCTAAGTTTGCACCTTAAAGTTTTTACATTACGTATAGTTGCCTTTGTTGATTGTGCATTACGTAGTAATGGCGCTGGTATTACTTAAGTAATTTCTATTTTATCAGATTACCTAGAGAACTGGCCACTGTAGAAAAAAGTTCCTTATATGTTACTTCGTTAATTACTAATTTCACTGGTAAATTTTCTAAATAGTGGTCCCATATTCTTAATCTGTATCTTTTCCTGCCAACTTTACCTTGTCTTCAAAATATTCTAAAATTCTTATTAACTGTGTTCTTATTAACAGTATACTTCATAGTATTCCTATCACTTCATGCATTTTTTTTTAAAACAAAAAAAACATGGCGATCACAGTAGCATAGACCGCATATATGTCCTAAATGTGTTGCCAATCCCCATAAATTAAATTGCCTGTTTTTGTACTATTCTATTAAATTTTTACTAATTTTATCCTATTTTATGGCCCAAGAACATATGCGGTCTATGCTACTGATCACCATGGTAACGAAGAGGAAATGAGTGCATCACTATTTCGGTCTATTACCAAAACATTTTTCAATCAGAATAGAAGCAACCTTTACAGAGCGCTTCCAATTGAGAACAATATTAATTAATTTACCCAATGTACAATTAATATACTCACACAAGGAAATAATACATCAGGAGGGGGAAAGGACGTTTCCTTCCGAACAATTGGAAAGAGATGTAGAGTAAACAAAGCAATATTATTGTTAAATTTGAAAAGACTCGTCCTCTTACGTTGTATTCCATGAAATTTTCTTGACCTATTAATGTGAGTAATTTACAGTTGATTCATAATCGATTGGTTTCAGTGGGTTGTGTGGAGTTGTGCAATCAATGAGCACCGTACATTGTGAAGAAGATTCAACATGTCTGAGAAGAAGTGTCTTTAGTATTCGACTGAACACTTGAAATTTGGATTCAACCTATATCCTTCAAACGTACAACTTTCTTTCTGCTTTCTTTGTAAAAAGACGTTTTTAAGTGAAACTATGAAGCCTTGACGAGTCAAAGACCACCTTCTAAAAATCCACCCAGATAAAGTCGATAAATCTATTTCGTTCTTTCAAAATCAAGTCAAGATATAAGTCCCGAAACACCGTGAGGAAGCCTTTTGAAAATCTTCACCGAACGTCTAAAAAGGACTCCTTCCTTCTTATATAGTGTCTTTGTTAGAATAATAGCTAGATCTGGACACCTTCACACTATCGAAGAAACACTGATATTACCCGCGGTTAAAGTAATAGCTAATACAATGTTAGGACCGGCTCAAGCACCTGTGTCAAATCCATTCCCTTGAGTAATAATAGTGTTTCAAGAAGAATTGATGAAATGCTACCGATGTTCAAGTTACACTTATCAACACGTTAAAAAAATACAGAACTTGTAATGCAGATTAATGAATATGATAAGCAGGTAAACTGATCATTCTTTTGACAAATATCCATAGCAAATAACATAGCTGTATCAAAGTATTCTGATTTCCGGGGTCAACTTTGATAAAAGGTAAAGCATCAATCTGTTATAGCTGATACGAACAATCATTATCAAATGCCTTTTCATGTATCCTTTCCACCACGAAATAGAATCAGGTAACTTTTGTCTTCCAGCAGTCCAGAACATGGCTCCAACACATTCAACAGAGTGATGTTAAAATACGAATTTTGATTTTTGTGGTATTATTTAATATTTTCTTTTCTCTGCAATTTCTTCACCTCTAGAGATCTTCGAAATACGTTGTAAGGGAATTTTCTGACCTTTCTTAGGAGAAGTTTTGAACATGACGCCCCTAGATTGTGCAAGTACCTAATTGTCCTATTTCAAAGTGTGTGGGTTTCCGCTCTGTGACCAAAATGCCGCCCAAACTAAGCCGGTTTTGGGAAGGTTATGTTGCGGCTTTTTATGACGCCCACTTTAGTGTTTCTGTCATTAGAAAACAGTGGAAGAAGAATGGTTGCAACATCAGTTTAAGTGGAATAAAAAATGTTATTGAAAGGTACAAGGGCAACGAAGCTCCACCATTTGTATCACCAAGGAAGTTGCCTAGGAAGCGGGAATGCACCAAGGTACCTCCACCATGCAGAGGAAATTTCGCAAAATGGCAATGCAAGAAAATCCGCCAACACAAAGGTGTATGGCTAATCGTCTCGACGTGTCTTTGGGGACTGTGAGCTGGACATTACACCATCAACTCAAGCTGGAAAAAGTCATGAAAGCTCGCGGCCATCTTCTCACTGATGCCCACCAAAAGGAACGAAAGTGTAACGCCCGGAAGCTGTACGAACGGCATCTGGCAAAACAAAGGTGGATGTACGTCGTAACGCTCTATGAAGCATGGATTTACCTTTCCGACTGCGGCAAACCGAGAGCCATCATGTACCGGGAGAAAGGCGCCAAGAACTTCAGAAGGTGGGTCCGTGTCTGTAAAGAATCCTTCCCAAAAGGGTTTATGGTCGTTGCTGGCTACTGTTACCGAGGTAAACTGAAGATTCGTAGGGTGGCGAAGATATTGGATTCCGTTTGAAACAGTGAAAACTACAGTTGCAACCCACGATACGAGCGCTCGTTTGGAGACTACATAAACTACAAAGGACTATCTCTTATGGAACAGCAATTCGGCACTTCGCTCCGGAATGTAGGAGATATCATCTTGGGTTGGTGACCAAAAAGCACGACCTACCTGGGATTCAAGCCTACTCCTGGACAACGTTTTGTACATTTCTTGTTCAATTTTCTTGCTGTTTCGTGTAAACAAAGGACATTTCGGCCCACGTTTCTTTAAACAACGCTATCTGAAATAAAGTGTGTACAGATGAGAAAGCCCAGCCATATTCTAGCTTACATTTCTTTACGAATGTTTCTTTTCCTTTGCGCGATTTGCTACACTGTTTCGAGACGGTCCCAAACAGTCACAATATCAGGGAAAGGCAGTGTTCTGCATTGACTCAATGAATTCCGTGAGTTGTTGCAGTCTCTCATTAGAAGGCTAGTTTACCACACAAAATGCTTTATGGTGCGGAGCATATGTCCGGTGTTTCTGGATGGGGACAGCTGAAATTTGGCATTTTTTCTTCTTTTCTATTATGTGTCCTCTGGCCGAAGTTTGAGTCGGATCTGATCCTGCCTTGTTCTGTACGTTGCTTGTGAGAAAATAATAAAATCCCAGCTCAAAGTGTGTGCTGTTCAAACACTTTCGTTATACCACGTTATCAATGGTGCTATTTGTTCACTTTCTCCTGTTTATACGTCTCTGACTGCGGCTATCTTACAGGAGAAAGTACAATAATACATTTAATTAAGTAGTGATGCCACGAAACAAGACAATCATAATTTTCGAGACGATAAGTAATGTGAAAATTGATTAAAAATATCCCTGAATTACCGCTTTTAAGAAATAGAATTTACGGGAAAGCATTCTTTATGTACCAATAAGCATACAGAAAATAATTACGAAATGATTGCAAACAAAAGTGGAGAATAGTATTACAGGTGCAAGAATGGCATTTTTTATTATTTAGATATCGTGACTATACATATCTAGTAGTATAATTTTTCTAGCCTACAAAAACAACAACAAAAACAATTATAATACCAAAAAACAATTTTGTGTACGGGACTCGAACCACCTTCAATCACATTTATTGATTGATTTTACGCTCTTGCGTTAACCAACTGCGCTACCGATTTCGTACATGATATATATCCTATTCTAGGATATTTAGGATCAGTGGCGTCGGAAGTATTTCTCAGCTGGGGGGGCAAACTGCTGTCTTCAAAATAGATACGGGAATGTAACATAGGTAAGATAATACGAATATATGTTTGTAATGTAACTATATTGATTTGATTTGTTAATAATAATAATAATAATAATAATAATAATAATAATAATAATAATAATAATAATAATAATAATAATAATAATAATAATAATAATAATGTAATGAAGCCCAAAACAGTTTCAGGAGAGTGAAATTTCCATCTATTAGAGGCATCTTAGTTTACATCTTTAGATTAATTAATCCCGTGTCAGTTTGTGCTGGATTTTGGTCTGGTGCAGAAATTTTCTACCACTGAAATCAGAATAAAACATATAAAATTGTAAAATTTGTACTCCTCACAATGATTGTTTGTAAGTACAAATTTTACCGTTTTATATACTGGTACATATTTTTAATTGTATTGGATATGGCCACACTATTAAAGAATCTTAATTCTACTTAAATCACTTGGAAGTGAGGAAATTAAAATTATATTTTTAAAAATCCAGTTCTGGTGTTGCAGTACACTGTAATATTAGAAATTGCTATTTAGAACCTCAAATTTTGTAGTAGAAAGTAACTTGTACATTATAAAACAGGCTACATGATTAAGTAAAAAAAATAAGAAAATATATTCTACCTACTTGACTTCGTACCAGAAATAAAAAAATGGAATTTTCACTAAAGACTTCATAAAATTTATATAGAAAATTCAATTACACTAATTTTCCAGAGTTATTTGTATTTTTACTACACTTACTTCAGTATATCCAGTTTGTTATTACATTCACCTCTCTTCCTAATTTCATTATATTCACTTCACTTCACACTAATAAAGTACGACACAATTAATAAGAAATAATTCAAGTTTATATTGAATTTTAAGTGCTATTTTGTATTTTAAATAATTGGTTATAACACGCGTAATATTTTCACTTACGTAATTCTACATTTATTTATTTTCAAAATTGACCAATAGTATCTTTTCTTTCGCTTGCCTTTGATATGAATTCTTTTGCAATGGGGTTTAAATCTGGTCGCTACACATATGCAAAAACAGCAGATGAGCCAATCTTTCCTGCGTCATGGACGTCCTCAAATATGTCTTTAGACGACGCAAATAGCTGAATGATCTTTCACAAATGCTCAAGAAGATGGCATAGTGAGAACGAAAGTCCCTAGACGAACAACTTGGTCGAGAAGGTTGCGAACAGTTTGGATTTCAGCACTAATAATTTTTAATATTCTGATGGTCGTCAGCGACTCAGTCGTCATCAAAGTAGGTGGAAGCAGCCTGAGCAGAGCTCATTATCTATCCAAGTTAAAATCCGACGAGTGAACTCCCAATTCCTGCTTGAAATATTCTCTTGAGAGAGGCACACCAGCACTTATAGCTCCTGCAGAAAGTATCTTCTAGAGTTTTATGGGTTGTTTGAGGCCTGGCTGTTTGAAACGACGCTGCACTTCATTCAACAAATAGACAATGATTTCGAAGTAAATTTTTGGAAGATCTGATACAGGTTCTAGGGTAGCTGCTATAGAAGGATTATCAGTCTCCTCCAATCTAATTGGTGCTCTCTTTGATCTTGATCAAGTGGGCAATTTTAAGTGTAGCCTGTCTGCATTTTCCTTTGCTTCCTTATAGATGTTTTTAAAGGCACTGTTCGTTCGTACGTTTCTCAGAGTGTCCTCTAGATAGAATCACGGCTGATCTTTTAGCTCCAGAAGCAGAAGCTTCAGAATTTTGAAGCACTTGCGCCAGTTGTCCGCAAGGTACAAAAGCACGTATACTGACTATGAGAAAAAAATATCATTCCGAATGTGTTCATTCTTTTCAAATACCCTTTTAGAATTACTTTTTGATCATCATTTGGACCACTTGTATTACTGATGGTTCTTTTCCAACGTAATTTGAATTCGTTTGTAGTAGATTGAAATCTGATTAGAGATTTTTGCCTAACACACCAGCTTGTAGAACAAACAGGAAGCAAATGTTTAGGATTACTTTCGTTGATAGTTTTATAGGGTTCAAGAACAATGTCGGCGTGCGTGTGTTGTCTATCGTTTTGCAGAATCCAAGTTGATATTTCTAACGTCTTTCACTATGGCCCGCACGTCACACAAAGATTCGTATTTTCGTGCTACTTCCTGCAATGGAAGATCTAATGCATGATCATTGCAATGAATGTATACAGCTTTCGGATGTTGAGTCGAAGTTATCTTCTGCACACCATTCACTCGTCCTGACATGATACCTACACCATCATGACACCGTTCGCGTATATTTTCTGCATTCAGGTTAGGTTTCGTTAGAATGTCTTTGATCATGAATTCTGTTTCCGACTTTCTGCCATGTGGGGTGATCATTTCCATAAATATTTTGTTGGGTTTGATGAATCAGAGCCAATACAGCGCACACAGAGACAACTGTTCTTTCTTTGAAATATCAGTCGTGAAGTCGGCTATGATTGCATAAAATGGAGACTCTTTAACTTCTGCCACAAGTTTCCCTATATTGCATGTCCCATAGTCTTTAAAATTTCATTCTTTCAATCAGCACTAAGCCAGTTATCCTGTCGATTAATCCATTTGCTGAGAACAGGCACATCCATTTTTCTTTCATCCAGGAGTGACATCAAATTACCCGTACTATGCAAATGTCCACTGATTGCTTGACCGCTGTGAGCTAAATATCTAACACTACTACTCGTAGTTATTATAAGCAGTGACCGTCTTCCTTATTCTTGTTTACAAACTTGGTACGAACTTGGTAGGTGTTCTGTTTCTGAACTCATATCTTAACCCTTTCACTACCACTGGGACATATGTGTTCCACGATACATTCTCAGAGGACCCCTGGTAATTTACCACATTTTATTGCTATGAATCGATGTTCCACTGGTAAAGAGAAGCCTGCTAATGGTTCACAGAATTCTTATTAACATTATCAAATAGACAGTAGTGGAAGTGAACGTGAACAAAAAGTGATAATAGAACAGATGAAAGTGAGGAAGAATGTGCTAGTGATAAAGCAGTGGTTGCATGTACTGAAATTTGGAAAAGGATGCCGAAATGTAAAATATTTGTACTTATAAATACGACTCAACTGTTTTTTTCTGACAATATACGTATCATAATTGGAAATACAAGATGATCATTCATGTCAATACCACTGGGACATATAGGTCCCACGTAAAAGTATCAGCGGGATACATAATGTCCCACCCTTCCCACGTCGAAAAACGAAACGGTGGAATTTATATATATATATATATATATACACGTTTGAAAACAACTTAAAATAGCCAAATTTTAATGTTTCTCACTCCGAACAAAATGGCAGTGAAAGGGTTAAACGAACGGAACGACAATAGAGTTCGCATTTTTCATATGCTCTGAATTATTAATCCTACCTTATACATTTTTCCTCCTCACTACAAAACTTACTGCACTCTGCATATTGTTTGTAAGAACATTAATTTAACTTTATGGAAAATGTATTTAGGCCCTAAATATCTTGTTACTCATTTAAACTGTTATATTTTTAAAACTTTAAAATCTCGCTCAACGACTCGTTTCACATTGCAGACTTACGATTACTTAAACAACAATTTTAAAAGAATTTACAATGTTTTGAGAATCAATGGAAATAAAGAGATTTTCCAATTCTTTTTCCTAACTCTTTCTATCTAACATGGGGGCAGAAAAAGTGCCCGGACTCTTGTTTCAAAGAGAAAGATGAATCTGGAATAGAGAATTTTTTCACATTACTATAAAAAGCAAAATTTAGTTCATATAATCAGTGTTGTGTGATGTTTTTACAGTCTGAAAATGAGGGGGCAAAACGAGTATCTTGCCCCCTTTGAAGATTTCAGGAGGGGCAACTGCCCCCCTTGCCCCCCCGGTTCCGGCGCCCCTGTTTAGGATTATATATATAGAAAGTAGCTATCGGGCTCAAGCCCTTCCTGCAATAAATTTGTAATCATTTTTTCGCATTGCACCTACCAGAGTTGGCGTGGGTGAATGAAAACTTGACCCACGACCCACTGACCCACCATCCACCAAGACCCATTCTGACCCACGACCCACCATGATCCACGACCCACTCTGACCCAACACCCACCGTGACCCACCACCCACAATGAATCACTCTCATCCACTGTGACCTACTCTGACTCACCGAAATCCATCGTCATCAACTCTGAACACAATCCACGCCCTCTTCTATACTGACTAAAGAGTTTACACTTGTAATAAAACAAGACTGTGAAATTGTCACTAATCGGAATTTGAATTTCTAGTCAATCGCTCAACCACCACTCTCTTATAATAACGGTGGATCTGCCCTTTACAATATCAAATTGTAAAGTGTTTATCAGTGAGGAAATTGAAGCACTTCGAGGTGGGGAGAAATTACTGTGTGCCTAAAATATACTTGTACTAAGAGAGTATTCTTGCAAGTGTTAATTTCTCAACGCATTCCAAAAGAAACTTCTATTCACAGGAAAATATCCGTGTACAATATGGAAAAGATTATGGTTTCTCAGTTCACAGTATTTTTCTTACAAAAACTTGAAAAATCAGTTTTTTATAGTGTATAAAGGTGCTCGGGTACCCTATGTGAGAGCATCTCCATAAAGTATGCTCATAATTGTAATTTGTGTAATCACTAAAACACCACATTAAATTTAAGTTACAAATATGTATAATTGCAATTATTATGAATATTTATTCAAAGTAGTTTACCTAAAACAAAGAAGACACTTATTAAAAATTAGGTACAGAGTTGAATAACACAAATAAGCCATTAGTAATACAAGTATACATTTTCCATAAGTCGTAATTTGCCATCTTAAAACAAATCTGAAATCGGGTTTATTTCCTGTTGGCCTCCAGAACTTTTTAGTGGTAAATAATCTGCAGCGAAATGATGTCCATCCTTCAGCCAAGAAATAACTAGCTCGTGTACTTTGAGCTTGTCTAGCGGTGGGCCATTAACATTGATGAACAACAAGTTAGACCAGCGTTTCCCAACCGGTGTGCCGCGAGGAAATCGAAACAAAATTATTAATTCTATAGCAACCAAATTGCAAGACATAGGAAAAAATGTATATTTTTGTATTCCACATTACTATGAATTTCTATCATGGAAAAAAATATTGTAATTGTAATATATTATTCTATATCTATTACTGTGTAGCAGACAGTATTTCTGCTCGCACACATTTCCACGGTTAGCTGCTATGTTACGCTTCAATTGAGAGTCATACTAACACCGAGAAATGGAAGCACTTGTATGGTACGCGTCAAATGAACGTTCGTAGGACATTCATTCGCACGTGAATGACAGAACAACACTTTGTTCAATAGCTGTGTTTTGACTTCCACGCATCGCAAGCTGTGTGATTGCAATAATATGCACCGGTTTTGGTTAAAACAGCAAAGTTAAAAGTACAAGACATTTGTTTGTTCGTTCGTTATTTAGTGGTCTTCGTTCTTAGTGAAAGGTTGGATACAGTTTTCGAAAAAGAAAGTGTATTTTTAAAAATCTGAGTCCTTTATTTCATTGCAATTGTTTTCTATTTAAAATTAGAATAAAAAATAAGCATATTGAATTAGCATGGGGAAAAACCAGTGATCGAGCTTTCATCTCTGTGAGAAGGAGATCAGTAATCACAGAAAAAAATACGATGGTATTTTATATTTGCAAATAATAATAATAATAATAATAATAATAATAATAATAATAATAATAATAATAATAATAATAATATCTATGAGTGTGCCGCGAGAATGCAACTTACACCGCTGCACCACTTAGTGTGCCGCAAATTTAAAAAGGTTGGGAAACGCTGAGTTAGACAATGTTTGAGCACTTAGTCTATTCTGTAAATTCATAAGGCGAAATCCCATTTCGCACTCTGTCGTGGAAATTGATAATACTTCTACCCGATTTCTGCAACTCCTCATTGACAATCTGCTTGTTAGACTTAAATCTGATAATTTTTCTCGGTCAGTTTTGAATACTCAGCAAGAAGTATCATCTTTCTATTACCATACAACATCTTTTCCATATCGACCATGCCAGTGGGCAATGTCGACTCATGGAGAACAGAAACTTCATCTACCACACCTTCGATAGGAAATCTTGTGCATAAATTATCAATTAAAGGCTGATAAACTGATGATTTCTTATTTGTTTATAAATTAATTTTTCTAATTACACATGAAGGTTTGATGCCATTACCAAGTTCCCTCCCCCGTCTAGAAAGCGAAGGGGAAAGAGGTTCCTGAAAAGTGTTCAGAGGTGAATGGGAATTTACCTCGTTCTTCCCCTTCAATTACCACACTGCTGTTTGCCATGTGCCAAATTACGATGAATTTAAATTAAATTATCACAGTATAATTATTTCCTTGTTGAATTATCAATACTTTTCAGTGGAAAAAAGGATGAAATTTGAAAGTTCCAAATCAAGGTAAGTAGACCAACGTAAAGGGGAAAAAAAGTGTAAAATTTTCCATATAATTATGCGGATTCCATCCCATCTTGCCTAATCCCATCTCGCTTAACGATTTATCAGCCGCTGATATCTCCAAGATAAGAATGCCCGCCATTTTAGGCAAGATGGGAGTTCCCATCTTGCCTACTCCCATCTTGCCTAAGATGTAAGAAGGGAATTTCTGCACTAAAGAAGGAATTTCTGTAGAGGGAATTTCTCCATTAAAGAAGGAATCATTTTAACCAGATGTTTCAATCAATATTCGCCGTTCGAATATGTCTGCAGTACAGATACATGGGACATTATTATTATATTTTCTGAAACCATCACAAATCTCGGGATAACAATTGATCCATATTTTGAGTGGAAACCCCGTTCAACGTTGTGCGTAAGAAAGCGTTCTGGTCTTTTCATTCACTCACCAGACTAAAGAAAATTCTTACCATTGACACAAAATCACTCCTTGTAAAATCTCTAATATTTCCTCACCTCGAATATTATGATGTAGCTCTATCAGACTTAAATGAAGAACTGTTTATAACGTATCCAAAACGCCTGTATACGGTTTGCTTATAATCTTAAACGATCAAACAGCTGGGACTAATGAAAATTTCCGATAGACGTTATCTGCATCGACTCACACTTCACTAAGATTTTGCGCTTTCAACAACCCTCTTACTTATTTCGACGATTGCAACCATTAAATGCTCATCACGATCACGATACAAGATCAGGTGTAAATAAACTCTTTTCACTTCTCCTACACTCCTCTAAATATTACTAGAAATCATTCTTTGCATCCACTGTCCGTGCATGGAATGATCTTCCACCCAACATACGACAATCTCAGTCAATCAATCTATTCAAGAAGTCGGTTGAGCAGACCATCCATGGGTCTCTCTAGGCCAGTATCAACCTAGGGATTGCAAGAAGCTTTCATGGAGGTCGCGAAGATTATTGGAAGAGATAAATATAATTAGAATCTAATACAGAAAAGTATTTTTAAATATTATTTTGAATTTTGTTGTGATAGGCATATTTTTTTATACATACTGTTAAGAACAACAAAAAATGGTGTCTTCCCACTTGAGTACGTTCCCATTTTCGTACATGTCAAAATCCTTCCCAGTTGCGTACAAGTGCCAGATGCAATGAAATGCCATAATTTAAAAACGAGATAAGAATTCCCATTTCCGTACAGGTTCAATAGCTGGTACTATTTCTGTGAATTTTTGTTTGTTTTTGAGCAGAGCTGGATGTGGAATCTAAAGGTTTTGTTTCGAGTAGCAGCCACAACGAATAAGAGCCCCTAAATAGTTTCATTTTGCACGCCAGCACCACCTTCTTTATTGGCAGACATTTAAGAGCTACAACAAACTTTCTTCCCAATTTTTTGTAATTCATGCAGATATTGAAAGTTCAATAGAGGAAACTAATGTGATTCCAGTGGTTTTCAGCCTTCTCCCGAACAAGAGAAAGTATATATATGAAAGGTTAAAGTCCTGAATTGGAATCCTGAAGTTGTAATGGTAGACTTCAAGGAAGCAGTAATAAATTCTTTTAGCACAATTTTCCCTTCAGCTTCCATAAGTGGGTGAAATTTTCACTTTAACCAGAGTCTTTGGTTTAAGATACAGGATTTGTTCTTGGTTACAGACTACAAAAACAATTACTTCAGGTTCGAATGTTTGCGTCATTAGCTTTTCTTCCGTTAGAAATGGTCGACAGTGGTTGACTGTCTATTCAAGAAGGCATCCCCTAAGCTTGAGCAGTTCTATGGTTATTTCCTTGACCAGTGGCTAGAAAATTCTACAGTCCTAATTAGCATGTGGTACTGTCATAAAAAACGCCATAGAACAAATAATCCCGCAGAGGGTTGGGATAATAGATTAAATACTCTGCTAAATAAGCAAAATCCTCATGTCATCGAATTAGTCCGTTTTCTCAAGTTAGAAGCCAGGAGAAGTGACCATGCTTACGACGTAAAGTATTTCAGCTTGCAAGGTAAAAAAAAAGGACATATGCAGCTTGAAAAAAAAAGTTTTGGGCAGTTTCGATGTTTCAAAAGATGTTAGATGATATTTGGTTGCACTTTCATATATTCATAAGTTGTCATAAACTGTAAATCGTATATCTATATATATTGATAAGCATTACTTATAGATGGTGGTAGCAACGGTAAATGGCCTACTGCACATGGACCAAGATCATAGAAGATCCAGATCAGGGGCGGTCTGGCCAGGTCGGCATGTCGGCAATCGCCGAGAGCCCCGGAGATGTGGGGCCCCCAAGAACAATACGATACATTTTTGGTTGGTATTAAAAACGTTTACTACTCCATCGCATTCAAGCATAGGATGTGTGAAAATTAGTGTGCAATTGCCACTGCCCCAGGCTTACTGATCTGACGAAAATGTTGATTTTTTAAAATTCTAACCCTTTACTTTTCTCTTCTTCTCTAAATATATCTGAAAATACTTTGTATTATATGTTTATTTGTAATAATCTATGTGTGAATGTGACATATATATGTGTGTGTGATTGTGAATGTAATTTTTGTTGTGATTTCATGTTCGTCATTTCAATTATTATTTTATAAATACTTCGTAGTGTCATATTAATTATGATGATTGTATGGTCAAGTGGTAGACAAGGCATGATTAGCCTTAGTTTCACCATGTAAAATAAGACTAAATAAATTAATAAAATATTGGGAATCTCTGTCAACTAGAATATAAATATATAATAAACACTACACAACAAGAAAGCCAGTGGTGCCCACCCCCCCTCATGTCTATGACGCACCCCCCCTCAATTGTTTATCCGTAGGTGATCTTCCATGAAGAAAAACCTTTTCGATTAATTTTTACCCCCCCCCTCAAACATATTTATATAGATTTTTAACCCCCCCCCAAATATTTCAATGACGCAGTTTGCGTCATAGCCCCCCCTTGTGGGCACCCCTGAGAAAGCACAGGGGGGGAAGGCGATTTAGTAAATTTAGTTCACTTTTAGCTTGTTTTGGGAATACTGGAAGATGATTGGCTGACAGGAGCCAATCAGAAACAGGATAAAAATATATACTTTTAATGAATTGTGCTCCTGATATATATAAAAGTAGCAGCAGATACACTTTATGAGATTGTTGTAGTTAAACATGGCTGTGACTTACTTGGAGAGTATACGCGGTGGGAAGTTAGTGCGTTATGAAGAGTACATATAACGTATTAATAGAGTTTGTGGTAATAAAACCTATTGGAAGTGCAGTGAAGGTTGTAAGGCTACTATTGTTCTAGTGGAAGATTCTGTTGTGCGTACGTCGGGTCTGCATGCACATGAGCCCAATACTGCAAGGAAACGAGGGAAAATATTGGTGAACAAAATGAAAGAAGAAATAAGAAGAAATCCTACCTCTACTGTGCCAGCAATATATAGTATTACAGAAACGTAAAGAACTTCAACTTGGTCGAATTTTTTATAATTTCAAAAATCAAGCCTCAATATTATTCTAGTGAATAATAATGTCACCTTGGAAAAACCAAAAGTATACAAATAAGTTATTATTGGTACAGTCCGATACTGGAGGAAGGACACCAGAAAACCCAAAACATTATATAACGAAAACATTTTTGTTTTATGGAATGGTGAAAGCGGTGATTTCCCGCATACGTCACAAAACTATTATTTCATAGTCTAGAATGCACTGGTTTCGAAGGACATGAGAAAGAAAAATAACAAATGAGGAATACATAAAAACTCCTGGTTTTCTAAACCAGGTGATCAGTTTTCGGAGTCTCTCAATCGCACACGTACGGTTGAAGTCAATCCGTCTCGAACTCTCAAGTTGGACATTATCGGGCAGGTGGAACAATTTGCTAATTGTCCACTGTTGTAACGCGGAAATATTGTCGTCGTTCAGGGACAGCGCCAGGAACGCTTGATGGGGTGGGCGGAAAGAGGCGGACCTAGTTGCTGGGTGGGCGGACAACGAAAATGAGAACTGGGCAATGTAGACATTTTTTGACAATAATTAAATTTCAATTTTTATACTCTTTTGTTAGCTAAAGCTCAGACCGAAATAGGGTAGAAACAAGGATGTGGAAAACAGCTGTGTTGGCCTTATAGAAGGTGCCATTCCAGCATTCACCTGGTAAGACTGAAGAACTGCAGGACTTAGGATGGGCTGCGGGAGTTCGTGGCAATATGCTCGACCTACCGAATTCCGCGTGGCACACACACTACCTCTACTTTCAGCTTTTTAAACAATAAGAACGGTGTGTTCTGTGTAGTCGAAGAAGTTCAAGACTACCTCCTCTCCCTCCGAGAATGCACATGAATGCATAGAAATAAAAGAAGGTTCAAACAACGCAGACTAACAGATAATACTCTACTTTTCGTTAATAACATAAAATACACAATAAGTAGGTAAAGTAAAACAAGGATAAAATAGCCTGCTGCAAATATTTTTATCTTTGAAGTATTTATTACAAGAAAGCAAGAGACAAAAAGTATAAATGAGTAACTTCAGAAGCAATGCTATCGTCTTCGCTCTCTCCAACATCTAGTTCATTTTCACTTTCCTCGAAATCGAACACTTCAAATTGCGAATCCTGGTTGTCACATGTATTTGTCTTTTTTGTCTTTTTCCCCATTGAAGAAGAAGGATTATCTTATCACTAACATCAACGGATTGAAAATCGCGCTTCTTTGAACACGAGAAAGACACCGAGCCTGAGAAGAAATCGCTAAATTTCTTCGACATATTAGCTGAACAAGCACCGACCGCCAAGACTTCTGAACGCAACATAAATCAACTCAACAATGCTATAATAAGGGTTTTTACAAATCTGTTTAATGCCACACGGGTAAGACATGTGGTACATTGCTGTAAACAATTGCAAGTTGGAACCCTCTTATAAGAAGCTATCTCGCCAACACAAAGCAAGGGCGCCGATTCCTCTGTAAATTTGGGGGGGGGGGGCATTCAGATGCAGAAGGCATGCATGAGGATTTTAAGAGAAATTGAATTCAAATCATGCCAAATATTGTATAATCATAAATAAAATGCGGGGGCGCACATGGGCTTTGGGGGAGACCGGGCCCCCTTGGGCCCCCAGGATCGGCGCCCTTGACACAAAGCACTACTCTCCTCCCTCTCTTTCTCAAAATGAGACAATAGATAATACTGGCCAGCTCTGTCCATTATTTAGTTGGCTTTTTAAAAAGCACTTTTTTTTTTTCAGTGCAGCACATACAAACACTGGCGTTTCAATAGCACGATTGTGCGTGTGTGTTAAACTTCAATTCATTAATCACGACTTTTGGCATCATTATATTACTACAAGTATCTGTCTTAAGAACCTATTACATTACAATCGAAAGTAATACCTATTGCTTGTGAAGTACAGGATGTCACCTTCAGTGCCGGATTTGCGTATAAGCTAAACAAGCTATAGCTCTCTTGGGGGCCCCAAAAATTTTAAAGAAAAAGTGGCTGTAATGTCATTTCCAAATAATAAGAAAAAGCAAATAAGATAAAACGCACATACAACAACGGTGTTCTGTACTGTTATGTATTAAGCTCTCATGAAGCAAGTAATAGGGCCCTGTTTTCCAACCCGCCTGCAATGGAATTTCTGTTGCCCAGCCCCGCTTATAATGGAACCCTCGTTTCCCAGCTCCGCTTGTAATGGGGATTTTGTTTCAGAACCCCATTTGTAATCGGGACCCTGTTTTTCAGCCATTACACTTAGCTACTTTAATAAGACTTCACAGCATAAGTGATACAGTATCTTGTATGCGGATAGAACTCTAGTGCTACCCTTTCTTGTACTATTTGGAATTCGACAAGAAATTGATTCTGGTAACAGCGGATGCTTAAGAAGAAGGCATGAAACGACAAGCTCAGAAATAATATTAAAATATAAAGGAATTACAGCCCTAAGAGGCAATAATCTTTACATCGCGAAATTATAGCTATTTTATTTCGCTGTATGTAAGTATGAAAAGTAGTTTGCAGAAGTATTTTCATAACTTTCAGAACTTGGCACTGATTTTCATAGTGATCTATAGAGTTGAGTTGATTTTGAGTTTAACGTCCCTTTCAGCAGCGAGGCTACATGAGACGGGACCTACTGAGTAACGTGGAATCCGAACCACATGAGCACCCACAGGGAATCGAACCCGGGTCTCCCACGCCAAAGGTGCGTACGCTAACCGCTTAGCCACGGAGGAGCTCATATAGTGATCTATAGAGTGCAATAATGGATCACTAAAGGCAGGGGCGGATCCAGGGGGCGATCGCCCCCCAGAATTGAATATGTTTTTATTTTAAAAATAAAACCTATCCTAAGAATTTTCATCTTTGTATTATAAACGTAAAATAAAACCTATTGACTTCGAACGATGCCCCCCCTAAACATTCAGAATTGAACCGCCTCTGACTAAAGGAAAGAATAGGAGCACGAATCGTAGTGATTTCATCCATTCGTTCTAGGCATATGAGTCGTTCGCTTGTATATATTAACAGTATTTTATGTATTGTTACGTTCAGAACTGCCCGAATTTACCTTGTGTAAGTTAGTATGCAACAGGCTGAATCCATTAGGTAATCGGCACTAGTTACTACCAGTGACGTATTTACGATTTTGTTTCGGGAGGGGCTTTGCTAACTTTCGGGGGGGGGGGGGCTTTGCCTAAAAATGTGAAAATTCTGCAAGATATTTCATTTACTTTACTATACTAAGTGATTTCGGGGGGGGCTTAAGCCCGGAAGCCACCCCCTTAATACGCCACTGGTTACTACATAGCAAGGCAAGGTACCCACATCTTTTCACGTCGCAGTAAAAAGACGCTACCTACATTTATATGTCTTATAATAATTTTAGTGCAACAGTTAGTTTTTTTAACGATGTTTTTATGATTTTCAGCCAGAGACGTACCTAGCCAGGGGCCGGAGAGGTCTACGATCCCAGTTTTTTGAGTGACAAAAATAATTGAAGCCATTACTTACATATTTTTGAAAGTTTAGAGTAAACTCACGATATATCTATCATAATCTGGGTTTTAGTTGCCCCTTCTCCAGTTTTAACCTTCTAAGTTCGCCTCTGGTTCCAGCGAATTTGTGTCGTATTACACCTTGTGTAATCTTCGAGGGTTGCATTCCATTTTGAGTTACTCCAGTAACCTGACTTGGAAAAAACTCACACGATTATTTGAGCTTCAGGCAGTAATTACCAATCCTAGATGATATTTAGACTGTATTTACTTACACGGATCCCTGGAAACGTTTCAAACTTTACCCAACTGAATAGAAACAACTTGAAATGAGAAATGATTCGGTCTCCACATATTGTAGAAGCATGGCGTGGAGCGTTGATCATAGTTGGTGCAAAAAGATCGGCAAGGGACTTTATGGGTACCAAATTAAACTACCGCTAATTTTACAAATTTTACAGTTTTTCTGTAATGTATTCAAAACAATAAGTTAAGTTAACGAAATATACACGAAAACGTATTTACTTAATAGATATGTATTAGGTCCATAAATTACCATATAGCATATATTTAAACAGAAATGGCGAAATTTTGTCGCTGAAAAAGAATGCTAGAAATAAATTGGCCCCATTATCTTCAATAGCTTAGGGCCCCATCAAACCTAAATCCGGCACTGGTCATCTTCATAATTCTACTTCTGTTGCAGGGGTGTCATTTCAGACTTCGCTTGAGGGGGCAAGAACACCAACAACATAAGACTTTCACAGTTTGCACTAGTGTATTAGTAGACAATCGATAAAGTATATGTATTCCTCAAAATCTTGCGGGGGGCAATTGCCCCCTCCTGTCCTCCCTTAATGACACCCCTGTTCTGTTGGGGTGGGCGGATGGGTGGGCGAGACCATCCATCGGGTGGGCGGTTGCCCACCCCCGCCCACCCTTAGCGCCGTCCCTGTCGTCGTTACTAACATCGATGGACCAGATCATGTAAGTTGCATATTTCATGGTTTTCCATATTTTATTCACACTTATGGTCAGGCAATGCAAATCTAGTATATCCTCATAGCCGCAGGTTATGATAAACCCGGATTTGATTTAAATTCATCTTGATTCAATTTCATTTTAATTTAATTTAATTTAATTTAATTTAATTTAATTTAATTTTGATTATTCATTAATTTCTCTTGAGTATAATGATTATCACATTGGCTTTTGTGAAGGCTAAGAGAGAGATTGTCAAACTGTCTAAATGACATTAGATAGGTCTATGAATGTGTTTAATAATTCACTCAGACATCATATTTTATTAACCATTTGCTTAATATGGTATCGCCGTGGGTGACCCATATACATTTCGATAATTTTATCGGGTTTAGAATAGCTTTGTGAGGGTCTCACCCACTCTTGTGTAACTAAAATTTCTCAGAATAAAATGAGATAGCCCAGGTGAATTACTGCTTAATTATTGTGCCTACTCAAAAATAACTCTTTACCCTGGTTCTACCTGCTAACTGGTTAGGTAAAATTCAAATAGGTTAAGTGACAACTTAAATGGATAAAGCGATAGTTTAAAACAGAATCTGTGATAAATTGAATACATAATGCTTATAAGCCTATACTATTGGGGTAACTATTGGTAACATTACAGATACTATTATAACATTGTTGTGACACTTTTATCCATCACGGTAGTGGTTATACAGTATCAAAATATCCGTGATAATAGGTATGTTAAGTAAACTAAAACCAAATGTTGTCAGAGTCTTACATATGTAATTATTTGGATGGAATCTGAATTAGCCGTACACACTTATATTAAGGTAACTTCCAGTGTAATAACTTTTGTTAATTTTGAGACTCAGTGTAGTAGTACCATACTATTGGGTTGGCAACTAAGTTCCCGCCGTTTTTTAAATTGGAAAAATCTGTATGACATAAAATACTTTTGGCACGAAGTTGTATATTATTCGAAAGAGAATATATTGTTCTACCTATATGTTTCGCTGTTACTAAGATACATTTTCTTGTTATTTACAGATCATTAACATTAAATGTCAAGTTGAGAAGAATGAGCATTTTCGACACCTCCTTCTTTTTGCCTTTAATCAAGGTCCTAAAGCCGCAGAAGCTGCTCGAAACATTTGTGCTGTGTATGGAATGGGTGTTATAGCTGAAAGAACCGCCCTTGATTGGTATGCAAAGTTCAAAAAAGGAAATTTTGACCTCAAAGGCGCACCTCGTTCTGGCCGTCCAATTGAGTTCGATGAAGAGCGATTGAACCACCTTTTGCATGAAAATCCGCGTCAAAGAACAAGGGAACTGACTGAGACAATGGATTGCTCCCACACTACTGTAGAGAAGCATCTTCACTCGATGGGCAAAGTTCAGAAGTATGGAGCTTGGGTGCCTCACACTTTAAGTGTCACCAACAAAAATCAACGAGCCACAATCTCCGCTGGTTTGCTTACTCGCCACCGTGCAACCCATGGACACGAGGAACGATTTCTTCACCGGATCGTTACTGGCGATGAAAAATGGTGCCTCTACATGAATGTGAAGCAGCGTAAGGAATGGCTTAGCCCCGGTAAAGAAGCGACCCCACGCGCGAAATAGGACGTTCATCCGCGTAAAACGATGTTGTGCATATGATGGGACTGGGAAGGAATTCTCCATTTCGAATTGCTTGAAAGGAAGCAAACGATCAACGCGGCACTCTATGTGCAACAAATGCAACGACTCAACACGGCTATTCAAAAGCAAAGACCTAATTGGCAGCATGCTGTTGACAACGCCCGCCCTCATATCGCCAATATGACCAAGGAAGCCATTCAAACTCAAGGTTAGCAATTCTATACTTAGTCTAAAATTTCTGCTCAAGTTCGTCAAATCCAGCCATTGCTGGTTATGTGCAAAAATACCTAAGATCCAGTAGGTGCGTTATTTATGGCCATGTGGAAGTGCTAGGCATAGCTCGATGCCATTCAATTCATTACAAATCCATATGATTTGGGCTTTTTAAAAAGGAATTAAAATGTAACGTTTTAAGGAGGATTAAAATATTGGACTTGAAGAGATGCTTTTCCTGTCGATTCGGCATAATATAATCTTATGTCCTATCGTCGCTCAAAAGTATTTTTTTTTTTAAAAAAAGAGCCTCAATGGCGAGTGCGCCCTCACTACTATTCGAATAGAAGTTATACAAAAAAAAAAAAAAAAGTCATAGACTACGGTTCACTACTTATAGTGTCTGGATTTTAGTGTCCTAATATTCTATCAGAGTAATTTAATCCCTGTATATTAAATCTTCTTCATTCCAAGAACAACTTTCCCCACATTAATTGAGATTGCAAACTTCAAATGTGGAAGCGCGAAGAAATATTATTTGCTTCGTAATAAGGATTAAAAGAGACTTTTCAGGGATTTGGTCGGGGGTGACCCATATGTCTATGTGTTATTTTGCCGATTGTAGAGTACAATCAAGTGTCATGAACGACAATTTATGCACTGTGAATTTGGAGATCAGGAATAGCTTTGGCTCAAGTTTGGTATTTTAATACTGCTTGAAATATTACATTTCATATCCTTTCACATATATATAAGGTGGATTTGCAATGCATTGAATAGAATCGAGTTTAGCCTAACAGTTTCACATCCATAAATAACGCGTAGATACTTTTGCAAGCTTCAATGGCCGTATCCGATGTACTTGAACAGAAATTTTCTCCATGCTAGCAAATGACGCCACATCACCTGAAGTTAGAATCTAAATATTGTTTATTTTGTTCGTTGCAGCCGGGAAACGACTAGAGGAAGTATTTCTGAAGAAGTGCTGCCGGAAATTCCTAACTATTCTGGTATTAAAAGTTCTTTGTACAGAACTCGAAATAAATGTTTACGCACGCTACCCAAGACAGTAGAGGAGTTGAGCATAGAAGGAAGATGGCGACAAAAAAGTGATGGGAGAGATTTTCTCTTGATTGACGACCAACAGGATTCTAGCCGAATTATTGTGTTTCATCTTTTTAATTTTTACTTCATTAACCCGTATGATTAAAAGGCCTACATAGACAGCGACACAGTGGTTGTAAAGGGTGTAACTCCGGTTTTCATTTGTCCTACAACAATTCATTCAGTTTTAATCTTTTCTGTGTTTGGCTAAGTTTGAGTAATGATTAAGTCTCTATTATATTTTATTTTATTATACAGTACTTTACTTTCCGTTTAATCAAATTAAGGAATGCAATTCCATTGAATACAAGAATGTCGTTATAAAATCTCTTATACAGTAAATTGTGAAACGTATACTCTTGCACACTTAGATTTTCTCAGATATTTCTTTGAATTCATCTATAGTTAACAGGTCGTGTAACCATGTATGCATTTTCTTTAAATATGTACATAAACGTTTTTGAAATGCAATCTTTTAGTTTAATGTCCTACGATTATGCCCTTTAGGCTAAGGAAGACGATGATTAAGGTTGGTTTAAAGGGACAAGTTTTGCCGATAAATGGCACTATAGTCTTTGTATCTCTCCCATGTATTTTTTACCTTTCAGGAAAATTCACTATTTCTCTTACAAATTTCAACCTACAGACTTCAAATTTTTAGAGAAGGAACTTCATAACCTATTAAAGGGAACAATCCGTGTCGATTTTTTTATTTAAAATGTTTTTCATTGTTGAAACAGTTCCATTGTTAAAAGTTTGGATATCTTTTTCAACAATCAAGCCATTTCAACAATGAAAAAAATTCTAAATAAAAAATCGGTACGGATTGTTCCCTTTAATAGGTTATGAAGTTCCTTCTCTAAAAATTTGAAGTCTGTAGGTTGAAATTTGTAAGAGAAATAGTGAATTTTCGTGAATGGTAAAAAAAAATACATGGGAGAGATACGAAAACTGTAGTGACATCTATCGGCAAAACTTGTCTCTTTACACTAACCTTAAAGCAAGTGAATGATGATGGAAGAATTGGTGGAAAGAGAAAGTGGCAGGAAACGGGAATACGCGGAGAAAACCCACAGACATGGTGTTCTCCACCACAAACTCACTTGGCCGGGGATCGAATCAGGGAACCCACATACCAGAAGTAACCACTCTACCACTGAGCAACCGTTCCTCCGTAAACATTTTTATTACGTACAGAATTGATTTTTGTTTTATTCTGTATAATCTGTCGCCAAACTGCACTCATATTACCAAAATTCTGAGTTCGTTTATGAAGGCTTGTTATTATTTCTAAATTACAGGAAACCGTTACATACTAGCAAATCATTTTATATATAATCAGAAACAAGCATTTGTGTATTAGATATTTGAAATTATTGTGCAGGGGTGACTTTTTTAAAATGTGAATCTACCTTTTTTTTTAACACGTTTTTGTTTTCTTTCCAGGTTTTTGGTACAAGTGAAAACTTGCAAATATTATGTAAGAGTGAGAACGTGCTGATGGATGGCACTTTTAAGTCTGCACCGCGTCTTTTCACCCAATTATACACTTTTCACGGCAAGTACTTAGGGCAGATGTTTCCACTCTAGTTTTGTCTTCTTCAAAATAAAAGCCAGGAAACATACCTGCGTTTGCTAACTTTGATAAAAGCAAAGGCATCAGAAAATGGTATGAATTTACAACTGAAATGTGTCACGATAGACTTTGAAACGGCTGCGATAAATGCACTTACGTTGTCTTTTCCCAACGTTAGCGTGAGAGGGTGTTCCTTTCATTTCACTCAGTGTGTATGGAGGAAGGTGCAAGATCTGGGACTAATTTGTAACTATAAAGAAAATGAAGAGGTTAGAAAATGGGTTCGGCGTGCAGCATTGCTTCCCCTCGTTCCATTAGATAATGTTAGTGATGCATTCCTATACATTCAGGAAAATGCACCCGACGTTCGTAATAAACAAGCCTTTCACGACTATCTGGTGGACGCTTGGTTGGACGAATGTGGAGCATTACTTCCACCGTAAGTATTCAAGGCTTGTTTTTCATTTGATCTAATTATGATATGTACATCAGGTTCGTTAGATCAAGCTACTGATCATATTGATCAGAGTTACAATAAAGAACTGCTTAAATTATAAGAATATTATTTGATAGTTCCGTATATTAATATATAGCTAAGTTTGTATATGACAAGAAAAATTCTATCAGTCGTGACAAAATAGACAGAGCATCTAATAGTATAAACTAGTATTGTGCACCTAAAATCCTTTATTAACTGTAATTAATCTTATGCTGTGATTTGAGTTTTTTTCTGCTTATATCAAATGTGTTGTTTACGTAGGTGGTAGTATGTAGCTAGTATAATTTTACTTATTTCTTATAATGCTACCACAGGGACTAGTTCCTCTAAAGGTTGTGTCCTTTATTTAGGTATATACTTATGTCTGTCTGTATTCAAGATTATATCATCTTTTTATTCATTCCAGCAATATGTGGAATCATTTCAAAACTGATAGTGGAAGGACGAACAATCGAAGGGCGAAGGATGGCATGCGAAATGGAACAGAAAATTTCTAGGACACCATCCCAACACATTTTCATGTATCCAAGCCTTACAAGAAGAGCAAGCTTCGAATGAATTAGCTATAAGAATGTTGGAGCTGGACAATACCCCTACGAAACAAAAGAAGAAGTGGAGAATAATTGATGAAAGGCTAAAAAACTTAAAACAAAGACTAGTGAGCGGAAATATTGATTTGTTCACTTACCTTAATGCAGTATCCCATAACGTTCACATAGGGTAGCTTCTCTCTTTCTCTGTGTGTATATGCTATTTCATGGAGCAAATCATTGTGACATGAGCATTAATGTGCTTTCTTGTTGTATAGTGCTTATTATATATTCATATTGTAGTTAACAGATATTGCAAATATTCATTGAAACACTGAAACTAGATTATTGATTTTCTTATGTAGAAAGATTAATACATAGATTATTTCTTTTCGGAAATGTGCATATGATTTCACAATTTCTTAGTTGTTGTTGTTGAGTTGAGTTTAACATCCCTTTTCAGCAGCGAGGCTATATGAGACGTGGACCTACTGAGTAACGTGGAATCCGAACCACATGAGCTCCCGCCGGGACACAATTTCTTAGTGTTGGTGGTTAATACTAGTACAGGAATTCCCTCTTTAGAGCAGGAACTCCCTTCTTACATCTTAGGCAAGATGGGAACTCCCATCTCGCCTAGAATAGCGGAGATTCTTATCTTGGAGATATCAGCGGCTGATAAATCGTTAGGCGAGATGGGATTAGGCAAGATGGGAGGACACCAATTATGCGTACAATCCAAACTGAAAATTTCCGTGTAATTAAGCTTACAGTACAAATTTTATGCCTATTTTAATCACAAGTTTTTGGGTTGATTGCCCTGTGCTGTAAGCGCTCCATATAATAAACATAAGCTTCAGCAATTATTATAGTAGAAAGCAATGGATATATGAAGCCAAGCACTGTATTTTTTTTGTTTCTGATTTTTTTCTTAAATAACATCGATCGTTTTCGATCATTTTTACAAACCAACTCACTACCAATTTTCCATATATAGAAAGTGCCCCCTTCATAAAGGAGAATTTTAAAAAATGTTAGGACACATTCTGTTTATTTTCAATAAAGAGCTAATACACTGAATTTCAGCACCGTAAGTTTAACGGCTTGCGAGATACTCATTTTTTTTCCGCAAAAATTCGGATCCTCACTACCTTCTTAAGGCCAACATACACTAGCGTATTTTCAGCGCGCATTTTCGGTCCGTAAAATGATGTCGTATATTTCGGTCCGTAAGTTGGCCCATACACCTAGCGTAAAAATAGGCGCGTAAAAGAAGAAGAAAAAGAAGCGGTCAGTTTTCGCTCTTCCTTTTGCCTGTTGTTTCAGCACGCGGTCGTTTTCCAGTTTGCTCAAGTTGTTTGAACAGGACAGATCTATGTTTTAAATGCAGGTCCTATAAACATTATGCTATAAGGAAACGAATAAAAAGAAACAACAAAACAATAGAAACATTTGGACTAGCAAGTAATATTCAATGTAGGAGTACTTTTTATTTCTTTTCATAGTATCGGAATGTGAAAATTCCCATAGAATGTTTTAACAAAGTTAAATCAGACAGATTTAAAAAAAAAGAAAGAAAGAACGAAAGAAAAACAAAAGCTAAATCCATGATTTTGCGAAAGCAGTAATTCAATTTAATAAATTTTCTCACTAAATTTGTTAGATTTCTCGAATAAATAAATAAATAAATCTACCCTCTGTGGCGTAACATATCTCATGGAACCAGGGCCTACCATCCAGCTTGTGCCACTCATGCCTTTAGGGCAGGGTGCGAATCCCGGGGCGGAATTTCCTTCTATTTTGTTTTAATCCCTTCCAAAAGCAACAAATTGAAACATTGGTCCCTCACAAAGCAATCAACTATCTCCTGTTAGGAACTATTTTATCCCCCTTCAAATATACACAACCTAATTCGCACACTGCTATTGGGTAATATATGCTCAGCACATCTGCTGCTCTTGTAGAATCTAGTCCTTAATGAAAGGGTCAACAAAAAGAAGTCAAGTCAACCGTCTCCAAGTAAAAACAAACCAAGTTTTAATTTCGAAGTGTGACTTGACAAGCTATTTAAAAGTTACAAAGAATATCTAGAATAATTAAAATTTTATATTTAGAAAACGAATTAACACTTAATCTTGGATATAACATAACCAAATGAAAACAATATCAATTATATTGTTGTACTTTACTAATATGAAATGCGGCAACTAATTCACTCTCCTGTTTTCTTTCACAATCTTTGAAGCATAGCATTTGTTCTAACAGTGACGATATTAATGCACCATGCTACATTACATTGGATAGTACATTTGCTCATAATAAGAAGTTTTTGGAATATAAAATATCTTTTTAAGATAAAAAAATACTTTACCTTAAATACAACTAATTTTTAAATATATAAGTGCTTGTGTTATCCCTTATCCATTTAGCAACTGTAGAATAGATTGCTTTATATTTAGAATAGTTCTAATCAGAGTCGTAGCTAAGTTGGGGGGCCAGCGGGTCGGTTGCCCCGGGCGCTGATAGCAAGAGGGTGCCGAAGAAGCAAGAAGAAAGGAAAGTATTGGAAATGAAAATAGATTTGTTAAAAATTTTCTTGCTCGCTACGCCCGCAATCCAAATGTTTCAATAAGAGAACAAGTTTTTACTTATTACTTAAAAAAAAAAAAAAAACTATTATATATGATTTCTTAATGACGATGTGACATACATGCTGCCAAGTAATGACTTACAGTGTAAACAAGAGCGTTTTCAAAATCAGAAACGGTCACAGTCTTAAATATGTACGTATTCGGCATTTTGATGATGATGAGTTTGGTTAGTTAATCTCGTTTTTCTAACCAATCGTTTTAATCGTGACGGTGAGAATAAAGGTATGAAAAATGAAAGGAGTGAAGAGACACACAAGTTGTTGTTTCCGCAGGAATATTAAAAATGAAGGTAAACAAGAATAATAATAACGTTCTTGAATTTGAAACAGTTGTAGAATAGGGGCTTAATGGGTCAGAACTTTACTCCACGAATTTCGTCTTTTTCAAAGACTGATTGCTACCAGTGTTTTTTTTTTTTTTTTATTTCATTGACATATGAAATGCTTCCAATTTAAAGAAATTTATTGGGATCATTTCTACATTAACTACTTGTATCGCCAGGATTCTTTTTTGTGCTTGCCTATCTAGTTGTGTGATATTTTTTTTATTTATCTACATACATACAAAAAACACACACACATTATATATATATATATATATATATATATATATATATATATATATATATATATATATATATATATATATATATATATATATATATGTGTGTGTGTGTGTGTGTGTGTGTGTGTGTGTGTGTATTTTAATATTATAATTTATAAGAGTAACCTTAAATTCAGAATTTTCAGTCATTAAGAAATTAAGTAAGTACTATAATTTTAAACATACACTATGTGATCAAAAGTATCCGGACACCCGGCTGAAAATGACTTAGAAGTTCGTGGCGTCCTCCATCGGTACTGCTGGAATTCAATATGGTGTTGGCGTACCCTTAGGATTGATAACAGCTTCCACCCTTGCAGGCATACTTTCAATCAGTGCTGGAAGGTTTCTTGGGGAATGGCAGCCCATTCTTCACGGAGTACTGAACTAAGGAGAGGTATCGATGTAGGTTGGTGAGGCCTGGCACAGTCGGCGTCCAAAACATCCCAAAGGTGTTCTATAGGATTCAAGTCATGACTCTGTGCAGGCCAGTCTATCACAGGGATGTTGTGGTTGTGTAACCACTCCGCCACAGGCCATGCAGTATGAACAGATGCTCGATCGTGTTCAAAGATGCAATCGCCATCCCCGAATTGCTCTTCAACAGTGGAAAGCAAGAAAGTGCTTAAAACATCAACGTAGGCGTGCGCTGTGAGAGTGCCACACATAACAACAAGGGATGCAAGCCTCCTCCAAGAAAAACACGACCACACAATATCATCACCTCCGAATTTTACTGTTGGCACTACACGTGCTGACAGATGACGTTTACCGGGCATTCGCTATACCCACACCCTGCCATCGGATGGCCACATTGTGTACCGTGATTCCACTCAACGTTTTTCCACTGTTCAATCATCCAATGTTTACGCTCCTTACACCAAGCGAGGTATTTACCTGCGTGATATGTGTCTTATGAGCAGCCACTCGACCATGAAATTGTAACGTACCCTTTTACCGGTACTTTACATTGTTATTGTTTTACCGGTATTTTACATTGTTATTTGTTGTGCTGTTGTTTTGCTAAATGGTCCCCATTTGGTATAGTCATGCCATTAGCTCGTATACATGTTTTATTTGTTTTCACGTGTTAGCTATTAATGTTAGTTGTTCAAATGTTTCTTTACTGTTAATACAAGTCACCGGATGGTGAGGTTATTCTATGACTGTCCACTATATTTACGTATAACTAATATCAATTACAAATGATTTAATAATATATCGGATTCTTCTAAATTTGCTAGGTAGATTCTATTAACACTGCAATAGTAAAATGCTTATTTACATAACACTCACCCATGACGTAACATAATTAGTCGTGTCGATCATCGGTCCTTTGCATTCAATTGTCTTATGCGTGTAGCATGCTGTGCAGCATGCTGGGAAACAGAGCCAAGATGGCGATAATCGAGGGAGAAGACATGAAAATGCACTGAATGCCGATTGGTGTTCTTCAAGTGAATGGACAGACACGACTAGGTGAGAATTATCAATATTCTGTTCTTAGTTTGATGAATTATGTGTCTCATTAAATATATTATATATATTAATACTTCACTAAGTTCTTAAATTTCAGGGAAGTAATAACATCAAAATATTAAGTTTTACAATATAAAAAAATATGGTGTAGTTGAGTTATGTAGTCGCCAGGTATTGCATGATGCTCGGCTATTTTTACTGTGCTACAAAATAGGCGACCCCCTTCGGTCATCCATGATAATTTAAAATTTAAATACGTAAAACGTACTTTTAGGACTCAACCTCATCAAAATTTGTGTTTTGATCCAACCTAGAGATAATTGGAATAAAAGAATTGGATGCCGAAGGCTAAATTAATCTTTAACAATTTTGGTAAACGGTCGCCTGATGAAACCGCCTATGGATGCTGAAAATAGTAGGTGTCGGGTGGTTTAAAGTTGGATATATAATCGTCATTTCTTCGAAGTGTGCAGTTTCCATTCCGTAACGAAAAGGCAGAATCCGGAGAAGTGAGGAGGATACAACCAACGTGTCATAAGGTAAAAACTTTCCTTACTTATTTATCCTGAACCGGGAACCATTCAGATTGATGACAGCAAGGGTACCAGTGGTGATATAAAACCTAAACTATTTGCAACTTAATAACAGTTTGTGAAATTTTTATTCGGTACATCAATAGTACGACAAACATGTGTAAATAAAATCTCGTGTTGTGCCACGCATTTAACAGGATTATCGTAATACTTCCATTAATATAATTATTAAGACTAATATCATTATTGAATTTTTAGTATGCATGCATTCGGTAAAATAAACTTAGCTTTCGGTACAGATTTCGAACGTGATGTCCTTATGTAGTTTCAAGGTTAGGTTAGTTATGCTCGACTTGTCGTTTTTTCTTCCTTTTCCTTAAATATATTGATCCATAGAATAAAATGTCATGTTCACAGTATAATCAGGAAAGTGATAAATATTGATGTATTTTTCTCTTCATATTCATTTGTATATATATCATATTCATTCATATTAAGAGTCAATGTAGTTTTTGTTATGTTAGAAAATGTGACCCAAAATGTCATAGAAACAAATTTAAGATATGCTACAAATATATGTTATGAAATGATTCCTAAGGAGGAATAATAATTGTAATAATAATGTAGTATATAGAAGTGGAGATGACATAAATGGGCACATATGCAGTACGTGACAGAAGTGCATGGAACATAATATTTTTTTTTTCCTTCTTTATTTGTTCCTGACATTTTCCTGAATTTTGGATAAAAATAAATGGATCAATGAATAGTTAGAATTAATATGATTGTTCCATTGGAGTGTAATACTCTAGGTTAACCTACCAAAGAAACTACTAACGATGTATCATCTATATGCTATTTTTTTTTCCTCTTTTCTTTCTTCTTTGTACTGGCAAGCTATGAATATGTAAATCACGTACAATTGTAACAATGTTGATTGGAAGTTATGTATTGACCGAATGTGAAAACTAAAGCAGTGCAAAGAGTCAAGCTTAATTTTGAAACAATAGTTCGAAATTTATAACCGTCTTCTTAAGCTGTAATTCCAGTTTTTCTTTTGTTTCAATAAATGATAACTTGAACTTTAATGTATGATTCCATTTCAGTAAGTCATATTAAATACCTAGATTATAGGATAATAGTAACATAAAGTGCCAGCTGATGTCGAACATGCGCTAGATGGCACAGTCGCTAAGATCTCATTGACGGACTACCACTTGACAAGAACCTGCTATTGCGTTAGAAATTCCGTTGCGTATGTAAATTAGAAATCAATCCTTGTTCGTTGCTTTAACAGAAATTAGGTAATTACAAATTCGCTATACTCATCATAAATTTTATTTGTGTTAAATATTTTTTTTTAATCCAATCTAAGATTGTGCATGGTATCTTTTCATTTATTTTTATGACGTGAAAATTGAACGTTTCAAAATTGGCGACTTCAGCTTCAGGATTATTACTATTTTTTTTTATGTCTAGTAGGTAGAACTAAAATGAGATTTTAGAATAATTAATGGAAGTATTGGGATAAGACTGAGAGATGCGTGGCTCAACTTATATATATGTGAAATGAGTGAAACAGATATAATGCATGAGACTGAAGAGTATAGTTGTTGTAACGGTGCTAATATTGATGAGAACGCTATTGCAATTTGCTGTGAGAGTTGCGACAAATGGTACCATATGAACTGTTTAAACATTCCTGAACCGGAACAAGAAGTGCTAAAGCGGTCAGAGGAAAAATGGTTCTGTGCTAGTTGTGTAGTTGAACAGCATGTAGACTCGCGTGCTGAGAAAGTGAGTCGTGCTCGAAATCCAAAGAAAGTGGTTCCGGAAATAGAAATCGGGGGAGGTCCATTGTTAGAGAAATTGATGGACATAATTAAAGATTTAAAGTCTGAATTTTCTGCTGTGAGAGTAGAGCTTACTAATCAGATGACGGTCAATAAAGATGAGTTGAAGTTAGAAATGAAAGCTGAACTAACTAAGATGAGCAATGAGATTGTAGCATTAAAAGAGTCTTTTGCAAATGTAAAAGGGGAACTAAACGTTGAAGTATCTAAATTACGAAATGAAATAGATGAAACTAAACAGAATTTAGGTCAATCTGTAGAAAATGTACGGGAAAATTGCATGGCTGAAATTTACAATGTGAATCAGGGTGTGAATAATGTTAAATTAGATTTAGATAAGATCACTAGAAATTTTACTGAATTCACTGAGAAAGTAGATTGTAAGTTAGAAACTACCGTAAAGGATGTGTCAATGTTGAGAAACGAATTCGGAAATCTAACCTCTAAATTTGAAACTGAGCTAAAGAATGTGAAAGAACGACAAGTTAATGACTATAGGAAATGTCGGGACGTAAATGAACAAACCGTAAATATGATTAAGATATTGGAGCGTGATGTAGTGGATGCATATCGTCAGAACCGGGAAAGATGTGAACGGAACACCGAGAATTTGAGAAAGGTACTCGAATCGGGTGAAAGAAATACAAAGAGTGAAAATTCTCCTCGTGAAGGGAATTTAGTTGAAAGTGATAGAAGTTATCAGGACGGTAGGGAACCTTCAGTTCCAAATCTCGAGAGAATTCGATTTGAAGAAATTATAAATACGACTGAGGTATCCTCCTCATCTGACGTGGAAGCGGTTGGGGATGAATCCGCTTGTAAACATAAAAAAATGAAAGAAAAGAGAAAAAGAAAGGAATCGCGGTGTGAGTCGCGTACAAAACAAGGTAATCCGTTAGATTTAGTTGTTAATGACCAGGAAATCGTGGAAACATCAAACTTAGACCGTGAAAATAGACACTGGGACAAGGGTCCTTCGTATAAAAGGGGTGCAGGAACCTATCTGAAGGAACTGCATCACTTCCCAAAATTTGATGGACAGCTGACCCAGGGAGCGGCGAAAATATTTTTAGATGACTTGTTACAGACCATGAACATGTATGTTCTTACCGACAAGGATCGATTATATATATTAGGACGAGTTTTGGAGAAGTCTGCCAAGATATGGTATAGAAGTGTTGCTTCACAAATAAGAACTTTTGATGATTTTATAAAATTATTCAAGATACAATACATATCGGAGCGAATGGAGAGGGCGCAGAAACGTCACCTCTATTCACTGCGATATGATAAATCAAAACATTCTTCGCTGCTTGGGTTTGTCCGTCATATTGTGGAAAAGTATAATTCGATAGTGACTTCTCCATCGGATCAGGAGTTGAAGGATTTGATTTTGGACTGTCTTCCTGGGGAGGAATCTAAAATCCTGAAGTTAGGTTCAGTTAGTACAGTCCAAGATCTAATCTTAAGAATCGCAGAGTTGGAATGTGGCCCGAATTCTATTCCAGAAAATTATGGGGGTACGAAATTCCAAAATAGAAAACCACAAATTCGGAAAGCATTTCTCTCGACAACTCGTTCCGATAAAATAGATAATGCGGTGCAAACGGAACCAGTGAACAGAGAAGCGTTACGTAAAGATAATAATTTTGATAATACCAAACCTCGAAAATTTAATCGATCAAATTGGAAGAAAACTAAAAATTTAAAATCCGCCTGGGAAAGTCGTAACATAACTAGACCTATGCCACCATTCCCCATGATGTATGGACAAGTACCGGTATCATATGCGGTACCAGGAATGTATACTTTTAATAGTATAAAACCATCTGTTGGTCAATTCCTTCCTGGTCCAATGGTGACATCTCCATTTTCTTCGAACATGCCTGTAGTGACTACGGTCACATCTGCACTGAATCCGCCGTATTCTTCTGTCGGAGCGGAGTTAGTTAGTAACAACAGTAACAATCATGTTTCCCAGGTTGTTAGTAATCCTGTTATTAATCAGGAAAACATATTGGGCAGTCGTCATTAAGGGGAGGCGATGACTGCTCGACTGAACTTCTCTCCCCGAAAGAACATTTTGAAATTAGAGATGAAGTAGTTCCAAAACAAAGTGAGCTTGTATTACCCTCTTTGAAGTTATTAACACACTTCGTTTTGAAAGAAGAAGAGGAAGGAGATATAGCTAATCAAAATTTCGAGATATATCCTTCCCCTTCTCTAGATTGTAAAGTGGGGGAAACACAAATAAAATGTATCCTGGATACAGGGGCTGAACTAAACCTTTTAAATTATAACATTTGGCAAACCTTACAAAATTCTTTTCGGTCAGCTAAACTCAAACCTGTACCCAGTGTACATTTAAATGCATTTGCGGGAAAAGATAGCTTCCCAGTGAAAGGATTGTTGGAACTAACGTTAAATATACAAGATAATCTTTTTGATGTTCCTGTTTTCGTGGTAAAAGACATGAAAGTTGGTTTGTTATTGGGGTCAGCTTTCTTTGCGAAGTTCCACGTCACTTTAGATAGTAGAAATAGACAATTAGTGCTGAAAAATAATTATCAAGAGGAAGTGACTTTGGACCTTTCATATCCGAATATATTGCTAATTCATGTAGAAAATGCTAAATCATTGACTGAATTAAATCAGAATCTTTCCCCTTCTGAGGAACATGAACATGACTATGGTGAAATTTCAAAAACAGAAATCCTAGAATATGTAAAGAATCGCGTTGATTTAGATACAAATACTAAAATGAAATTAAAAGATTTGTTATTGAAATACAAACATTTATTTTGCGAATACCCTAAGCCGATAAATTGTGAGCCTTATAAGATCGAGCTTAAAGATCAAGAACCTGTCGTGGGAAAAATATATCCCATTCCTCAAGCCATGCAGAAGGAATTTGAGGAAGAACTTAACAAATGGATAAAGTTGGGGATAGCTAAGGAACAACCGAGTAGCTATAGGAACCCCATCCACTGCGTGCGAAAGGCTTCAGGGGGTGTGAGGCCAGTGATTGACCTCAGATCCCTGAATTCAAAAGTCATAAGCCCTAAAATTCAAGTTGAACCAATTAACGAAATACTTTCTCGAATATCTGGTGCAAAAATCTTCAGTTCGATGGATGCCACCATGGGTTACTATGGTGTTCGGCTTCATCCTGACTCCTTTTCATGCACTAGTTTTATTTATCTAGGACGACAGTATGTTTTATGTGTCTTACCAATGGGACTCAAGTCTAGTCCTAGTATATTTCAAAATGTTATGAACTCATATTTCGGTCTAAGCACTAGAAAGTTTGTGGTAGTCTATCTGGACGATTTGTTATGTTTTAGTTCGAACTTAACTGAGCATTTTGAACATTTGGAAACCCTTTTCAAAATTTTAGAATTTGGAAATTTTGCCTTAAATTTTAGAAAGTGTCAATTTGTAAAAACTGAAATCTCGTTTCTTGGACATGTAGTGAATGGAAAGGAATTGAAGCCGAACCCTAAACAGAATGAAGCCATTAAGTGTTTTCCAGTTCCTAAAAACAAAAAGAAGTTAAGATCCTTTTTAGGAATCCTGTCATGGAGGAGAAAGTTTATTCCTCAATTCGCTGCGTTAACGGCTCCATTCTTTGACCTTTTGAAGAAAGACAGGAAATACTGTTTTACGGAGGAATTAATGAGTAAATTTCAACAATTAAGAGAGTTGCTAAGTGAACCTCCTGCACTTAGTCAACCGAATTTCGACAAACCATTTCATCTATTTTCAGATGCTTCGTTAGAAAATTTGGCGGGTTATTTGGCTCAATATGACGATGATGGAGAACTTTTGGTCATCGAATACGCGAGTCGAAAATTAAAGCTTCATGAAGTGTCTTACTCGATTTTTCAATTAGAGTTACTAGCTGTTCTGTTCCTATGTGAACATTTTTCGTATTATATATTAGGCAGGAAGGTGACGGTTCACTGTGACAATAGTGCAGTGACCTATGCTTTCACTTTGCAAAACCTTGATCCTAGAACGACCAAAATTTTGTTGAAACTCCAAAGGTTTGATCTCCGATTTGAGCATATCAAGGGAGTAGATAATAAAATTGCAGATATATTGAGTAGGAATTCTCCTGAACTCCCTGCCAAATCGGAGGACTATCACGTAAATTTCATTAATTACAATGAAAATATTCTGTTTGATACCAATGAGTTGGAGCGAATGCAAGCATCGGACAAGTACTGTCGTGAGTTGAGAGCTAAAATGAATTCGGAATCTGCGAACTCTAGAATCAAGGTTATAAATAATCTAATTTATATTCAAAATTCAAAAACTAAGAATTGGCTGCTGGTGATTCCACAATCTCTGATTGAAAGAACAGTGAAACACATTCATGAGACAGGACATTTTGGCGTTGCTAAATGTGTAAAATTAGTGCAAGATTTATTTTTTTGGAAAAGTCAAAAACAAACGTTTCGAAAACATATAAATGATTGTGAATCGTGCGCGCGAACGAAATTTTCGAACAGAGCTATCTCTCGCGAAGATTTGCATATTGAGGCAGATAAACCACATAGCAAGGTGTGTGTTGATCTCGTGGGTAAGCTCCCATGTAGCTACGGATATTATTATGTATTGTCAATTGTTGATGTTTACTCCAGATTCCTTTGTTACCTACCTTTAAGAACAGCAACTACAGCTGAGATTATTCGAACTTTAGAGAAAGATTACTTTTATATTTGTCCATACCCAAATTATATCGTCTCTGATCAGGGCCCACAGTTTATTTCTCAGAGGTGGAAGGATTACTGTAAGGAACATCAGATGCAGCATATTCTGATTTCTCCTTATAACGCACGAGCGAATGGAATTTTGGAGAGATCCCATCGTGATTTGAATAGGATCATCAGATTGCTATGTAGTAATAACCATACCAAATGGAAAAATGTCTTGAAGGTCGCACAAGACCTGTTAAACTACTCCTACAATAGTTCCATCAATTGCACACCTGCAGAAGTTTTCATTTCTTTTTCGGCTGCAGATAGGTTTCGGGAGAAATTTCCTTGGCCTCCTGAACTTCAAAATGTGGAAAATTCAAAGAGGCTGATACAAGTAGAACCTCGTTTGTTGTCAAAAAGGAAGAGGAAACTGAAAAAGAATGTAGTTGAAATTAAAGAAGGGAATCTAGTCATGGTGAAAACTCATTTTCTTTCGGACGCTTTCAAAAAGGTCACGCACAAATACTTTCCTGTGTTTACAGGGCCTTATTTTGTGTCGAAGGTTCAACATAATTCCGTATTTTTAAAGGATTTAAAGGGGAGAGAAGTGCCAGTCCAAAATTTAATGAATGTTAAATTGTTTAATTGTTCAGAAGAGAAGCGAATTGAGTTATTAAAAGATTTCGAACAAATGATAACTTGAAAAAAAAAAAATTTTTTTTTTCGAGGTCGCTGGGAAAAATGTAACGTACCCTTTTACCGGTACTTTACATTGTTATTGTTTTACCGGTATTTTACATTGTTATTTGTTGTGCTGTTGTTTTGCTAAATGATCCCCATTTGGTATAGTCATGCCATTAGCTCGTATACATGTTTTATTTGTTTTCACGTGTTAGCTATTAATGTTAGTTGTTCAAATGTTTCTTTACTGTTAATACAAGTCACCGGATGGTGAGGTTATTCTATGACTGTCCACTATATTTACGTATAACTAATATCAATTACAAATGATTTAATAATATATCGGATTCTTCTAAATTTGCTAGGTAGATTCTATTAACACTGCAATAGTAAAATGCTTATTTACATAACACTCACCCATGACGTAACATAATTAGTCGTGTCGATCATCGGTCCTTTGCATTCAATTGTCTTATGCGTGTAGCATGCTGTGCAGCATGCTGGGAAACAGAGCCAAGATGGCGATAATCGAGGGAGAAGACATGAAAATGCACTGAATGCCGATTGGTGTTCTTCAAGTGAATGGACAGACACGACTAGGTGAGAATTATCAATATTCTGTTCTTAGTTTGATGAATTATGTGTCTCATTAAATATATTATATATATTAATACTTCACTAAGTTCTTAAATTTCAGGGAAGTAATAACATCAAAATATTAAGTTTTACAATATAAAAAAATATGGTGTAGTTGAGTTATGTAGTCGCCAGGTATTGCATGATGCTCGGCTATTTTTACTGTGCTACAAAATAGGCGACCCCCTTCGGTCATCCATGATAATTTAAAATTTAAATACGTAAAACGTACTTTTAGGACTCAACCTCATCAAAATTTGTGTTTTGATCCAACCTAGAGATAATTGGAATAAAAGAATTGGATGCCGAAGGCTAAATTAATCTTTAACAATTTTGGTAAACGGTCGCCTGATGAAACCGCCTATGGATGCTGAAAATAGTAGGTGTCGGGTGGTTTAAAGTTGTATATATAATCGTCATTTCTTCGAAGTGTGCAGTTTCCATTCCGTAACGAAAAGGCAGAATCCGGAGAAGTGAGGAGGATACAACCAACGTGTCATAAGGTAAAAACTTTCCTTACTTATTTATCCTGAACCGGGAACCATTCAGATTGATGACAGCAAGGGTACCAGTGGTGATATAAAACCTAAACTATTTGCAACTTAATAACAGTTTGTGAAATTTTTATTCGGTACATCAATAGTACGACAAACATGTGTAAATAAAATCTCGTGTTGTGCCACGCATTTAACAGGATTATCGTAATACTTCCATTAATATAATTATTAAGACTAATATCATTATTGAATTTTTAGTATGCATGCATTCGGTAAAATAAACTTAGCTTTCGGTACAGATTTCGAACGTGATGTCCTTATGTAGTTTCAAGGTTAGGTTAGTTATGCTCGACTTGTCGTTTTTTCTTCCTTTTCCTTAAATATATTGATCCATAGAATAAAATGTCATGTTCACAGTATAATCAGGAAAGTGATAAATATTGATGTATTTTTCTCTTCATATTCATTTGTATATATATCATATTCATTCATATTAAGAGTCAATGTAGTTTTTGTTATGTTAGAAAATGTGACCCAAAATGTCATAGAAACAAATTTAAGATATGCTACAAATATATGTTATGAAATGATTCCTAAGGAGGAATAATAATTGTAATAATAATGTAGTATATAGAAGTGGAGATGACATAAATGGGCACATATGCAGTACGTGACAGAAGTGCATGGAACATAATATTTTTTTTTCCTTCTTTATTTGTTCCTGACATTTTCCTGAATTTTGGATAAAAATAAATGGATCAATGAATAGTTAGAATTAATATGATTGTTCCATTGGAGTGTAATACTCTAGGTTAACCTACCAAAGAAACTACTAACGATGTATCATCTATATGCTATTTTTTTTCCTCTTTTCTTTCTTCTTTGTACTGGCAAGCTATGAATATGTAAATCACGTACAATTGTAACAATGTTGATTGGAAGTTATGTATTGACCGAATGTGAAAACTAAAGCAGTGCAAAGAGTCAAGCTTAATTTTGAAACAATAGTTCGAAATTTATAACCGTCTTCTTAAGCTGTAATTCCAGTTTTTCTTTTGTTTCAATAAATAATAACTTGAACTTTAATGTATGATTCCATTTCAGTAAGTCATATTAAATACCTAGATTATAGGATAATAGTAACATAAAGTGCCAGCTGATGTCGAACATGCGCTAGATGGCACAGTCGCTAAGATCTCATTGACGGACTACCACTTGACAAGAACCTGCTATTGCGTTAGAAATTCCGTTGCGTATGTAAATTAGAAATCAATCCTTGTTCGTTGCTTTAACAGAAATTAGGTAATTACAAATTCGCTATACTCATCATAAATTTTATTTGTGTTAAATATTTTTTTTTTTAATCCAATCTAAGATTGTGCATGGTATCTTTTCATTTATTTTTATGACGTGAAAATTGAACGTTTCAAAATCCAAGTTTTCTCACCTCACGCCTAACTGTCATAGTACTTGGAGTGGATCCTGATGCAGTTTGGAATTCCTGTGTGATGGTCTGGATAGATGTCTGTCTATTACACTTTACGACTCTCTTCAACAGTCGACGGTCTCTGTCAGTCAACAGACGAGGTCGGCCTGTACGCTTTTGTGCTATACGTGTCCCTTCACGTTTCTACTTGACTATCACATCAGACACAGTGGACCTAGGGATATTTAGGAGTGTGGAAATCTCGCGTACATATTTCTGACCAGAGATGTTCACCCTCGCGAGGGTGGCCCTCTCGAGGGCATCCTCACCCTCAAGTTCCCTCGCCCACAGTGACGCGAGGGTGATGACAAGTTTTGGCCGCGAGGGCGAGGGTGCGCGAGGGCGAGGACAAGCTTCGATGGCGAGGGTGAGGGTGTGCGAGGGCGAGGACAAGTTTTGGCCGCGAGGGCGAGGACAAGCTTCGATGGCGAGGGTGAGGGTGCGCGAGGGCGAGGAAAAGCTTCGACGAAGAGGGCGAGGGTGCGCGAGGGCGAGGACAAGTTTCGGCAGCGAGGGTGAGGATGCGCGAGAGCGAGGACAAGCTTTGACGAAGAGGGCGAGGGTGAACGAGAGTGAGGGCCAAGTGTTACTGCGGGAGCGAGGATGCACGATGGCTAGAGACAACTTCCTTCAGGAGAACGAGGGCACGCGAGGGAGGAGGAAAAGCTTCCTTAAAAGCAACTGTTTTGGAGTTTGCTGTTTGACCTCTTTTGGAGAGAGACAAAATTTAAAATATCATCTGCCATGTTCCCTAGATGAAAAGTTAGTGTCATAGCAAGGTTATACATTAATCGTATTTTTCCTTTCAATTAATTGCAGTAGACAATTTCTCGTGTGTACGTACATAATTATTAAAAATAATAATGCAAATAAGAAAAATATTTGATTTTTCCCATGAAAGTTTCCGGGTAGAAATAGCGCTACATTAAGAAGTAAGTGTGCCTCATTGTTGCCCTCCCTGTGTTGGAGACGTTTTAGATAAGAAGTGTCTACTACACTGTCATGTTTAAAGAGTGTTGGTAGACAGACAGACAGTCAGTCACGTCATTCAGCAGCAAGAGCGCTGATATCTGAACAAACACAATCAATGAGAGAACCATCAGAATGCAGTAGATCAGATGGAGAAAGACTTGATGGAATGACTTTGGTTCATAGATGGCCATTTTGCTCTGGACTCTCTCAGACTCGGGCTCATTTTTTTTCAACTGGGCTCTCGCTCATTTATTCCTTTGGGAATCGTGCTCGGGCTCACTTCCCTCAGTTGGACTCGCGCTGACTTTTTTCATTGGCGCTCGGGGTAGCGCTTAATTATTGAACCCGAGAACGGTTGAGCGCGAATGCCGAGCGAGCAAGTGAGTTTGGATGCCCATGAAATGGGCTGATTAATAGCATACATTCTCCTCCAATGTCCAACACTGATGAAGTTGTTACAATTAATCGGAATTTTTAACTTTTCATAGTTTTGTGACAGCCCAAACTATTATCTGAATCGATATTTGTTAAAATAATGTCAGTCACTATTGTATCGATTTTCATTATTTCTGCTTTTATAATCTACGTGGGTAGAGCTATCATTTAGTTACAAAATAAATAATATGTTTTTTCTTGTCCTTAAATAGAAATATCTGACACGTTAATACTGAAATTTTGTTAAAAGAGCTGCTTTAACAAAATAAATTTAATAAGTTCCACAAGACATAAGTTGTTTATGCAGCCGAAATTTGCAATTGTTGACTGATTGCCGTTTAGCGTCCTCTTTCGTCGGCGAGGCTATATGAGAAGTGGACCTATAGGTTTAACGCGGAATTCGATCCACTGTCGTTCAATGTTCTCCCACTCGGAATTGTCCCCAGGACCCCATTCACCAAGGTTCGCGTGCAAGCCAGTGAGATAGGGTTTGTATGTTGTGTTGTTCAATGATTTTTATTAGGAATAAAATACCTTACAGGATGATATACTGATTGTAAATATTATAGTGCAAGTATTGAACGATTGTGTGGTAAAAGGAGAGTTGAGTTGATTTTGAGTTTAACGTCCCGTTCAGCAGCGAGGCTATATGGGACGTGGACCTACTGATTAACGTGGAATCCGAACCACATGAGCTCCCGCCGGGAATCGAACCCGGGTTGGTAAAAGGAGAAATATAAATTTGGATATTTTTTTTTAAAAAAAAAGCCTGAAAAAAACTGTAGGATATATGAAACACATAAAACTTAGGAAAAGCCACTTCAGCAAAACGAGCAGGATTTTGTTGGGGGTAAACAGTTTAATCATATTATTATTAATTTCGCACAAATGTGCCACACATCATAGCATGGGCGGCGATTAGGAGGCAAAAGGGGACAGTTACCCCTCCCCACTCTTGAATTGACCCATTAATGTCGCTATATAGTTTCATTTGGAAATATAAAGTTTTTGTATGTATTAAGGTTCATAGAATGAAAATGAGTGTTCTGAAGTATTTTATTTGTTTGCTGACGGAGTTTCAAAATTAAGCTCTTTAGATCTTTCCCTTTGATTTTTTTCAAATTCCTCAGTTACGCTACATACATTAGGGATGGCCAACGTGTTGACTGTCAAATTCTGACAGATAGTCCGCGGCAGTCCCCGCCACTCATCAAACCTTGATTTCACCCTCACCCTCATGAGAGCCGCCCTTGTGTGGCTGAATACTTATGCTTGCATCGTAGTTCAAGGAACATTTTGAAGTAAAGGCATTGGATACTGTTGATAAATGATGTAAACGTCACTATCGACCGAGATCTCCATTGTAACAGTTGTTCCATTTTAGGTGTTCCACAGTTTTCCTTTCTTTAGGACGTATGTTAAGCAAGGGCGGATCCAGGACGGACTTCTGGTGGGGGTGGGGGTGGATTGTAATACTGCTACTTAGAGCTACTTTTAAGAGCTCCAAACTCTGGGATGCGTTTTATTTGTATATATAAAATAAAGAAGTTTCCTCTTCTGGGGGGGGGGGAACGATCGCCCCGATCGCCCCCACTGGATCCGCTACTGACGATAAGGAAATAATTCAACAAATAGGTTGAATAATTGATGCTCTGATCCTCACGAAGGAGGCCCTCTCGAGGCCTCCTCACTCTCAATTACCCTCGCCCTCAATGATATGAGAGCGAGGGTGCGCGAAGGCGAGGAAAAGTTTTGAGCATGAAGGCGAGGGCGAGCGAGGATAATGGACAACTCCTATCGCGAGGGCGAGGGTGCGCGAGGGCGAGGAAAAGCTTTGACGAAGAGGGCGAGGGTGCGCGAGGGCGAGGACAAGTTTCGGCAGCGAGGGCGAGGGTGCGCGAGGACGAGGACAAGCTTCGATGGTGAGGGTGAGGGTGCGCGAGGACGAGGACAAGCTTCGATGGCGAGGGTGAGGGTGCTCGAGGGCGAGGACAAGCTTCGACAGCGAGGGCGAGGACAAGTTTCAACAGCGAGGGTGAGGGCGCGCGAGGGCGATGGACAATTCCATTCGCGAGGGCGAGGGTAAACGAGGGCGAGGGCCAACTGCTACTGCGAGGGCGAGGGTGAGTGAGGTCGAAGTAAAATGAATATCTATGCTTCTGACACAAGTGACACCCAATCACCTGACACGTTCGAAGTCCGTGAGTTCCGCGGAGCGCTCCATTCTCCTTTCTCACGATGTCTAATGACTACTAAGGCCACTGATAATGAGTACCTGGCAGTGGGTGGCAGCTCAATGTACCTAATATGAAAAACGTATGTTTTTGGATGTCCGGATACTTTTGATCACAGTGTATGTAGTAGCCAAACTACATTTTGGATTTCAAGTACGAACATTAAACATATTCTTTACCTCCATCGATCAATATTAAGAAATTCGCAAATACTCTCTCTTCAGAGTTTCCGTTACATTTCACAAAATATTTTTGACCGTAAAACGATCAAAATTAAAATCTTCTTTATGTGGTCACATACAGAATAAAATTACAAAAGTTTACAATTATTACTGGAAATTGATGCTGTTACCCATTTCGAACATTTTAAAATCAAATAGTTTCTAACGTATTAAAATTTCATTTCTTATATATAGTATGAAACGTAAGAAGTTGCAAATTTTTATAACTTTTCTCAAAGTGGATTTGTGTATAGCAAAGGCAGTTATGTAAGTTTAACAGAAAGTCCAAAATAAGCCTCTTGAAAACAGCTTTTATTTGTAAAAGAATAGAGAATGATCACTTTCGGTTGTTGCAATAGTCCGTGGAAGCAGCATGATAAAAATTCAACATAGCATAACAAGAACAGCTGTTTCTCTTATTTGTAAATAAATAAATAAATAAATAAATGAAGGAAGGAAGCTTGATAAGGTGAGTGTAGGGGCGCCGAGTTCCACTTCGCCCCTGGCGCTGAAATTTCTAGCTACGGCTCTGTTTTTCATCCACCTTCTAAACATTTGTATTGTTTACTAACACTTATCGATTCGACTGTGATATTCCTCATTATTGTAATATATATAATTTTTCGAACTTTTAATATTCTCTTTCACCGGACGCAAATTCTTATTAATTAATACACTGAGAAAAGTCCGTTATTCGGACAGCGGTATATTGTACAAATATACAGAATCATTATGTTTACTACAGAAATCTGCACGGAACATACGTTATAGATATGCTACAGACTTTCCCCGCTTAGATGTTACATCATTCCGTTGCAGGATGTATGACATCTAACAGTCTTCCATTTATCACATACGTATACGTATGTTACATACGCCAGTTGTATGTTACATGCATATATCTGTATGTGAGATCCTGACCACCTATATACAGTTCTTTCGTTCGTACAGAAAGTACGTTTATTCGAAACATGTATGCGGAAAGTATGTATAAAATGTACTTTTTTCAGTTATACATTTGCTGTACGTTAAGTCCTAAAACTACATGATTTACACATGTAACCTACGTTTTTAAGTACGCCACATACATTTTTTTCTGAGTATATAATTTCACAATACGCCCTATGTCCGCCTCTCATGTTAGTGTATAAGATATAAGAAATTTACAGCATTCAATGTAAGGTCTACTGAAAAGCTTTTGACACAGTAAGCATACTCTTTTGATCGGTGTAAACCAACTTTTAAATTAAAAAATGATTGATTCAAATGACTGGACCAAACCACATGTTCAAATTAAATACAACAAATTTGGTGTTTTTTTTTAAAAATAATTTAGTTAATTATAAACAAATTAATTTAAGTTGTTTGGCCAATGTAATGACTATTAGTGAATATTCTACGTTTGAACGCATCGTTGGATGATTAACAGTTAAGGAAAATATAATGAAACTAATTGTAAATCTGAAGTGAAGTGATTCAAATAAAAGCGTATAGATCTAATTAAATACTACTAAAATTATTCCTCAATAAAGTCTTAAAATTCACTTAAATTAGGAATATTATTAACAAATGTGCTGTCCATCGGCGATTAGGGGCGTGAAGGTAATTGCTGCCCCCACTTTTTTGGCTTTACACTATAACCTAATTACATGCCCTCTTACTATTAGTAGTGTTTTGTCCCCCTTTTTAGTGTTCATACCCAATTGCCGTCACTGGTACTTTCAATTGCAAGTGAATAGATCTGTGTTTTTGCGCAACTACAATTGATTACGGAAAGTAAGAAATTTAACGCTTGATTAGAATTACAGTATTATAGTTATTTAGTATACTAAATATTAAATTTGTCTTAAAAAAAAGGTTTGCACGTGTATGTTATATGGGAACATAAGAAACTGCAAATAATAAAATGTGGAATTGTTACAAATGATTATAGCTGTTTCATGAATTTGGCGTAGCTATGATATTTGGCATATTATCACGAAGCTTTACCATAATATAGACCTTAATTTATTTAATTTCGAACTTAGTCAAATTCGGTCCAAACATTAGCTATTCACAACACTCTATTCTCCAATTCAGCTCAGATTAGGTTATTTTTAAACAAAGTTAAATTATTCTGAACGACTGGTTTGTTTAAATTTCACTACATGTTGGTACAAACATCCAACTGCTTATTAAAATTAACTGAGCTACCCAATCTTAGTTCAGATTTCTTTTTCAAATGAAGTTTAAACTGCTAACTCATTAAAGACACTGAACCAAATCCATTCGTTCGTTTAAATTTATTATTATTATTATTATTATTATTATTATTATTATTATTATTATTATTATTATTATTATTATTATTATTATTATTATTATTATTATTATTACATTTGTTTCACAACTTATGAACCAATGATTTGAAGCAATCTATGTGGGAAGAGTTTCCATTTACTGGTTGAGAATATAAACAGATTTGTTTTATTTTAAATTTTCATTTTTCTCAGTGTAAAGATCCATCGAATTGTATGTTTTTAATACTCATAGTTCTTGTATTCATTGAATAAGACATATTTCACTGTAAGAAAGCGTAATTATAAGGAATTAAGCAGAAAGTAAAAAGAAAAATGTAAACAAACTTGTATGTTATACGAAACTGAAAACAAATAAATATCAATTAATTTCGAAGCTCTAGTAGTAAAAATGACACTAAAATAACACTATTAAGTAAGAAGTTGTGTCAATTATTATATAAACTCTCCTGACACTGATGGACATGCTACTTATAAACATAATAAAACGATTAAGTTGAGTTGATTTTGAATTTAACGTCCCTTTCAGCAGCGAGGCTATATGAGACGAGACCTACTGATTAACGTGGAATCCGAACCACATGAGCTCCCACCGGGAAGCGAACCTGGATCTCCCACGCCATGAGAAGTGAGATCCAAACTGCGTGAGCTTCTGCCGAGAATCGAACAGGATGCCCTGCGCCGGAGAAGCTTACGCTGACCATATAGCCAGGGAGGAGCTTTGCAAATTCTAATTAGAAAGTATTCGATTTAAATACCTTTTTCTCTGTGCACTCAAAATTAATTATAAATTTTAATTAGAAAATAGTGTATCGTTTCGTGCAATAGGAAATATTAGTTTAGCCGAAATCGTATTTGGTATGGAAAGACTGAAACTAGATTGGAATGATGATTTCTGGTGAGTCTACCAGCAAACCTCAGCAACGATTCGCGAGGACAACACAAGAACAGGTTTTCTCTTCTGAAAACAATAAGACCAGACCAGGGAGAAGGCCGTGGAAAGGGCAAGAGACCACCTGCTGCTCGAAAACCCTTTTATCTGAGCCGTTTTTACGCACCGTATTTACGCTCGAAGTTAAAAGCAGCCAGACTTTTCAAGCGTATAAAAATTCGGTACGTAAACGTACGCCAGGTCCCATACACTAACGTATTGACAGCTGCTAACAAGACTAGCGCATGAAATTTTATGGCTACGACTGAAAAATACGTCAGTGTATGGCTGGTGTTAGGATATTATGTATTATAATGAAAGCAATATAACATCCCAGTTTGGATTAAGACCTAGCTATATACCAAAAGAAATTTCTTTGACTTTGCAATTTGACTGTGATGATCAGGTACACATAGTTACATTCAATTTTATATATAATAATTTATATATTACAGTGATTCAAAAATGTATTTTTTCCAGTACCTCTAAAAACTCACAAGTCTCGAAAGCCAAGTAGTAGTATAAGCCCTATTGCTATTATTACAATTACAAATATCAATATCCAAAAGTGCCTGAAGCTATTTTTTCACTTGGTTCGACATAGTCATCTCAGGTAAGTAGACCGAAACAAATGGAAAAGGAAGGGAAATGAAGGTCTTAAATGTAAAACGAAGACAAATTTACCAATCTTCAGAAGATACTGTCTAAAATGCAGTGAGCTGAGAGGGTCGGTAGATCAGACTGAGCTGGTGGGTCGCAGTGGGTCATGATGGGTGGTGAGTCGCGGTGGGTCATGGTGGGTGGTGGGTCGCAGTGGGTCATGGTGGGTGGTGGGTCGCAGTGGGTCATGGTGGGTGGTGGGTCGCAGTGAATCACGGTGGGTGATGGGTCACAGTTGGTTCTGGTGGGTTTTGGGTCGCAGTGGGTCACGGAGGTTGGTGGGTCACATGCTGTTGACCCACGACCCAATGACCAACTCAGAAAATTTGACCCACCGACCCACTGACCCACTCCATATCTGGCACGTACAACACAAATATTTCTTACTCGTTTCTCAAGCCTCTCTCGAAACAAAATCCATTACTGATGTATAAAGCCTTCTCTCTCTCTCTCTCTCTCTCTCTCTCTATATATATATATATATATATATATATATATATATATATATATATATATATATATATATAGAACCCTGCATTTGCTCGGCCTACGGCCTCGCATCTATTAGGTATCATCCTTTGCATCGAGTGAATTTTGTGCATTTGCTCTTTAATTACATTTCCTGAATTTGGCACAACTGGGGGCTTCCACAATTCTACCAAATTTCAAGTTTTGTTTCCTATTTCAACTATCTAAAAGATAAGATTTTGTATCCCAAGAAAACGCCCATTTTAATAACATGGGAATTTCTCCCCCCTCTTTTAGACCCCTTAAAAATTAAAAATATTCACTTTTGGCAATTTTCCTGTAGGTTAGACCCGGAAGGCTACAATCATGCCAAATTTTATCATTGTAATCCTGCCGGAAGTGCCTAAACATTTTTGGGTGTAGAAAATGTCCCATATAAATAACATGGGATAGAATTTTCAGTTCCCATAAAACCACTCTACAGTTGGAAATTTTTAATTTTAGCGATTTATTTAATTAACGCTAACGAAAACGTATAATCATACCGAATTTCAAGGTTTTATTCCAATTTCAAGTACCAAAAATATGAGATTATAGGTCAAAAAAAAAAGCCTATTTAAATAACATGGATAATTTCTTCATCTCCCCTTTAGACCCTCTAAAAATTAAAAATATTCATTTTTGGCAATTTTTCTGTCGGTTAGTCTCGGAAAGCTACAATCATGTGAAATTTAATCATTGTAGCCCTACAGGAAGTGCCCAATAATTTGGGGGTGTAAAAGGTGTCCCATATAAATAACATGGGAAAGATTTTTCAGTCCCCCATAAAACCACTCTACAGTTAGAAAGTTTTAGTTCTACTTATTTACTTAGTTAACGCTAACGAAAACGTATAACCATACCGAATTTCAAGGTTTTATTCCAATTTCAAGTACCAAAAATATGAGATTATAGGTCAAAAAAAAAAAAAAAAAAAGCCTATTTAAATAACATGGAGAATTTCTTCATCTCCCCTTTAGACCCTCTAAAAATTAAAAATATTCACTTTTGGCAATTTTTCTGTCGGTTAGTTTCGGAAAGCTACAATCATGCCAAATTTAATCATTGCAGCTCTACAGGAAGTGCCCAATAATTTATGTCAGCTCATGTAGTTTTATATATAGTTAAGACTAGCCTTTGGCTAGCTAGAGGCTCCACTCCCAGGCCCAAGAGTTTGCTCGGTCTACGGCCTCGCATTTCTTATCTATCGGCTTTTGAATCAACAGTGAATTTCGTGAACTTGCTCTTCACATTTCCTAAATTTGCCCATCCGTTCGCTTCGCCCCCCACATAGTGTCTTTGCTAGGCCTACAGCCTCGCAACGCACCTCTTGAACCCACAATTCTATTGTTTCTTTTCCTATTTCAACTGTCTAAAATACATATAAGATTTTGTATCCCAAGAAAACGCCCATTTAAATAGCATGGAATTTCTTCATCCACCTTTAGACTCCTAAAAAATTAAAAATATTCACTTTTGGAAATTTTCCCGTCGGTTAATCCTGGACGGCTACAATCATGCTAAATTTCATGATTCTAATCCTGCCCGAAGTCCCTAAACATTTTGGGGTGTAGAAGACGTTTCATATAATTAACACGGGAAAGATTTTTACTTCTCCATGAAACCACTCTACGGCTGCAATTTTGTTATTTCTGATGATTTACTTAGGTAACGCTAACGAAAACTTACAAGCATACCGAATTTCAAGTTTTTATTCGAATTCTAAGTACCTAAAATATGAGATTATATGTCCAGAAAAAGGCCCATTTAAATAACATGGAGAAATTCTTCATCCCCTCTTTAGACCCTCTAAAAATTAAAAATATTTACTTTTGGCAATTTTGCTGGGGATTTGTCCCGAAAACCTATAACCATGTCAAATTTAATCATTGTAGCCCTACAGCAAGTGCTCAATAATTTGGGGATGTAAAAGTGTCCCATATAAGTAACATGGGGATGATTTTTCAGGTCCCTATAAAACCACTCTAAAGTTGGATTTTTTTAATTTTTACTGATTTACTTAGGTAGTGCTAACGAAAACGTACATTCATACCGAATTTCAAGTTTTTATTCCAATTCTAAGTATCTAAAACATGAGATTATAGGTCCAAAAAATGACCCATTTAAATAACATGGGGAAATTCTTCATTTCCTTTTTAGACCCCCTAGAAATTAAAAATATTCAATTTTCCTGTCGGTTAGTTCCGGAAAGTTACAATCATGCCAAATTTAATCATTGTAGCCCTACAGGAAGTGCTCAATAATTTTTGTCAGCTCATGTAGTTGTATATATAGTTAAGATATACCTGTATATATACACGTCTGTTCTACTAGAAGACAAGAATTTCATTCTATCGTGTTCCAACTCATCCCGTTTCATAGATAATTTCCTCTGCTTGTTTTATATGGAGTTTACAGATAGAGTATCAGAAATGTTAGAATTGATTAAATGTTTTGTTCTGTTTGTGCTATGAAGAAGAATCCACAATGTTCCAGCTATCTGTGACGTGTCTCAGTTGTACGTTGACCTACAGAATTCCCGTCGGGTTTAGAAAAATACCCTTTTGAACAAAGTTGATAATTTTCGTAATTTCGGTCAATCTTTTTCTTTTTCGAACAAATTTCGAACATATAATGAAAACGGAGATATTTTCAAAAAGTCAGATTTAAAAGACGCGTCAATTATTTTGCTCATATTTGTACTTAGTTATTTACAAGAAATATATTCAAGGGCGTAGCCAACGGGATGCAAAGAGTACATTTGTACTCTCCTAACAAAAAAAGAAACCCTAATAATAATATTTTGAAATCAACTGAGGAAATCTTGCTTGCTTTCATATTGATTTCCAATCATTTGGAAGTACGGAGATCACATACTTGTGGTCGGAGATAAAAGTTTTATTTTATTTTATTTTTAATTAACAGCTTAAAAGATTAACATCTCATGTGTGCTGCAAATCACTGGCGAGTAGCGAAGTTTGCGTATTTGGGGACATGCATTAACGTCTTTTCTGTCAACTTGCACACACTGAAATTATTATTTCTTTTTAGTCAATCTATGTAAAGCCAACTGAAAGTACAGTTACAGCAACTTAGTAGTGTGTGTGCTTTTCTCTTCGAAGGAGTAAGTTTACAATGTTCTCTGAAATACAATTTTTAATATTGCATTATTTATTTCGTTCCTTGAAATTTAGAAGTAAATAAATTATACAGTTAACAAACAATAGTTGCAGTTTGCAATACAATCTATGAAATTAGTTAACGATTTGTGAGGTTCTTACATAGGATAGCGGCTCCATATGTAGTAGATAGAGCTCTGGATTCATGTCCGCGTTACTAGCGTAATACCAGATTTGATTCTCTGCTGAACCATCCAACGTTTCGGCATGCATTCAGCTTCGTGAGGCAAACTGGGGTCTTGGACAGAATAACCAACGATCAGAACGCCCAAATTTCAAAGCGGTCCAATAACCCAAAAATACAGTCACAACGCCCAAATGCGGAAATGCCCAAGCAGCAGCGCGGCAACTGAGTTCTGGAAACAGGCAAACTTTGTCGAATGAATGTGACGTTACCTGGTAAGTAAAGCTGTATACGACAAAGTGGGATCATATAGGTTTCCCTCGAGCCTACGTTTCGCTCTATATATTAAACCATATTTCTTAACATTACGTGTTGCTTAGAAGCTGAATTTTACCATCTATTAAGGCTTGCCTGTATGTAGATGTCTGCGACTTTGAATGTTTCTGATATTCCACGGTCTGATATTCCCGTTGCGACTGCATTTTTGGTATATTTGATCATTTTGAAATTTGAGTGTTTTGACCGTTGGCGATCTGACTGGATCCCAAACTGAGTCCCATGGAAACGGGTGTGACCTGATTACGTAACCCTTCCAGGCATTGTGGAGTAGACTAGAGAGCGCCAGCACACGGTATCAGGCAGATGTTGGCGGGCGTTACAAACATAAAGGAAGCAGGGAACCTGCTTCAGATTGATTATTCGAACCGACTACCTGCACTGACTGGTCTCTACCATCTACTGAGCATTAAAGAATGTGTGTGGCAGCAAAGAAAAAAAAAATACTTGTTTCGCAACCTCTTAAATTTTTCTCTCAGGCCACCATATTGAAAAACTTTGAGATATTGGAAAAAAATTGCCGAAGCAAAAGTTGTGGAACATGAGGATTAAGAAATACTTTTTACTTTTTCGCTAGGACCAATATTAAGGGACTTATTGAGTCTTTAAAATGTGGATACCCTTCTTATACAAAGTAATTCCGCTCTTCTGCTGAGAATATAATGTTATGCACAGACACGCAGACTTCTCCTAAATTTGCATGGGGAAGAAGTAAGTAAGATAAAATTTATTGATTGATAATTAAAAACAAACAAATTATGATTGCTATTTGCATCTATAGTCACATGTTCAAGTGTTATGTAGGTTCCCGATACATTGGCACAATACTATTATACGAAAATATGTATTTACATTATTGATTTATTCATTGGATTTTCAAGTGAAAAATACTGTATATCATCGCTTGCTGGAACTCTAAGAGATAGTCTACTTATTTTCAAGTTACAAAGTAGACATTACACTTCGATAAAACAAGAAGAAACACAGGAAGACAGAAATATATAACAGTTCTCATTGAATAAATAAATAAATAAATAAAGATGCAGTGAGAACATATTGGAAACATTATGTTTTATTGTATGCATGTACTTCCATATTACACTTTTGATGTAATTTTGCTCTAATTAATTCATATTATATTTTTATTTTATTTCATCATTGAAGAGGGTATCTTCCTGTTCTACCTAATTCATGTTGTGCCTAATGACTCTACAGCACTTTGTAACACATTTTTGATCTAATCTTATCTTTAGGCAGAACAAGAATTCCTGTTGTGCCTAATTCACACAAAGAGGGATATTTAGATTTAAAGGAAATTTAATACTCACTATTTTCCCGACAATTCAAGTTGCTTTCAGGACCTCTTGATTTTCTTATATCGTTTCAGCTTCTCTGAAATTAAATTAGCAATCATAGACCACCATTATTTTACTACGAGTATATCTACGCGATATCTGTTGGCCGTCTACAACTTCACCGAGGAGATTTGGACCTGGTTAGCGAGCGTGCAGCTAACTGAACAGTAACATAGTTAAAGATATAACTCCCCTACGAAAATGTGGATTCTCATGACATGGAAAATTCTTTAAAATAATAATAGGAAAATTTTTATTTTAAAAAAAAGTGACTTTTGATAAGATAATTTAGTCAACATTTCCTCATACAGAAGCTGAAATATTAAGAATAATAGTAACATAAATATGTAAATTGAACAGACCAAACAGATTAGGTTGCAAATTATATAAGCAATTATGGACAACCATTCTTTTACTATATGGTTAAATTACCGATCTCTGTCGGTAGCCTAAATAACAATTATTACTATAGGTATAGTAAGGTGCTCTATATAAAAACTATTCAGTTGTGTGGAATTTAAGTGTTTTAATATGTAGTATTTTACCAATGGTAAAAAGAATTATCCATCTGGAAAATGTAAACAAATGCTTGTTTGTTATTGGTCAAAATTATAAAATGTAAACTAATGCTTATCCCTGATTGGTGGAACGCCTGTTCATGATATTTAAGTTATTATCCTTAGACTTTTACCGGGCAGTGTGTATTAGAGAAGGAAAGAAGAGTAAGAAAGAAGATAGGAAAGCGCGTGAAGAATTTTTCACTTCACCATTGGCTTGGGTAGTAGGAGGAAAACCCCCGGAAACACATTAAGTCCAGGGAGACCCCCTTTATCGGTCATGCACATGCTCAAGTTATTTACGTGGCAAACAACACAAAGAAGGGGTGGGAAAAACCATGTAAAAAGCATACTTCATGTCTGTAATTTTTCTAACTTAAAAAGCTGGGTGTGAGTTTAATTTGTTACATGTTTGTAGTTTGGTGGGAAAGTTTGGTTAGTGGGATATAGTATGATGGTCTCGGTCAGTTTCTTCTTCTGCTGGTCGTCGTCTTTTTCCGGGTTTTGGTTTTTCACTTGTACTTGGTTTCTCTGTGTCTTTACGTTGTGGTTTCTCTCCTGTGAGGTTTCTTCCTGTGTGAGTCTAGCTTGCTGGCTCTGAACAGCGCCAGTTTCTTCTTCTCCTTTGTAGCTTTCGACGGGAACAGGTCAAAACTCCCACAGCCAAACCCCCACACTCAAGAAATGTCAAAACGCCCACACAAACGGCCATAACCCCCACACAAATGGGCAAATCTCCCAAATATCCGAACGGTCATAACCCCCACAGCCAAAACTCTCACACTCAAGAAATGTCAAAACACCCACACAATCGGTCATAACTCCCACACAAACGAACAAATCTCCCAAATGCATGAACGGTCATAACTCCCACAGCCAAAACCCCACACTGGTAATCGGTCATAACTTCCAACGGTCATAACTCCCACACCAAAGTACTTTGTTTTAAACGTTAAAAACGTTTTAAACAAAAAAAACGTTTTAAACATAAAAAACGTTCTATTTGTGTTTTTTAAAATGTTTTTTTCAACCCTGGTTAAAATTGGGTTTTTCGCTTTACATTTGATGCAAGTACAATTACTATTTCTCGATACAATTCTTTGTGTCTATACACTAGGGATGGCCAATTCCGGATTTTTTACTTTCCGGAATCCGGAAAGTAAAATCGGAAAAATTATGGAATTCGGAAAAATTCTGGATTTCGGAAAAATTCCAGATTTCGTAAAAATTCCGATCTCGGAAAAAAATTCCTTTTTGTAATCCTAAGAATTTTGTTCAAATGCAAAGGAACAAATTTCCTTTCTGTAATCCTAAGAATGTATGATGCAAGTTAAGCTGAAACTTACATCCTAAAGTATACACTACTCAATATTTCCATGGTTAATGAGATGTAGCCCAAAAGTATGACGTACTCCTAATATTTAATTCTTGTTTTACTGTGATATTGTCCAGAGATAAGATATATCACACCGAGATAAACGAAATGACGTAATGAAGATGAATTATCATGCGTAGTTTTCGAGAAAATAGTAAGAAACGAATTTTTATGAAAAAATTAAATATACGTCGCTTGTTGCCAATGTGATGCAATTGATAACTTTTATGCTAGAATAGTCATATTATTATTATTATTATTATTATTATTATTATTATTATTATTATTATTATTATTATTATTATTATTATTATTATTATTATTATTATTAGTTTATGTACTGTAAAAGATAAATATGAACCGTTAAGTAGCAGATTTTTTCTATGGTGTTTGATATCTCCTAACAGTAATGCTCATACTAGATATACTTGTAAATACGCAATGACTATCAAGGACAACGGCATAATAATGTAAAGAATACTCTGCAGACTAGCAATAAATAACAGATAAACAATAGTTGCAAAACAAAGTAACTAGCTTGGGCACGTGAGGCAGCACATCCACATTGCGCATTATGTTCGCGAGAATTTAGGGACGCATTGAGACTCGTTTGGCTAATTGTAATAAGGTGAGCCTGATCTATAAAGCTGTTAAAGTCATTACGCCAAGAGCTGTACGATGGAGGCATTGACGTTAATATTAATAACACTAATGAGCACTTTATATTGCTCTAACGGTTAACCTTATTTTTGAGATGATTCTGAGACGTGGGCCTGTTGGCATGCATTAAAATACATATAGAAAATACTAATTATTTAAAAAGCACACATTGTCTGTGAAGTACTAACGATTTGTGTCACTATCGAACACTAACGTAGCACTAGCAACGTGTAAAGTCGAAATTGAGGTCTGACGTAAGTGGCTCGTCAACTTCACGGACATTATATTTTCCTTATTCATACAGGGTTTATGTCACCCGGGGCAAACATGAAATTCGGCGCTCCCTAATTTATATGTACATCTATCTATCTATTGCCCTTTTAGGCGCCCCTCCAAACACACGCCCGGGGCACGTTCCTCCCCCCTTAGTAGCGGCCTGTATTCATATATCTCTATATTTGAAAAAAGTCCTGACTGAGAACGTTTAGGCCAAACAGCCTAGCTAGAAATTTGAAATTTGGACAAGACAGTAGATACCACTACGAAAGGATTTTCGGAGAATCGACGAGGCAGTAGCAAAAGAGGGATGGCAATTACTTTCTTAAAATGACATATTAATGTTACCTACGAAACGAGACGAGACGAGAAAAAGTTTTATTGTCTCGTCTCATTTTTTGTAAAAGTCTCGCCTCGATTCGCAAACGGTTCTCTCTCGTTTTAAATCGATTCTAGGGAAACCTTTTTCATCTCCCTTCGAAAATTTCTCATCTCGTGTGTCGTAAATATAGTAAATTACCAACTATCCGGTCTAATGTTGCAGAAGGGCAAGCGGGGTAACAAAAATGTCGGGTACATTGGAGTACTATGATTGTTGCTCCACACATACCATTAGAGACACACTTTTTACATCACATTCCGTCTTATTAATATTACATGAGTACTTAGTGCAGACAAGTAATTTATAAATATTTGTTAATATTGTAACATATGTTTAAACGGTACTACACGAAAAGGAAGTTAAAAAGAATAAAAGTAGTGTACACATTTTAAAATAAATTTAATAATGTCTAATTTAATTGCAGGAAACACGAAAAAAAAATGTAAATCAGAAGTTCTCAACTTTTGCACTGGCGTACTGCCGTAAGTAGTATGGATCACCCTTAGCGCCTCGCAATCAAAATAAACTAGGCCTAAAAGAGTCAAAATATATAGTAGTTAATAGGAAAAATTGGAAAAAAATATAAAGGTAACTCCATTTAGAAACTCCAACGATTTAAATCAAAAAATTCTCAATGATGCCCTTTTATTCTTGAAGAAATTCATCTCCAACGAAACAATCTTAGTGGTCATGATGTTTTTACTAATATTTCAAATTATTAGTCCGCTCTCAGATTACCTTCAAATCAAGACTCTTGATTATGTCCAAGATTGGAGGTTCATTTTCGCTGCACAGGATGGTTTAAATAGCAAGGAATAAATTTGATAAAGTTAGTCTGGCAGCAAAGACTTTTGAAAGAGTAGTGTCAGAAAAGATTAGTGATAGAGTAGAAAAGTGCTCTTCACTTGAAGATCTTTGGATTGAAACAGAGATCATGAAAAGAAGAGTACCTAAGGACTAAGGTAAAGAAAATTAGTGATGAATTGGCATCTCATGAAATCATAAGGAATCAGAAGAGGAAAGTTTCAGATTGTGTATTTTCAATGTTGTCCTTGACAAAACCAATTGTATCTTCGAGCTGTCAACAACTACGTGTAAAACTTCAAAAACTCAATATGTCAGATGCCACAAATAGATTACCACATTTTGACATCACCTTTTCATGTGATTTTTATCTACCACTGTTTAGAAAAATGCTAATTCATCCCAAATCATGAAAAACTACATAGTTCACTCGTGGTTGCTGATAGCTTGAAAATACATTTAGTTCACTGATTTCAGACAGCTCAATTAAGGTCCAAAGAATACAAGGGATCTAAATTGAGGTAAGTTGATTTTGAGTTTAAAGTCCCTTTTAGCAGCGAGGCTATATGAGACGGGATCTACTGATTAACATGGAATACGAACCACACGCTGCCGTCGGGAATCGAACCCGGGTCTCAAGGGGTCTAAGTTGTACATGACTTTTAAAATAAGGTTTATTTATATTCAGAAAAGTACTCTCCGCAGCGCAATATGCAAACTAGAAGGTTAACCACATCGCAGTCCACTCAAGGGTCTACCGATGGGTAGATTGCGTCGTGATTCACCTCCAGTTTATATGTTTCACTGTGAAGAGCCCATTTCCTGGACATAAACAAACTTTATTTAAAAAGTCAGTTAGACCCCTTGACCTCCAAGGTCCACACTTTATGTTTGCTGTAGATGTTTTATTGAATGTAACGGAATAAAATTATGTGGTTTTGAAATTTACATTTTGAGTGTTTAAATGGTCTGCGAGGATATTTTCGTATTAGGACTTTATATACTACTGTTGATCAGTGAGTTTCGGATCTAGATCTACACAGAATGCACATATGTATTAAATGTAATAAATGTCTTTACTTTAGAGGCAGTGCGCTCTCCTAATGATTTAAGGTCTGCGCCCCCGAGAGCTTCTCAGTCAAACCCTGCTTGAATAGAGAGTTAACGGAAGAGTTGGAACCTGTTCTTGGTAGGGATGGCCAAAAATTTTCGGATCCGGATATCCTAGATCCGGATGTAGATCTTGCCGGATCCAGTCAAGTGCTCTCCCAATGGGTGTACGGGTTATGGGAATATTGGGAATCTGACCTAACCTAATTTGTAAAGACCTGCCGGTAATTTTACGTTCTAGAGTTGGCAATTTTATTTATGTGTGGTGGGGATCGAACCTGGAACTCACGCATAAAGCATGAGTGCCATGATAAAGCTTGATGCAAGTCACTCAGCTACTTGAATGCTATTACTGAACATAAAAGACGTAAAATTATTTCCCTCAGACTAATATACTAAAGCCTGTGACAAACATCTTGGCATTTCAGCTAAACGAATAAAACGCAAGCTCTAGCGCGACGTTGCCGAATGCTAATGGGTGTGGCTATGGCTAAGCAAACGAACTACAGTGCGATCAGGTGGCAGAGGATAGACGTGGATGTGTACAAAATAAACGTGGCAATACCGCTGGCCTCTCATTTGCTAGCAGCATTTAAAGGGAACTTCCAGCGCCGCCCTCAACTACCAAGATATTTGTCACTCCGTTTAGTGTGTCTTGCAGTCGTGAGGGGTCATATCAATAATCATTTATTGCTATAAATTAAGGATCCCTAATATTCAAAGATAATGTTTACAATAATAGTACATTAAAGAAGTTTTCTCTTTAGTTTGTAGAAATAAAATTTTAATTTTTACTGGTGTGACTTCCCTCAAGAGCCGCCACGGTAAGTGAACAAGGTTGACCCTCTTGGTTTACTTTCTTTCTTTCTTTTTTTTTCGTCGCAGATAAAGAACAGAAAGTAGTCCGTCGCTACTTAACATGATTGGCTAAAGGGTCACCGTAATGCATTGAGCTGATTCTCACAGCAAAGTATATACAACGGGGGGAATAGAAGCAAAATATCAAACCTCTCCTGACAATGCCTTTGTTACTTTGTATTTGTCAAACTTCTCCCCTCCACTACTGCTAAATTCCATTTCCTCCTCCCTTCATGGACAACTGTTGAGAAACGGGAAACATCTGATTTGCAATTGAAAAGCAAGAGGTCACAATAGGGAGATGGGGAGATGAAACAGTTGGTGCTGACGTGAACAGTACTGACATCTATGAGTGATTTATGTGTTTCCTTTTCACTATTATTTTAAGCATAACTATATATCTCTAGATTTAACAATGTTTAATTAGTTTTCCTATATTGCAAAAATGTTTAGTAAGAGTTTTATTTTCTTATTGGCTTGAAAAGGTTTAAAAATAAAATTAGAAAAAAAAAGTAGCAGCGGTTTTACGTTCCTGAATCTTCTTCTTCTTCTGTTTCTCCTCCGTGGTTGCTGGCAGCTGCAACCACCACCAGGCGGGAAAGTTTGACAGCTGCAGGTCAGAAAGATGACGTGATCGCTCATTCCACTTTCTTTGTGTGCCAGTATGAGTGGCCCTCTACAGTTCATGGGGCGGACCTCACCATTTAACACGCCTTCTCATTTAACTTATCATGGGCAATCTTCGAAAGACTCAGAAGTGTGATAGTGTGTGTGTAAGTATAAAATGGAGGATGGGAAGAAATGCAAAAGGGTTTTTACGCCACCCAAATAATACGTTGCTACATATCACTCAAATAAAAATGAAAATTGATACAAAAATTAAAATAAGACAACAGCCTCTGAAGTTTGAAATGAATTGGTTTAGTTTATTACCGTTTCTAAAGGGATGTTTTCACTTAGTTGATCTCGAGGCATTTTCGGGTCGATATTTGTAAACAGGATTTCGACTGAATAGCTTACTCATCAAACGCAACAAATCGACTGTCAACTGAGTTCCCTAGCTAAGCAATAAGCGCACGCGCTTTTGGTGTGGGAGACCCGGGTTCGATTCCCAGTGGGAGCTCATGTGGTTCGGGTCCCACGTTCAGCTGTAGGTCCACGTCTCATATAGCCTCGCTGCTGAAAGGGACGCTAAACTAAAAATCAATCAATGAATTAATAGACTGTCAACTGAATTATATAAAATGGTACAAGTCAATTTTCTGGGAAAAATACAGAAGGAATAGTCGGATGAGACTTTTCGGACGATTTTCTCAAAATGGTTCGAACGATTTTGTCCATATTTAATTAAATATTATAGTATATTAACAATCTTCAACTTACTTTTTCTTGAAAGATCCACAAGCAATATCTTACAATTCTGAATGAAGTTTTTAAAGCCATTTTTTTTTTTCAAAATAGGAAGAGATAACTTAGTTCGTATTTTATAAATAAATTTTTCATTAACAATTTTATAGTATGAAATAAATTATTTCTCTTGAAAAATCCAAAGGTGAGTATTTTCGGTTAATATTGTCGAAAACAGCTTAGGCACTTTTGTATATTCATATTTCTAAAATAAATATTTCAGAAACAACCCTGGAGTATAGCACCTGATTTTCCTTGGGAAAAATCAGAAATAGGGATTAACTCCTAAAAATAAATAAGTAAATAATAATAATAATAATAATAATAATAATAATAATAATAATAATAATAATAATAATAATAATAATAATAATAATAATAAAGGCAATACTAGCGAGAAGTCTTGTGATCGTGTAATATTTCCTATATAATGTAAGCATATAAATTCTAGATCTGGACACTATGTTCCGGTACTTACACGTTTTATCACTCTGTCCTTCTAATTCGTTTTTATATTTAGATACTTAGAGACCACATTGTTCAATAGATATATCTAAGGAAAAAAATAAACTTTGTTTTAATGATTTTCCTTAGAGAAGTGCTTTCCTCCTGCAATAAAATATAAGGTAAAAGGATAGTTCACTAGTTATAATGAGAATAAAAACCGACTTTCTGCATAAAAAGGGACTACTATTGCTACTTGGAAAATAAAAAGACAGAACAGTCGGAAAACTTTCATAATTGGACAGTTCACCTAGGAATAATGTCTGTTATGTCGTTATTTATGTCAGTGACGGAGACGTAACCTTCAGTTATGTACCCACAAAAGATTAATTAGACTATCCAATATCCAAAAATGAAGTTTACTATAGATCAATTTGCTTGAAAAATATGAAACTAATTTACAAAATTTCTTTCCAAACAAAGATTCAGCTGTAGGTTTTAAGAACACGTAAAAATTATATTATGTAATTACTAACCAAAAATGCCCTAATAATAATAATAATAATAATAATAATAATAATAATAATAATAATAATAATAATAATAATAATAATAATAATAATAATAATAATAATATAAAAAGACAGTTTGCTTTCCATTTTGTAATGCGCTGTTATTTTTAAACTATTCACGACACACAACATTAATATCATGTTCAATATCTTATTGTTTATTTGTTCATGTTATTAATTTGTTATTTTTAAGCCGTATTCACATTTCAGAAAGTTAGACTTGAGTCACCTACAAGTATTAAGATCTGCAATTCATATAGGGGAGACCGGGGCTGGTTGGCAGCAGGGACTGGTTGACGAACTGCATATAACTCCTTCATTAATTGGGGCCGCGGTGGCTCAGTGGTAAAGCGTTCACCTCTGGTGCTTGGGGTCCCGGGTTCAAACCCTGCTCCCGCCAAGTGAAATTTGTGGTGGACAAACACCGTGTGCGTGGGTTTTCTCGGGGTTCTCCCGTTTCCTCCCACTTTCTTCATTCCACCATTTCATTCATCTCTCATCATCACCGTCTCCTTTAGCCTAACCGGCATAACCGTGGGACGTAAAACTCAAAAATTTCATTTCATTTTTTTCCTTCATTAATTAACATAATGAGCTGTTGCTGCTTTCATAAAAGAGCGAACTATGGATGCAGCTGCCACCTTCATATGGAATTTGTAACTTGGCGTCTATTAGATAAAGTGTTTTTTTCCAGTCTGAAGTATTTTTTTCAGTTCTCCGTTACAACATCACAGAATCGTCACTAGTTGGAGTACAGAGCTAACAAGGGACATCACCCAATTGTCCGGCTCCGATTTCAATGAAATTTTTCTAGCTGATAGAGAACATATATGTATAATTTGTGATTGCAGAAATTTTTGCCATCGTGCATGTTTTCTATTTTTTATAATTTTTAAGAGTTCTGATGTGGTTATTAGAGATTACTGCAGAAGTCCCTTACTGAGGCCCGTGCTGGCCCACCGGGACACCGGGACGTGTCCCGGTGCGCCCTCCGAAATATCACAGTATAAATAAAGGTACAAGTTTTTAGTAATAAATTCTTACAGTTTTATTGGTAAAGAACCCTTGAAAGGTGCAGTGCGCCCTTTACATTAGGTGCCCTTCCGAGACCACATCAAAGATGAACGATGCTATTGACTCTTCTGTATAGCACAGTTCTCTACAATAACTACACACAGTTACTGTTGGCGAAGAACCCGTGAAAGGTACAGTGCGCCCTTTACATAAGGCGCCCTACGAAACATCACATTATAGATAAGTGGTTTAAGTTATCCTGTATATTAACTTTGTTTAATAAATTCAAATACTGACTGGTAGTACAGAACCTGTGAAGAATATAAAGCGCCCTTTACACTAAATACCCTGCGAAATATCACATTATTTTTTTTTTATTTTATTCTTCTGTATTTCAGTTTTGTATTATAAATTCATACAGTTGCTATTGGCAGAGAACAGGTAAAGAGTATAATCTAACTAACTGACTCTATGGCCTATGGAACCCGGAGGTTCAATGCTGCGTTCACAAAAGCTCTCTACTGACTTCTATTCTTAGTTAATTGCATCCAGTTTCTACTCTGTATTCCAATCTCTGCGAGATCCATCTTAATATTGTCCTCCCATCTGCGCCTAGGTCTTCCTAATGGTCGTTTTCCGATTGGTCTTCCAGTAAATACTTTGAAAGCGTTTCTACTTTCTTCCATTCTAGCTACATGACCTGCCCATCTAAGCCTCCTAGACTTGACGACCCTAACAATGTTGGGTAAACTGTATAAATTATGTAGTTCATCGTTATGAAGTTTCCGCCATTCCCCATTCCCGTTCCTCTTGGGTCCGAATGTTCGTCTCAGGATCTTGTTCTCAAATACTTTCAGAAAGTTATATACCTATAAAACGAAACAATGTGATAGATCAAGAATAGTTCGGATAGTCAAATGTACGATGCATTTATGTAATACTACACTGACACTAGTCTCTAATTTACGATTTTTACGGCATCGAGGCTTTCACAGTCTTAATATGCATAGATATATCCGAGCATATTGATTGATCCTGTGTGTTTTAAAGCAGTGTTCGGATAATCAGTACCTGTTGTATTTCTGAAATAAAGCTGTATTAATTTCCGTAAAATGTGGTCTTCCTCTCACCACGGCACGGCGCGTCCTCAGGATCGAGGATCGAGAAGAAGGCCTCTGGGATATAGAGGTTAGCTGTGAATATACTGAGTAAGCAGTCGCGGACAGACAAGGGGTGATAATCCAGCTTGAGAATTTGGTGTGAGGCTAACAACCTCATCCATAAAAAAAAAAAAAAAAAAAAAAAAAAAAGGATTTTCAGATAAGTTCGCAGAATCCTCGGATCAGAACTGATAACTTGGCATGAACTCCGCAAAGTAAAATCGACATGAGATTTGGAACATAAAATATAAGAAGTCTCTATAGGACAGGCGCGTTAAAATTTGTAAAAAATGAGTTTAGAAATAGAGATTGGACCTAGTGGGATACCAGGAAGTTAGATGAGAAGGAAATGGAAGAGTCAAGTCGGGAAATTTTACGTTTTTTTACGGGGAACAAATTAAAAAATACCAACTAGAAACAGGGCTTTCCGTTCACAAACGAATACGTAATATCAGCAATTACACCGGTTGAATTTGTTAATGATGGATTTTCTTTTACTGCTCTTAAGGGTCGGTGGTGTAGTATTATTATTTTAAATGCACATACCCCAACAGAAAATAAGGATGGCGATTTAAAAAATTCAGTTTTTAAGAAATAATAGAACGGTATTTGATCATCTCCTGCAATACCATATGAAAATTCTGTTAGGCTGTTTCAATGCGAAGGTAGGACCAGAGGGTATTTTCAAACCGATTATAGGGAATAAATGTTTGCATAAGGAAGGTTGTGACAACGGCGTTAGACTCGTGAACTGTGCAATATTCAGAAACTTTATCGTGACGATTGCAAAATTCCAACATCACGACATTCATAAATATACTTGGACCTCATAAGATGGAAAAACACACATTCAAACTGATCATGTTTTAGTAGACAGGAAAGAACAGTCTAGCACAACTGATGTTCGGTCGTTCAGAGGAGTTCATTGTGATAGTAAGAGAGAGACTATCGTTGAATAAAGGAAATATTCAATATCTGAAAACGGAGCGGTATATTTTTTTTAAATAGAGGAGAGTCAGGTGAGAGGGGAGACAGATTGAAGTGTCGAATAGATTCTCGGTTTTAGAAGGTTCGGAGTGCACTAGTGTTCAAGATGCTTGGTTGAAATTAGAGATAACATTAAAATTTCAGCAAAAGAAATATTGGAGCACGCAGAAATATGTAGGAACAAACCATGGTTCAACCAGGAATGTACTAAAGTAGCAGAGAAGAGAAAACAGAAGAAACAGCGTTGGCTACAAAATCCAAACGAAATATCTGCATAAAATTTCATTGTCATCTGGCAGAAAACTTCTAAAACTTTTAGAACAAAGAAACGCGACTTTTGAAAGTTAAAATTAATTAACTTGAAGATAATAGTGAAAACAAAAATATTCGGGACATGTATAAATGCATCAACGAACTTAAGAAGGGCTATCAACTTCGTGCTTATATATTAAAGAAACCTAAAGGAACAGTTCTCACTGATACAGATAGCATCTTAAATAGATGGCAAGATTTCTTTGACGATTTGCTTACCGCATAGCCAAAAACTAATGCGCGTGGAGAAAGTGAAATGCATGCAGCAGAACCGTATATTCCAGAACCTAACCAGACAGAAATAGAAATCGCTATTTAAAAAAATAAATAAATAAACACACATTTCCGGGTGTAGACGAAATTCTGGTTGACTTAATTTTAGCTGGAGGGGAAAAATTGTAGAGCAAGATACACAAATTCATTCTCATTATTTGGAACAAGGAGGAATTACCACAAGAGTGAAGAGAATCAATCATTGTTCCAGTTCAGAAGAAAAGCAACAAAACAGATTTAATAATTATCGAGGCATTTCTCTTCTGTCAACATTCAATAAATCGTCTTAAACATTGTATTAGCAACATTGACTCCATACGCAGATGAAATTATTAGAGATTATCAGAACGGATTTAGGTAAAATTGATCAACTATCGGACCAGATATTTACCATTCGACTAATACTTGAAAAGAAATGAGAGAATACAACATCCTGGCACATCAATTATTGACTTTAGACTCTGGTAGGAGGGAAACATTATACAACACGCTTACCGAAAAAGGTAGATTAATTAAGATATGTTTAAGTGAATCCCGAAGTAAGGTTCGAGTAGAAAAATTCTTGTTCACGAGCTTTCACGTTGGGAATGACCTGAAACAACGAGATGCGTTGTCGTCATAATTATTTAACGTTGTTCTTGAGAACACTATAAGGAAAATCAAAGCCAGCAATCAGGTACTAGAGCTGAATTGTATTTGCCAGGTTATGGCGTATGCTGATGATGTAAATTTAATAGGAAATGATAGAACAATAGAAAGGAATGCAGAAAATCTTAATTAACGCTTGCAGGGACATAGGCTTAAAAGTTAATGCAGGGAAAACTAAATAAATGTAAGTTTGTCGGGATCGTAATACTGCATTTTATGGATGCGTTAAAATACCAAATAATATTTTCTTTCGACAAAGTGGATACTTTCAAATATCTAGGATCATTATTAACAGACCAAAACCATAATCACTAAAAAAATTGATGTCAACTGAAAGCAGGGATTTCGTGCTATTATTCAGTTAAAAATCTTTTGTTGTCGCTAATTCTGTTGAGGAATTTGTAGCTCAAAATATAAAACGATAATCATGTCTGTTGTGCTGTATGGTTGCGAAACATGGTCACTGACTCTGAGGGAAAATCGCAGACTGAAAGTATTTGAAAACAAGATTCTTAAACCAATATTCGAACTCCAAAAGGAACGGGGATGGGGAAAGGCGGAAACTTCATAACGAGGAACTGCATAATTTTATATCGTTTACCAAACATTGTTAGGATCATCAAGTCTAGGAGGCTCAAATGGTCAGGTTATGTAGCCAGAATGGAAGAAATTAGATACGCTTTCGAAGTTGTAACTGGAAATCCAGATAGGAAAATGACCGTTAGGAAGACCGAGGCGCAGATGGAGGACAATATTAAAATGGTTCTCGCAGAGATTGAAATATAAAGTAGAAACTGGGTTCAGTTTTCTAAGGACAGAAATCAATGGAGAGCTTTTGTAAACGCGGCAATGAGCCTCCTGCGTCCATAGGCGTGCTATATTAAGTTGTTGATACATTTAGCTTCTTTTTATTTGACAGAAATGTTATTACAGGAACTAAAAAGTTTTTCTGTAGTAAAGAGGATTTCGATTCGAGGTTAGCTATTTACGTTAATACTAAAACAAATTTGGTGGTGATTTTGATTTTGATACGAAATGGCACCCATACTTTCTTTCAAAGTCTCTCTCTCTCTCTCTCTCTCTCTCTCTCTATATATATATATATATATATATATATATATATATATATATATTCCCGTTTGTATGGGCGCCCTTTTAGTAGACTTGTCCACCGCCCTCATTAGTATCCCAGCACGGCCCTGCCCTTACTAACCTTTGTAAACGTAGCGTTAATGAAAGAACAAGCATGTAGATACATATAAAGCCTATGGGGAAGTTGTATGGTAGGTATGACCTTGACCGCAGCCATCTTGAAATCCGCCATTTTGAATTAAGGTCAAGTTTTTTAAATAGGAATAGGGTAATGTGATACATAATTTCGGGCTAGAATTTAATCAGGAAGACAACGGTGAAGCTAGTTTTGAGATACACCTATTTGGGGAAACGTTACAAGCATTTAATTTCTCACTTATTACGTGCGAAAGTCCCTTACCTCCGCTTCTAATCCGCGTATTAATGATAAGAGGTGAATAAACGCTTCGGTAATACATATTATGCCTAGTAGGAAGTGATACGGTAAGGGTATCCTTGACGGCAGCCATCTTGAAATCCGCCATTTTGAATTAAAGAATTAAAGTGAAGTTTGAAAAATGAAAACCATAGAATGTGATACCTCATTTTAATAGCAAATTTTCCCAAAAAGCCATGATATGCTCCTGTAATTAACCAGTGTGAATTGAGGACTGCTTCTAATGAGCACCAAACGTCCATTATTCGATCTTTCAAATTGGCAACACTCCTAATTTTCACCGCATGTTTTATGATTCCAACTGGCACTTTGCAGTTGTTGCCATGGCTCGTGTTTTCTAAATTTATTACATTTTTTTAAGAGTTGTGATTTGTCAGTTCATGATTAGTGTTGGGATAGACATCCAGCAATCTTCCTGAATTTTGAAGACTTGTCATGTAATTATTTATTTCCTATACGTGCCCTTCAAAAACTCATTTACTGACATGAGTCATCGCACAACGAAACAACTTTAACTTTGCATTCAGGTAATACGTTAGACGTAGCTTGTGTAATAGATGAGACGAAAAATCAAATGAAAATTCACTTCAAAAAGGAAAACGAAATATGATTGTTGTGTAAATCAAGGGTCTTTTGTTTTGTTTTATATTTATTTCTTTATTGTATATTTATTTATTTATTTTCTATGGCAATTTTTTAGCTAGTCAGACAAAAAACTCATTCGTTTTCTAGCGATTGTTGTCGATGATTCATGATTGTAAAATTCATAATCAATATTGATCGGGCACTCAATTATGTTACACCTCTTTATAAACCAGTTACCTGTTTTCATATTATGTTCATGGTACAAATAATGTTGTGGGAACAGTCATATAATGCCTCTTTGATATTTTCTAGCATTGCTGCTGTTTCTTAAATGTTGTATTTATTAAAAATATTTTATTATTTGTTGATTGCGCAACATGTAGGCTATACTTCCTGATAATTTTGTGTTCGTATAACACCAATTTGTTATAATTTCATTTGTATTTCTTTACGTCCCATAGGTCCATAGGTTCTTCATGTATTCTCGTTTAAAATAAATAATTCCATTACAAGTCTTCAAAATTCAGAAAGATTGCTGGGTGCTTATCCCAACACTATTAACGAACAGACAAATCGCAACTCTTAAAAAAATGTAATACATTTAGAAAACATGAACCATGGCAACAATTGCAGAGTGCCAGTTGGAATCTTAAAACATGCAGTGAAAATTAGGAGTGTTGCCAATTTGAAAGATCGAATAATGGACGTTTGGTGCTCATTAGAAGCAGTCCTCAATTCACACTGGTTAATTACAGAAGCATATCATGGCTTTTTGGGAAAATTTGCTATTAAAATGAGGTATCACATTCTATGGTTTTCACTTTTCAAACTTCACTTTAATTCTTTAATTCAAAATGGCGGATTTCAAGATGGCTGCCGTCAAGGATACCCTTACCGTATCACTTCCTACTAGGCATAATATGTATTACCGAAGCGTTTATTCACCTCTTATCATTAATACGCGGATTAGAAGCGGAGGTAAGGGACTTTCGCACGTAATAAGTGAGAAATTAAATGCTTGTAACGTTTCCCCAAATAGGTGTATCTCAAAACTAGCTTCACCATTGTCTTCCTGATTAAATTCTAGCCCGAAATTATGTATCACATTACCCTATTCCTATTTAAAAAACTTGACCTTAATTCAAAATGGCGGATTTCAAGATGGCTGCGGTCAAGGTCACACCTACCATACAACTTCCCCATAGGCTTTATATGTATCTACATGGTTGTTCTTTCATTAACGCTACGTTTACAAAGGTTAGTAAGGGACTTCTGCAGTAATCTCTAATAACCACATCAGAACTCTTAAAAATTATAAAAAATAGAAAACATGCACGATGGCAAAAATTTCTGCAATCACAAATTATACATATATGTCCTCTATCAGCTAGAAATTTTTTTTTGAAATCGGAGCCGGACAATTGGGTGATGTCCCTTGTAAGTAATATAGCATTAGTTAGATCTGAACTTTGTTTTTATGGATATTCAAACAATAAAACGTAAATGCCAAACAATTGCTGAATAATTAAGACTTTGTTGCACAACATGGGCTTGGGATTAGTTGGTGTATCTATAGCATTTGGAGTTCCGTGTGGAATTTTATTTTATTTTACTTTTATTGTTACATTGTTTGTTTTATTGTTATGTTGTTTACAGTTCTATCAATCTTTACTTCTATATTATAGAATAGCATGCACGTATTGGATTACTTGCAAAAATTAGAATTCGAGATAAGACTGAATTTGCTGAATAGGCCTAATTCTCAGGATCAAGAATATTTTGTATGTGGTCTTTTGTTACAAAAATTGCTAACTATTGCTTTCTCTTTCTTTGCGAAAAGTATGAAATAAACTGCGTTTCTCCATAATTCAGCTAAAACGTATCTTAGTTTCTCTTAGCTACTTTGTGAACAGCAGAAAATAAACTGTGTTTCTTGATAGTTCAGTTATTTTAATTACATTTTGAAATAATATGAAGATTTAGCCTACATCACATCCTACTGAAACAGATGTGGTTTGATAATCTTGTAGCTTGTCTTGACAACCAAGCTAGAATGAAAGAAACAAGTCTTCATATTTCATACTGCTGGTTCTTTGAAATGTTGTGAATAAAAGTCATTTCAAACTTCAAATAGCCTACTTCATTGAAATATATAGAAACATATAATAGAATTTAGAAAAACAACGTTTATTTCTAATAAATCCAATTTTTGTTGTGTTTTGCTATAATTAAAAAGTATGCCAACTTGCCTCACAATATCAGCCAACCAGCCCCTTACTAGGGGTCGGTTGGCATACTCCATTTTAAAAGAAAGAAAAATTTATTTCTCGAAAACTGTAAGCAACAAAACAAAGAGAAAAATTGAATGTATTAGAGGAAACATTGGTCTGTCCGTACATATCCATTACATTGCAATACAGTGCACTCTCTGCTTATAAAAAAAATAAGGAATGAAAAGTTCGCCAACCAGCCCCGGCCTCCCCTATATATCGCGATAATTTGTGAAAGTAAAGGAGAAAATCCACGAAGCAGAAGAAATTTCATTTGGACACGGAAGAAATAAGTAATTTCTGCACGTAATTTTGTAATTTTGTGCTTGTAATTTTGGACAAGGAAGAAATAAGTAATTGGGGCAAAATTGAATTTCCACGATTGACGAATAAGGATAATCCAACACCGTTAAGATAACAATAACTTTACACGTTAGTATCAGTGTTGGGTAAATTACTTGTAGAAATGTAACGCGTTACAAGTTACTTTACTTTCCTTAAAAATGTAACATGTTACTTGGCCCCAAAAAGTAACTGTTACCCTACTTCGAAAGTAATGCGTTACTTTCAGATCCGAAACTAAAAGTTAAAAAATGTCAAAAAAAAAATCATTACTTCAATTTTTCGTACTACTACTACCACCGTTATTATTATTATTATTATTATTATTATTATTATTGTTATTATTATTATTATTATTATTATTATTATTATTATTATTATTATTATTATTATTATTATTATTATTATTATTATTATTATTATTATTATTTCACATTCTGATTTTTTCCAATCATCGTAAATGTTTAGAACTGTAGGTTGATAATAATAGCGCTGTTATATTCTTTCATACGGACAGTTACTTTATTGGAAATTTGATGTGCTTCGCTGACTTTAAACGCAATATTGCACGTTCTGAATCGCTTTATGTAGATGCAAAAACAAATTCTTACTTGACAGCTGTATGAACATTTTCGTATAATGTAACAGTGACTAAAATGCCATACTGCGTTAGAAAATATGGCTGCTTATTATTATTTTGCTAAACTAATTATAATATAATAACAATGTTTATGTAAAATTAAAAATACAGAATATAGAAAAGCATTACACTACAACTAATAAAAAGAGAAGACATGCTTTTTAAAGCTAGTTGATCAAAACTTTTTCATCAATGGGACTCTAGAATACGCAAACTGATCTGAAAGAACTCCAATATTACATACCATTAACAAACTATTTTCTAGTAATAGAGGCCTGCTCATCAGAACACAGTTTATTCATATCAACTTCTTAATGTATAGACCCTATCGTTAATTATGGCACCCTAGCTCTAGCTGTTGATAAATATTTCCCACCGGAGCAATTCAGACACTTTACTTTTAAATTCTGTCCACCATCATCTTCAGCTTTTAAGAAAAAGTATTCTTTCAAATGTTCGAACGGTAAAATATTTTCGTTCTCCATCTTTATAAAAAAAACAACACCAATCGAAGTAAAATAGATTATCGGTACCATTGCACTCGTAGTTCACTCACTGAATGTATTGATTTGGAGCTCTCAAAATCTAAATATGACAAAATCTTCCAGGCACTAGCAATCGGTACATGTGATTTCCCTGAGAAAACTGTACTCATCTTCCAAAAGTAGCAAGTGACACTAAGATCTTATCCGTTTCTCTGTGTGTCAGTGAACTGCGGTTACTGATATACGTAGTTCATGCTCCATTGTTCCATTCTGAGAAATTCACTACGGGAAAGAAACATTTGTTTCCGAAAAAATACATATATTGTAATTACTCATCCGAAGTGTAACGCGAAAACGGTGTAGGTGTGTTACTTAAAAATTTGTAACGCGTTACCGTTACAGTTACTTTGGAAAGAATGTAACGCGTTACTAGGTAACGTTACTTAAAAAGTAACGCGTTACTTCCGTTACGTTAGTTTCCAAGACTGGGTAGTATATAGGGTCTATATAGTTTTGTGGCAAAAGAGGTAATTTACAAACCATGCACACTGTAAAAATTATACGATCACTTTTCTTGACCGAATACTGACCGTCAATTCTGGCTGCCAACCGATTATTCTAAAGTTTAAGATATTATTGTAAAATTTATAGTTATAGGCCATAAAAAGGCCGCAATTAGATCTATGTCGCATTAATTTTAGGGTAATTGGTTGGCAGCTAAAATTGATGGTAATTGGTCAGTAAGTGTGACCGTAGGAATCTAATTGTTTACAGTGCAGCATTAGGAGTTTCGGGCTGGAAGATCCTCTCTTTCTCTCATATTACTTTTGTCACCAGATTTACAAAATTATGAATCACAAAAGTTTACAAAATTTTAAGAACAAATGAACAAATTCGAGTTTATAAATGAACAGGAAACAATCAAATAAACCTCATTCAAATTCCACAAACCAGTGAGTTCACGAAGTTTTCTAATCATTTCATTTTATAAATTACGTATATAGGTCAAGTAAACGCAAGCCAAATTATGCATTGAAGGTGATTAGACGTAATATATTTATGCATGATTGTATGCTCTCCGTAACAAACCTAGGGTGTCATACTATTTTGCAAAATAGAATTCGTTCATTTAACACTCCGAGCACGCTAACAGATTTTCTTCCAGCAAATGTTCTCCGGGGGAGTAAAAGGAAAATGTGTGTGAGCTGCGCAGGGACAGTATTTGCTAAAGGATGTGCTCTGCACAAAAGTGACATAAAACTGCATTTTAATTTTCATTAACTCTTGGGAAGAGCGGTTTTTCTACTACAGGAGGCTAGAACGCCTCAGGAAGTATTCTTGAAAAAAACACTGATCGTAAATTACTGTAATACTATTAACTGTGTGCTACTTACTTAATTACTAATGAGTTCCAGTTGTATTGCAGAACTAGCTGATAAAATGATATGCTGGTTTTGCTTGAGCTTTATATCATTGCTGTGTTGAACTGAAGTTATGAGAGAAATAAGCCTACAAAATTTATCGTGGTATCTAAATCATCCCAACTTCTACCGAAATCGAACCCAGGCTCCCGGACGAAAGTAAGATATCTCTCTTCATAACTTTGTAACTGCAAATGCAGTATATTTAATTAAGAGGATTTTGTTCTGTGTGATAGGTATCGCTGCTCTGTTAATTCGTAAAGTAGAAGAAAAAAGGAAGAAATAGTTAATCAATCATATGATGTAATCAGTGGCGTAGCAGCTGCCCCCGCAACCCCCGCAGTGCGGGGGACCCCGAAGTATAGGGGGCCCCTGAAGTCTTGCTATGAATAAAGATTTAAAGAAGTAGAACTCCAACCTTATTTCTACCGGCTTTACAACTAGGGCCCCTTCTCTATACTTTGCGGGGGGGGGGTAGCGCAAAAGTGTGTTACACCACTGGATGTAATCAAAAGAAAATAAAGGAATATTGAAATACAAATAATACTTAGCGAACAAAATGTAAATAATATATTACACAAGGAAAATATAAATTAAATAAAAAGAAAGTATAAATAATATAAAATAATCTAAATAATAATAAGCCCTAATAATAATAATAATAATAAATATATTCTACAAAAAAAGCAATTATACGTGATACTGACCTGTTTAGAACATCATTCTCATCCTTATCTGCTGCGAAGAAACGTAGAGAACCTAAATAAAATAAAATAAAATAAAATAATTAATATTATACAAGAGAAATAAATAAACTCAATACATTATACGAACTAAACTGAATATTTACATAAAAACTATGTTTTTTTATTCTAAGGCCTATAACGATAATGTATATTTCTCATGTACTTTAAAGTATGATTTTTATTTACGGGCAAAATGAGCTATTTAAAAGGCACAAGCTATCAAGAAGAAGAAGAAGAAGAAATTACATAAAGAAATAATTTAAATATTTTGTATGATATTGAGATTTTCTTGTTGTCGTTGCTATGACGATTTGTTTATCTGTTTAATGTCGTTGCTATGGTAACAAAAAGAATATAGAGGTAACGAGGAACCATCTTGTGTAATCTGAATGTATAATATTTTACTGTGGTGAACGAGATATAAGTTGAAACATAATAATATATATTTGAAGTGCATAACTGTGTTAATTATTCCAGATAATCTTGTGTGTTGCATAAACATTTATAATCAGGGCATGCGTAACGTAGCTGACGATAGAATTAACGTTACATATTTTATGGTGCCGAAACCGTGGACCTTGGAGATCAGTTTGTAGTATTAGTAAACTATCCCTCAGCATCACGGATTATCTATTGTTTCGTAATAAAAGAAAAAAATTTACAGAAGACCCACAATGAATTTGAATACCGGAGTTGAAGTTAATATTCCTGGAAGTGAAACTTCAACAGATGTAATTAAACTTTTACAACAGCTAGGACAACAAATGAATTCCATGTCATAACAGATGGATACTAAGTTGGAATGAGTGACACAAAACATTGATTCGAAATTGGACACCCGATTGGAACATGTGACACGATAAATAGGACATCAGTTGGATTCCAGATTGAAACAGATAAATACCAAATTGGAAGTAACTGACAATAGGATGGAACAGATTGTTCATAGCTTTGCATTGGTGAAAAGTACTGTTGACGTAGTAGAAACCCAAGTCACCTAACATACCGATCAAATTCGAAGACTGCAGAAAGAAATCTATACTATTAAAGAGAAGATCAATGCGGTCAACTGAATCCTGATCCTGCCCTCAATGTTGTGCATGATGAATATAGGAGACTTGAGTTAAGACATTGCGAAAAGGACAACAATTCATCCGAAATCTGATCTGACAGGGAGGACACCATCTCAGATACCGAGAATGAAGAAAGAAGGTCACCTCACAGGAATTACACGCACGTAAAACGACATCTAAGGCATCGGGTGAAATTCAGTGAAATAAGGTCGTTAACTAAATTCAGTGACAGATCGGAAGACATCCCAGCAAGTACGTTTCTAGAAAATTTGAGGAAGAATGCAAGTTAATTGCCATAGGTAAGGCCATTTCCTTAAGATCTTACCGCATATTTTGTTACCACCCTGTTCTGTATGATATAAAGCAATTAGAGGTAGTTTGCGTAACTATTCCGATTTTAAAGATGCATTGTTAGCTAATTTCGAGAATGACTTTATGTTAGCAGACAGGGATGTCCAGATAAGGAATCGACGTTTTGATCCAAAAGTTGATAAAAGCCTTACCGATTTTGTAATCGCAGTGTACAATGACGATACAAATCAATCCTTACCAGCAGGAGTCACGTATTATTAGGGATGCGCACGAGACAAGTCGAGCAGGATTTTCCTGAAAAAATTCGAGTCGAGACACGGCTCTTCCAATAGAGAAATACACATTTTTCGAGTCGAGACATCACTTTTACAGCACATTTTCGAGACGAGACAGTCCCAAATCTTGTCTCGTGCGCATCCCTACGTATTATCGCATCAGTAAGAATATTACTACCGTTTAAGCTTCAAAAAGAAAATATTGATCTCGTCACAATGTATAAATTTCAATCATTTAATAATGATTGTTCAAAATTATGAAAATCAGATTAGGTTGCAAAGTAATAATAACAGAAATCAAGCTAACTATATTCCTGTTCAAAATAAACATGTTAGAGAGGATTGTAATCATAGTACGAGAGGTAATGTTAGATTTAATCGTAACTACAATACGACAGAACCTAACTTCAGAAGAAATAGAAATAATAATACTACCGTTTCCAGAAATAATGTAAAATAATCGAGCTAATTTCTCACGAACTCCCAGATTTCGTAATAATTACCTAGGTGGCAGATATTTTCGAAATAGAAACCAAAGAACTAGTGCAGTAAATAACACGTAGGACTGTACTCAATATTGTGCCGTTCAATGTAACTTAATCGAATCTTTTGGTAATGTCATTTAACCTAAATCTGATTGACGTGGATTGGATTAAAGCCACGTTAGCAACTTACTCGCAAGAATATAAAAACAGTGATTTTAAACTTAAATAACAATGTTTCAAATCCTTTAAATGATAGCAACAAATACTATATTTTTGAAATGAAAAAAAGTGATATTAATTGGTTTTGGTTTTGTTTCACTTTGAATGTTGTCCTGATTTCATTGTAATTCTTACTTCGTCTGAATTCCATGCAATCAGAGCCATGCATTAAATGAAAATATTGTATATCAAGTTTATATTAAATATGCGCGAATAAATGAAACATGTTATATTGTATCCTAACTTACATCAACTTTGCTGTTAACGAGTATAAATGGCATCAAATTAAAGAATCTATGTAGGACCTAAAATTAACCAACAAACGTACCACATTTTGAATATCTCCTTATCGACGGTACTTTTATAAACTTAAAATAAAATTGATTATGAAAGAAATATAAAAATGATATTGATAAAATGAAAATAATATATTATTTTATGAATTGTAATTTATATATATACGAGGGTTGTTCAAAAGCTAAGGTAATTATTGTATACGAAATGCCTAACGATCCAGGATTCTTTCTTTAATTGTGATCAATGTAAAGAAAGGGGGCGCGGTGGCTCAGTGGTAGAGCGTTCACCTCTGGTGCTTGGGGTCCCGGGTTCGATCCCAGCCCCCACCAAGTGAACTTTGTAGTGGACAAACACCGTGCTCGTGGGTTTTCTCGGGGTTCTCCCGTTTCCTCCCACTTTCTTCATTCCACCATTTTCATTCATCTCTCATTATCACCGTCTCCTTTAGACTAACCGGCATAACCGTGGGACGTAAAACTTAAAGATTTCATTTCAATGTAAAGAAGTTCCATAATTCGGGAGCCATTATACAACGATAATGTATATTTCTCATGTACTTTTAAGTATCATTTTTATTTACGAAGAAAATGAGCTATTTAAAAAGCACAAGTTATCAAGCAGAAGAAGAAATTACATAAAGAAATAATTTAAATATTTTGTATTATATTAAGATTTTTCTTCTTGTCGTTTCTATGACGATTTGTTTATCTGTTTAATGTCGTTGCTATGGTAACAAAAAGAATATAGAGGTAACGAGGAACCATCTTGTGTAATCCAGGTGTTCAATGTAGAATACAACCCGGAGTAGAACTTTTGAACCTGAAGCGATAAACAAATAATGTCTATACCAAAATGAAGCCTTGTTCATGCATATATTTTTAAACTAGGAAGCAACGATTGAAGTACACTAGGAATCACATAGTGTTGCCAGATGTAACCGAAGGTGTAAATATTTTTTTTTTTTTTTTTGCAAAACATGTAAATTGACTCATAATTCATACGTATGGATGTTCTGTCATTAATTTTCAGTTTGCTTAGTTGGAGTAGCTTACAAAATATGGAGCAGAAAAAAGAAATTTTCATTTCCACCGATAACTAATTGGATGAGGCCTCTGTAAGGGGGAACTGGGGAGTCGTAGTTTTCATAAATTGACACTCTGAATTGGCAACCCTGCTGATGTTTCAGTGCATCAAAATGTGTGTGAAGGATCTGTCTACATTATGCAATTCCTGAAAACAATGAAAAACAAACTTTGAAATTTTCATGATAAAATTTTACTTACATGCACCCGGCAACACTACTATTTATTTCTATGGGGCTATTTAAAGCAAGAGGTATACATAGGGCCGGCGAGAGGGGAGGGCAGGAGGGGCCAAAGCCCTGGGGCCCAGGGAACCAAAGGGGGCCCGGCGGCCGAGGATAAATAATTACTAAATGTATATTTTTACTCAATTCGCTTCCAATCAGTGGGGTCTTTGTGTAACAATTTTTGTGTACTGTGGTCTTGCAAAGAAATGACAGGTGACCAGATCCAAGAACAAGCAGCTGCACTAGTCCAGCGATACCCAAAAGATTTAGGAGATGATCTTTCTGATGAACTGCATAGCCTGAAATTGATATATTCGGCCAATTTTGGTGAGAAAACGCTTTCACCATGGGATCTCCTAAATGACATCAAAATCTTGAATCTAGAAACTTTATTTCCAAATCTGACAGTGGCCCTTCGTATATTCGCCACAATCCCTGCTACCGTTGCTAGTGCAGAGCGCTCTTTCTCTCTGTTAAATAGAGTTAAAAATGTTTTACTCTCTACAATGTGTCAAAATAGATTATCAAGCTTAGGCTTGTTGGCAGTGGAGACAGAACTTATCAAGTGTACCAAACTGGATGCTATCATTGATGAATTCGCCCTGAAAAAAGCCAGAAAGGAATTTTGTTGTAACTATACGAAGAAAAGGATACATTGTAACTGCAACAGTTGTCTAATAGTAATACATATAATAAATTTCTTCTACAGACAAATACTATTAATATCACATTATTAATCACACTATAGTTAATTTGAGCAATATTTCATTGAAGTAACTAAATTAGGCCTAATGCCTAATGTCTCTAGTTAAGGAAGACTAACTGCATAGCTTACTTCTAATTATTTATAGCAACAATTTGTGCAAAGATATGCATAGTACAGGGTAGGTTGGATGGTTGAGAACATTTACTTTCTCAACTTTATTAACTATTTAATAATTTCTTTTTGTATTTCCTTCACAAATTAGTTTGTTTTGAGCATTTGATTGACCATTAGGGGAGAACTTTTGCTATTACAAATAGATAAGTTACTTTTTTTCCATATTTTGATACCCCTTCAAAAATCTTAGAACGAACAAAAAAATGAAATGAAATCTTTGAGTTTTACGTCCCACGATTATGCCGGTTAGTCTAAAGGAGACGGTAATGATGAGAGATGAGTGAAATGGTGGAATGAATAAAGTGGGAGGAAACGGGAGAACCCCGAGAAAACCCACGAGCACGGTGTTTGTCCACCACAAAGTTCACTTGGCGGGGGCTGGGATCGAACCCGGGACCCCAAGCACCAGAGGTGAACGCTCTTTAGAACCAACAAGTATAGGGTCTAAACAAAATCATAAATAGTGAATTAATGAAGTTTTTTTTCAGCGAACAGTGAACATAGGTTAGATTCAGAGTTCTTATTACTCACTTATTTAGAGATATAGCAATACTGTTTAACATGTAAATTAAACGCATTAATGGTCTATCTAATAAAGAGTTCAAAATAAGTCTTAATGTCCATTTTAGTTTATTTCCGTCCAAAGTGGTAAGTACGTAAAAAGTCATAAGGAAACATGTAAGGGGCCCGGGATTGCTCAGCCCCGGGGCCCGCGACCGCTCTCGCCGGCCCTGGAATTCTCGAACTATTCAAAACCTGGAAACGAACATTCGCAGTGCCAACGAGAACATTAAAGATTTCTAATCTTCGTAAAGTTGCTGCCAACCTGGTGAAACGTGTCAACCAGTGTTTGAATCAAAACAGGGGACACTCCCAGCATCCACTGTAGAGCTGGTAACTCATTTCTGATAGTAGCAGTGTTGCCGGGTGCATATAAGTAAACGTTTTATCATAATAATGTCAAAGTTTGTTTTTCATTGTTTTCAGGAATTGCATAATGTAGACAGATCCTTCACACACGTTTTGATGCACTGAAACATCAGCAAAGTTGCCAATTCAGAGTGTCAATTTATGAAAACTACGATTTCCCCAGTTTCCCCTTACAGAGGCCTCATCCGATTAGTTATCGGTTGGAAATGAAAAATTCTTTTTTCTGCTCCATAGTTTCCAAGCTACTCCAACTAAACAAACTGAAAATTAACGACAGAACATCCATACGTATGAGTTATGAGTCAATTTAAATGTTTTGCAACAACAACAACAACAACAAACAAACAAACAAACAAAAAAAAAAAAAGGAATTACACCTTCGGTTACATCAGGCAACACTGTGTGTTTCCTAGTGTACTTCAATCGCTGCTTCCTACTTTAAAAATATATGCATGAACAAGGCTTCATTTTGGTATAACCATTATTCGTGTATCACTTCAGGTTCAAAAGTTCTACTATCCCAAACTCCAGAGTTGCTTTATATATTGGGGACCCTCCTATATTTTACTGTGGTGAACAAGATATAAGTTGAAACATTATATATATATATTTGAAGTGCGTAACTGTGTTGTTATTCCAGATAATCTTGTGTATTGCATAAACATTTAGAATCAGGGCATATGTAACGTAACTGACGATAGAATTAACGTTACAGGCCCAACATTTTAAAACTACACTATATATAATTACTTCAGAATACTTACCAGTATCTACCAAATAATGGAAGATTCTTCGTTATCATTGTGTTTCCATCACGAACAACTGCTTTCACAGTACATGGAAATCGTCCTTGTTTTGGTTTCATGCCGAGTCAGAATAGAAAATAAAAAAGTCGCTGATTTGAATTTATGAATTGTAGGTCTATATACCAGATTTAGGCCCTATATGTAATTTTGGCATAATTTACGTTCGTAACGCTCATTTGGTAAACTTCAATGTTATTGTTTTCGTATTTTCCATGGTTTTGTTATCTCCATTTATCATATTGTATCTATTGAATGTTCCGGAATAATAATCGTAATATATTGTCGACAATAATTGTGTTTGGATAGATATATACAGATATACTGTAGACATATGTAAATGTGTGTTTTGTAGTGAAGTTATGTTACTTGAGGATTTCTCTCGAATTCTTACCTCTCAATGTGATTCGGTTCCTTGAAATTCGACTCACGTCATTACCGCGTACTTGAAATTTTACTCATTTTTAGGAAAAAGAGCTGGCATATCTACTGTGCCTCGGATGTCCAGGTCTTCATGGCCGAAGATCGAACCCGTGGAACGACATGACATTTTAAATTAAAACGTTCTTACATTTTCCTGCAAGAACTGGCGTCGAACGTTGTTTTGAGTTGTTTTGTATTGCCGAAGATGATACCAGATAACATCAAATTAATGCGCAACTGCAATGAATAGCAAGAACAATCGTAGACAACTGGATAAGTAAGAGGCATGGTATTATAGCAAAATTACTGCAGCCATGACTGGCTGATGGTTATTCTACAACAGTAAAGCAGTATAATTTGCATTTTTCTCGGGACATTGGACAATTTTCTGAAAAAAGGGACAATCCTGTTGTTCTCTTCAAAAATGGAACCCATAGGTCTTACGATGAAGAAGAATACGTAATCTATTATGATTTCTACTACAGAAGGGTCCCGAAAACGGGGTAATGGCACGCTGTGTATATATGCACGCACCCCCCCCTCCAAAAAAAAAAAGGTCTGCATGGTGCTCAACCCTACCAACAACGTGCCCAACGAACCTCATTTGAGTGGGAACCGCGGAGTATGAACATATATTGAAAATCTTTATTTTTCTTTAAAAATTTCACCAGTTTTCTTTAGTGGTTAAGTTCAAACACTTCTGGGGTACGGTATTTTTGTAGTAAATATGTATGAATAGTCAATTTAGAATAAATATAGGGTTAGTATTTTGTTATAATATTTACCCATGTCAATCAAGAACAATCAAGTTGACCTGATTTGGGGTAAAAGCACGCATGAACACAAGAGTGCGTATGATTAAAAATGCCTCATTAGGCTTTGAAAAGTGTGGTATGTTCCCCATGAATCCAGGACTTTTTATAGATGTTGATTTTCCTGCAAATGATCAGTACTGTAGTCAGACTGAAGAGAATATGGGAGCAGACTTTTCTCATGATTCAACGGACTCGGCGAAACAAAAATTTAGTGAGGTTTCTGAACTGTCAGTCGCTGGACCACTAAGGGAAGTCACCAATTCCGAAAATTTCCCCGCAACAGTCCCGTTAAGAGCAATTTCTCCAATTCCTAGGCAGAAACCATCGTCAGTGAAGCAGAAGGAAAAGCACCAAAGCTCAAAAATTCTAACAGCAATGCGTCGTAAGGCTCTTCTGCAATAAAAGGAGCGAAGAAAGCAAATACTTTTAAGGAATATCATCATATGGAAGTTTATTAGAATTTATTTTTAAAGAATTTAACTAAGAACTCAACTGTTTCGTGCTATTATCCTCAACTGCAGGGTAACTGCACGCAATGTAAGGTTTCAAATTTCCGTCAGCCATCTTATAATGGAGAGTAATTACGCAATAGTTCCGAGTTATTTCATAGTAAACATACGTAGGTATGTACAGCACTCTTCATTAGATTCTATTATGTTCTCTTATTGCTGTTCTGAGCAATTAAAAAAAAAAAAACGCGTGTCATTACCCCCTTTTCTCCTACGTACTTTATGAAGGCACTGAGCCTTCACTATACGTGAAAATGGAAATTAATTAATACGCACTGTACAGTAATTTACCTGATAAGACACATCTCAGAATAATATTTTATGAAGGTATAAAGCTGTCTATAATGAAAATTAATTAGCCGACTTTGCAAAAGCTACCCACTTAAAAAAAGAAAAGAAAAAGAAAAAAGAAAAGAAAGAAAGAAAGGAGTGTGTAATGTCCTGTTGTTACCCTACCAGCGTATGGCCGAGTTATCCGGAATGCAGGGTTATCGAGTGCCGAGTTTTAGGAACTCTACTGTAGTGACCACCTCGACAAAAATGCTTACGAGATCGTAATTGGGGCCACTGGAAGATCAACGACTTATGCCCCAACATGCCTATTTTTCCTTTTTTGCCTGCACATTTTACAGTACGAACTATTCTCTATAATCACCGAGAATTAGTGTTCTCCACGAGACGAGAAGTAGATCTACATTTTCAAATTCGAGACGAGATTAGAAACTTTTTCGAGTGTCATGGCAACACCAGTTCCCCAGGTCTTAGAGATCTCAAACACTGTTTAGTGTTAGTCGAAATGATTCCTAGTATGAAGACTAAATTGCTAAAGTGATTGTATGTACAAACACAATGAAGATTTATCAATGTTTAAAGATAAGCAAATTATGACACAACATACTCCAACGATAAATATTGATTATTCTTCGTTGACTTCTCGTAGCGCAGAAGAAGGATTATGTTATTTCTACATGAAATTAAGAAAAAAACAGAGCATAAATTTGTATATAAATTTACAAAACGAGACCACAAAAATTCCAAGACGAAACGAGACGAGGCGAGAAAACCTTTTAATTTATAATTAGTTACTTCAGAGATAAAAGAGAAACAAAAATAGAATTTCAAATGTAGCACTAATGTCGTTGGTATTCAAGATGCCACAATCAGCGACGCAACTAGGGTAGTTGTCGCCCGGGGCAAGAACTCGCCTTAGCGCCCCACCCCCTGATCAACCAAACCAAAACGCTCCCAGACTACACTTGATATTGGCATCACACAATAATTCTCCTATTCCATTTTTCCTTCAACTGGTAAAGCTTGATTTCAAAACTGTAGTACATAATTTAACTTTTAGTACAAGATAAAACACCAAACTAATTAGTAGTTGATTACCAAATAATCTAAGAGTAGCATGCTTGACGTATTCTTATAGGCTTATTATAATAACTGCAAACCACAATGTTTTTTTGAATTATATCGGGGTGTACATATGTATAGATCGAATCAACAGCCTGCTGCTTTAGCATAGAATACTTAATTATGACAATAGTCAAGTTGTTGTCTCAAGTATTATACTCGGACTCTTCGGAAATATCTTAAATCGATGTAAGTTAAACAAAAACACAAAAAGCCCGAATTAAAATTTCACTTTTCGGGCTCTTTTGGTTGCAAAGGTTTTTACAATGTCCTCAAAAGATAGCTTTGAAGCTAACTTAAGTTTTGAAGCTAACTTATGCTCTATGGATGTTCTAAGGTTGGTATTTTTTTTTATCAAATCAATCTGAGGTATTTTTTTTATAACCTTTAGTTTGCTAAAACTCCTTTCCTTGCCTTACAGTGAAAATAAATATTTGCCCAAGTTTCCGTCTCCCAACCCGACTGCCGGGGTATAATCTCCGTTTGCACCCCACCCCCTTAGTTATGTTACTGGCCTCAATTGAAACATACAAGTGAACTTTGTGGTGGACAAACACCGTGTGGGGTTCCTCGGGGTTCTTCCGTTTCCTCCCTCTTCATTCCACTATTTCATTCATTTCTCATAATCACCGTCTCCTTTAGCCTAGCTGACATAACGTGGGACGTAAAACTCAAATATTTCATTTCATTTCATTTTCAATTGAAACATACTGTATTTCTTGAAATACAAAATACCTACAACATTATTTCAGTACCTAGGTATTTATAGACCAACTTGTGAGTATCACAAAGTTAGCCAAACCAAGTGATAAGATTATCGTTTGAATTTTTAGTATGTCGGCAAAACGTGAATAAGTGGCTTAGGACACACACTCTTCCTAGTCCTCCACACAAATGAAATCCATGCTTTTGTAAAACCATAACAATAAAACATTAAATCCTGGGCCATCCTGTGGCTGCAACAAATGGGACAATTGCCCCAGGTCCCTCCATAGTGTGTCCCCGCACCATAGAGGAAAGATTTAGGTTATTCAGGAAAAGTAAGAAGTTTACTCTTTCTAATTCAATATTGGTATCCAAAATAGAAATGATAAACAATTGATTTTAAATGATAAACGATGTATTCTCACTTACATTATTGGTCCAGCAATTTACTTTCTCCCCAGGAGCCTCATAAATTTTTATGAAGTAATACGTGCAACAAAATTTCGCAAGATTTGTAATAAGAGGATTCCGTATGTGATCATTACACTCATTATACAGCTTAATGATCTTTTAATAGAATTTAATAATATATTTATTCAGAAACTGTAATGTATTTATTAACTATTTCTAATTTTATAAGAAAAAACTCAATATGTGAGATAACTGGGAACACTTGGAGAAATTTTCACGTTGCAACTGAAAGAACAAGAAAACCATTATAGGAATGTTATAGAAATACCTCTTCCTTTGTGATGTTCTCCTAATGATATTTCTTAGGAAAATATTCCTTGTATGCTGTTTTCTGAAGTCTTCTTAAAAAAAAAAAAGTAGATAATGAACATAAATAAATATAGTCTACTTTTTCTCTTCTTTGTCTGCTATTTCCTCTCCTATCAGTTTTCTTTTTCTCATGTTCCTCCCCTACCGTTTTTTTCCTTCTCGTCCTTATAGCTTGTTCCTTCCCTACCGACAACGAAAGACCAGCAGCAAGCAAGCAACGCAGACAGACAAAACTTGTCTGGCTGGGCCAACAGCTGTCACGCGGAGTGCTTCTTTCTTATACCTCAACAAATTACTGACAAATATTCTTTTTTTCCTTACTACTATTACTTAACTGTAGTAGTGCAGTAACTTTTTTACTACTGGGATTTTCCTGATGTAATTTTTAAACACGATGTGTTGTTTAACTTTGTCTCTTCTTTGGATCAATAAATACGCCTCCTGCTATGAAAGAAAGTCAATATTTTGAAAACAGCCATTTCTATTTTTGGTACAGACGTCATAGAAGGAAGCGTTCTTTTATTTTTCTTTAACCCTGAAGAGCAAACGTATGTTGTAGGCGGTCAATTTTCTGCACAAATAACTCCTGTTTGTTGATGATCCTGAAATAAAGTGTTTTTTTCTTTCTTCAAAAATTGTTTAGAGACCAAATGAAAAGGTGATACTTAAATACTTTACTTAACATAAATATTTGGTAAAATGATTAGATTCATGTGAACTGAGTTTATGAAAACACTCATACTCAATTATAATGCTTTTATTCATAAACCTATATCATTTCTTTTACTAACTAGTAAATGTTACGCATAATACAAGCGCTTTTATTTCGTGTTTTGTGATGAAATGGAACCGGAACTCTAGATTCATGACTTATGCTTCGTAGCGCTAAAACTCACAGAGGAGTGTAGTTGGCAGACAGTTTTTAATTACACAGTATGTGGTAAACACATTATCTTCATTCAACGTTATTTCTATCTTTTTAATACGGCGTTTGCGATAAGGGGAGCTCAGAGCACAAGGAAATTAAGTTATACATTAACAAAGTTTTGAGAAAAATATGCATAAAGTTTATACGGAATACTTACAAAAACAGGGAAAACTGAAAAGTTTACATCGTTTTTACCTTATAAGAGCCTATATACTGTACAATATTTTATATGAATCTTTTAAGCTTTGAAAGGAGCTTCAGATATTTCTTGAAAGATGAAATGTCCAAAATGACCAAAAAGTGGATATGATTCCTTTATGCACTGAACACCTCAGTTATTTTAATTCATGACGTTTTCCACATGTTTCATGATCTTTGATCAACACCAAAAATTAAGTTTATGCCTTAAGATTCATTTTGTTTATTTGGGAATATTTGAAACTGAAAGGCATGTTTATTTCTTTCTCTTTTTCTTTTCTTTTTTACCACGCCGTTACTAGTAGCACATAACTACTGTTACTAGCTGCTAACACTACCATTAACTACTCAACGTATACTGCAACACAAACATTAGTGTTTATAGGCGTCTATCTTATTCATATTTTCTGGAGGTACAAAAGAGTACTTGTTGCGAAATGGTTCTACTTTCCATAACCTTTCTGCCAAAAATTGAGAGGTCTTTATCAAGTTTAACTAAAGAGAAATTTCGAACATCGTTAGTTCTTTTGTTATATTTATTATTTGACAATAAAACTTTCATTACTGTACACTAAACACTCATTACACGTGTGTTTTGAGTAAAAAGAAAAAAAAACACTGTTACAGTAAAAATATACTACTTATTTTGAACAAGTTGGATGCATCTCTTTTAACAATTATTATCCTATCTACCAATAATAAGTAACAACTTGTCCGTGGTTTTTTTTGGGCTACTTCCGTTTCCTACCACATTCTCATTCCACCAATTATTCCATTCATCATTCACTTGCCTTAATCGTCGTCTCCCTTAACTTAAAGGGTAAACGTGAGATGTTAAAATGGTGGAATATTATAGGAATATTATACTTATTTCGTTTCCTATCAATAAGTGTTATTTTATGGATTTCAAAGTAGGGAAATTCATTGTACAGTTCATTTCTTTTGAAAGCAATATTTAAGCTTCATCTGCACCTCAGTCGATTCATTAAAGGTGAAAAGTGTTGGTGCTGCGTGGCAATGAAAAGAAGTTAAATCTACCTTTTCTTACCATTAATATATAATCCGTGTAAATAACTGAATAGAACATATAAGGTATAAGTGGCAAAGGTAATATTATATGTAATTTCATATTTAAGCCCATAGATTGAGTATTTTGGCCTGCAGACACAGCGGTGCCCGTCCCCCAAGTGGTTCGGTGCAATCTCCCTTCAAATTAAGAGCTCTTTCATGGTTATATGGTTAATGTACGCGTCTTCGGCACGGTAAACGCGGCTCATGTGGAGCTCATGTGGCTACGTTACACAGGTAGGTCTATGTCTCAGATAGTCTCAGTGCTGAAAGGGACCTAAACTTCATTGTAACTAAACAATCCCCCCAAAATGCCATCCCTATCCTATCCCTTACCCTATCTCGCCCCCTTTAAAAAAGTAGTAGAGGGGGCCAGGCTGTTACAAAACCAGCAGAACTTGATTTGTAGACTAAATTTTACGTATTTCGTTGTTGAATCTATAGACTTCTTTAACAAAAAATAATGGGAAAGAGGAGTGGCTCCAGGGTAGCCCTACAGAAAAGTAGAATATTTCTAGATTTGAAAACCACTATTGTCCTATTTCATTTGTCGTCGTTATGTAATGCTACGTATTATTATTATTATTATTATTATTATTATTATTATTATTATTATTATTATTATTATTATTATTATTATTATTATTATTATTATTATTATTATTATTATTGGAAATCTGTCTTCCCGTGGACATGTTAGCCGTAATAACAAGCTGAAAAATGTGGATACTACAAGCGCTGTTCGGTTAATGTAACCTCTGTATAAGTCGTGTGTTGCACGAAACGAAAGTGGACAATAATCTTAAAGATTTCATTTCAAAATTCGACCATACGTAGAAAAGAAGTGAGAAAGTATTATGCACAACTGTATTATCCATTGTTCTGATCATGGACTCAGTCTCCAATACGCTTGTGTACTGCTCACACATTGTAAAAGCTAAAACACTATTTAAACACTTTTAGTACAGATGTTGAGGGGGAAAAATTGATGAAATAGTGTGCTTCATGTGTCCAAAAGCGTTAATTCTCAAAATACAGTATCTAGTACGGCAAACAGTTTGAAAACAAACTGATGATACATTTTGCAAATACATCTGGGACATAGTTGGAAAACACAGTATCTTTAGAAAACACAGGGGTGAATATGTGTAATCTGGAGGGGTTCAAAGAATGTCCGTAAAGTGTAAAGTGTCTACCGTGTCTAAAAGTAGATTCTTTATTTTGTGCAGTGCAGATGAAAGCCGTTTTAGGAGAGTAGTGTAGTAGACCCCTATGTACTTGATAGCCGGAGTAGTCATGAGTGGGCTGATACAAACTCTCAAACTACAGTTGTGAGAACATAGTTTGAAGTAAATATGTGGGCAGGCATAATAAAGTGATCAGGTAATAGGCCTGTATATTGTTTTCGCCTCGCTTAACTGCATTAAACTACGCAGTGTTTATGAAAGACACATGCTCTACTTGAAGTGTGTTAACATACGTGGTTCTAATATAACGTGGTCCCAGCTCACTTTGCAACTGTTGTTTGCGAGTGTCTTGATCGTACTTCCCTAAATAAGTAAATTGAATAACGAGGTCTTGTTTTTTAGCCAGCACTTTCGCTTGATCTACTCATTTGATATCTTCTTCTGACAAGTAAAATGTCTTGTCTATAAAAATATAATTGAGTAAAACTATACCGCTAAATGCCAGAAATATCGGTGGAAGAAATTTTGATTCAAAAATGTTTAGTTCTATATTTATTAATGGAAACTACTTAGATCCCTTTGAAAAGTAATTAGGTAGAGCTTTCCATTTGGTTGGTAGTATCAAAGGTGCGTTTTTCATTAAAATTTTGGAATATGAAGAACGAGGTATAAAATAATACTAATTTCCATCTTTTCGTTCAGCATATTAGCTGCGTGATCAAGAACAGTCCTCCTTCTAAGCACATCGGAGTGTTTAATAATGTGAAGAAAAAATTATTTATGCGAACATGACACCAAATAAGTTGCTGCTTCATATTTCAACAAAACTAAAACATTTACAAGAATACATCGATATTGCAAACAAATTCTAAGACAGAAGAAATAAGGAAGTCGAACTGTGAACGGAACTAACACGGGAGAATCCCATAAGTTGTCTCTAAAATCTGATTGCCGCATAGCACATACTTATATAATTGAACTGTCTTGACTCATTTCTTTTATTGTTTCATTGGCAGAACTAAAGAACAACCGTACTTTTGAACTTAAGTACCAAGAATTAGATTTATGTAGCTTTTTGATTTGTATTCAAGATGATTTTCCTCACCTAAGCAAAGAATCGTTTTGCTGCAGTTTCCTACGACATATGTATTTATCCGACACGTAATGCTTGTCAAATCGATGAGTCCTTCAACTGTCACAAGAAGACGCAACTTCTCAATATTAATGTTAATATGTAACTAAACATGAAGTTTTGTGTCTGTGAAAAAGGTGTTTAATTGGGCATGGTGGCTCAAGAGCACTTACCTCTGGTGCGTGGTGTACCTGGTTCGATCCCTGGTTCAGTAAATCTGTGGTAGACAACATCATGTCCGTGTATTTTCTCGGGGTACTCCCGTTTCTTCCCACATTTACATTCTACCGATTCTTCCATCATCATTCATTTGCCTTAATCACCCGTCTCCTTTAGCTAAAGACCATAATCGTGGAACGTTAAACTGAAAGATTTCATTTGAAAAACATGTTTAATGTTATACCGTATTTGGTAAATCTATGAAAACTAACACCTTTAAAATGAGTAATCTTTGTTACAATAGGATCTATGTTTTACAATTAACATCAGTAAAGGTTTGCCGTGTAAAATTGTGTATAATTAAGAGGGGGTCGCCATAAGGGAAGGATTAGAAAGCACTGATCTTCAATAACGAATGATTAATGCTCTCTATGCTGAATGATTTGCTATGAACAGTTAGGGTTCACTGATCCTTGGAGCATCCAATAACTTCAATTCTAGTTTTTATTTATTTATTTATTTTAAGATCACGCTTCAATATAAAAAGAAAATATTTATTTCTACTGTTCATGAGGTTTATTTTAGTTACAGTACAAAGTATACTTAAATAAAAATTAAAGTTCTACCCAATTATCGTACGAAGAATTCTTATAAAATACAAGTAGGCCTATGTTCATGTCATAACATGCATGAGTGCCAAGCGAAATTGAAAAAATGCAGACAATCGTTTGAGCTTCAACTAGGCAGCATGTTTTTATGTAGTTAGTAAAATAGTATATCACTAGTTATGTTGCTTACTCCTATTCAGTTCATGCAATTACGCACATAAAAAATATAGATGATTAGATTATTTTCTTTCTTTACAGTATTGTTAAAGTACACAGTATTCTATTGTATCACGAAGCTTACCATTGCTGATTGACATTCTCGCGTGAGAACTCTCTCAAGTGTTGCCAGGTGCGAGAGGGTGGGAAGGGAATATTGGTGGATCACTTTGAAAGGGAGGTGCGTGCGGAAAGGAGGTGGAGTAGTTTCAACCCGTCGTGACCGGATGTGGTAGTGCAGGGAGCATAAAATCACTCCCTTCCAACTCATTAAACGATGATCAAAAGAAAACCTCGAGCCTTTCCTCCTCAACCTTTTCCACTTTTTTTCGTATTTCATTTGGTGTATAACAAGAATAGGAGTACGATACGTTTAATGATAGAATGTAATGTCTTACGTAGCAATTGATTTTTATTTGTTGCTAATTTTGCTTGTTAAATTCTTCTTTAATGCGTATTTAACACTTGTAAATTGGTACCCTTTCAGTAAATAGGTATACCTATTCTTCTAACTCAATGTGTAGTAACCAATAAGACCTCAAAGTTCTTACAAAGTTATTGGACCTTACTACTTTGTTCAACTAGGATTGAATGAGCCTAACGCATACACAATATCATAAAATACAGGGTATTTCAAAATGAATATCGGGGTTTTAGGGCTGTGTAGTATTTGTTACATTTAAGGTACAATTATAAACAATATATCAAACGAAACAGCAACTCAGTGTTAAATGTTCAATGTAACCACCATTCGTCACACGGCATACTTCGAGTCAATAAACGAGAAAGGCCCATAAACTTTCCGCCGGTATATGGCACGAAACATATTCAATTTAGAGGAGTCTCGTTGCAACTGTACCATCTCGTGACGATTTGCTGACCCCCAGATGACAACATTATGAGTGTTCACATCGCCACTTAGCTGAAATGTCGATTCATCATTGAAGACGACTGAATCCAGAAAATCTTCATCGTCATACAGCAACATTCCAGCAAGCACGCAAACCGTAGTCTGTAGGATTTGGAAACCGATAACGGAACGTAAATGGCGTGACAAACATCTTGGCATTTGAAGGCGGCGCTCGAAGTTCCTTTTAAATGCTGCTAGCAAGTTAGTGGCCAGCGGTATTGCCACGTTTATTTTGTACATATCCACGTCTATCCTCTGCCACCTGATCGCGCTGTAGTTTGTCTGCTTAGCCATAGCCACACCCCTAAGCATTTGGCAACGTAGCGTCAGAGCTTGCGTTTTATTCGTTTAGCTCAAATGCCAAGATGTTTGTCAGAGGCTTTTAGTTGTAAGAGTCTTCTTAAAATCCTCCACACAAGTAATTGCACTGTGACTACAGATTTAGTCTTTGCAAAATGTAAAACACATAAAACTTTTCTCTCACTAGTCTCAATCTTTGCTACTAACACTTTCTAACGGCAGACAGAGTAAATAGTGCATGCGCATGTGTGCGTACTAAACTGTTTGATTTGCTCTTTGATTTAATGTATTATTTATAATTGTAAGTTAATTGTAATAAATAGGGCCTACTACAAAGGCTTAAAACCCCGATATTCATTTTCAAACATCCTGTATTCCCCACCTCTCCGATCGTCTTCATCAATCATTTCTAAGGGGATGTTCTGCGACGTCACAGTTTGCTGTTTGTATTCTCAGTAAACCACAAAAAGAGAAAGAGAGAACAAGAACAAGACAGCAAGCTTAGCGTTGATAGAAGACAGTAACAAGCAAACAAGACGTACAGATATATATGGTTTTACAGATACACTACTCGTGGATTCATGACTAACCGTATACTGCATACATTTGTTTCATTCCTTTCCACCATTCTCGTTCTTTTCCCTTCTTTGCTCCAACTGTTCTGTGTGTCTTGGCTCTGATCGCAAAAGCCAGCTCCTATGTCATGCAACGGCTCCTACGTCATGCAACGCTCATGCGCCAGTTGAAAATGACTGTTTTTTTGTTGTAGCTCAATTAGGGTATACACTAGAGCTGGCCAAAATTCTCCGGAACCCGTATTTCGGAATCCGAAATTTCACTTTCAGATTTCGGAAAAAATCCGGTTTTTGGAAACATTCCGGAATTCGGAAATATCTGGAATTTAGAAAATTTCAAAATTCAGAATATTCCGGAATTTTTCGATTTTACTTTCCGGACTCCGGAAAGTAAAAATTTCGGAATCAGACATCCCTAGTAGACAGCACTGAGCAGGGCCGTATTTAATAGTTTTGCCGCACCCTCAATATCAATAAATACCGACTAGCAAATTTGAGACAAAAATTGACAAACAATTTCAATCCATGCCCCAGCCATTATTAGCATTATTATCATAACATTGTCCGCTCCAATTCTAAATATCTAGTTCTAAATTCTCAAGTTTGTTTAGAGATGCACACACTAGCTCAGCTGATTTATGTCTTGGATTTGGCATAAATCCTAGAAAATGGTCCACAGTTTGGCCATTTACCATGACATACCCCAATATCAAGAACACTTGATCTATGTGAGAAATGTCTGGTGTAGAATCGATAACCATTGAAAAATATTTATTGTCTTTTGCTTCATTGGTTACTATCAATACCTTTACATACATTAAATTAATAACTTGTTCACAGGTATTGAGGGATAGGGATAAGTATGAAGTATGATATCTTCCCGGATTTCTTTTTCTAGATGTTTTGCTAAGAAAAGGTCAAATTCGACAAGGACTTCTGAAAACACCACACAATTGCCTTTGTGTTATGACTTAAACCTCATCAGTATTCCTAAATGGAAAACCCTCGTAGACCACCCTTACTACAGATATCATCCTTCTCAATATTTTTCTCCACTACTTGGCTTCTTTGTCGTACAACGAAACAAGATTCTAATAAAACTTTCCCAATTTCTGATTACTTTGTTTCATTAACAAAATGCATGATTTACGATTGATAAAACTCTCATGCTCTATTACAACTTGATTTGTCAACAATGGAAGAAGAGAATAAATCTATCACTAAAATCTTAATTGTCACACTAGCTGAACCTGCGCTTTTTACACAGCGCATCATTCACAGCACGTAAGCATGAATCTTCTCGTCATTCCTAAAAACATCTCTACATGTTCCTTTACAAACACATGTGAAAGACGTTTTGATAAAAATCGGCAAGTGGTATCATAAAGGGGAGATTTTTTCGATTATTTTTTTCAAATCTCGCACTGTCTGCAAGATTTTAGCCTACTTCCGGTTGGAGCTTCTAATTCATGTATGATCAGTTTTTTTTTCTTCTTGTATGCAGTATGTAATAAACAAATACATTACATACACAATTAATTATAAAGGTAACCAAGAAAGTTCTCTCGCTTTTTCACCCACCATTTTCGAACATCGGTATGCCACCTAAGACGTACCTGGAAGATCAAAAACAGACCCCATCACCATCGACGACTTTCTGTCGACGTTCTGGAAGGCCATAGATTCTATCGCGGTAGAACTTGGTGGGCCGTGAAGCGAAAAAGGTATCAAGTGCATTTTGTACTTCTACTAGGGATTTGAACTAGCTTCCTCTAAGGTGATTGTTCAAGGAATAGAACAAGTGATAATCGGACAGTGCAATGTCCGGGGAGTATGGCGGGGATGCAATAGTGTTTCCCCTCCAAGGCGTAGAATGGTTTCCCGGATCATCCTAGATACGTGGGGTTTAGTGTTGTCCTATAACAGGAGGGCCCCTTTGCGATTCAGAAGTGCTGGTTAGGGAGTTTTGAGTTTTTCTTGAGCACTGCTCAACTGCTGGCAGTACACAGTTGCATTGATGCTCTGACCAGCTGGAAACCCGTGCTATCGACCTATCAACACGGCTTTGTACGAGACAGATCAACATCCACGAACCTGGCCATCATTACTAACTACATCTCAACGGAGACAGATAAAGGTAATCAGGTGGATGTAATCTATACTGACTTTTCTAAAGCCTTCGACCTAGTGGATCATGACATTTTACTAGCCAAACTAAACTCTTTCCACTTTTCTCAAGAGTACAAACAGTTAATATCTTCCTTCTAAGTAACCGTAGGCAATCAGTTGTTTATAAAGGGTGCATCTCTGAAAAGTTCAATGCTTTGTCAGGAGTTCCCCAGGGTTCAAATCTCGGACCGCTTTTGTTTCTCTTAGCAGTGAATGATTTGCCGACTAGAATTAAACATGCTAACTGTCTTCTATTTGCAGACGACCTCAAAATATATATTAAGGTAGATTCAATTGATGATTGCGAGAAAGTACAACAAGACTTAACTAACATTATGGAATGGTGTAATAAAAATAAATTTAAAATGAATGTAAATAAATGTAACTTCCTACGTTTTACACGTAAGAATAGTTATGTAGACTATACTTATTCGATTGATGGGACAAAATTAAGCTCTCCCAAGTATATCAAAGATCTTGGAATTTTCTTTGATCAAAATTTAATCTTTAAGCATCATATGGAAACAGTAACGAGCGAGGCTTATAGAAACCTTGGTTTTATCATGAGGCTAGGTAAAGAGTTTCGTAATGATTTAACTTTAATGAAATTGTACTTCACTTACGTTCGGTCAAAGTTAGAATATGCTACTGTTGTGTGGACACCAAATATGCAAAAATGCTGTGATATGATTGAGGGAATACAGAAAAATTCCTAAGACTTCTAACGTACAGGAAAACTGGGCTTTACCCGAAATATGAATCTTACAGAGAGTTACTGGAAAATTATCAACTACCCACTTTATACGAAAGAAGAAGATATAATGATCTAATATTTTTATATAAATTAATACATGATAAAATTGACTCTATTGAGCTGCGTTCGTTGCTTTGTTTTCAAGTCCCATCAACCAGAACGAGGATAGGAAACACATCTACGTTTTATCAAAGAAAGGCAAGAACAAATATCCTTCGGAAATCTCCTATATGGAGGATAAGCACTCTCCACAATGAAGTCGAAAAAGACTTCAATATTGATATATTTAGCATGTCGGAAAGTGTGTACAAAAGAGCAATTAAACAGGCATGTTTTGAAAACGGCATATAAGGAGCTCATATGCTAAAGACAATATGAATGTGTGTTTTTTTTAATTGTTTATTTTGTAATGTGCATTTCTTTTAATTATTTGTATATCTCATTGTTTTGTATTAATATGTATTTCGTTGTCAAAGGCAACACAATAATTGGGCCTAGAGCCTGTTGTGTTGTGCGTGAACTAAAATAAAATAAAAATAAAATAAAATAGCAGTTCCCGATGCACGATGCAGCGAGCAGTCCAAAAATACGAGGTCCTTCTTCTGGTGCAGTGCTGGTTTCGGCCGTTTTGGAACCGGTTCATGGAATGCTAACCAATGATGACGGCACAGTGGAGCTCCGTACAGGACCAATTCTCTTCATGTCAAACTCTGTCCAGAAATGTCTCCTTCCTCAGAAGAGACAGCAAAGAAACAAATGTCTGCTCACGTTGCCTTCTGGCCCGGAGTCAAATCATGTAGGGCCCATCGACCCAACTTGTAGTGTTTCCCAAGTTGATGAGGGTGCTGCCGAATGGTTTCTCTACTGTCCGCTGCCGCATGGTTTCTCTAATGGTTTCTGTCCATGGTCACACTGAATTCTAGTTCCAGTTCCTCATGTGTCTGGCCACTCTTCGTCTCAATTACTGCCTGAAGATCTTCATTTTGTACATGTTTTGGTCTTCCGGCACGTGGTGTGTCTTCGAGTGTTTCGTCACCGTCCTTAAACTTGTTAAACCACCGCTGCACTGTCCGCGTAGTCACGATACTCTCACCAAAAGCTTTTTTATATCTTTCGCCCCGGTGCAGCGGCGTTTGACCCCAGTTTGAACTCGTACAGCATACACGCCCTTATGACGCTCTATGGAAGTTCCCTGTTCACTCTGTCCTTACGCAAATTCACGGTGTAACTGAACTGCCACAATCAAGTAATATGTTGGATATACCCACACCAACAACTGATCTTCGCCCTATCTCCATTCGCATTTAACTCACGGTATGAGGGCCAATTGAATACAGACCTCCACAAAAACCGACAGAATTATCTTTGTTATCTTTATATAATGTCAGTGATTTATGATGTTCATTGGGTAAAACACTCCAAACAATAAATATTCATCTTAGACTGGATAAATGATTATCCTTCGTTTTTCGTTATCATTTGGCCATGAAAGAAATGCCTGAGAGATACACAATCCATGTATACAAGTATGTGGTGTTGGAATGTATAACTCGTAGGATATGATACTCTTTTTTTAAAAAAAAAAAATCAACACTTCCAGTGTACCCCTAAAAATGTAATAAAGAATAGCGGATATTTTTAAAAAATATTCAAATAGAACCGGACAATCTACATAAAATTTGCCATCGATCAGTGAAAACGGCATCTTTCTAAAACTTATGGCTCCCAAGAACTCATTGTAGAAAGAATTGAAGACAAACATATAAACTTTTGACCACAAACATATAAACCTAGCATTTTAATATAATAGATTCCAGCCAAAAAAAGTAAAAATCTCGTATCCTATCTGAAATTTCCGGATCTGGAGTATGACAAGATGCAGGTCCGAGAAAATTTGGTGGACTCCAAACCTGGCCGCCCTGAGCCATGGTCCATGTTGACGCATGCGTAATTACGACCCTGCCACTAAGTTATGGAACTCTACTATGCAAGCCACTAAAACACCGTTTTACGCCACAGTATTAAATCAGCCCTTTATTGTTACATACCTCTACAATACGTTCATGTTAGTTATAATTATCGAAAAAATACCCGAATAACGAATAAATGGTTACAATTGCTTTGAGCATTAAAGTTCCTGCCAGACGAACAAGTAAGGGGATGGTAAAAGTTTACAGCCCTCCTTAAATTATAATATCTAATAATTATCTTTGTCTACCAAATTTTGCGTCATTATGTGCTATATTAATACAAAAAATACAGTTCAGATATTTGTAAGAGATGGTTTATTTTAAATTCATTTTAATTCCTTTAAGAAAATACAAGATGAAGAAATATAGAAAACAGCTAGGAAAATGTGCTAGAGAGTAGAGAAAACAGCATTTCAGCGAAATTTTTATAGTACCTAGGCATACTAATTTCTTGGTAATCCCTCAATGACAGCGTAGATAAAATGTACAGAGTAAAAAATGGTTGTGTTAATTCAACTCACTTTTAACACAGGGATGTGGTTCCAGCATGACTACCACTATGCGGTGTTAGTTCAACACAGATCCCACGGTGTTGGCGTTTAACACAGGGGGTTGTTACGTTTCTAACACACAACCGGTGTTGAGCGGTGTTAAATTGGGATCTGTGTTAGTACTTTTGGTGTTGATTCGACACCATGTCAGGGTTGGTAGTGTGGGGAAAAGTGTTGTGTTACTTGTGGCGGTGTTGCACCAACACAAAGAAAGCAACACAGTGTGTATTTCTACTGTGTTAATTATTTTGTGTTAATATTACGCCATATCAAGTATCAATATAATACAGTCCTGTGTTATTTCAACATCATTTTTTTTATTATTATTTACACACACAATCTGTGTCAAAGCCGTGTAAGTAACACCATTTTGGTGGTAATTCAACACTCTCTGTGTTAAAATTCAGGGTCAGACCACCAGATTAACACCGTTTTTGTGGTAGTTCGACTCCACTTCTGTGTTACTACGACACCCATTTCGGTGTTGAAATAACTCCGTGTGTGGTGTTGATGTAACCATTTTTCTGTGTTGGAAAAGCTTGTGGTGTGCATGCTTACTCTTACTGAAGATTCTAATTTTAAAATGAAAATAGTAAACTACAGAACGCTTCACTTAGACAATCTTCATACGATTTTTTTGTCGTTTCACCAACACAACCTTCACCAACATCTTGTTCAAGAATAACAGGAAACTCTTACCTATATCCTTATAATATGTTTGCCTTTTAATCGTGTTTCTGCTTGTTTTCCGACATTTTTGAAACTCAGTCACCGGTGTTGACTGGTGAGCTCTAGTGCGTGTTGTTTCTCGTTGTTGACATATTTTTTCAGAATCATTATCTAAAACAATTGAAACCACATCGTGCGGTTTGCATGTTGACATTTTGCGAATACCTGGATTTGTTTATGTATTTCTTTCTACTGTGTTTGTCTGTAGCTTCAGTTCATAAGTCTTTATAATTAGATGCCAAACATATTTGGTAATCACACAGAAAACAACACCGAAGATTCTACACTTGCATTAATTTAACACACAGGCTGTCATTTCAACTACCGGCATTTGACACACAACTCCAAATGGAGAGTGAGTTGCTCTTGTTCTAATCACCCGTTTGTGTTATATTTTAACACAATCGTCTTAACACATAGGCATGTCGTTGAAATAACACAACGATTTTTTACAGTGTAGCGAATGCGATAACGGTAATTGTAGTAAGCAAGCTGGCGCAAAACATTGATTTTGAAAAGGCCGAAATCAAGAAGGATACAAAGCAAGTTTCCAAAAGAATTGATTTATTTTGGAGGGTGAGATCTTTCTGATAATTTTGCTAAAAGTCGTGAATATGTATTTCGTTAACACCGTTATAACGTAGAGTAAGCAGTTTCTTCTGAAAACCAGTGTCTTCGGAAGACATTCACAAGGGATAATTTGTTTTCGGATTGTTTCCTCAAAAATTAATCAGCTGATTTCGTTTATATTTCAAATATAACCTTATAATGTCGTGTGGGACGTTTCTTCTGAAAATATCCACAATGGGTAGTTTATTCTTGAGATGAGTTTTCGCCGACAATTTTCTTAAATAAATAAATTAATAAATAAATAATATTCAGGTGATTTTTCTCATATTTTATAAATAAACACAAATCAATGCAACAATGTGGCACATGTTATTTCAAGTGAAAAATGTTTAGTCTTTAGTGTAAGTTTTCTTCGAAATTTTCTGAAAACTTCTATTAGGAAACACATTTTGTTCATATTTCGTAAAGAAATATTTTAATAATAACTGCAACATGACTGGATTTAACTTAATAAATAGAAACGAGAAAGTTTAATGCGATGGTCTGGACCGTCATTCTTTTTAAATATGAGTTTTAAATAGATTTCTCGGGTATTATTACTTAGTATAAATAGTAGAGTATGCTGACTTAATCTAATTTTATCTCCTTTTTACAATCACTAATTTAGTAAGAATAGATTAAGAGCCCCCATTCATCTTGTCTGGATTAAGGATAAAACACTTTAATGATATTAGGGATAAGAATAAACGTGGAGCAAAACTAATGATACTAACACGTTGATAAAGAAAATAAATGCTTCCATTATGCTACTAAAAAGCTGAACTATACGTACAATACTTTTACAATACTTCAATAATAGAATTTCATTATAGGAAGACTCTTAAGAATCTACGCATAACAGGAGTGCTAGTCTACTTACGAGTTAATAAACGTTTTTGAAGTATTCATTATTATTATTATTATTATTATTATTATTATTATTATTATTATTATTATTATTATTATTATTATTATTATTATTATTATTATTATTATTATTATTATTATATCTGGTATAATTATAATATTTAGCTTGAGTGACGGTATATAATTAAAATTATACTTATCACGCGTACAAAATCTCAATAGTAATTATTGATGTTGATCGGTTATTACCGCTCACGCCGTGTGGACTTTGTGGTGGACAAACACCGTGCTCGTGGGTTTTCTCGGGGTTCTCCCGTTTCCTTCCACTTTCTTCATTCCACCATTTCACTCATTTCTCATTATCACCGTCTCCTTTAGCCTAACCGACATAACCGTGGGACGCTAAACTTAAAGATTTCATTTCATTCATTTCATTTCGGTTATTACCCTAACATAGGTTTATTGGTAATAATAACAATCGGCTTGTGCTAATCCTAACATATTCATGGTCCCCTCCCCAAACTTCTTTGACTGGCTGCGGGTCTAGGTCCTATTACTATTACCAGTAATCTTAATCCTCCGAATTCATTTCCTTTTAAGCACTGGGACTATATAAGACATGGTCTTTCAGTACAGTTCAACGTTCATCAAATCCGAATCTTTTGCATCAAAGGCAAAAACATTATTCATTTAGACATAGTACGTTAATAAAAATTTATGAATTTTAGGAACAGTGCTACACTGTGTGAAATAGCATAGAAACTAATATCAATTATTCACATTTTCGATCTGCCTCAAACAATAAAAAGTAACAAACCTTTTTCTCTATATCATACTTTTAAATTAGATTCTACTTCATTTTCAGCTCCATAAATTCAGATTATCTCCTAAAATATATATAAACCCCCATGTAGAATTTAAATTTTCGGTTTTCCATGACAAATTGTTACTATTCGTTAGATAACTTCTTAGCATTTTCTTTATCTTTCTTAGTCTTTAACTGCGAATTTATCTCAGAATTCTCAAGAGCTCTCCGAAAACTCGTGAAGTTGAAAATTAATTTCCTTTCAATGGTCACACAATGGAGTTGACCACTTCTGTTGAAGGTGCGGCCTCTTTCACTAATTCTTCACGCTTCCTTTTAAATTGTGTAAATTCCTTCAGGCAACCATTCAAGTGATGGATGACTCTGCAAGAATAGAGTTGAGCAGAATAGTTTCCAGCTCTTTTTCAACGTGCTTTCAGTAGTTCTCGCTTGGTGATATTGATGATGTCAACTCCTTTGTGACTTTTTTTTAACTGGTTCTCCAGGGACAATTGTAACTATAACACTAGTATAAAATTAAATTTGTCTTCAGAAATTTATCTTGTGAATATTAAAAGAGAAAAATCAACTTCAGTTGTATCTTATTTAGGTATTGTTGAATATATTATATTGAATTATATTATTTACAATGTAAGAGCAACTGTCAAATTACTAACTCTAACATGGTAGTAGGTCTAGTTAGTATTAGATTCTCATGCTATGCTATGCATAAATGTTGGAAGTCTTAGAACGGTTTTGTCTGTCGACAGGTATCAGAGCAAAAACAGTATCTAAGAGATATAGAGATGCGGTGTTTTGCAATCATTTCAGTGTCCCAAGAATAGCTTCAATCTCCTCCATTAATCCTCTATCCAAACCGGAACTTGTTCAAATTAGTCATTTCCAATTTCAGCGTTTAGACCTATTACTATAGAATGAAAACGGTAATAGACAGCGAGAAGTGATTTTTTGCAAACGATTGAGCTGTATATACCCTAACACTATAACAATATTCAAATTGGTTCAAACTTATTATACCTTCCGATTTCAATAATGATTTTGACTCAGCAGAAACGGTAAGAGATATCGAGATGTGGTTTTCTGCAATCGATTCATTGTTCCAGGAATAAGAGTCTCATTCATCAACTCTCTATTCAAAGCAGAAGTGCTTCAAATGATCTATTTCAGGTTTCAACACTTATCGCCATAGAACAAAGATGGTAATATGTAACAAGAAGTGGCTTTTTGGAATCGATTTTTTGCCTCACGAAAGGATATCGTCACAATTCGCAACACTATATCAAAATCGGAACTGGTTGAAATTTACTACTACTTCCAGTTCTAATACTGATTTTCATAGAGCAAAAACGGTAAGAGATATAGAGATACGGTTTTTTTGCACTTGATTCAGCTTCCCAAGAGTAGATTCCATCTCCTCTCTGAAATATCTATTCACTCCGGGATTGGTTTAAATTAATGATTTCCGGTTTCAGCCTTTATAGCCATTAGCAAGTAGTGACTTTTTGGTATGGAGACAACGTCTGAAGAACCGATAATAATATCTTTGATCTCATTAATCAATTGCAAACACTAGTTACAGATGTATTACTTTGAATATCGGATTCTGATAGTTTTGGAAGTCTACCGTAATTTCACATTGTAAAACGAAACTTACTTTTAAAAAGAATGTTTTTGAAGAGCATTAGATTTTGCTAAAACAATTTCTACTTACAGCAGATATAGATAAAATTTTGCATATCATTTGTCCGTGGTATAGGACAGAAATCACATGGAGACTTTGTAGCTGTATTACACCAAAATGTTAGCCTTCCAAAGATCTGAGACCTGCTTTAGGTGTAGATATAGCATTTCAATATTGGTCTAAAAGAGCAATTTGGATTGTCTTGAGTTTAATATCCTCCTCGATAGCAGTAAAGATATACCGCTAAAGACGTGGGCTCAGTTTAACATAGGATCATAACGAAATGAAATTCCATCAGGAATCGAACCCAGATTTTGAACATCACACTAAGCATTTAGCCACAAGGGAACTAGGATAACATGAAATATACCGTATCTTGTAAAAGAACAAGTAGCAGTATTACGTGTACACAATGTGAAGAAGTGTGGTTCGTATGATGCGATATTGAAACCGGAAGTGGAAGTGGTAGCTGTAGTGGTGGAGATGGAATATATTCTGTTGGAAATATTGATTGATTTCAGAAAATAACTTCTCGCCATATATTACCGTGTTCACTCTATAGGGATCATCAATAAAACCGAAATGATTTTATCCCACTTCCGACTTTAATAGTCAGATTAGAGTGGACGTTTAATTGATTGCAGAAATTCACTTCTCAATAACTGTTACCATTTTTACGATATAACGATCAACGTTAAAACCGGAAGTTGATTTCTGTCACTCCCGGTTTAAGTAAAGAAAGATTAGAATGGAGATGGAGCGTATTCTTGAGATGTTTAACTGATTACAGAGAACTACTTCTCGCTACCTATTACCGTTTTTATTCTATGGCGATCAACGTTAAAACCGGAAGTCGTTGATTTCTACCACTTCCGGTTTAAATAGGAGTTAAGAGAGAAGATGGTACTGTTCTTAGAACACTCAATCGATTCCAAAAAATCAACTTCTTACTATCTGTCAGTGTTTCTGCTGTACGTAACTCAATATTGAAATCGGAAGCTGTAGGGGATTTCTAACACTTTTAGTAGAGAGTTAAGGGAGAGTGAAATGTATTCTTGGGGCACTTAATCGATTGCAGATAACTGCTTTTCGCTATGTATTACCGTTTTGCAGTATAATGACCAATGTAAAAACCGGAAACGGCTTATTTGCATCACTTCCGGTGTGAATATCGCCAGCATCCTAACCAAGTTTTCTAACTTTTGACCTATATTCTGACCAAATTTAGTGATGATCCATCTAGTGGTTCTTGAGATTTTTTGTATTCTGGACGGACAGACAAAGTAAATAAATAAAGGAGTTTCGGTAATCCAAAATTCTCAATAAGATTAGTTCATGTAAGGGAAGAGTTATTTCTAGATTACTATTCAGAAACTATGCTGTTTGATTGTATATGAGAACCTATGTATGTGTGTCGTGAGCGGATTGTTACGCCGTTCCTACAGAACATAAATAGTTTAACTCTTATTCACACGTAATCTGTGAAGAATAAGAAACTGTATACTGAATTAGGAACGAAAGGAGTAAAAGAAATGTATCACAAAACATATACAATACTTGGAAATATGTTTGAAATTACCTTTTTTTGTGTGTGCATTTTCCCTTACACCGTAGTTAGAAGTAAGCCATTTGGATGATTTATGTACGTATTTATGCACTTAACTTATACACTTTTGAATGATACATTTCTTAGTTTTACGAGTATGTGGATGACTATCTTTCGGAATCAAAGGTAAAAGTTCATTATTTTCACACAGCATATAACGAATGTAGATAGTATGAGTACCGGTACTTGAAATCTTCGAAAAGTGCATTGTGTATCCCATGTGCAGCCGCGCACCCAGAAAACTTTGTTGGGAGGGATCCAAAGTTTTGGGGAAGTTCAATATTACAATTATTGGGCGAAGTCAAGTACTACAATACAAGAAGTCCATTGGGCGAAGTCCAATGTACAGCCACGAACATTAGAAAGTGGAAGTTGGATATATAAGAAATAATAGCATTTCCAGTAGCAGCATAGTTTCACTGTATGTCTGATAGTTGGACAACCAACATGACAGCAAATACATGCCCGAAAACATAACATACCAGGATACTCCTACACTTGGAGGAAAAAGTATTACTATCTGAGAGCATTACTTCGAGAAACAACCACGAGATAACTCTGCAGAAATTCCATTCACAGTAAGTTCAAAGAGAGAGGAATTAATGCAAAGAAAATGAAAAGAATAATACGCATCATGCAGAGACCGAAAAAGTATGGAAAACTGAACAAAATGAGAAAAGAAGGAAAGAGCAAAAGACATGGAATAAATTAAATTTTAACACTTAAGGATAAACAGTCTCCGTTTTTCCCCGTGCCCCTGTATTGTCTTGGTTTTTCTTCCTTCATAGGATAAATCTCTTGCAGTATGAAACGCGAACATCGTTTATAGTGTTTAATTCCTTGCAAAAATGTAACTCAGTCTAGACTGAGACTCGAACATAGAATTCTTAGAACGACTGTCACACACGGTACCCACTTATCTACACAGGCTCTATCAAATTGCGTTTATAAATCAGCCATTACACGCGCAGTTATTAAACGTGTTAAATCAGCCATTGTCGGTGAGTTACCCCAGTTACACTTGAACTTTGAATTTTATTTACGGCCTTTAGCCGTCTAAGGCAACAGGCCCCATGCTTTCATTAAAAGTTGTAGATTAAAATCAAGAATAAATTAATCTATTGTGAATTAATCTCTTGGGTGCACCAACATACAAACAACACACACATTCACATACACATGCATTGTTTATATATATATATATATATATATATATATATATTATGAGGTTGATTAAGGATTAAATAAGTTATTTCGTAAATTTACGAAACGGGTCTTGAAGGAGGTCGTCGCAACAGTAATGACATCTCGTTGCGTTTTTACGTAACACACGCAATATAAATAAAGCTTCAAAACCAGAACTTACAAGTTCTACCGTGGGTAAGTCGGTAAGGTGTTTGCTTCTTGAGTGGAGCAACGCGGGTTCAAATCTCAGCTGGTTCACTTTAATTTTTCTTTCTCTCAAAATACATTTCTATATTTTGTATTTGTCAATAATTGCTTTATTGCATTTTTTTGTAGATTATCTTAAATTAGTGTAGGTTAAGTAGTCAGGAAGGTTAAGATAAATATATGACTGCTTTATACGTGTGTGAAGTCCAGAGATGGAGTGAGTCAGTGAGTCAATTGGGTCAAGATTTGTAAATGGGTCGTGGATCAGCAGGATGTGACTCACTGCAACACACAACCTACCGTGACTCACTCTGACCGAACTACCCATTCTGACCCACGCTGACCCACTGATCCACTCTGACTCACCAACCCATTCTGCTCAGTGCATTGTAGACAGCTAATTCTGATCACTGGTGAATTTGTCTATCTTTTACTTTCAAGGCCTCCCTTTTTCTTCTTTTTTTCATTTGTTTCTATTGAAAAAAGAACTTCAGGCACTCTTGCAGAACTTCAGGCAATTCACCATATTTGGAATTGTAATAACAGCAATAGGACTTACTTCTTAAGTTTTCAGACACATCCTGTGAGTTTTTAGAGGAGCTAACTACTGGAAAAATTTGTGAATCATCTAATAATGTATGAATTATTATATAAAAAAATGATTATAACTATGTGTGTGTGATCATCATGATCAAATTGCAAAGTCAACTGAAATGACATTTGGCATATACATAGTTAGGCCCTAATCTCGATATCATTTTTAAAACACTTTTATTGAAGGGGGCATTCTCTATATGTAGGGTTGATTTCTAAAAATAATCGAAAACGATCGATATTAGTCCAGAAACAAATTGAAAAGCAATTATGGAGAAATAAAAACTACAGTGTTACGCGTTTTACATCTACTGCTTTTTCTTATAATAATTCGCTGAAATTTATTTATATATGGAGCGTTCACAGCATAAGGGTATCACGACATAAAGTTGTGAGGAAAATGGGCATAAAATTTGTACTGTAAGCTTAATTACGTGGGAATTTTAAATTTGTACGGGATGCTTAATTATATGACTAATTTTAGTCTCCTCTTTACTTTGGTCTACTTTAATTTGAGACTCAAATTTCATCCTTTTTTTCCCCTGAAAATGTCTGTAGGTCAATAAAGAAGTAATTATATATGATAATTAAATTTAAATTCATCGCAATTTTGCCCATGACAAACACTTTACCATGTAATAAAGATCAGATCTACCGGTATTGTAACAGGGCGGTGCTTGAGCGTTGAACCGTAGAAATTCAAACTCCGATTAGTGATAATTTCACAGCCTTGTTTTATTACAATTGTAAACTTTATTTAGTTTAGAAGAGAGCGTGGATCCTGGATCAGAATTGATGACGATGGGTTTTGGTAGGTTGGAATTGGTCACAATAATTCAGAGTAGGTCATGGTGGATGGTGGGCTGCAGTGTGTCACATGCTGTTGACCCACGACCCACTCAGAAAACTAGACCCACTTGACCCACTGACCCACTCCAACTCTGATTAACGCTTCGATCTGGAGTAAACAAATTCTGCCAGCGGACCGTTTTTCTTTCAAAATATATTTTATATGTTGATATTTATTATTATTAATTACTTTCTTGCTTTTTTCCCTACATTATCTTAGATTAGTGACCGTGGTTTAGTATAGATTATATAAGGCAAATACGGTTATGTATGTTTACACGTTCGTTTCTTTCTTTCAAAATACACTCCTATCTGTTCACGCAGTCCAAAAGTAGGCATACACCTCTGCATTGACCAACTATAACATTCTAGTTTATGAGTTTATTTGCTTCGGCTCTTCTGAGCTTAAGATGTAAGTAAAAACATATTAAGAAGAAATAATAAAGAAACTAAGTCTACCTGATGGATAAAAACAAGAAATTATATAAAATGTAATGAGCTGATCAGTACGGTACTGCATACTTATTTTTGGGCCACCCTGTATATTACTAATAATTTACTTCTTGCATTTATTAATAACTAGCTGAAATACCCACTTTTCGCATGGGTCAGATAAAATATATATGTAAAGAAACTGAACAACGAAACGAAAAGATATCGATCATTTTCTACTACTTTTACATTTTCCCGGTAAACGCCCCCTGAGGCCCCCTGGTTCGAAACTTAAAAGAACGCCTCTCGCCCTCAGGTGATTGGGCTGTATTTGGAAGTCAACGCCTCTGGAAGAATCACCATTCTTCTCAGCGACCGTGAAAACTAAGGATTTGACATTAATATAGGTCATTTTGAAATATTTTTATATATTTTTGTACCCCACCCCCCCGGGTGACACACCGACCTACATACAATGGTAGTCTATTTTGAAAGTCATCGCTAATGGAAGTGTCACCATTGATCTCAGCGACCGCGATAACTATGAATTCAACACAAATATCGGTCATTTTCTAATATTTTTATGTCCCGGTAAACGTCCCTACCCCTGAGACCCGAATTAGAAAACGCTTCGTCCTGGTCTGGGGCGTGAATAAATGTATCCGTGACCAAAATTTAGCAACTTTCGGTCAACTCGTCTGATTCCCAGGCCGCACACAGACACACAAACTCGTATTTCATACACACAACAGATAGAACAACCCACAGCATTTTTATAACATAAGACAGCGTTCCTTGGCATAGAACGTTGCTATGTTGCTTCCACCCAGTTAAGCCTTCTACTAAGTTCCTGAGGCATTAGTCTTCTATACGTAAACACGTCTGTTCAATCTGCCTCTTCTATCGAAGTAATGGGTCGCGTGTATTTCTAGTATTAGCTATTTTGTTGATGTATTGACCTTGAAGAGCCCACAAATGTATTTTCATTGAGTCACGAGTCGCTTTTGTCCGTGAAGTTGATATACAGCAGAAATGACCTATGCATTACTAACCCCATGTAAAATAGAAATATTATATTGGCTTTACCTGAACCCCCACAAATTTGACATAACAAGAGGCCTTCCCAAAATTGCTTCCAATCTGGCATAAATTTCACGGCTAACTTTTTGAATTATACACAAGAATATGATTGATATACTAGTGTTAATAATATTTATGGAACTAGACAGGTTTTAAACTTCCAAACTTTGGCTTGCATAAAAGTCGGAAGTCTTACAAAGTGGTTTCATCCGTGTGTGTGTGACAGATACCAGAGCAAAGACAGTAAGTGATATCGAGAAGTGATTTTCTGCCATTGATTCTGAATCCAAAGAATAGGTTCCATCTCATCCGTTAACTCCATATTCAAGCCAGAAGTGGTTCAAATTAGCTTCCGGTTCTAATATCTAACCCATAGATGAAAACGGCAACATACAGGGACAAGATGTTTTTTCGTAAACGATTTCGTGTGTATAAGCATTATATCATGGTCATCTACAATACTCTACTAAAATTGAAAATGGTTTAAGTTTATTACAACTTCCGGTTTCAATACCAGTTTCGTCTTTTATCGTCATAGCATGAAATTGTAACATAGCGAGAACTGACTTTTGAAAAGGAGTTACCATCTGGAAAACATCATGAGTACCAAAAATACTGTACCAAAACCATAAATGGTTGAAATTTACTATTACTTCCGGTTTCAATTTCCGATTTCCGCCTAATAGAAATAGTAAATGCTTCAAGATGTGGTTTTTTGCAATTAATTCAATGTCCAAAGAATAGATTTTATTTCCTCCGTTAACCTTCTACTCAAACCGGAATTGCTTCAAATTAGCCATTTCCGTTTTCAATGTTTGTCGATATACAAAGAAAATGATAACGGATAGTGAGTTGCGTTTTCTGCAAACGATTTGGAATGTAAAGACAACATATCATGAATATCTACAACACTACCAAATTCGGCTGTAGTTGAATTTACTATAACTTCTGGTTTCAATAACGGTTTCAACGTTTATCTCTATAGAACGAAAACGGCAGCAGATACCAAGGAGCAGTTTTAGTGAAACGATTTAGCCTCTCAACAAACATATCGTTACTATCCATATAACTCTACCAAAACTGGAAATTGTTCAAATTTACTAGTACTTCCGGTTCCAATATTGATTTCCGTAGAGCAGAAATGGTAAAAGATATTAAAAAATGGCTTTTTGCAATCCATTCAATGTTTTAAGAATAGCCTTCTCCTTCTCCGTGGCAGTTTTGAGCAAAACAGTTGTTAAAATTACCCATATTCTGTTCCTCGCCATAGAACGAAAACAGTACCATAAAGCGAGAACATTTTTGTCCAAACGATTTTACGTTTCAAGGCAACATACCATAATTATTGTCAACACTCTACCGGAACAGGAAGTGGTTCAAATTAACTATTACTTCCTGTTTCAATTTTTATTTCCATAGGTCAAAACAAGAGGATATATCAGAATACGGCTTTTTTTACAATCAACAGGAAGTGGTTCAAATTAATTATTACTTCCTATTTCAATTCTTATCTCCATAGATCAAAATAATAGATCATAGGCGGCGCCAGGATTTTGGTAATGTGGGTGCAGGCTAGGATGGGACAACACATCCTAACATTGTTACCAGAAAGTTTTGTACTATTGAGCCTTAAGAAAATAATTACTGAGTTTTATTGAAAGAAAAAATAGAAAAAAGACGGTATGATAGCAAGTAACTTATGAGAAACTTAAGAAGTCACTCAAATATATCCAAAAATAGGAAACAAGAAAAAAAATAGAAAGGATTATTGTAGGGAAATCTGAAATTCGAAGTTAATGTGGTGCAGCTGCACCCACTGTGGCGTCGCCTATATAGGAGATATCAGGATACAACTTTTTTACAATCAACAGGAAGTGGTTCAAATTAACTATTACTTCCTATTACAATTCTCATTTCCATAAATCTTTTGAGAAAAAATCTTTTGAGAAATGAAACTGAAGAATGTTGCAGCATTCAAGCTTAATTTAATACTATTGCGATAGTTATACTCAATGTAAGATATATATCTTACAGACACAATTCAGTGCGTGACTGTTGATTACATAGAAAGTGTTGTTATGTAATGTTCACCACATTAAACATAAAAATTCAAATTTGGTATCAAGAAATAACTTATACATGCAAGACAGCACCAATACTATTAATCTACGTCTGTATTATACAAATGAAAAAGACATTATTTAACTTAAACGAAATGGTTGAACCGTTCGGTGTATAGTTTTTAACAGAGTTAATACCTACCTCAAACTGGGTTGTTGTCACGTCAAATTTATTAAAGCGCGTATCCTAATAGAAGAGAGAGGGTTAAAAATACCTAACAAATAGAGTACTTCCCGTTAATGAGATTGAACTTAGTACCGTAAAACGGGGTTACTTTGCACAAGATTTAAGCTATTTTAAAGAAAATTTCATGTAACTTACAAACGTAATTATTTAGAACAGTGTATTTTAGGGAGACCCGGGTTCGATTCCCGGCGGGAGCTCATGTGGTTCGGATTCCACGTTAATCAGTAGGTCCACGTCTCATATAGCCTCGCTGCTGAACGGGACGTTAAACTCAAAATCAACTCAGTGTATTTTAAACATATAATAGCTAGATATATAAGGAAAACAGTGCAACTTCATTAGTAAACATTCAGTATAACCATAGTTATTGAAATATATACTTTGGTGCAAAGTAACCCCATAGCTGGGGTTACATTGCACAACATACAAAAAATACGTTTGCCATACGAACATAACGTTTCTGTCAATGTTTTCCCTTCAGTATTTATACATTTTACTTTCTACACAAAACTGCATGCAGTCTACAAATATTGATATTAGAATGATGTTACTGGTATCAGTACTTAGTTTGAATTATGTAAAGAAAATTATGTATTTTCTGCTACCGGCAGAGGAACCGCATTCTAATAGTTTAGCACATGTTCCACAAAAATGCCAACTCAGAAACAGAAAAAATCCCCGTGAACTGATTTGCCTTGGTTATTCCTTATGTCCAAGAATATCATCCGAACCGTAATTAGTGCGAAATTTACGGGATTTGAAACTTTCTGGCTGAAACCCACCCAAATTGCATGATTTCTTTTTGAAAAATCTAATGTTAGTCATTCCTATGCGTATAAGCTGAAGGCCCTTCCAAAAAAGTCGTCATTTCTAAAAAAAAAACAAAAAAACGAAGTCTTTGTGAGTGAAGCCTCTGAAACTACTTTTCTGGATCCGCCACTGTTCATAATTTAATTTCCAACAAGAAATTCATTCCAGCATCTTCCTAAATGGGAAATTTACCTAAATTTACAATGCAGGAGGTTCCAGTAGTAATAATATTCTATCTAAGTGCTATTTTGGATCGGTGCAAATTAACCCCGAGTAGAGACTGAAACTGCCTTCTCCCAGTTTTACTTTTTTATGACTTTAAAATGTTTCACATTTCAATTTTAACTATTGCATCAAAGTCCCATTATACACAGTAGTATTGTACTAAACTGACTTTGACGGAAAATTTCGTACATGATATCTTTCAAATTTTGCCGACCTTTACAGTGACTACTTTCCATATCTCTACAATAATGAACCCTCTCGGTAATTAGAACTGATGTTATCCGTCAACATTATAGCCAAAATACAGTTAGATGTTCTATCTTACGGTGCCAGTTGAAACTTCCTCTTTTCTGTTCATGGCTTTGCCGATAGAGGACTGTGAAATTCTTTTCATATTTTGTGCAAAGTAACCGCTGATGTGCAAAGTAATCCGTCTTACGGTATATAAAATCCTTATTAAAAACGAGTAAGCACGTACCCAAGCATTTTGATAAATTTCGGTATGAAGTGAGGAAGAGGGTCAATTTCTACAACTTTTGTTCATTTAAGAATGATGACATGGAGCTTGTTTGTCTTCACATTAAAAACGGATGATCTGCTTGAAATGATTTGTTCTTTACTATACTGTATGTAGCATTTGGCTCCAGTCGGATTTTTATAATGTTACATTTATTAACATGTGTGCTGTAAGAGGAAGGTAGAACTAGGTATATTGGTTTAAAATGTGAGCTCATCTTCCATCGTCTTCAAATATTAGCTTTGAAGGTGAGAGGAGGCAAGTTCCAAATACGTGGTGAATATGTCGAAGTGATTTCGTGATTGTCTGATCGAATAACATGAGTTGTTCTTAAACCTTTGATCCACAAGTTTGTTTCTTCTCCACACCAAACTACAGATTTAATTCTCATACCTTGCATTTGTTTCAAAACAGTTGCTATTACCTGATCAAAGACTTCTTTCCGGCACTATACAGAAAATGCCCCCCTCAATGAAAGAAAATTTTTAAAAAAATGCTAGGACATGTTCTGTTTATTTATAATAACGAAATTATATACTTAATTTCAGCTCTCCAAGTTGAACGGCTTGTGAGATGCTAAATTTTTCGCAAAAATTCGGACCCCCTTAGAATATGTAATATAATGAAACCGATACGCGTATGATAACTTCCCAGTTAGGATAGGGGCCTAACTATATACACAAAAACTAATTCGTTTCACTTTGCAATTTGGATGTGATAATCACGCGCACACAGTTACAATCAATTTTGTATAATTCATATATTACACATGATTCAAACATTTTTTCCCAGTAGTTAGCTCCTCTAAAAAGTTACAGGCTGCGTTTCAAAGCTAACTAATAAGTCATATTGCTATTATTACAATTGCAAATATCAATATCTAAAATTGCCTGAAGTTCTTTTTTCAATAGAAACAAATGAAAAAAGAATAAGGATGCCTTGAAAGTTAAATGTAGACAAATTCAACAGTGTTCAGAAGCTGTCTACAATGCACTGAGCAGAATGGGTCGGTGGGTCGTAATGCGTCAGAGTGGATCAGTGGTTCAGAGTGGGTCCCGGTGGGTAGTGCGTTGTAGTGGGTCATTTTCTGTTGACCCGTGACCCACTGACCGCTCCATCTCTGGGCTGCACATACGGATAAAGCAATCATATACATGTGTTTTAACCTTCCTGACTTTACTTCCACTAATTTAAGATAATTTACAAAAATGCAAGAAAGCAATTATTAATAACATATATAAAAATATAGAAATGTATTTTGAAAGAAAAAGTAATGCTGCCTCGCTGCCCACTCAACAGGCAGACACTTTACCGACTTATCCAAGCCACAACTTTGCTTGTAACTTGTGGTTTCGAAGCTTTATTTATACTGAGTGTGTTACGTAACCACGCTACCAGATGTCACTACTGGTGCGACCAACGTCTTGAAGACCTGTTTCGCAGTTACGAAATCACTTTTTTAACTATATATATATATATATATATATATATATATATATATATATATATATATATATGTGTGTGTGTGTGTGTGTGTGTGTGTTGACAACAGTAAGGAAGAGTATAGATTGATTCATTCTTGATATTAATTTACAGAACTAATGCTTTTAATGAAAACATGGGGCCTGTTGCCGTAGATGGCTAAAGGCCGTAAATAAAATTCAAAGTTCAAGTGTAACTGGGGTAACTCACCGACAATGGCTGATTTAGCACGTTTGATAACAGCGCGTGTAATGGCTGATTTATAAAAGCAGTTGATAGAGCCTGTGTAGATAAGTGGGTACCGTGTGTGACTGTCGTTCTAAGGATTCTGTGTTCAAGTCTCAGCCTAAGCTAAGTTACATTTTTTCAAGGAATTAAACACTATAAACAATGTTCGCGTTTCATACTGCAAGAGATTTATCCTATGAAGGGAGAAAAACCAAGACAATACAGGGGTCAGGGAGACTGAAAAACGGAGACTGTGTATCCTTAAGTGTTAAAATTTAATTTATTCCATGTCTTTTGCTCTTCACTTCTTTTCTCATTTTGTTTAGCTTTCCATACTTTTTCGGTCTCTGCATGATGCATAGTATTATTTTTCTTTTCTTTGCATTAATTCCTATCTCTTTGAACTTACTATGAACGGAATTTCTGCATATTCATCTCGTGATTGTTTCTCTAAGTTATGCTTTCACTAGCAAATACTTTCTTGTTCCAAGTGAAGTAATATCCTGGCATGTTATGTTTTCGGGCATGTATTTACTGTCATGTTGGTTGTCCAACTATCAGACATACAGTGAAACTATGCGGAAAAAGCTATCATTTCTTATATATCCAACCTCCACTTTCTAAAGTTCGTGGCTGTACAAGACAATGTGTCTATGTAGTGTTGAGCCGTTGTTACTCTACACCCGAAAAGTCGGTAAGCAATTAACTACTGACACCTACATCCTCAGAAAAAGAACTGATGAAACTAGGTTGGTTTTGTAAGAAAAGAAATAGTACGGTTAAAATGATTGATCAAATCTTTATAGTACAATCAAGTAATTCTCCGCTAAGCAAGTATAAATGTATTAAGAAAATATACACATGTATATCGAGCTGAAGATGGTTGTTGGTATAGGGAAAAGTGAACTATGACGGATTTCATACCCAGGGTCGTGTATGGCCAACATTCCCGCAGTAAACTGGGGCGTTTTTTCCAGGAGGCGTACATCTCTTTTCAGAATGCTATGCTCTGTGACTTCACAGAATCCCACGGCACATGCAGAATGAGGCATAGCATATCCTAGCAATTGTGGTACCCTTTGTTGGAAAGCAAGTACTAATAGCGCATACTGATCCCAAATAAACGTGATCATCGCATAAATAAATAATTTTTCGCAAGCTTTTGTTAGTGCTAGACTGTTAAACATTGTAGCAATTGGTACGGCAATGGTCGTAATTTTGGTTTGAGTTATTACAGAAATGTATTCGATTGCTATTTATTTCTTGCTACCTTCCTTCATTTATTTATTTATGTATTTATGCAAGAGAATAACTCAAGAAAGGATTCGGATCTCCAACTCCTGGGTCACATCGGTCTTTAGGTAGGTCTAGGATGTGGGAAGGCCCGACCCTGGCCTTCTAGAAGTTACCATCCCGACCTTCGCCTGGTGGGAGTAAGAAAAGCAGGGAAAATCTAGTCAAACCAATGACAGCGTGCCGACGTACCACCACCAAAAAAACTCCGTGTTCAACTCTGAGAAACCAAAGTGATGATCACATTTATTTGGGAACAGCATGATGTATTAGTACAACTTGCTTTCCAGGCAAAGGGTACCACAATTGCTAGGATATGCTATTCCTCACTTTGAATGTGCCGCTGGATTCTGTGTCCCAGAGTGTGGCATGCTGACGAAAGATGTCCGCCTCCTGGAAAAAAACCCACAGTTTACTGCGGGAATGTTGGCCATACACGACCCTGAGTATGAAATCCGTCATAGTTCACTTTTCCCTTGACCGACAACCATTTTCATTCTACCTCTTCCTTACCATGCAGTTATTTCCTAGGTGGAAGTACTTCTGTGATGTTGCCACGCTCCTTTCTGAGGTGCAGTAATGGATTTTGGACTACTACACCTTACTTCACGTTCGGACTTATAACAAAGAAAGTATGCAGAGTTACGAGCTGTACATTACTACGTGACCTACATAGGTACGCAGGATTACATATGCAAAATAGACACATGTAAAGTGCATGTAGTATCACAGTGAGAGTGCTGACCTTGTGTAGAATGGGGAAGGCGCACGATCTTTCTGAGTTGGACCGAGGGCAGGTCGTAATGGCCCGGAGACTCGGCACGAGAATACCAGAAACTGCAGGACTTGTCGGGTGTTCGAAGAATGCTGTGGTGAGTGTCTTAAACAAGTGGCGAAACCAAGGGGAAACGACGTCCAAACGTCGAGGGGTTGGGAGCCCCCACCTCATTACAGATGCCGGACGTCGTAGGCTGGGCAGACTGGTAAAACAGGACAGGCAGCGAACTGTGGCGGAACTATAATCAGATTTTAATGCTGGGTAAAGTACAAGTGTGTCTGAACACACAGTGCACCGAACACTCCTAACGATGGGCCTTCGCTGCTGACGACCCACCCATCTGCGAATGTTAACACCACGACATCGGAAACTACGACTGAAATAAATACGTGACCATCGCCACTGGACCTTGACGGAGCGGCAGAGCGTTGCATTGTCTGATGAATCCCGACGTTTTCCGTCCTGACGATTGGAGGGTGCGAATCTGTCGTGTTCCAAGGGAACAGCTCCTTGACACCTGTACTGCGGGACGGAGACAAGGTGGCGGCGGCTCAATTATGGTCTGGGGAACATTCACGTGAGTATCCAGGTGTCTAGAGGAGCTCGAGCAAGGTCCATGACCGTCGAGGCGTATCGTACAATGCTTGCAGACTACGTACACTCCTTCATGGCAACCATATTTCCCAACGGTAGTGGCGTTATTCGACAAGACAATGCACTATGTCACAAGTCTAGGAGTGTGATGGAGTGGTTCGAGGAACATAGGGGCGAGTTCCATGTGATGTACTAGCCCCCCAACTTGCTGGATCTGAACCCAATCGAACACATCTGTGATGTGATTGAACGTGACGTCAGAGCGCATCGCCCCCTCCAGGAATTGACGACCTGTGTGTGCACATGTGGTGCCAACTCTCTGCAGTGACCTAGCAAGGATCATTGCGTCCATGCCATGACGCGTCGCCGTTGTTATCCGTACAAAAAGTGGACATACTGACAATTAGGTAGGTAATCATAATGTTTTAACTCGTATATTTTGTCTCGACTCGAATTTTGAGACGTCTCGTCTCGAATTCGAGTCGGGTCGAGACAGAAACTGTCGAGTCGAGACAAAAACCTATTTTAAGAGTCGAGACAACATTTTCTTGAGACAGGCTTAAATGTCGACTTGAATCGACTCGTGCGCGTCCCTAATTTCCCATTGGATTGTTCGAGTTAGAAGACAGACTTTCATAAACAGCCGCCTTTAAGTATGCACTAGTATACATTAGGTTTCCCCGATTTAAAAAAATACATCCACGGGATTCTTCGCAGGAGAGGGCAAAGTTTGCCATCTAATTTTGTATTTTTAATATAGCTATAATAAGAGAAAGGATATGCAAAGAAGTTGCAATGAGGCTGATTGATTTGACACCATCTCGGTATTCACGATTGAACGCCAGGAACTTTTACCTTTAGTGTTCAAAATTAAAGAGAGTGTGCACCCAGATTAATGATATACATTTTTACACAAACTCAAAGAAAACAACATTTTACGCCCAGTGGTGTGTGTAAGGAAATTTGGGGAGTGTTAAGGGTGTTAGGGGTGTGCAGAATTCTCCCTGAATATGATATCTATTCTTACAACAGAAGTTGTAAATGTAAAAAAAATAAAGAAAGAAACTACTGCAGCACTAAATTCAGAAAATATTTGCTTATGAGCTGAAACTTAATATAAACTATTCATTTACTTGTTAGGAAGAAGTCATACCCTCTCTTGTGGAGTCCATAGATGTACTTGTATTGCAATATTAGCCCAGTAAAAATAGTTCGACGAGCGGAAAAATTCTAAAAAAGCTGAAATTTTCAGGATTTGCTCTTTATGTCAAATACAATGAAACCTTAAATGTCCCCAAATATCCCATGTGAACTTCATCCTCAAAATGGTGGTTAAAGATATCCGCTATCCCATACACCCCTTGTTTTCTCTTTTAGACTCTATCTGGCAAAACGATAACAATATTTCAATTTAGAACACACCATTTTACTCTGCACGAACTGCACTTTAATTTGGTATATTATACATTTAAATAAAATAACACCCAAAACCGTTATTCGTGATCAAAGTTAATAGTTTCGGCCCCTTATAAAGGTATTCTGTGGTATTTTGCGCTTAAGCTCCTAAACCAAAAGAAAATCATGTAAATATGTCCATATATTTTTGATTGTGTGTTTCTTAAGCTGCATTTTAATGAAAAGATCATCAAAATCGGATAATAACTTTTAGAGATATTTACTCCGTTGTGAGCCTAGTTGTTAGCAGTAATTAAGAAAAAGCACTAACTCAGGTAGCCTAGTTAAATATCATTATTTTATATTTATTTCCGCCGGTGTTCGCTAGATGGTAGAAAATGTGAACACCTAATTTTAAAAAAAATCATCAAAATCACATTTTCACTTCGAAACATTTTATATGTGTAGCATATGCATGAATATTAACAAGGTGGAACATGTCAGTATTCTGACATAGTTTAAAGCGGCACACATCGTATTGAATAAGGGCTTGTGAAATAAAACGTAGATTCAAAGATGATAGATAAAACGATTAATTGTTTATCTGGTTGTGAGTTTGTGCAAAAAAAAATCCCTCAGAAGGAGCAAAACTTGGAACAATTAAGGTTACACACTTAAGGTAACAGGTTTCAACATCACAAGCTTTGCGAGGAGTTATTTTGCACTGGCAGGCAATCAATTTAAGTACTTCTTCAAACAGGCGCGGATCCAAGGAAGAGGCTCTAGGGGTTACAGCCCCTTCTTCACGCTCAGGTATACACTGGATAAAATGGGCTTCAATCATATTTTACATTGGATAAAGCGGCAAACTATGGTTAGGCCAGGGATGCAAATAAGCAACAAAATTTTACTAGCCCAAGAAAAAATCTACTAGCCCACATCCCACAATAGAAATCATTTATTTACCTGCGGTATGATATTCGATGAACCGCCCACACCGATGAACCACTCACCCCGGGCAAGTGGCTGAGTTGTTATTTGCATCCCTGGTAGCCCCTCCCTTGATCATATCCTGAACCCGTGGCTGTCTTCAGAAGCTGGTTAAAAAACTCGTTGGAATAGGAGAGAATCTTTCTTCTTTGACGCACCATCTTCATTCAGTTGGGTTCATGTTGTTTCCCAACCACTGTTGCACTTACGGACAAACCCGAAGGAAATGTTGAGAGTCGGCTGCACTGGTTGGTGGTAAATTTGCCAGTTGAAAATTAGAAGAAAGCTTTTTCCCAACTTCTCTGAGAGTTCTAGTAAAGATGCTTTACCACCTCCATGAAGTCGTAGCAAGAAAATTTTCCAAGTTCCTGTAGTGTAAGAATGGTTTCGTTGAAGGCCAAAACAGAAGATCAGAGCACACTATCCTTTTGAAGTAGCTTAAAGGCTGTTTCCTTTTCCTTTCTGAAGATGGCTGATGCGACATCATATCCAGTGGCTGAATGAAGAAAAAGGAAGCAGTCTTTCAGTGGTCCAAGAGTATTTTGCATTTCGCCAATGTGATAGCATTTTCTTCAATGTTGCCCAGTTTCGGATTTACAAAAACTAATGACATTCCAGGATGTCCACGAGCGATTAAAGTGACTAGAAAGTCTGAGTCAGTTCCTCAAACTGCAACAGAACTTTGATTTCGACTCAAATCTATTGCCGTTTTGCAAATCTCAGTATCAGAATCTGCATCTGCCCGGTACGCCATTATTCCACGCTTACTAAAATTTGACTGCAGCATGTTAATCAATCGTGCCTTATTCTCAGAGTTCCGTAAAAACTCAGATTAACCTGTAGTTGCCTCCATGTTTTCGTGATAGGCGATGTTGTAGACATTTAGGCATTGTTCTCCTCTGTCTCTCAATACTCTCAGTACAGTTTTAGAAGAATAGCTATCAAACACTACTGCGCCGCATGGAGTGAAACGTCGTTGTACAGTCAGAAACAATATTAAGTATAGGTTGGAGGTATAAGAAATGATAGCTCCAACCTATACTTAATATTGTTTCTGACTGTACAAAATCTACATACTTTTCACATATCGCATTGTAGGTGTCCAATTTCGTCCAAACCATTACATGAAGAAGATATCCTCTAATTATTATAGACGTGCTGCTCTTACACATAGCTCAACAGTTTCAATTACAGTCGAAAGAGTGGATTTAACACTCTTTCTCATTGTCACCTCATCAAATAGAGATGGAGGCATCGCTGCTAATTCATAACTGAGATACTCGCGAAGATTCTCCTTCGGATGAAGCACTGTTGAAGAGCTGCAACGGATTGATAGACACAGTTTGTTCTTCAATTTTGATGGTATTGTTTGTAGAGGATATTTGAATAACTGTTTCTTTCTTTCCAGTTTTACAGTCCCAAAGTAAATATCTATCATTTTGTTTAATGACGCTTCACCAATCTTCTTTGTTTGATCAGATTTTGTCTGAGTGTCAGCAATTAAACCCTTGCAATGTTCATGAGTAAGTCCTTTGTTGCTGAATTTTCAAAGGGAGTAGAAGCAGACAAAGTATTCTACAGGTACCGTTAGGTACTATATTTAATATAGAAAGTACTATGCTGTGTTGGCATCGGGTTGGGTTAGGTTATTAGGGTTTGTTGACCTGGTTACGTGTATTGGAAAGTTGTTATATTTCTGTTTTTAGTTGTGCTGACATGGAAAGGTCTTTTTTGAGTTTGTATGCGTGTCTTTCTATACTGGCTATTTTTAAAAATAATAATAATAATGGAAATTTGAATTAAATCTGTTGATACGTCATTTTGAGAGAATAAAAGATTACACGAACAATATGTGAGAGAGAATAAAAGATTACACGTGCAATATACATTTAACGGTTTGATTTTTATGAAATCTCATAAAGTGGGAGGAAACCATTTTATTAGAAGGTAAGAACACTTATAATGTGTGATACGCACTGGGATTGAACCCCTGGTTCTTAGCAACAGAGGTGAACAATGCATTGTATTGAGAATGAGCCTGGAACCCCCAAGCACCAGAGATGAACGTTGCATTGTACGGGGACCCTTAACACCTGTGGTGAACGCTGTATTGTACGGGAATTGAATATGGGACTTTTAGCACCAGAGATAAATGCTGTATTGTACGGGGACTGAACCCGGGACCCCCCAAGCACCGGCGATGTATATTGTATTGTACTGAGAATTATTGCAATTCTCACATGTAAATTGGCGAGAAAAAAAAATATGGGAAATACGAAGTGTGTATGTATGTATGATTTATTCATCGTTTTTATTCCTTATAGTTAACTCCGTGTTTACAGCCAAGTTTGAAATACGGAGCGAGTGAATTGTTCTTCCGTCTCTTACAGAAGACTAGCTTAGAATGCCATTACTTCCGGGTCGTTGCCTTACACGCTTTCACCTTGCTCCCGATAGAACTATGACTTGTGACACGCATGTATAGAGTGTCAATGCACTTTTTTAATTTTATTTCCGCTTGTACTGGAATAACCTTAGACACTTTCTCCCTTGACCATGAGAAAACTGTCTGGCAACATACTGAAAATATTTTTCCATTAACGATGGTTGTTACAGCGATAGTTATCGGCAGTGATGAAGAAGACAGATAGAAATTTTATGTTTCTTCCCCCTTTAAAAGATGTTTTGGGACAAACACGTAAATGTATTTTTGTGGCAATATCTGATTTTGGCAGAATATCTAATATCTGATGAACATGTAAGCATTTTTTCCTTAATTAGATGAAAACCGTACATAGCTACAAGTCCCAAATGTCGATACCCTGTCTGAATGAGATTTCTCCAGCGGCTGACGAACTTGAAAATAAGAAATTTTTAGATTTCTCGCTGTGGCAATGAATAAACAATGTTAGCGGACCTTATTTATTTATTTATAATTAATGAAATCGGGTTGAAAACCCGCTGAAAAACATGATGCTTGGGGAGGGACATAATGAAATCCTTATATATATATATAGTATTGAAATAAAGTTTGTTATTATTGTTTTTACACCGTTTATAGTGTGTGTGTGTTGATCTTTTGGGTGTTGAACTTTTTTGGGAGTGATTTAACAGATCGAACTCTGAGTTTTAAGGTGAGAACTTTTTAAATGTCATGTATTATTCAATTCATTATAATTAAGTAAATAATACACGATTTGTTTCTGAGAAACATTATCCGGGAAATAAACCTACGACCATTTTTGTAATTATGCAAGAGGATAAGCTTTGCGATATACTGAAAACGCTTGAAATGTAATTGCGATTTTCGATTACTAAAGTTATTATTATTATTATTATTATTATTATTATTATTATTATTATTATTATTATTATTGCATTCTTTCATGCTTGGTACACAAGCTAATAGCAGCTACGCTGTAAACTTGTAAAATAAATCGTTTGTTACACAAGATCGTTTTTTAAATATTTTATTGGTTCATTTGCTTTTTTTTGTTCAATCACTTTATATTTTTACGGATCGTATGTTATACATACTCTGAACAAATTTATTTGTGAACGTTTTAAAATTGGTGTTATTTATTGGGTCGTTTGCGAAGCAAACTCAGAACACTTGTAGAGTTTTATTTGCTTAATTATAGGATGCTTAATTATAATATGTTTGATTCATTTGTTACGATTTTTTAACTGTTATACCGATCACTTTAAATCAGTTATACCAAATATATATATGTACGTTGTACAGATGGGACTTGAACTGTTTAAGTAAGCTCATTTACCAATAGATGGCATACTACTACGCTTTGGTAATACAACTGATAATCTTTTTAGGAACGCAAATGTTTGAACTAAGACTAGTATTTGCAGAAAGAAAGAAATGTTTTAGTTTTGGGGGGAGCGCTTTTTTTCAACATTATTGTGTTTTAATAGTAAATATTACTGAATGTTAGTTATTTGCGTGGAAGCTAGCCACATAACGCGTACAATGGCTTTAATGTCAAGACAGAGAAAATTTTACGGAACCCCCTAAATACATTGGTTATTGAACACTGTCTTTTGACTTGAAAACCTGTTGTGTATCCGCGAAGCAAAATGAAATGATGTACTCCTATTTGTACCATGTCCCTCAATGAAGGGGGCTTTGCCTGCAAGATAGATTGCCTAAATTTTAACAGTATTATCTTATAGCAAAAAGAGAATTATGTATGACTATTTGTAGTATATTTTACAAGTAACGGGGGCCCTTCCCCCCATTAGTTATGGGTTCCTCTAGATTTTAGGAGTATTGTATTACAAGGAAGCGAATTGAAATTATGTATGGGTATTCCTATTTCTACCATGTCCCTCAACGAGGGGCTTTTGCCTGCAAGATAGATTGCCTAGATTTACCAGTATTATCTTATAGCAAAAGAGAATTATGTACGAGTATTGTAACACATAGCTATAACTGTCGGAGGCCCTACCCCTTAGTTAGGGGTTCTTCTAGATTTAAACAGTATTGTATTACAAGGAAATTATGTATGCCTATTGTAGTATAACCGTATAATTGGCGGGCGACATTCCCCCCCATTAGTTATAGGTGCCCCATAGATTTAAACAGTATTGTATTACAAGGAAATTATGTATGCCTATTGTAGTATAACCGTATAATTGGCGGGCGACATTCCCCCCCATTAGTTATAGGTCCCCCCATAGATTTAAACAGTATTGTATTACAAGGAAATTATGTAGTCCTATTTGTAATATAACTGGCGGGTCCCAGTCACAGGATTATTTAGAAATTTTTGAGTCCCCACGGTTATGCCGTTTTTTTTTTTTTTATTGGTTCGATTTCTATGAAATCTCTGAACACTTACAGTGTGATTATTTATTCTTTCGTTTGTTTCTACAAACTTGAACTAAATATGGGAGCTAAAATAAACTCTTAAAAGTATATAGGAAGTGGGAGGAAACCCACGCACACTGTGTTTGTTCACCACAAACTCACTTGACCAACCAGAGGTGAACGCTTTACCACCGAGCCACCGCGGCCCCCAGGCTTACTTAGATTTTAACAGTATTATATTATAGCAAAAGGAAAATCACGTAGCTATAACTGGCGGGACCCATTAGTTATAGGCGACCCTAGATTTTAACAGTATTATCTTATAGCAAAAAGAGAATTATGTATGACTATTTGTAGTATATTTTACAAGTAACGGGGGCCCTTCCCCCCCATTAGTTATGGGTTCCTCTAGATTTTAGGAGTATTGTATTACAAGGAAGCGAATTGAAATTATGTATGGGTATTCCTATTTCTACCATGTCCCTCAACGAGGGGCTTTTGCCTGCAAGATAGATTGCCTAGATTTACCAGTATTATCTTATAGCAAAAGAGAATTATGTACGAGTATTGTAACACATAGCTATAACTGTCGGAGGCCCTACCCCTTAGTTAGGGGTTCTTCTAGATTTAAACAGTATTGTATTACAAGGAAATTATGTATGCCTATTGTAGTATAACCGTATAATTGGCGGGCGACATTCCCCCCCATTAGTTATAGGTGCCCCATAGATTTAAACAGTATTGTATTACAAGGAAATTATGTATGCCTATTGTAGTATAACCGTATAATTGGCGGGCGACATTCCCCCCCATTAGTTATAGGTCCCCCCATAGATTTAAACAGTATTGTATTACAAGGAAATTATGTAGTCCTATTTGTAATATAACTGGCGGGTCCCATTAGTTATAGGCGACCCTAGATTTTAACAGTATTATAGCAAAAAGAGAATTATGTGTTTTACCATATACATTGACATGTGTTAAAGTTCCCCATTAGTTAATTCCTACAATTGCGGGTTTTTTTTTCTGAATAGGTAATAACATAATGATGATAATTATGTTCAACTGAAGGGTCCCCCTTAGGGATTTGTAATATAATGAACGTATGGTGGTTTACTGATAGAACAAGAATCAACTATGCCCTCACAAATTATGTTTTATTAACAGAACACAACTGCGAGAAGGGTACTTATTTAATGCTATTAGTAGTATTTAATGGCTAAAAAGAAATATATATATATCATACTGTACCTTTAAAATATAAATATATATATTCAGGACTAATAATAAATACGTCAACACGGTACACGGCTTAAACGAAACTAAAGTTAATTTAAAAGTTCTCCGACAGATGTCACTGTTAGTGGTGGGAGGGGGGAGAACACTTGATAGAACATGATATAACATGTGTTTGATGTGTACGATTATCATTTTTTCTTACGTCGGCGTGCGTTAAAGATCACAGAGAAAGCTTTCCTGATTATTAAACCTATTTTAATAGTATTAAATAAAGTATACAGGATTACCAGTATATTTATTGAGACCTGTTTTATTACAGATATTGAAGCTGTGCTAAGCGTTGTGGTGCTAGCAATTAATTAAAAAAAAGTACCGACTATCCCAGCTGAGATTTCTTCTTCTTTTTCTTTTTGTGGATTGTGAACGGAGAACTAAACCTTGAAACGTATGTATTTCTTATGGTTATTATGATTTTTTTTTTAAAAAAAAGAAAGAAATTATATAGTTTTTAATTGTACTTGATTGTATTTAACCAATATTAATGAACAAAGAGAGACTATCTCTCTCTCTCTCTTTCTCTCTCTCTGTGTGTGTGTGTGTGTGTGTGTGTGTGTGTGTGTGTCTGTGTGTGTGTGTGTGTGTATGGATATTTTTAATAGAATAGTTTATAATTCAATATAGGTGAATATATTTACTGATTTTTCATAAAGTAACTTGATTGATTTCTATTTACATATTACTAATTAACTAAAGGTGATCATTTTTTTTCTTTTATATGATATTATTATGTGAGCGTTGCTTAAAAGATGTATTTATTTGATCTTTTTTATTAAAGTGGTGTTGATTACTCAAAATAGTTTTTTCTTTGTTTTATTTTTTAGATGGATTTCTTTTGCCCAACCGAAGAATTTAACATGATTGATGAGATCTACCTGCAAGAGGTTTTGCGCGGTCTCAACGAGTACCCTAGGGTTTTTAGTACGTGGAAAGCCATCATGGAATTAAGCAGACTTGGCCATAGGGGAACCGTGAGATGCGAAGCCATATTGCGGACCCTTCGTGTCTTTGAAGGTAATGATATACTACTTCTCCAGCACTGTGTAAGCAGTGCTGACGTACTAGATTTGTTTGTGTACGGTTTTTTCCGTAGTAAAGAATCATATGAATTGGCTCTAGATAAAGTTATGTATTTATTAGCTTGTGGGGAAGGTCAGGTAGATAGGATAAATGATACAGAGTTATCTGAGTTTTTTGATTTTGGCTCGCGATTTGTTTTGGAACCATGCTTAATCCCATCTGAAAATAATAATAATGCCATAGTCATGACCCCTCAAGAAACTCATAACTTGAGTCCTAATAATTTATATTTGTTATCAAATGAAGATTTAGCTTTCCTAAATGATAAAGCAGATGGGATTGGCAATTTAAATTCCGTTGAATTACCAATTGAAGAAGAAATGAGGAGATTGGTTGAAAATGCGGACAATGCTGTGGTTATACCCACGCAACAGGTCCAGGGAGAAAATCCTGTATACAATACAACTCAATATTGTGTACAGGATAATCATGACTATGGGAACCAATTGATTTTTTCTCCACAGCCTGGACCGTCATCTGCTAGTGTCCCACCAATGGTTGGACATGGCAACATAAATAAGAATAGTGCAAGTAGTACTACTGGTAGTCATAATAGTGGTAGTACAAGTGGTAGTAGTAGTGATAATAATAATGGCGGGGATAATCAAAGAAATAGTAATTTCGAAGTTGTAAGACAAAGCAGACAAAGGTTTCGTAAGTTTCATCTTACGGGCCATGAAATTGTCGTCAGACCTGTGGGTGATGAAAGGAATATTAATAACCCAGAGGCCTATATCGAGAGTTTAATCGATTTTGCATTGGAACATGTGATCTCCAATGCACGCCCCATGGACTACATTGGTTTATACGTTGAAAGTAGTAATAGTACTAATAACAAACCAGTGTATGTCCCGTTTAGAAGAAAGGACAATTTCACTGCTAGAACAGTCCTCACTTCAATCGAACGAGTACTAAATTCGAATGAAGTGTTCCTTTTAGGGGAAGAAGTATTGTTTCGATTCCATATAGCAGAGAATTTGCACGGACAAGGAAGACCTAATGCAATGAGTGCTGTCCGAAAATACTGCAAATACCAAGATTACTTGGAAAAGCGATTAATTCGCATTGAAAATAAAAATATGTACTGCCTCCCCATGGCCATAATATATGGAATAACAAAACATACCGCAAATAGTAAAGTTTTGTATAATTTAAAAACAAGAGATTATAATAAGTGGCTTTTTAAAGCAGAAGTTCTCTGCGAAATGGCAGGAGTTAACGTTCAAAGTAAGCAAGGTTGTGACATCTCTGATTTGGACCTCTTTCAAGCATATTTGAAAGGGGAATATCAAATCGTTGTTTATGAGGAGGTTGAAAAGAATAATCGGGAATATATAGTACTTTACCCGGGAGAACACGCAGAAAATAAGATTTTTATTCTATATCAAAGAGGTAACACTATTGGTCATTTCGAACCCATTCGTAATATTACAAGTTTTCTTAGCAAACGGAAGTATTGTTATTATTGTTTGGAAGGTTATGATGAAAGATATCATGCACACAAGTGTAAAACTCGTTGTACTTTTTGCGAACATACTCACGAACGGGACGATACTGCAAACAGAATTAAATGTAATGCATGCAATAGAGAGTTTGCTGAGGGTATTTGTTTTGACAGCCATCTGACATGTAATAAAGCGGCTAAATCCGTATGTGATAATGTAAAGCTCTGCATCGATTGTGGTATCATCTTTGATAAGAGGGGGCGAAAATCTGAACACATGTGTGGTGAACATTTTTGTTCAACATGCCGCGCGTATGTTGATACAAATCATACATGTTTTGTTCAGAGACAGCAACCTGTTCATACGAAAAGGTTTATGTACATTACCTATGATGTAGAGACGATGTTAAAGGCGCCGAATGAGCGCGGTGAAAGGGAACATGAAGTTGTATTGGTGTGTTGTCATCATGTATGTCACGTCTGTATACGAAAAGGTATCGATGAGCCTTGTAAAACGTGCGGTGACAATATTGGAAATCGTTCGTTTTCTTTTAAGACAATGACGGATTTTATTAACCACGTGTTAGTAGAACGTCCTGTCTTTCAGAAAATCCTGGTGATCGCACATAACGCATCGAGATACGATGGTCTCTTCTGTCTTAGAACTCTAATAGATGACCAGCATATTGTACCTAGTGTTCTTATTCAGGGTCAAAAGATTTTTAATATTAACATAGGTAACCGTATCTTTTTTCGCGACTTTTTCCTCTATATTGGTGCTAAATTAGCCAAATTACCGAAAACGTTAGGCCTTAGTCAAAATTTAAAGAAGGGAGATTTCCCATATTTGTTTAATACTGAAGAAAATCAAAATTATGTCGGTCCCTACCCTCCGCTTAAGTACTATGACCCTGAGGGACGAAGCACAGAAGAAAGAAAACAATTGGAAGCCTGGCACCAAGAACGTGCGGAAAGTGGCGAGGAGTTTAACCTGCAGAAGGATATGTTGGCTTATTGTAAAAATGATGTTAGAATTCTAACAGAAGCGGTCATCAAGTTTAGCGATATTATTGAAGAGAAAACGGAGGGTTTGCAATGTTTCATAACATCATCAACCATTGCAAGTCTTGCAATGCGTACATATCGTACCTTGCACTTACCGGAAAATACTATTCCTATCATTCCCGCGTTGGGATTTCATCATAAGACCAAGTATAGTACAAAAGCTATGCAATGGCTTATGTATATGGAAGACCAATTAGGGATAGAAATCCAGCATGCTAGGAGAGGTGGGGAAAAGTATATTGGTAGGTACAAGGTCGATGGATGGCACGAAGGACTCAACGCTGCCTTCGAGTATTACGGATGTTTTTTCCATGCCTGCCGCCATTGCTTCCCCTTTAACCGTGACGCGGTTTTGCACGATGCACAAGATTCGTACAATACGATGGAAAAACGATATGAGCAAACCATGCGTCGCCGTAAGTACCTGAAAAGTATAGGTGTAAACCTATATGAAATATGGGAATGTTCTTGGGATAATAAGATAAAGACGGACAAGGAAGTGCAAAAGTTTGTTCAAGAACGTTGTACTAATCTGCCTGATTTTCTTATTCCTAAGAACTGTTACAACGGTGGTCGCACGGAGGTTTTTCGTTCTTACGTCAATTGTACGAGTAATGAGCGTATATCTTATGCCGATGTAACGAGCCTTTACCCTTGGGTAATGGCACGTAAACCTATGCCGGTTAAATCACCTAAGATTCACACGGGACCGGACTTTCCAGATGTGGAAAGTATTCACGGTGTAGTTAAATGCACAATTGTCCCTGCAAAGGACCTCTATTTTCCGATCTTACCATACGTTGCGGGAGGTCGATTACTTTTCGGCCTTTGCCGCACATGTATGGAAGAAGAAAACACTAATGAATGTACTCATAGTGATGCTGAGTGTGCTCTCACAGGAACATTTTGCACTCCAGAGTTACACCTTGCTCTTAAAAAAGGTTACAAAATAATCGATATACATGAGATATGGGAATTTGAACTCTTAGATCCTGAAGAGGGGAATTCAGGTGGACTGTTCGGGAGCTATGTGAATTCCTTCCTTCAGATGAAGCAGGAAGCCTCTGGTTTTCCTGCTTACTGTACCACTGAAGAAGACAAACATAAATATATCGAAGAATATTATGCACATGAAGGCATACGATTAAATTATGATAATATTAGGACGAACCCTGGATTGAGGCAATGTGCGAAACTATACCTCAATTCATTGTATGGAAAGTGGGGGCAACGCACAGATATGACACAGAGTATAATTGTTAGTGATGAGGTCACATTTCTTAGGTATTTAACTACGGCAAGGTATGAAATTCAAAGTGTGGTACCAATTGATGATGACCATCTCATTGTCACATACAGAGACATTGAAAACGAAAACGTTCCGTTAGCGTTTTCTAATGTGATACTAGCCGCATTTATTACTTCGTGGGCTAGACTTAGACTTTACGAACTACTGACGACTGTAGGACCTGACAGAGCAATTTACTGTGACACTGACAGTATCATGTATTTACAGAAAAAAGATGAGGAACCCTTGTTACCGCTCGGAAACTATTTGGGTGATCTTACAAATGAAATTCCTGAAGGTTGGGAGTTTACAACCTTTATAGGTCTTGGCTGTAAAAACTACGCCATGCGGCTAACAAATGCCCAAGGGGATGTTCGCGATATATTCAAAATTAGGGGGATAACACTAAACGATAGAACCTCTCAAAAAATTAACTTTGAGAGTTTCTATAAATTAGTGTCTGGACAATTAGAGTCCACAGTAATAGAAAACCCAAACAGTATCGTTCGTAGACCGGGGTTCCGTATCTTTAGCTGTAGAGAGACAAAGACACACCGTGAGGTCAACAAAAAACGAAAACGTATTGACGAACCTGACGTAACTGACGATGAACCAGTACAAAAACGTGCAAGTGTACCTTACGGTTATAGACCCACGAATGAATGAATGTGAGTTGTATGAATGTCTCTTTTTTTTTTTTAAACCGCCTCAGTGATTTTTTATCCGTTTCATTAGTATGTATACTCCGAACAATCAACGATTGTGAAAATATTAAAATTCACATGTTCGAAAATATGTGAATGTATGAGTGTGTGAGTGTGTGTATATAAAGCAGAGTCTCTATTGTATGCATTCATTTGATTACAAGATGTTAAAGTTTCAACATCCCTCTACTATTTTAATTGCTGGTCCTTCAAGGGCTGGTAAAACTTGTTTTGTAAATCGGTTACTTAATGAATGTGATCAAATGTTTAGTATAAAATTTAATGATATTGTTTGGTGTTATGGTGCAGTAATACCAAAATTAGATGCAAATGCAAAAATACGTTTTGTAGAGGGGATACCTGACATGAATAATTTTGAAATTAAAGAAAATTCATTATTAATACTTGATGATTTAATGTCGGAAACTAATGGCGATGTTGCTAATTTATTTACAAAGTATGCACATCATAAAAAGTTAACTGTAATATTTATTATTCAAAATTTATTTCCAAAAGGAAAACATGCACGTGATATTAGTTTAAATGCACATTATATTATAGTATTTAAAAATCCACGTGATAAATTACAAATACAATATTTAGCAAGGCAAATTATGCCTCGGTATAGTAAAGAAGTCGTGAGTGTGTTCGAAGAAGTAACACGGGAGCCTCACACTTATTTATTATTTGACTTGACACAAAAAACAAACGATGCATTGCGAATACGTACAAATATTTTTCCGAATGAAATCATGCATGTGTACGCTAACGTAAAAGACATGCATACAGAAATTTTTGTTTAGTCGACATCAAGATGTTGAAGGTGAAACAACACTACAGCACGCTCCGTGCTCTGTGCAAATGCAAAAATGCAAAACGAAAACAAATTTTACAAAATGCTTCAGGGGATTTAATAAGAACAATATCTCAAGTAGCTAAAAACACAATAAAAGGAAACATTCCTTTAAATTCTCGTCAGAAGCAGCGTTTACGTAGACATAAAAAGATCTTACGTGCTCTATCTCAGCAGCGTACTGCATTAAATAAAAAGAAGAAGTTGTTACTACAAAAAGGTGGTGCGCTTTTACCGTTAATCTTGGGACCACTTCTTGCAGCAGTAGGAAGTAGTATTTTCAGTCGTTAAATATGTCAGAATTACGTAAAATGATTTTAGTTCCTGAAAATGCTGTACATGAAATTCAATCAAATCTTAAATCCATAGATTCACATCAGTCACGTTTAGATGAAGAAATGAATAATATCTTAAAACGCCGTGATCTTAGTGTACAACAAAAGTGGAAATTATATCAACAAGCTTTGCATCGTTATTTACAGTATACATCTTCTTCTTCACATAAGCCTATTACTTTACCTATCATTCAAGAAGAAGAAGAAGAAGAAAAATTATCATCAAGTTCCAAACAAGATAGCAATACTTCTATTTTACCATTTGTATCAGACATTTTACAATCAGTACCGAAAACACTTCGTAGGAAAACAGATCTATTATTAAAACAGTTGACAAGTTCTGATAAAATTCAGTGGGATAAGTCTGGCATTGTACGTATTCAAGGAAAAACAATACCAGGTTCAAATATTATAGATTTAGTAAATGATGTTGTTCGTACAAGAAAATATTCAAGAAATCCTTTAGGTATTCATGAATTTAAAAATTTATTAGAAGATCTTAATGTTCCTAAAGAATTTATTGGTACACCTATTAGCACACCAGCATCAAAAGTAAATAGTAGTAGTAGTAGTAGTAGTAGACAACGTATTCGTAAAGTAAGAAAATCTACTAGTCCTGCAGTAGTTGCTAATTTATTTAAACAGTGGAAAGAATATAGTATGTAAAAATGACAAAATTATCAAAAATATATTATGATTATTCAAATCCTGATTCTTTATCAAGTATACAAACATTACAACGCAAAACAAAGTTATCTAAAAAGAAAATTAAAAATTGGTTAGCTTCTCAAGATGCTTATACATTACATGCACCAGCTCGTAAAGTTTTTGAACGTAAAAAGTATTATGTTAGTGCACCAAATGAAACATTACAAATGGATTTAGCAGATATGCAAAATATTGCAAAGTATAATAATAATTATAAATATATATTATGTTGTATTGATATTTTTTCACGTTATGCATATTGTGTTCCGTTAAAAACAAAGAAAGGCCCTGAAATGGTAAAAGCAATAACAAAAATTTTTAAAAATTTCAAGTTACCCGTGTTTAACGTACAAACAGATTTAGGCGGTGAATTTTATAATCGTCATGTAAAACAATTGTTTAAAGAATATAAAATTAATCATTATAGTGTTCATTCCGAAATTAAATGCGCATTAGCAGAACGTTTTATACGGACATTAAAAGAAAGATTGTATCGTTATTTTACTGCAAAGAATACTTATCGTTATATTAATGTATTAGATCAAATTGTAAAAAATTATAATCATTCATACCATTCAAGTATTAAAATGGCACCTGCACAAGTAAATGATTCCAATGTGAATCAAGTGTGGGAAACATTATACGGAAATAAAAATAATAATAAAAAGAATATAACATGTAAATTTAATGAGGGTGATTATGTACGTGTTAGTAAGTATAAACATGTATTAGAAAAAGGATATTTACCTAAATGGTCACAAGAAATATTTATTGTTGACAAATGTATTAAGTCAGATCCTGTCACTTACAAATTAAAAGATTGGAACGGTGAAGAAATTAAAGGAATATTTTATGCACAAGAATTACAAAAAGTAATTATAAATTCAAAGAAAACATATCTCATTGAAAAAGTATTAAAACGTAAAAAAGGGTGGATGTATGTAAAATGGTTAGGATATCCATCAAGTATGAATTCGTGGATTAGATCAGATTCTATTCAGTCTGCAAAATGAATTCAAACTTTACACACGACTTTTACGTTACTCTTCCTTCAAATGCAAGTAGCAATCTTTTTGAGAATAATACTACATCATCATTTCGAGTTAAATTGGCACAGCCTATTGATTTAAGTGATGGGGAATGGGGTGTTGCATTAACACAAATTAATATTCCGTGGAGTTTTTACAATGTTGGTGAAAATGAAGAAATTATAATTACTAGTGTTATCGATGATAAAGTTGAACGCTACCATGTTCCAATAACACCGGGATATTATTCATCAATTGAATCAATTCTACAATTAATTCCTGAAAATGTTTGTATGTTACACTATTTACAAAATAAAAATCAAGTTGTTATTAAACATTCTTTAAAATTAGAAGATCAATGTATGATTGGTGTTACACCAGGTTTACAACAGATTTTTGGATTTATTAATGAAAATACGCTTGATGTTAAAAATGTTATATACACAAAAGTTAAAAATGTTGATTTAATATTAGCACGTGGAAAATTTCCATGTGATTTAGATTATAATATTCCCAATACAATTAATGTTTGCATTGATATTGTAAAACAACAACAAAATATAGGTCCATTAGTTCGAAAACTTAGTGTATATAATGTACAACACGGTCATGTAAAATCTTTTGTATTTCACACACCACATTATGTTAAAGTTGAAAAGAAATATTTTGATACAATAGAAGTAAACTTAAAAGATGAACACGGGTTAAAATTACCATTTCGTTTTGGAACTTCAAACCTAACACTTCACTTTAAACGAAAATGATTTCTGAAAGTATTGATGATAGTTTTTACATTACATTAGTTTCAAATGCTAGTGCTGATGTATATCCTACAAATAGTCCAACACATTTTATTAATCAATTAAAAAATAATATTCGTTTATCAGAATCCGATTGGTATGTAGGATTAAGTGAAGTACATATTCCATTAACATGTTATAATGTTACCGCGGGTGAAAACGTTATATGGTACAAATTTAAAAATGCAGAACCTATGAAAAGTAAAATTCTTGTTGGATATTATCCATCCATTCATCATTTACTAGAAGAATTAAACGCAATATCGAGTTTTATAAAATTTAGTTTTTCAAATGTTGTACATGTTGAATGTGATGAACATGTAGAATCAGTTACATTGTCGCCTACATTAGCTTTACAATTAGGTTTTTCTGAAAAATCAGATCTTGTAAAAGAATCTCATGGATTCAAACAACCATACATAGATATCGGATATCCACATCAAATTTTTATTTATACAGATATTATACAATATCAATTTTTAGGTGATACAAAAGCACCATTATTACGTATAGCAACAATCTCTGATATTAAATATGGAAAAGTTCAAACAATTACATTTGAAGATATTCATTATATGCCACTTGCAAAATTTTGTTTTAATACAATTGAAATACTATTAAAAGATCATGCAGGGCGAAATTTGCCATTTCGTTCTGGGACACTGACCGTAACACTACATTTTAAACGCTCTCCGGCATCTTCTAAATAATAATAATAATAAAAATGAGAGCAAGACGTGTTACTTATCATCGTGGGCGCGGAATACCATATTTTTCAGGACCTGTATATCAAAGGGGACATGGTATAGGTAGTTTCTTTAAAGGATTATTTCGTTTTGCTTTACCATTTCTTAAACAAGGTGCAAAAACTGTAGGACGTCAAGCATTACAAACCGGTATGCAAGTTGCGGGTGATGTATTAGAAAATCGACCATTTAAAGAATCGGTTCGTGCACGTGTAAAAGAAGCTGGTAATAGTTTAAAGACAAAAGCAATTAATAAAGTTGGGCAGTTGCTAACTGGTAACGGCAAGAGACGGTCACGCAAGAGGAAAGCTCCTGCAATTGTAAAGTTTGGACCACCAACAAAACGTAAACATATACAGGACATCTTTTCATAATGGCGTTCCTAAATTCAAATAGTTTTGAATGTTGTACCAATGAATTTGATTTCTTTTCTATACCAATGACACAAACAGCTATTGAAGCAACTACAAATGCTGAATATCGTCCTATTTCTACATTAACCTCAGAAGGACCTATTGAATTTGTTATTCCGGGAGAAACAGGTGAATTTATTCATCCTGCATATCTATATCTTTATGTACGTTGTAAAATTACTAAAGCTGATGGTACAACTTTAGCTAACGATGATGTTGTCGCACCCGTAAATAATTTCTTACATTCTTTATTTAGTCAAATTGATATTTCGTTAAATGATAAATTAATTAGTTCTTCATCAGGATCTTATCCTTATCGTGCATACATTGAAACATTATTAAATTATTCTCATGATGCTTCTCAAACACATTTAGCATGTGCCATGTGGCATAAAGATACTGCAAAAAATTTTAATAAATTAGATAATACAAATGCTGGTTTTCAAAAACGTGCTAATAAGGTGAAAAATAGTAAATCTTTTGAAATGTATGGTCGTCTTCATACGGATATTGTAAGTTTAGATCGTATGCTTCCTAACAAAGTAAGTTTGCGTGTAAAACTACATCGTAGTAAAGATAATTTTTGCTTAATGTCTGCTGAAAATACAAGTTATAAAGTTGCACTTGAGGAAATTATTCTTCATGTACGACGTATTGATGTAGCTGCAGATTTAGCTATGCAATTAAATACACGAATGGGTTCGGAAACAGCCAAGTTACCTCTGACGAGAGTGGAAACAAGATCTTATACTATACCTGCACAAGTAAAGTCTTACAGCCTTGATAATCTTTTCCTGGGTAATGTTCCTAAAGGCCTGATTATTGGTTTCATCTCCAACACAGCCTTCAATGGGAAATCACATCTTAATCCCTTTGAATTTCGAAACTTTAACGTTAACAAACTGCAATTACAAGTCGGTTCAAAATCATTTCCTCCCAACCCCCTCACACCTGATTTTAATAATAATTTATACCTTCTAAGTTACTATACTTTGATTTCAGGTACTGGTATATATTATCAAAATTATTCACATACTGTTACTCTTGATGAGTATCCAAACGGATATGCTCTGTATGCATTTATTCTATCTCCAACAGGAACTTTAGACGATAACACGTGGGATGTAGTACGCGATTCCCCTGTAAATTTAAAAGTATCATTTTCAGAAACTTTAACTGAACCTGTTACATGCATTGTGTACGCACAATTCGATTCTTTAGCACAAATAGACAAAGACAGAAATATTTATACTGATAACACCTTCTAATTTATTTAGTTGAGTACAATGCGGGTTGTTGTTCACTTCTCGGCGTATCATGATAACGAAGATGAGTTTATTATAAAAGAGCTAGCCATTGTAAATCCTGACGTTCCCTTTTTTCAAAATTGGGTTTTTAAACCACCATTTCCTTTAAATAACTTATCTGAGCCAATCATAAGCACAAACAAATATCTAGGTGAGAATGTGTATGGCATTACCTGGCACGAAGGGGATGTAGAATATTCACATCTTAAGGAAATTCTTCAAACATATTGTTCAAATACTACAACCATATACACATACGGAATAAATAGAAAGTGTTTTCTTCAAGAAATTCTTCAAAGAGAAGTTACAAATTTGGAAGAAATAAACTGTCCAAAGTATACTGCATTAAGTTTTCACGTTCATCGGTGTGCACATAATAAGCATCGTTTCGGACAATATAGATGTACTGTTCATGAAGCATTACTGTATAGTGAATATGTAAAAGTGTATGATTATGTGTTACATGTGAATAACAGTGATAATTACATACCTACTACAATTAAAAATAATCTTTATCATGTATAGTGATGAATTATTAAAAGTGTTACTAACTGATAAAGTAACTGGTGCAAGTGTTACTGGAATTTACCCTATTGACAAACTTCCTGTAACGGTAAAACCTCCTGCGGCACTTGTGATTAATCTTGATACATCTGATTCTGCTGGTTCCCACTGGGTTGCAGTGTACATCAATAAGAAAAAACATGGATACTACTTTGATAGTCTTGCTATGGACATTCCCAAGGAAATAAAAAACTTTTTGTCGAAAAATACTAAAATGTACTTTACAAATATTCAACAATATCAACATGATAATTCTGTGTTATGTGGTTATTTTGTCTTATATTTTCTGCATCATATTATTCGCACTCAATCATTTGAAAAGTGTTTAAAATTGTTTAACAAGAAAATTTTGAAAAAGAATGATGCTATTGTTTATAAACATGTAAACAAATTTTTAAAAAGAAAACACAAATAATTTTTTTTTTAATTTTTTTTATTTATTTTTTTTTAAATTTACATTTTTAATTTACAATAAATTTTTTAAACTTACACCCATGCATTTTATTTACAATTCCTCATTACAATCTTGATAATGCATTAGTTAATGCTGTTGATCTTTCATATTTCCACCAATAATTCAACTGTTGTGCATTACGATATGCACATCCTGATTTCTTTACAATACTTGTGTGAAAAGAACAATATTCATTAAATGTATTTCCACATAATTCATTTAATGAAGGACAATGTTTTGTTTCTAAATCAATGACATTATCTAATGCAAATATTCTTTTAATCCAAAGAGATTTCTCTAAACCTTTACAATAAAAGGTTGAATTCTTTGCGCATAATTGATATACAAGGTTTCGTATGCATGATACAGTATATCCAGTTTTGCTATTCCATTTCAATCCATGCAAATTTAATGTTAACCAGTCAATTTGTTTTTGACATCCTAGTGATAATAAATTATATTCAACTGGTGATTTTACCAAGCAATGGAAATTTACTGTATCATCGCATGCAGTTAAACAAAACTCACGAATAATAAATTCGTTATCAGACATTTTAAAACCTTGAATATCAATAATATACTGATTTACACATGGTGAAATTTCATTTGAATGAAAAATAAAAAATGGAATTATCTGTCCAACAAATTCTGTATTTTGTAAAAGATCACACGTTTTATGCATAAAGCATCGAAATGAGATTTCACTATGTTCTTGTTCAAACACTTCAAAGAGTTCACTAAGAGTTTTGTCAAGAGATAAATACTTCACTGCAAATGATCCAGTATTATGAAAATGTCTACATTCATGAGGAAGATGTAACTTGCATTCCACGCATTCCATTGGATTATTGTTGTGTAAGTATACTTTTATAGTTTTTAATACACAGTTCACATTAATGTTTTCACCATTACATAACACACATGAGACACTAGCACTATTCGAATACATTTTTTCAATCTGAAATATTCGCTTTCCGTTTGTCTTTTCTTATGAAGATCTCTAGTAATTCCGGTAAATAGTCTGTATCACTTAATAATTCCACATAGGCGTCATAAAATTTTTCTCTTGTTAATAGTCCGATAATATGCGTGTTTGCGTACAAATAAAACACATCATCTTCAACACTAGGACTTGCTATAATACTCCAAGCACGGATTTCCAATAATTCTGGACGCGTCGTCATACAATCATGATCAAAATCATGATTAGATCCTGTCGTACATCCCTCACATATTAGTGTTTCATTAAAATTCCATTTTTCAATAGCCTTCTTTATACATTCGCGATCCACTTTTTCACTATTACAACAACAATCTAAAGCCCAAAATCGTGATGTTCTTGATAATACAATTGGAGATGATGGCGGTGTTGATGAAACTGTTAGCGCTGGTGAATCTAATGCATCAAAATCAAATTCTTCATCTGACGATGATTCGTATATTTCTGTTTCAGCATCAGATATTGCTTCAATATTGCTATTGCAAAGATCCTTCTTCTCATACGACTGCATGATGTATCTTTATATATTTTGTCTCTTATAACCTGTATTTAAAGTATTTTCATAACCGCAAGGTAATCACGTGTTCGGCATTCCCAACATTAAAGTTATTTTTATTAGTTTGTCCCCAATTTGTGATGTTTATCTCCCACGTTTGCAATCTTCCTTTTGTTCACCTACCGCGGCGCCAAAGTTATTTCTATCAGTCTGGCGGTATTCTGTAATGGTTACCAAACGTGTCAATGGCCTTCCTTTGTATTTGAATTCAAGTTTTAGCAAGGCTCTGCAAGCATACATCATCACTCCTACCCAACCGGGTTTTCCAAAAAAGCGCGGGAAAAGTTCAGTTCATGTCTTAAGTTCATCAGCAACAGACGTACGGAATCCACGCTCTGTATATGTACCATCATAGTGTATCATACCGTACACAAAGTTTTACCACGTTCACAACATAGTTGCTTTTAGGAGTATGCTATGCATACAAACCAACAAATTAAAAAGTCACGTATGAATAAATATTTCCCTCCCATCATACAGTATTCAGCTCCAATAATAAGGGTCCCGGGTTCGATTCCAGTGCGTATCACACATTATAAGTGTTCTCACCTTCTTATTTTTTAACAATCATCATCTCCTTTAGCCTAACAGGTGGGACTCAAATATTTCATTTTCTTTTTTTATTCTATCACATATTGTTCAACATGTTATACATGTGAACGAATAAAATATTCTCTCAGAATGACGTATCAACAGATTTAATTCAAATTTCCATTATTATTATTATTTTTAAAAATAGCCAGTATAGAAAGACACGCATACAAACTCAAAAAAGACCTTTCCATGTCAGCACAACTAAAAACAGAAATATAACAACTTTCCAATACACGTAACCAGGTCAACAAACCCTAATAACCTAACCCAACCCGATGCCAACACAGCATAGTACTTTCTATATTAAATATAGTACCTAACGGTACCTGTAGAATACTTTGTCTGCTTCTACTAAAGGGATCATGAATGGGTAACTGGTAAGACAGCTTCTTTAGATCCTGAATATCTCGTGTCTCGAGGGAGGGTCTAAGCTCAACATGTTGTTCTGAAGACACAAAATGTTTATGGCAAAAGTTTTCTAATGCTTCAGTGACTTTCATGGCGATAGAAAACGACAGTATCCATTTAGCTAAAGTTTGGTCTGTTATTTCACGGCCTAGAGTTACCCCTTCAGAAACTTTCACTGATTTCATTAAACTTTGTTCAATGATCATATTTGATGCAACCCCACTCCAATATCTATTTTTCTGCGAATGGTAATATATCGTTATTCTGTAAATTTGCTGTACTCCTCAGGATTCATTTTCCCCTTCAAAACTTCCATCTGCTGAACATACAGATGAGCATATTTAGCATAAAAGTGATGGCCAGCTACGTGGAAGTACAGCAGCATTAATTTGATTGCATGCTAATGTAATTCCCAATATTCAGTGCGATCCGCTTGGATGTATAATAGTACGAGGTTGACTTGTCTGATGCATTACAAATACAACGAGGAACACGAGAATTTGTGGCTCTTTCTTCAGAAGGCGTATTTATTCTGATAACCCCCATATTATGGAAAGTTGCATGACCATCTAGTTTTCTCATATGGACGTCAGCGTTATCAGAGATCCACTGAATAAAATGTAAATGATTGTGGAGCACACTATGATATACTTGAGAATTCGTATCGTCGAATCTCATAACTTGCACAAATTCCAAGACTTTGAAAGATATCAATTGGCTGCCGAGAACCAAAATGACATAGATTGTATACTCCTATAGCAAGCTGATTGGAAGACATAAAAGTTCTGGGTCTGATAACGAAATATTAGAACAACATATCCTGTTCTGTTTTCGGGCTATTCCGAGAACACTTTTCTTTGGTCATGCCACTTCTTCGACCATAAGTTTTAGTGATGGTGGGATGAGATCATTGTGTCCTTCAAAGATTTGTTCTCCTTGAAGATATGACACATTATCATATACTTTTGATTGAATATTTTCTTTAATTATTTTTGTTGCCATTAATAAGATGCGAGCTCTTCCACTTTCCTCGTTCTTTTCCGCTTTATCATACCAAGCATTGTGTCAGTTTCTTACTTGCTCCCTTGAAAGTTAGAATGGATTTCCTCCCATAACCAATGCAACCATCTGTAACGATCAGTCGTTCACCAAATCTCTTTTAAAGAAGGTTTTTCATGTTTTGTTGCATAAATATAAAAAAATATATATAATAATAATATTTAACTACCTGAGTTAGTGCTTTTCTTTAATTACCGCTAACAGCTAGGTTCACAACGGAGTAAATTTCTCGAAAAGTTATGATCCGATTTTGACGATCTTTTCATTAAAATGCAGCTTAGATATACAATTAAAATTATATGAATTACATACAAACATACAATTAAAAATATATGAATATGTTTTCCTGATTTTCTAATGGTTTAGGAGCATAAGAGCAAAATACCACAGAGTACCTTTATAAGAGGCCGAAACTATTAACTTTGATCACGAATAACGGTTTTGGGTGTTATTTTATTTAAATGTATAATATACCAAATTAAAGTGCAGTTCGTGCAGAGTAAAATGGTGTGTTCTAAATTGAAATATCGTTATCGTTTTGCCAGATAGAGTCTGAAATAGAAAACAAGGCGTGTATGGGATAGCGGTCATCTTTAACCACCATTTTGAGGATGAAGCTCACATGGGATATTTGGGAACATTTGAGGTTGCATTGTATTTGACACAAAGAGCAAAAACGTACCACAGCCACTTGGCCGAGGGCCACGCGAGCAGAATGGGATGTATTACTTACATGTATTAAGAGCAAAATTTAGTCATAAGAGACCATAACACACTTGTTTGTTGTGAGGCCTAATATCCCGTTAAAACGGCACTGGAGAGTAGAGTAGACGGCATTAGCGCGGGGCCCGATTGGGAGCAAGCCCTGTCAATTGTGATTACATGTTACTCATGTGCAAGACACGTTCTTTAATAAATAGATCCCTCTCTTTGCAGCCTTTCCACATATTGATCCCCCACTGAAAAACATTTTCTGGAAGAAAGAATGTAATTAACGGTCAAACTATTGGTTTAGGAACAAAAACAATTAGAGTTAATAATGATCTGGCAAGTTTGTAAACAAAATAGAAGTGAAAGTCTGAAATTATGTTATGTATTAACTGGTGTTTGAGATTTTAACTTACACTCTTGTTTCTCACCACCTCACCCCCTCATCTCCACATTTATTTCGACTTTGATTATTTCGCACCCTGGTTAAAGGTTGGCAGTTCAACAAATTTTAGTTTAATTAAATTGACCAGACGTCCTATTTAGCTGGACAGTCCCCCTTTTTTTCAATCTTTGTCCCGCTTCTTTCCGATTCCCAAACGGCACTCCTGTATGTCCCGTTTTTGAGTAAATATGAACGGTGTTCCGTAAGTATTATTAAAAAAAAATGATCAGAGCAAATTTAACATTCTTGCGTTACTTTGTATAGAGCTATTTTGATATCCAACACTTATTGGGAATCTTTGGGTGGGCATGGAACTGGAAATTGTTGGGTATTACTTAAGAAACGTTGCGGTTATCACCTTCACTGTGTATTTTTTGATTTGAAAACACTGCTGGTGCCCAAAGTGCAATCTGAGAATTTTACACTTCTTCTTCCTCCTACTCATGTCCTCACCCCGACCCTCCAAGATTCATATGCGTCCCGTTTTCGCAAATTAAGATTCTGGTCATGTTAAGTTTAATTGTTTATATGATTTACGCAAGGAAATGTATGTGCTGTATAGGGATGAGCACGAGACAAGATTTATGGCTGTCTCGTCTCGAAAATGTGCTGTAAAAGTGATGTCTCGACTCGAAAAATGTATATTTCTCTATTGGAAGAACCATGTCTCGACTCGAATTTCGTCAGGAAAATCCTGTCTCGACTCGTCTCGTGCGCATCTCTAGTGCTGTAATTCTACTTCTATTTCAAGCGGATTTCGTATATTGTGAAATAAGAATTAATTCAAAATATCACTTAGTACTAGCTATATAGTCTAAAAACGAATTGCTCATAAATATAAAATGCTAAATTATTGTGATACTCATACTTAAAAAGGCAAAGCACTGAAGTTATGGATTGTTTTATTAGTAGTAGTAATAGCAGTAATAAGTAATCCTTTCAATAGAATAATTGCGTTCAGGGGGGCTGACATCATCCCTTGTGAACAGAGTGAGGCAGGCAGAACTAAACACATTCCTGATAATCTGTCTCTTGTGATTTGCAGCGTTAACGAGGTACGCACCACCAGTTCACGCTACCAACATTAGGGGCTCAACATCCATTCTCTCTCTCTATCTTCCACCACACACAGCTAGAGCTCATTAGCTTCGTTATCGACTTCCGCATGGATGACGTCACAATCGCAACGTTGCCACATCTATTCTACGATGCACTAGCATCACAGTGCGGCAATTTACTCAACCGTACCTACGTAACGTAATATCTATCCCTCTCTCTCTCTCTCTCCCTCTCTCTCTCTCTCAGCTTACGCTTACACGTAATATTTTGCTAGGCAACCGTCACGTCAGCTTGAAGTACGTCATTAGTCCAGAATCCGGCTCTGCGTTATTTTCTCTCAGCTTCGCTAAGTAGAGAACTACGAGATATATGAGTCTGAAGAATAAATTGAACCAGCAAAATAATAATCTTATATGTTTAAATACAGGGGTAAAAGTGGATCTGAAAATGTAGGGGTACGGATGTCGTCACGCCGTCCGCTGTGCCAATCTTATTTAGGAAGGGGGCGCCATAGATAGTTTTTGAAGGGGGGTAACGACACCATCCCGCGTTCCCCCACTTTTACCCCTGTTTAAATATGAATGTTTGTTTGTGTATGTGGGTTTGCCTGGAACACAAATCTACACCGTTGACTCAGGCACGTAGCCAGGATTTCGTGAAGAAGGGGTGGTCCGTGTCATGAAATACTGAGGTCACCGCACCAGGGGCTCGATCATTCTAAACTATTTTACTGTAACATATATTGGTTCGTTTAGCCAGGATTTCGCAACGGGGGGGAGGGGGAGGAGGAAGAACATGAAATTCTGAACGCCCAGGAGCTCGATCAATCTAAACTACTTTACAATCAACATATATTGGCTTGTTAGGACAATAAAATGAGGATATATTGATAAGAATTTTAATAAACTACGAAGAAATCTCGAGTAAAATAATAATAATAAAAAAAGTATTGAAAAAGATTATACAACATTTACGTCCTTCCTCTGTTTATTCAAATATAACAATTTTCCTTTTATTATGACCTTAATTATTATAAAAAGTACATATCCACTATTATAAAAAGTACATACTCAATAATGTCTTGTAAAATATTTTACAATATCTGCGTTCCTTTCTCTGTTGAGTCAAATATTAACAGAACTTTCTTTCCACATAAACTTTTGTTTTTATTATTCCGTCAACTACTGTCTGTTCCAAATGACAGGTTAAAGGAGCAGTAGAAAATTGTTTTTGAAATAACATGTTTGATACTGCAAGGATGCGGTGACGAAAAATTATGATAAAAAATGTCCACGCTGTTACGGAACGGCGCTATGCTTTTGGAAGCTTGAAATCTCCCTGACTAGTAGCAGAAATTCTGAGAATTCCGTAGCTTTTTAGAAATTTCAAATTCCCTAACTCTTCCAGGATATCTCGCTCACCTCGCCACCATATATTGCAAGTAATACAAATCTCCTCATAAGAAAGAGTAACCAAAAGCTTCCTGTAGTTTATTTTTAACGTTGATCCTTCTTTTTCATATTTCATTTTGTTTCATCCTTCCTTAATTTTTTTCATTTCTGGTCTCGAAGGGGGGGATCCGGGGGTCCGGACCTCCCCTTGGCTACGTGCCTGGTTGACTTGGCATACTTCAAAATGATTTTATCGAAGGGACCATAGTTCGGAAGAGATCGTAGGTTATATAGAACATTTTGGTTCGTATCCTAAAGGCTGAGGAGGGAGCTTCATATGGAAATAGGTGGTTTAAATTTTGTATAAACAATAGAATATCTCAGGAATGTTTCATGTTATGAAGATCAAACTCGGTAGATAATCTCATTTCAGGCGCGAACCCAGATTTTTTTTTTTTTATTGGGGAGTCCAAGCTTTGGAGATAGGGTCTAATATACAAGCACTATGTTTATGTAGTGTACGTTTATTATTCTGCACCCGAAAAGACGATAAGGAATTGTAAAATACTTCCAACCATATTTTCAGAAGAAAAGAACTAGAATGATTTTATAAGAGAAAATGTATAGATGAAGAGTAAGATCAAATTTTCATGCTACATCAAAAATTTCTCTGTTAAAAAATTAGAGTCAAATTTTGTTGAGAAAGTGTACAAATGTATATTGAATTAGGAAGTTTTGGGAGGTCTGGACCCCCTTTGTGGGTGTGCCCCTGATCTCATTTCTAAAATCAGTTGACATATACTCATATGACTTACAGTCTGGATAAAATACTGCGAGGTAAGACACCCCTAGCGGGCGAAATATTGATAACGTAAAAATAATCGACAATGACTAATATTAGTGTCGAATCCAAAGTTTTCGAGATCACTTGAGATGAATAATAACACTCTCGGTGCCGTTAAAGCCCAACGTTAACTCCCACTATTATGGAGTTTGGGTTTGGGGAGGTGGGGGGCGTGAAAAATAAAATGTGCAAAATGACCAATATTACCATTAAATTCATAGTTTTCTGGGTCGATGAGATGAACAGTACGTAATACTCCCAACATCATTCATGTCCAACATTAGCCACTGTCGTCATCGGGTTTGGGTGGAGTGAAAAATAACATGTCCAAAATGAGCGATATTAATTTCGAATCCATAGTTTTCGCAACCGCTAAGTTGACAGTCCCAATGGAATTTGAATTCAAGTTTAGGTATGCAGGGACGTGGCAGGTGGTCCGGGAAGAATTGGCACGGGCAACGCCGAAGGCGTCGCTCTTCATTATTTATTTACTTCATTCATTTCTTCACCTTCAAATATAATATATTGCATAAACCCTATCCTCCACATGCAATGAATGAGTATTTCAGCTAATTATAATTTAATAATAAAATACATACATAAATTTGAAATACAACTGGACTGAAATACTATCTAGTGTAGCGCAATAGATGGACAAAGGGATGCTCTGTTGTAATGTGTGGATCCATGTGACTCGACTACGTGAGTGCTCCGGGGCTCCAGCACCCACACAAATAATCTTGTGGGTGCGCCGCACCCACAAGAATTTTAATTTGATAGAAACAAAATAAAATAAATATTTGTCACTTGCCATTATCAAAAAATAACAAGCTATTAAAACATTGAGATGGAGGTTAAAATTTGTAATCTCTAAAACATAATTGTTTCAAATGTGTTTGTGCAATGGCAACCAAGCAATACACTTTCTCTTTCCTTGCTTATCTCTGGTGTAGTCAAAGACAGTTCCCGCAATAATAATAATAATAATAATAATAATAATAATAATAATAATAATAATAATAATAATAATAATAATAATAATAATAATAATAATAAAATAAAAACTGCGAATAGAATAGCCCTTTATAACAGTGTTCATAAAAATTTTTAACTAAAAGGAAATCATTCAAAAAATATCAAGACTCCCCTGTAAACATATAACACGTCCCGCCATTGATATGCACCCACATAAATTTTGGAAAATCGGCGCCATTGTGGGGATCAACTACGTGAAATATAACAAAAGAGACTTTTCGTTTTACGTTATTGTCATGTAATGTAAAAATAAATATTGTTATGTTATAGCTTGTATTTATTAAGAATGCTAATATGGTAAAAATAATTTTAAAAGTTCCAAGCATTTCGTTTGTATAAGGGGATGAGTATTGGAATTATTGCATTTGCTAGAAATTTTGCCCATTACATACTCACAGCAAGCATTCCTTTTCTCCTCCTGTTAATAATATTGTATATACAATAGAAATCTGTGCATCATTTGTTCCATCATACAGTCTGGTCTTTCTAATTTAGTGTTGATTTGCTGTGTTATTTGCTCTAATTTATTATCCATTCGCTGAGCCATAGCCTGTGTAATTAGTTCAAATTTATTATCTATTTGCTGAAAACTAGTATCCATTTGCTGAAACTTTCGTTCAAGTTTAGTATCCATTTGCTGAAATTTTTGTTCAAATTTAGTATCCATTTGCTGAAAATTGTGTTCAAATTTAGTGTCCATTTGCTTCATTTGCTGAGACAAAGATAGACCTAACTGTTTTATAAGGTCAGCTACATTTGTCGATGAGTTCGTACCAGAGATGGAGTGGGTCAGTGGGTCGGTGGATCAAGTGGGTCAAGTTTTTTGAGTTGGTCAGTGGTCAACAGCATGCAGTCTTGGGAAGTAACGTAACGCAAGTAACGCGTTACTTGTAACGCGTTACTTTCTAAGTAACGTTTCCTAGTAACGCGTTACATTTTTTCCAAAGTAACTGTAACGGTAACGCGTTACAAATTTTTAAGTAACGTACCTAGTTTGCGTTACTTTTTTCGCGTTCATTTCGGATGAGTAACTACAATATATGTATTTTTTTTTCGGAAACAAATGTTTCTTTTCTGTAAGTAAATTTCTCAGAATGAAACAATCGAGCATGAACTACGTATGTCAGTGACCGACAGTCACAGACACACAGAGAAACAGATAAGCTCGTAGTGCCACTTGCTCGTAGTGCCGTTTTTGGAATATGAGGACAGCCTTAGTGAAATCACGTGTACTGATTGCAAGCACCTGGAAGATTTTGTCGTAGATTTTGACAGCTCCAATCAATACATTCAGTGAGTGAACTAGCAGTGCAATGGTAGTTTAGTTTCCTTCGGTTGGTGTTTTTTATAAAGATGGAGAACGAAAATATTTTACTTTTCGAACCTTTGAAAGAATACTTTTTTCTTAAGAACTGAGGGTGATGGTGGACAGAATTTAAAAGTAAAGTGTCTGAAGTGCCCCGGCGGAAAATATTTATCAACAACTAGGGTGCCATAATTAACGATTTACAGTAAGGGGTTTATATGAATAAATTGTGTTCTGATGAGCAGGCCTACTTTATTACTAGAAAATAGTTGATGGCATGTAATATTGGAGTTCTTTCAGATCAGTTTGCTTATCCTAGAGTCCCGTTGATTATAGAGGTTGAAACTAGCTTTAAAAAGGATGTATCGATTTTAGAGTTACTGGCAAGTTTTGATTCACTCCCAGTTCATGTGTTCTCATTTTATCAGTTGTAGTGTAATGTTTCTCTATATTCTGTATTTTTAATTTTACATAGCAACGTTGTTATTATTATATAATTAGTTTAGCAGAATAATAATAAGCAACCATTTTTTCTAACGCATAGGGATGAGCACGAGTCAAGCTAAAACTCGACTCGACTCGAATTCAAGTCGAGTTTCGAGTTTCGAGTCCAGTCGAGTTTGATAAATGGCTCGTTCGTTTTAACTCGTCTTGAAATCATGGCCTGATTACACTGGAAAACGAAAGCCATGAGAAATGTAAGCTAAACAATAATATGGAATACTTTTAGTGTTACTTACGACAGGAGACACTGCTCGCATCTCGTCTCGTCTCGATAGCGAGACCACAAGAGATTTTTTTTATAACAAGCTCAGCTTGGCTCGGCTCAACTGAAAAGATGGCTCGAGCCGGCTCACTTGGGGTGAATCATCGGCTCGAGCTGGCTTAGTAGGGATGAGCCATCTGCTCGGTTCGGCTCAACTGAGCCGAGGGCTCTAGCCGAATCGGTTGGATGAGCTGTTGGCTCGGCCCACATTCTCGTTTCGAGTCGATAGAGAATGAGCTGTGAGTCGAGCTGCTCGAGTCGTTGACAATTCTAAACCCGGGCCGAGCAGTTTGAAGATATTTGGCCAGTGCCCTATAACTTTTAATAGTGTTTGGCTCGAGCCCGAATACTCAACCTAGACCCTCAACCCAAATTCAGAAGCTAGTGAACAATGTCCTTGACTCCTAGACTTCACGACTACCGAGGTTGGCAATCAACTAGTTTTTTAGTATTCGAATACAAACCGCCTATCTTTCATGTTTATATACAGTGTTGTTATAGTAATAGTAATAATAATAATAATAATAATAATAATAATAATAATAATAATAATAATAATAATAATAATAATAATAATAATATAAGTTGTAGTAGTAGTAGTGTCATTGATAATAATTATACTGTCTATGTAATATACTTGAAGAATGTACTCGAAACTACACACCAGATTTGGCTCGACTCGACTCGAAACTCGACCCCAATTCGAGTCGAGTTGGAGGAAATTTTTCGAGCCTAGCTCCCGGTTCGAGCTGAAAGATGTCTGTTTTTAGTCGAATCGAGTTTCAAAGAAAACTCGCTCGAACTCGCTCGTGTCCATCTCTACGAGTAACGCAGTATGGCATTTTATCAATGTTACATTATATGAAAATGTTCATATATCAAGTAAAAATTTGTCTTTGCATTTAAATAGAGCGATTCAGAACGTGCAATAATAATAATAATAATAATAATAATAATAATAATAATAATAATAATAATAATAATAATAATAATAATAATAATAATAATAACGGTAGAAATAGTAGTACGAAAAATTGAAGTCATAATTTTTTCACATTTTTAAAGTTTCGGACCTAAAAGTAACGCGTTAGTAACGCGTTACTTTCGAAGTAAAGTAACAGTTACTTTTTTGTTGCAAGTAACGCGTTACTAACGCGTTACATTTTAAGAGAAAGTAAAGTAACTTGTAATGCGTTACATTTTTACAAGTAACTTACCCAACACTGACAGCATGTGACCCACTGTGACCCACCACCCACCATGACGCACTGTGACCCACCACTCACCATGACCCACCCACTGCGACCCACCGACTCAGTATGACTTTCCGACTCACTCTGCTCACTGTATTGTAGACAGTATCTTCTGAAGACTGGCAAATTTGTCTGCGTTTTACTTAGAAGACCTTTATTTTCCATTTGTTTCTGTCTACTTACCTGATGTGAGTATATCTAAGTTAGAAAAGAACTTCAGGTATTTTTGGATATTGATATTTTTAATTGTAATAATAGCAATAGGACTTATACTACTACTTGGCTTTCGAGACCCGTGAGTTTTTAGAGCTAACTACTGAAAAAAAAAAAAACATTTTTGAATCACTGTAATATATAAATGATTATATAAAAAATTGAATGTAACTATGTGTACCTGATCATCACAGTCAAATTGCAAAGTCAAATGAAATTACTTTTGGCATATGTTAGGCCTCAATTCAAATTGGGATGTTATATTGCTTTCATTATAATGCATAATATCCTAAGGAGGTAAACTTACGGAGCTGAAATTCAGTGTATTAACTCTTTATTGAAAATAAACAGAGTGTGTCCTAACATTTTTTAAAATTCTCCTTTATAGGGGGGGGCACTTTCTATATAGGGAAATTTTGAAATTTTTTAGTGAATTTGTTTGTAAAAATGATCGAAAACGATCAATGTTATTTAGAAAGAAATCAGAAACAAAAAATACAGTGCTTGGCTTCATATATCCATTATTTTCTACTACAATAATTGCTGAAGCCCATGTTTATTCTATGAAGCGCTTACAACACAGGGCAATCAACCCATAAAGTTGTGAGAAAAATAGGCATAAAATTTGTACTGTAAGCTTAATTACACGGAAATTTTAAGTTTGGATTGTACCCATAATTATATGGAAAATTTTACACTTTTTCCCCCTTTACGTTGGTCTACTTACCTTGATTTGGAACTTTCAAATTTCATCCTTTTTTCCACTGAAAAGTATCGATAATTCAACAAGGAAATAATTATACTATGATAATTTAATTGAAATTCATCGTAATTTGGCCCATAACAAACAGTGTTTTAATTGAAGGGAAAGAAGGAGAAAAATTCCCATTCACCTCTGAACACTTTCCAGGAACCTCGTTCCCTTTCGCTTTCTAGACGGGGGAGGGAACTTGGTAATGGCATCAAACCTTCATGTGTACTTACAAAGATTAAATTTATAAACAAATAAGAAATCATCAATTTATCAGGCCTTAATTGATAATTTATTCACAAGATTCCCTATCGAAAGTGTGGTAGATGAAGTTTGTATCCTCCATGAGTTGACATTGCTAACTGACATGGTCGATATGGAAAAGATGTTGTATGGTGATAGGGAGATGATACTTCTTGCTGAGTATTTCAAAACTGATCGAGAAAAATCGTTATCAGACTTAAGTCTAACAAGCAGATTGTCGATAAGGAGTTGCAGAAATCGGGTAGAAGTATTATAAATTTCCACGACAGAGTGCGAACGGGGATTTCTCCTTATGAATTTACAGATGACTGATATTAGAAATAGACCAAGTGCTCAAACATTGTCTAACTTGTTGTTCATCAATGTTAATGGCACACCGCTAGACAAGCTCAAAGTAGACGAGCTAGTTATTTCTTGGCTGAAGGTTGGACATCATTCCGCTGCGGATGATTTACCAGAAAAAGTTACCAACAGGAAATAAACGCGATTTCAGATTTGTTTTAAGGTGGAAAATTACGAGTTATGGAAAATGTATACTTGTATTACTAATGGCTTATTTGTGTTATTCAACTTTGTACCTAATTTTTAGCAAGTCTCTTCTTTGCTTTAGGTAAACTACTTTGAATAAATATTCATAATAATTGCAATTATGCATATTTATAACTTAAATTTAACGTGATGTTTTTAGTGATTACACAAATTACAATTTTGAGCATACTTTATGGAGATGCTCTCACATAGGGTACTCGAGCACCTTTATACACTATGAAAAACTGATTGTTCAAGTCTTTTGTGAGAAAAATACTGTGAACTGAGAAACCATAACTTTTTCCATATTGTACAGGGGTATTTTCCTGCGAATAGAAGTTTCTTTTGAAATGCATTCAGAAATTAACACTTGCAAGAATACTCTCTTAGTACAAGTATATTTTAGGCACACACTAATTTCCCACCACCTCGGACTGTTTCAATTTCCTCACTGACAAACAGTTTACCATATTATACCGTAAACGTCAGAACCACCGTTATTATAAAAGAGTGGTGCTTGAGCGATTGACTAGAAATTCAAACTCCGATTAGTGACAATTTCACAGTCTTGTTTTATTACAAGTGTAAATAAACTCTTTAGTCAGTAAAGAAGAGACCGTGGAACGTGTTCAGAGTTGATGATGATGGATTTTGGTCAGTCAGAGTAGGTCACAGTGGATGAGAGTGGTTCATGGTGGATGGTGGGTCACGGTGGGTCATGGTGGGTGGTGGGTCACAGTGGGTGGTTGGTCATGGTGGTTCGTGGGTCAAGATTTCATTGACCCACGCCAACTCTGGTTCGTATATCGTAGCTCTTCATCACTACCTTCCTCATTTATATTTTCACTTCCAGAAACATTCATTTTACTGTTTTTAACAATCTCAAGGTACTCCTAGGCGGAACCACTATATATATATATATATATATATATATATATATATATATATATATATATATATATATATATATATATATAACGATAAAAATGAACTTTATATTTTATATTTCGTTATATATGCGCACAGTCCGAATTGCAATATAAGTCAACACGGCTAAACACCTTAATTTTATTTACCTGTACTTCTAAAAACTACTGATAACGTGCATTGAGAATTAGACACATCAAATGCAGAACACCATTAACTTTCTATGCTCAAAACCTTTATGAATATTATTATTATGTTGTCATAGCAACCAAGCAAAATAGCTATCTTCTTTTTAACAACTCACATTACCTGATTATTAATATAAAATCAACATATATTCTACATTTCTTCTTCTTCTTCTTATCAACAACTTCTGCACTTTTAAGCACCTTTGTCAAAAAGAAAACTACAAGAAAATGGAAGTAATTTATCGTATAGATATACAGTATCGTTGTATAATCGTCTAGATATTACAAATCACGCACTATTTCATTCTCATTTTTAAGAATTAAGAAAATCTCAAATTTAAAACTGAAAATTTGCCTTGAGCTCACAAATGAAAGCACTTTTGAAAATAATCAGACATTTTGTCTCAAATATGAGTAAAAATTACTTATTTTGTTTTGAACATGCATTTTCCTAATTTCTGAGCAAGGACATTTTTAAGGGTGTACTATCCCGGCATTTGTGTGGTAGGACTGGAAAACCCTGGAAAACTCCAGTCAGGATGGTCGGCAGCTGACCGAACCCACGACCTCCGAAATGCAAAGCCAACGCTCTACCACTTGAGCTACTTCGCTCGGAGCTTTGATTTGGTTGGTCAGGGAGGGGGTGCTAAGATGAGTTCTTGTCGCGGGCGACAACTAGTCTAGTTGCGTCGCTTGATTGGGGGTTCCTGTTAGTACCGGTACATTGTCATTGTTTGTGGATTTCACTATGCTTTCTATCGCCATTTTTCCTCATTTTTGTGCCTATATTTCGTTGAGAATTTTCCACCTGTATGTTGAGATTCCCGTTGAGCGTGGACGGCTCCGCTTCCATGTGTATGCAATTGATCTGGCCAATGGATTTTCTGTGTAACTTTTTGGATGGACAGTAGTGATGAGCAAATGCAATGCAAATGGTGGTTCAAAAGATTAGGAGTCACAAAAATAGCCACTTTCAATTTTATAATATAGATAGTATAATGTTATATCCAGGCCCGAGGCCTAGTGACGGACAGTGGGAATATTCCCGGTGGGAAGGAATTTAAAAAATGGGAATATTCCCGGGCTTATAAACTCCCGGGAAGGAATTTATTTCCATTTCTTTACTTTATCTTCCAAATTATAAGAATCGTATGACTAATTACATTATTTTAATATATTATGATTTACTTCTAGGTTTTAAAGAATTCGGAGGTTTAAAAATTTAAAATTCTTTGACAGTACTTTATATAACTAATAATATGATTTTTTAAAGTTCCATTTTCATTTGCACTAAAAAATAGAGTAATTGTTTAGTATTGGGGACCAAAACTAGCAGAAAGTAGGATGATTTACGGAAGAAACGAGTTGAAAGTAGTGTTCAAGTAGTCAAGAAAGTATCGAACATTTTTTTTTAGGGCAGTAGGAGATTTGTACAAACAGTAAACGTAAGTGGAAGTGATTTATGTGAGAAAAGAAAGTGAGTTGTTGGTAACGTGCCCTGTGGGGCTCTAACCCGCCTTCACTCGCTAACGCTCGCTCGGCAATGCTCTCTAAATTTAATGTTGGTAACGTAATTTAACGTATGTAACCATAGAACAACAACATCGGAATAGAATATCGCAAAAAAAAAAAAAAAAAAAAAAAAAAAAAAAAAAAAAGTAGGTGCAAAATCTGACTCGTCAAAGCTAAACAATCGCCAAAAGTAGCAAAGCACTAATTTACAAATAATGGAAAGAAACCATTTTGTAAAGTAATGTAGAATTATGTAGAAATAGAAATGAAGTACTATTAATAAGCCCTGAACCACCGTTATTAATAGACGTCAGTCTGTCTCCTCTTTCTGACTCGAATTTCTGAAGAGGTACTCGAACTTCTTTTACATGTGAATTAACGCATGGAATTTCAAGAAATGGGCAGGAAGAAAAGTGTGTGGCAATGTTACATGCAAAATTATAAAGACAGGAAAAACATGCAAAATTTGTGAACATACATATTTATGCGCAAAAAAATTGTGGGACATCTGTGTTCTGGCAGTTACCCAACCTAATTTGTTTATAACATTTAAAAATTTAATATGTTCATCATACCAGTAGTAGAAGTTTTGAAAATCCACCAACATGTAAATTTAAACCGTTTAGCGGTTTAAAAGTATATGGACTTACTATACCATTTTTGAAACATATTTACTTTCGTAGAACATATTGTAAATAAATATCCATTTTGCGTACTCTCTAAATATAATAAAATGTTAATAAAATAACCTAACATCGTTCAAAATATACACTCTAAAGACTTCCCTGGGGACAACAGTAATAATATACTGTGATATAAGAACGACTTTAACTTTGAAATCATAATATAGTAATAGAATGCAATTTTCTTTGTGATTGCACATAAATTTCCGGAAAATTTCAAGTTTTGGGAATCTTCCCGGGAATTTAACCATCACTACCGAGGCTACAGAGGTTTGTGGGGGGACACGAATATGTTAGGGGGCAAGTCATTAAAATTTTCCTTAAAAATATCTTAATTGTGATTTTTGTACTGATGTCTAGAGGGATCACGAAAAGTTTAGGGGGGGCCAGGCCTCTCCAGCCCCCTCTGGCAAGGGCGCCAATCATGAGGGGCCGAGTGGTCAAGGGCCCCCCAAAGCTGATGTGGGTCCCCCTTATTTTATTTAAGAATATACAATATTTGGCATAATTTCAATACAATTTGTCTTAAAATCCTCATATATGCCTTCTGCATCTGAACGGGTCTCCCCAAATTTACAGAGAAATCGGCGCCCTTGCCCTCTGGTTGCGGGTCTGTTTATTTCGTTCAATCCTTGATGTGCCGTATACCTAAGGAGGCTAAAAGTTATATTAATAAACAATTATTCAACGTATAAGCATCCTCCCATGAAATCAAACTTGCAGTCACATGCACTAAGTTTTTGCCAATGTCTTGAAAATGTTATTTTGATATTAATTTTGAACACCCATTAAAAATTTCCAACGGATGCTCGGGTCTCGGAGCCAAGACCATACCCATGTAGTCGACACCTATGGTGTACGGTATTACGATGTTCATTACTACATTTGTCTTTAGTTTTGGAAGAAGAACACCACTAATATGCTTTGAAATGAAATGAAGTATCTAGTTTAACGTCCCAGATTATGCACCAAGGCTAAGGGAGACGGTAATGATTAGAAATGACTGAAATGGTAGAAGGGATGATAAATTAACTATTCTTTAACAGACGAAGTCAGCTTTCTCAGGGAGGATGAAAACGGCCAAAACAAAACAAATCTTTCAACTGAGAGAAAAAAATAAAGCAGCTGGAAGTAACTGGATAAGTTGAGAGAAGGATGTCTGACTTCTATATGTTCTTTCTCTTTCCCCTGTTTTAGAATTTTAAGAAAATAATATTTTATAGCGTAATTAGCAAAGCTAATTGACGTTAATGAATTAATTTTTGTGGATCGCGGTAAAAATTTGCGAAATTTTTGACAATGGACTTTTGCCGAAGCTACAATATATTGCTCCCCTTCCCCCAAACAATATTGTATATGTTTTCGCTGCTGGAATGACCTGTAGGTCCATTTTAAGAGTCATTACTATCCTTTTCACCCATCGCCAACATTCAGAAAATTTTCTAATTTATTTCAGAAAATTTTCTAATTTATTTCAGAAAATTTTCTTCTAATATTCCTCTCAAGAAAACACAATACACTTGTTTGTCTCACATACATTTAACGCGTATTTCTATATCACGCTAAAGACGTACGATCCAATGTTGCAAAACAATTGGAGACAGAAAACAGAAAACAATCATATATTCTCCCCATCATCATATAAAATATTTACTGAAATTTGTGAGGAAATTTTGGAGTTACAAAATATTTTTGAGTCCTAAAAAAGATTTGTTTGTATTGTTGTGCAAAATTCGCTACAAACTATAAAAAATATGGAACTCAGCTGCAGCTATTTGGTCTAGGAATTAATTCGTGCGGGTGGACAAGAGATGGCGCAACGAACGGAGCGTCCCACAGTTCCGTGTATCCACACATGTGTTGCAAACCCCTGTCATCGTTCGTAGTATAGGGCAGTGGATTAAAGCGTCAACAACACCAGTTTGTAGTTAAGTGAACATGGCGCAATTTGTGCCTGATAAAGTGTTTTTGCGGGGTGTCCTGCTGCATTACTTTAACGTGCAGAAAAGTGCGACTGAAAGTCATCGTATTTTGGTGGAAGTGTATGGTGACCATGCTCTAGCTGAGCGAACGTGTCAGAAGTGGTTTGCACGGTTTAGAAGTGGTGATTTCGGCTTGGCAGACCAAGAGCGAGCTGGACAGCCAAAAAAATTTCAAGACGAAGAATTGACAGCATTGCTCGAGCAGGATTCGTGTCAAACGCAGGAACAACTTGCAGCAGCATTAGGCGTTGATCAAACAACAGTCTCCAAACGCTTGAAAGCCATGGGAATGATTCAAAAGATGTAACATTGGGTTCCACATGAATTGAAAGACAGAGACGTTGAAAGACGAAAAACCATTTGCGAATTGCTGCTTCAACGACAGAGCAGAAAGGGGTTTCTGCATCGAATTATTACGGGTGATGAGAAGTGGATCCATTACGAGAACCTTAAACGAAAAAAGGCCTGGGTGAAACCAGGTGAACCAGGTCCATCACAACCAAAACGAGATATTCACTGTGCAAAGGTTATGCTGTGCATATGGTGGGATATGAAAGGTGTGGTGTACTATGAGCTGCTGCAACCGGGTGAAACTATGAATGGAGAACGTTATCGACGACAATTAATGCGTTTGAAGCAAGCTCTGGCCAGAACACGACTAGAATGGGAGAACAGACATGATAAACTTATTGTTCAACATGATAACGCTCGCCCACATGTCGCAAAACCGGTCAAAACCTATTTAGAAAATGTCGGATGGGAAGTTTTACCCCACCCGCCGTATTCACCAGACGTTGCTCCTTCGGACTACTACTTGTTCGATTGCATGAACAACGATTTGATTGGACAGCGGTTTACTTCTTCAGAAGATATCGAAACATGGGTCTCTGACTGGATCGCTTCCAAGGATGAGGACTTCTTTCGCCACGGAATCCGTACATTGCCTGACAGATGGGCGAAAGTGGTGGCTAGCGATGGACAATATTTTTCTTAAGGTATTTATGTATTTTGTGCTTGTACTACAGCTTCAATGTGTGCGTACCAACCGCACGAATTAATTCCTAGACCAAATACAAAATACAGGTTTTGAATTGTAACGCAGATACAGCTAGAGCTACAAAATGTGTAGCTAGCTCTTGTAACTTCGCTACAAATAGCGCGCTACTTCCGAACACCGAGTATGAGTTATATCTATTAGTAACAACTATTAACTATTATAATATATACGGTTAGGTAAGTATGAGCCTTCGGCTCGATTCAAGTGAACCATCGGCTCGGCTAGGTTCGGCCCAACTGAGCCGGGGGCTCGAGTCGGCTTCGTTGAGTGAGCTGTTGGCTTGGGTCGGTGGTGACTGAGCTGTGAGCCGAGCCGCTTCAGCTGTTGACAACGCTAGCGACAACTAGCCTAGTTGGCCACTGTTGGTGGGCGCTTCGATTGCATTCAAAACGGTTCCACCCTAACTACTCTACAATAATTGAACACCAGAATCTGTCTTTTGGTATGGAGGATGTGTGATTTCCAATGAGTAGATCTGACTAATTTGCGTTTCATTTCACGTGATTCTCCTCTGGTTGCTTAGGGCGGTGGAAGAAAAGCAGTTCTCATATATAAAATGGAGTATGGAATTTCCTCTTTTCAGTCTATTAAAACTTGTGTAATTTTTTCTCAAAATTTTCTTTCTGAACTAACATTTTTTTCCTCTTTAAACGAGCAACAAACACAAGATTTAAGGAAGTATCAATGATAATAAACTGCTCGTGATGGATCATTTACACTACTCACGACGCTGATAAATCCTTTATGGTTTCTATCTGCGAGGCTGTTTTTCATCAGCGGTGTGGAAAGCACGCAATAAACTGGCTGTCATAAAAGTCAACCATATAACTCAGCTACAAAGATAAAATTGTTTGAAACAAGGTTGAAAAAAGTTGATAACATTCCTTATGCGAGAACTAATCCATCAAGCTTGAAATGTGACACAACTTTTTTTTTTCACTTGAGTAATTAAAATGTTCAACAAGAAAAAGAATGGGTGATAATTTTCATTTTAATGGCCATAATATGACTTTAAATATTATCTCCATCTCTGTAGTCATGATATCTACATAAAAAATAATAATTATACTGTGTCTGAAGTGTAAAATATAGGCCACAGTCTGTCCCATAAATATGTGGGTAGCTTTTGTCAGCTCATTATGAGCAAACCTATTGATCAAATTTGATGAAAATGTCATATAAAACGTATCAGGAAAGTCAAACTTATGTTCCGGTAGGAAAGGTTCGCTTAAAGATACATTGCAATTTTCTATACAAATCATAGAAATACAATATAATTAAACGAAAAGTTGCATAGCAAAATGCAATACATCTGTAAAAAGTTTTTTTTTTTTTTTCAAGTGACCTACGAAACAAATATATATCGTTATCTTTTATTCATGGCAGGGGCAGTTTTCTTTCTGTCTTACATATAGTTTAAGTTCTGTAACAGATGTCCCGCGTCTTTTAATTTCGCAATAACAAATCAATTTACTGCAAACCACACATCATATAGACTGAAATAGTGGTGACGTCATTTCCTCTCCGTTACCATGGTGATCGCCATTTTGTTTTCTATACAAACGTGAGTGTGTAAATGAGGTGTTGAGTAAACAATGTCTGTGAAATTATTTAGAATTTTTAAATACTTTGAGAACGAAGTAAAGTTGGTGGAAAAAGGTGAAAAATGCTCTTGAATCAAATCACGTGTCTTCCGTAATGTATGATGGTGAATTTAAATATTTAAAAGGCAGAGTGGAGGCAAACATGAAGAACTGAAGTTGAGGTAAGTTTGTATCCATTATTTGTTAATATAAATGCCTCGATGTATTGCACAGAAGGGGAACAAACCTTATGTAAAGATCGTTTTGATTTGTCGTTATCATGTAATATTACAATTGTGTGTTCTGATCGAATCATACTTGCTCATTTATTTTGCCTTAGTAATTTTACGTTTATGATTAAGAATTTTATATTGCCTACAGAATATCGAAAATCTTTAGTAAAGAATTCTAGGATATTGCTTGTTCCATTTCTGCTCAATTACATTAATGCTTACAATCAAATACATAACAGATCACCATTTATGCGTTATTTCTCAGCCTTCGCTCGTGTTTGTATAGAAAATAAAATGGCGATCACCATGGCAACGAAAAGGATGTGACGTCACACTATTTCGGTCTATTGTGAAGGCTGGCCATTGAATTGAGGACGAAGAGATTATAAGCATGAATAGTATAACGTTATACTGTTATACTATTCATAAGGCTATGTTTAATTTATCTGTTGTTAAAGTGTAGCTACATCACTCGAATCCATAATAAAATTTTAAATCCGACCTCGACGTTTCTTCTCTGAAATAAAAATTTATCAACATTTTTGCTATTTTACATAGCAATTATGATATTAATGATGCTAATCCGCTTGAACAAATCGTTAAGCTGAAGACGTTTGCTAATGATAATAATCAAACAGAAGCTATCTTTAAAAGCATGTAAGCTTTTTGCCTTCTAGATCATAATCACTGCTCAGTGTACTGACAAAACAAATAGATTAAATTTGCCATTTCGTTGCAGATATTATCGGCTTTTAGTATAACATGCTCTATGTAAATTTATTGGAATTTTACTAATTCGTGTGTTGTGACAATTTTAAAATCATCTTCAATAAGTACAGTCTTTCCAAAAATATAATTAGTATAAGAAGACTTAGAACATAGTTACCAAGTTACAATTATCAAACTTACATACATAATAAAAATTGATGTAATCGGTGTGGTCTCAAATAATTCATTAAAAAAATAATAAAACAATACGATTTCACTTTGATTAAACATCCTTCACCTTTACCGTAAAGAGTAAAAACATGGGGCATTAAACTGTTCATTTTATTTTATTTATGTTTCAAATCGACATAAATATTATTCAGTTATTGGAATAGTATGATTTGTAAAATAGTTCTGATGTCAACTGAGGAAATTTTAAGATAATAAGGTAACTAACCACTGTATGCAGAAAGTAATTAATGCATTTCTCTTACTGTTCAAAGACGCAGCGAGAAAATCACTCAAGGATAGTTTTAGATATTTTGCGCCTTATGAAATATTGCTTAAATATCTTTAGGCAACTACTTTGCTGTAGAGTTTTAGTGACTTGGAAGTCGATTAATTTATGTTAGTGATTTAACACCACTAGCAAGTTACAAAACCCTATTATTATTATTATTATTATTATTATTATTATTATTATTATTATTATTATTATTATTATTATTATTATTATTATTATTATTATTATTATTATTATTATTATTATTTTAATGTTAATAATAATAAAATTAAAATTAAAGAAAAATACCGTAAATTTGAACAAAAAACGGTGCTGGTAACCAAATCGTTTGGTCAATATAGTGCTAAATCATGTGGTTACTATTTGTTTGTTTGCAACAAATGCTTTGTCACCAGCAACCTAACATTTGGTTACAATTTGCTTTGTTGCAACAACCCAGTATTAGGTTACCAGTACCATTTAGTACTTCTCACTAAATATGTAGGATTTGGTTGGGAATATCAAAATATTTGGTTAAAATGAACCAGGTTTGGTTCTTGAAACTTAATAATATCCCATAATGCAAACGAATATTTTTACTTTTCTCTCCTGCAAATTTACGGCCACTAAAATAACCAATCAATACACATTACCTAACAGTAAAGTAATATATACGAAAACGTAAGCTTACCTCGAAATAGTTCGATTCGCTGCGGTAACTTCCATCTTATTAATATGTTGATTACATACTCGTCCATTTTCCGCAGCAAAACAAATACAATACTATTCTTCTTCGGATTCTTCGGATTCTTCTACGCGTACAAAGCAATGTCACATTTGTGCACTAATCGTTAGTCCAGCTGCCATTTCTTTCCCATGATTACCCAGAAGTCAAGTAGATACACGTAACCTTGTAACTAAATATTTTGGTCAGGAAAACCAAATAATTTAAGATTTGGTTGGCATAACAAAATTAATCAACCAAACGTTTTGACCAATTTCCTACCTGAATATAAACAGTGAGTATTTTATCTCCATTATTTCGCATTTTGCACAAAGATTGAAAACATGAACAACAAAAACTCGTAGAGGAAAGTATAAATATGGGATATAGTTTCATATATTGTAGAGTTGTAAGTACCAGATTCTTAACTATAAAAATCACACAACTGATGCTTATTTACTTCAGCAAAAATATCTTTTATTTCCATCATTCAACAATACAAAATGCTCATGTGAGAACAACTGCTTTTAATGTAAAGAGTGGCATAAAGTTTTAAGCCCCTTCTCAAAACTGGTATAGAAAAATGAAATATAATTGAAAAACGAATATAATTTAAATGTCTTCAGGTATCCTACTTTAGCTTGGGTTACAAATATAATTTTGCTCTAATCTCATTACTTCTGCATTCAGTTCAAATGGCAAATTTAAAATCAATAAATTTGTAATACTATTCTATATGTGAAACTTAGTAGTATTCCACATTGCGAATCTTAGTTTGCTTTCATGCCTACTTTAAGACAAGCTTACTATAGCAATATGTCAATAAAGTACAGCTAACTGAAAATTTTAAGAATCGTCTTTTCAAATGATATTTTAAAAGTATAAACTTGAAAATAAATAACAAGCAACTGTATGTTTGATAATACACGGAACTGAAATCTCGTTTCGTATCATAACTACTTAAATCATTTACATAATTCACATAGGATAGCAATCGGTCATTGCACATGAAGTCATTTTTTTTTTCAGCACATGTGTTAAACTCTAGCTCGTACTAAAGCAATATAATTTTCTCAAGTTTTTATTCACATATTTTCACTTCACTTAAAACTATCCACATCCTACCTGCTGAAAAGAAATGTCACACTACAAACAAGAACTTTAAAAAAAAAATATTTTGAGTGAGGCTGATTCATACACAACAATTAATTTAACTTCCTCGTGTCCCGTTGCTTTAGAAAGTCAATAAAATCCAAGTTTCTACATAATGATGTAGACCTAAATGTAAATGTTTGAATTTGAACTTCAGGTAATACATTAATGAAAATTGCTTACTTGAGTAGTTTTCGAAACCATGGATTTAATCGGGTTCTGACTTTACTTAGAGATATGAAATTAGGCATATTAAATCCACATTAAAAATAACTTAAAATTCTATCAGCGTTTTTAAAAATTACACTCTTAAAGAGGGAAATTTCCATAATATGCAAATTTCTATTTCTTCATTCAAAAAGTGCCCAATGTGAGAACTTGCTGAAGTTCGTGGTAAGGATGGTACTGAGAGTCTCGGTCTCGTGTCGGTAGCGTCTCGAATTATCAAGACGAGACCGAGATCGAGAAGGACGTTTATATGTCGAGAGGAGACCGAGACCGAGACGAACTCTTATATACCGAGACGAAATCTAGACCGAGACAGGCCTCTATAAACCGAGACGAGACTTAGGTCAGTCTCGATCTCTTCTCGAATATTGATAGCTATTAAAATTGCCTTTACTCAAAATTTGTTTCGTTGTCGTGTTAGATAATATGGGAATGGTTGACTGATGTAGAGTGGCGTATATAGGGGTGGATATCGGGCTCAAGCCCCTAATTTGTCATTTTTTCGAATTGCACGTACAACATAGATGTTTCTTACCCATTCCTCAGCCTTTCCCGAAGTGACGAGGTGATTGCAGATATCCAAATAAGTAAAAATGTTCCTATAAATATGGATCCGATGCCGCTTCGGTTCCGAGATAGCAGCAGGGTGTTCAAATATCTAATCCCTCCAATGGCTCACTGTGGGAAAACATTTACACTAACATAAAGAATGAAACTAATCAATATTTGAGGTTTTTGAGTTGTCAGTGTTGCCAACATGGTTCAAAGAGTTATGATTTCAAATAGCACTAGACGACCATACGTTAGCATATGATTGGTGACCTCAAAACGTTCCTGAACATGAGGCAGATTCCGCTTCGTTTTCGAAAGACAAGGCGTCCAAGTGTGAAGTCAATTAACGGCTCACAATAGTAAACAACCGTTCATAGACCACAAATATTGCATGTGTCCAAAGACAAGTAATTGAGTAATTAAGATAAGGTATTATATCGTAAGATAAGTATCGTAGATAAGGATAAGGTATCGTTTATATTATTCGTCCGATTTTTCTCTGCATACGGCGAAGTTGGGAACTAACTTCTTTGTTTACAAGTGGTAGGAGCAACATAGCAGGGTCACCAGAGGTACTAGTTTCTTGAGATTTCTTTTATGGTTAGGTTTTCGAGAAAATCAAAAGGATATGAACAGGCTCAATTTTGCGTGAGAGTTGTGTGTACATATTTCAAGTCGTTTTGCGAGAAATATGTAAAACTATTTGATATGGAATCAAACATTAAAATATCTAGATGGCTGCCTGACCTGAAGACGTCCTGGCAACCCTGTAAATGAATACAGAAAACCATTGTTGCCTTCCCTCCCACCACCCCCTTCGCCAAGTGCAAAACATAAACACAACAGCAGAGCTACTACAAAAATGCACGGACTCGTGCGACGGGTAATACACACATAAACTTGGAAGACAGTGTTATTGAAGATAGTGACAAAATGTTCGAAGTGAACCATTGGAGGGACTCTACATTTGAACATCCTGTATCTCGAAAACGAAGCGGCATTGGACCTTTGGATGTCCGCAATCACCTCGTCACTTTCGACCATGCATTTATGTTACAGCCTGTATATATGTTGTGTGAAATATTGAAGGGGAAATTCTTCTAGATACTTTGCAATACCACTAGAGAAGCAAGCAGTGTTGCTAACACAACATCAAGTTGTATTTTCTCAAATTGCACTACATAATATATTAAATATTTCTAATTCAGATATTAAATAAAACCACAATACCACATAGACTATTCAGTGTAACAAAGAACAATACAGTATCACCATTTTGGAAATCTCTAATAACTCAAGTGGCATGGACAGTTGTAATGCACTCCTTCCACAGTAAAACACAGTGTTGTTGACATTTAAATGACGTTACTGTATGAACCTTTTAAGAACTGATAATGTTGCTGTCACCTTTATACGTCGACAAATAAGATGGTACATGGGATCCACTTTTCTCTTTCAGTACAACAAGTCGTTACAGTTCTTAGGTTAAGTTATTTCAATTGTGGGCTCGGTTTCTGCAACAGGACATTTCCTAACAGTAACTGAGCCAAAGTTTGGCCCGGCGTCAACGGAGTCGCCACCCTCACACATAATGGTTCGGGAAATCAATCAGAATAAACAGGATCTCGACGACATGTGAAGCAACAACCTGGGAACTTATCCGAAACGCAAAAAATATGAAAACGGAATATAGATTTGTTATATATATTATAACTAAATTTGCAATACTACCATCAACTGAAATATCATTACCATTCTGAATTCAACAACATTTTAATGCATACAGTCTAAATTAATACAACCACAGGTAAGTAATTAGTTTTACTACATTAAATCTCCATATTAATAGGTTCTCCGTAGTATATAGACGGTTTTCTTCACTTGGTTTGGCCATTAGTTGAATAGGCTAGCATCTTAGTTGGTTAGTATGTAGATACTTCTGTATATATATATATATATATATATATATATATATATATATATATATATATATATATATATATATATATATATTGTTCCTTCTATTTCAGGTTCGGCGTAGGTATATTTACAGCACTCGCTCAGGAAACCATATTAAAAAAAACAGCGGGGTAAATATATTACTTCATTTTCATTTCTTCTAATAATCATATAAATACATATATAATATTTCCTGCATTTCGTATCTTTTTTATATCTTATATATAACTAAATTCTTTTCTCTTCTACTTTCCTTTATACTATATTAAATTACATTCTTTTTTATTTATTTTACAGGTACAACAAGCCTCCGCTGCAACGATTAACGTTATTTGTTTCTGATTAACACCAAGCGTAACACTGTTCTTCTCAGCATAAAAGAAGAGAGAAGAAACGTTTAGAGATTAATAAAGAGAGTGATGATCATTTGGGAAAAAGCTTAAGAGAAATGAAAAGGAAGTCTACAAAAGAGAAACTAATGAAAGTTCACAATAGGAAACATGATGAAGAAACCCCGTTTGTTAGTTTTCGGGAAGAGACAACAGAAGAATATGAGACGATAGTGAAAGCTATCGATGAGATTAATTTTAACGAGATGACCGAGTTTTTCCTGTTTATCTGCAAACAAAATAAGCAGTTTCAGAAAGAACTGAAAATTAATATAAGTCGTAGTTTCGAACAATGTTATTCCTACTGGCATAATACGATGGACGAACTCAAACAGGAGATGGGTGAGTTCAAGATCAAAGTTAAAAAGGATGTAAATGAGAAACTGGAGAAAATGAAAGGGGAAATCCATGAAGTAAAACGAAAGGAAGAGGAAAATAAAGAGAAAATTGATGAAGTTGAATCCACAATAGAATCAATGGTTACATGGCAGGATAGTATGAATACTATAATTTGCGATATAAAGTCCGACCAGGAGAAACGGAAAGAAGAAATATATAGAACCCATGTAAAGTTATTAATGTCCGAAAAAGAAGTGAAGAGACGAGTTAAAACTCTGGATGAAGGATTTCAAACCCTTGGAATAGATAGAAACATACACAATACCCATGAACTTAGCGAAAATAAATTTGAAAACATACTGCCACGTGTTGCTAGTGTCACCACAAGTTATACAAATTCCGTTGTTACAACGGTAAGCCAATCACAGTCCCAGCCCATTTATGTGATGACATCTGCATTAAAAGATAATAAAATAGGAACCGATTCGCGAAGAGTCGCAGAAGAACAATGTCTGCCACTTAAACAGCATGTGACAGGAAGTTTGAATGTTTCAACAAAAAGAACTGAGCCAGCGGTACAACCGATGGTTGAACCTTCCCCTATGTTTGAATTAAATGACAACGATAACGAAATTGAAGGACAAAGAATAAAGTTCGGCGACCTTCGCGATTTTCCGAAATTTGATGGGCAATTCAATGGCGCTGCCAAAACACTTCTGGACAAGCTCACAAGGACATTCAACTTGTTTCAGTTATCTGAAAAAAACAAGTTGGTTGTTGCATCATTATGTCTAACTAGATCGGCTGAGCCATGGTTTAGGAGTGTCGATGGTGAATTGAAAACATACGAGGATTTTGTGCGACGCTTTGAAAGACAATATCTGTCTCAACGAGTAGAGAGGGCCCAGAAAAGGTAATTACAGCTTATGCGGTATGATATAAATAAATATCAGACAGTGTCAGATTTTGCGTGGGCTCTCGTGCAGAAATATCAAAGTATAACAAGTGTTGTGGACGAAGAACTTAAATATTTAATCTTGAATAGTATTCCGGCTGATGATGCGAAGATTTTACGTGGTACACCCAGTAAAAACGTGGATGATTTGCTCCTGCGCTTAGCGAAAATACAGGACTACATCGAAGAGGCACTGTGGAAAGCCGAGACCACAATCGTAAAATGTATCAACGACCACAAGTACATTATGTGAAAAAATCTAACACTGATACTTCGGTTCAGACTGAAGTAACTGGTACTCAGGACTCACTGTATATCCCGAGGCCTTTTGTTACGGATGCACCAAAGGGAAATAGCAGGTATGAGAAGAGGAATACCACACCAAGACCAAGAAGAAAAGGATGGGGATTCCCAAATTATTGGCCTCCTCCTCCCTGGTATCAAAATAACCCATATTGGTGGAGAAATAATAAATTTCGACAAGATGCGACCAAAAGAAGAACGAATCCTAATCTTATGAGGGACACGTCGACGGCTCATGAAGTCGCACCTACTGCAGATTCGATTTCCTCGACCTATTCACAAGGAAACTAGGCTAGCGGCCTACTCATGTAGACGTCGAAGATTGCGAAAATAAGAAATGCACTAATACGAATAAAACAGTAACATCTCATGTTGGACCCTACGTTGTAGTAAAGCTATTGAGGAATTGTGCCATATTAGAAACATTAACTCGTCAAAGTGTAGGAACACATAACCTTAGAAACCCGAAAATATTCAACTGTACAGAGGACGAAAAACAAAGGATTTTGAACAAATATACTGTCTCATCTGATATCCCCGATGACAACAAAAAGGAGTAATTGAAATTTTTGTCTCAGGACAAAGTTTTTTCAACAAAGGGGAGAATGTAATGCGCCCGTATTCTCTATTTGTTCGGGATGCATTACATATTATGTATTTCTTATATTATTATTTATTTGTTCAATTTTATCTGTTTAATGTTTAATACTTTTAGTTTGAATTTGATGTAGGTAATAAGTCCACTAATCTATATCTGAAAATATTTTCATTAAAAAAAGAAAACGAAGAAGAATAATTGAATTCATACATGTACTTCTATGAGATTCTATTTTGCGATTTTATCAAATGATCCTTTTTGCGTTTTAAATATTGGCGAATATAAGCGGTAAGGTCACGAATCAGTTAGATACTATTCTAAAATAATTAATTAAGTAACATTTGTGCTTTGAAGTTAAATTAGACATATATGTTTATTCCTGCGTTTGCAAAATAAGAAGAAATTTTATATTACCAAGGTAACCATAGAATTATAGATGATTTTCGAAACCAGGAGGTTACGATGAAAACGATGCTGCTCTAAAAGTTTTAGGTTGGGAGAGATCTATCTCTCTCTACCATATTCTTTTGCCATCGGGAATAACCAACATTATGAATTTCTGAACATAATAAATAATTCGACAAACCTTATCCAAATTTCATGTATCATCTTAAACAATCAGTTTACAATAATCAGGCCGGTTTAGCTGTAGAATACGCATTTCAAAATTCAAATACAAGACAAAATATGCGTCTACTATATTCTAACATTACATACATCATAGATATGTGTTTTTATATTTTATATCCAGATCAATCATCCATCTGAGAAATGTAGGATGTTATCTGTTTTTGATCAACCTGGTGTCTATATATTGAAGATGTGTTCTATATAACCGGTACTGCTGCCATTGCTAATTATTAAAATGAAGAAAAATTAAATATTATACAATTATATGATGCATTGAGGCAAAATAATGAAAATATAAGCATTGCTACGAAGAAACATGGAAAGGGAAATGAAAGGAATGTATAACTACTAAAATAATTTAAATAGTAATAATTCTAATAATATAAGATTGATAATAATATCTAATGTACGAAAAGAAATAAATGTCGTACTTACCGACAACAGGGCATCATCATAATAATCTATAACGAAGATATCCAGGAACTCTAAAAATATACTTAGAAAAGAACAACAACAATAAAATATAGAATATCAACTAAAATATTTAAACACAAGTATATCTATGTATGGAATCTTACTATTTATCTTACGCCTAACATTTTCCAAAAGAGTACTCTGAATTAAAACAATACTTACCTGTTAACAAATGGTCTTCAATATTACTATGTTACGACGAGTATTATGTTATGTATGACTTGTGGTATTCTCGGGTTTCGATACCAATCAGAATACAAAATGGAAATTGAAGAATTGTATACTCGAACTTCCAGTTGTAAATTCCTAGAAAGTCATGATTAAAGGTTTTTCTGTATTAATTAATTATTTTAGATTTGTATTTTTTAACCGATTCGTGACCTTACCGCTTATATTCGCCAATATTTAAAACGCAAAAAGAATCATTTGATAAAATCGCAAAATAGAATCTCATAGAAGTACATGTATGTATTCAATTTTTCTTCTTCGTTTTCTTTTTTTAATGAAAATATTTTCAGATACAGATTAGTGGACTTATTACCTACATCAAATTCAAACTAAAAGTATTAAACATTAAACAGATAAAATTGAACAAATAAATAATAATATAAGAAATACATAATATGTAATGCATCCCGAACAAATAGAGAATAGGGGTGCATTACACAGTGCTATGCACATCAATTGTATCTTAGCGTCAAATACTATGATCATGCTATAATGTATTTCGAATAATAGTCTAGTAGCTTAGCGACTGGATCATGCAAAATGTGATACCAACATACCACTTTCAGGGATGATAGACCTATTAATAAGAAGTAAATCCTGATATAGACCCAAATCGGCGGGGGTCTTGTTTTAGGTATATGACGTCATCAATATGGCCGCCAACGAATTTCGACTTAACTGAGTTTAAAAATGTATAACTCCATTACCATTGAAGGTAGAAACTTCCTTTTACCTTTATTTTGCAGAGAATACATTGTACCTTTATTGTCATTATAAATACTTGCCTTATATTGCCGCCATTTTTAAATATGGCGTCTCAAACTGGAAAAATGTTTATTTTCAAAACGATTTTCTATGGTTTATAGCAAATAACTTTGAAACTGCTATGATTATGGGAAAATACTTTGATATAATCGTCAAAGGTCATTTCAATAGCTTTCGAACGCGACCAGAATCATTGATGTATCTCAACAAATAACTGAGATAATCAATTTTTTGTCGGACTAAATGTCGAACTTTCGTGAATAATGTTCGAATGTATCCGTAGACGTAGTTATATGGCATTTGTAGTTCCATTGCCCTTTGATAATAGGAACATAGTACCGCTACCAGTACGTTCCTTTTAACGTGGAGAATAGCAAGTCACAAGTGTTTATCTTTTGTCCGTGCTGAAAACCCTTTATAATGTCATAAATCCAAGATGGCCGCCGCGGTTTATCTCCGGTGAAAATTTCTCGCCACAGAAAAATAATAGAAACATGCAACAAAAGCCAATCTCTTTCTTTGGATGTGAAAAAATCTTGACATAACATGTGATTGACTCTCCTTTGTGTCTACAAGCCAGTATATGACGTCATAAACACAGTATGGCGCCATGGCTTACATACGGATTGTGAAAATTATTTATTTCTCGCATTAGAGAAACGATAGAAACGTACAACTACCAATATCTTTTTTCATATGTAGAATAAAAAGTAACATAAGTTATTGTCTTTTCTTTGAGGCGAAAGTATAGGACGTCATCAACCCAAGATTGCCTTCGACTCTTAAATATGAATGAAGAAAACTGTGCCTTTCTCACCTAAGAAAGGTGATAGAAACGTGCAAAGCAACTATTTTTTCTCCTTAAATAAGTTAAATCATGAAGTAACAGAAAGGTGTATCGTGTTTGCGCCCAAAGGTTAGTATTTGTCTTGTTTAAGTGTATGACATCGTTATACAAAGTAGCCGCTGTATGTATTTTGAATATTATATTATGCATTAAACTGAAAAACTAACAAAGCTGAAATTATGCATTATTCGAAAATAAATTTGAAATATATTCTCTTTAATACTAATTGTCCGAAACTGAATATTTTTCATGTTATTAAACAAAGAATTATGCTCTATATGAAAGTATAAGGCTTGCACTAGTATTTGCGCTAAATGAATATTTCAAGGAATATGGGAACTGTGCATTTCGAAAGACATATTTTACATTTAAAATATTTTTAATCAGTCCAATGAGAATGTAATTGTCTGAAAATTATGCTTTTCATATTATTTTACAAAATAGCTCGAGGCAAAAGGCGTCACATTTTCAAACCACCGCCCAGCTTAATTTGATATTTTTGGAGTTTGTATTAAAATGTTTATGAAACAGACTCAATGTATAAATTTAACAGTATATCAGCGAGAGATAAATTTGCAACACAATAAACAGTTATACAATTAAATATGTTAAGAATTTGGAAGAGAAAATATTTGTGAGATAGTATGACTAATAACTTAACATCTGAAACGTACTTCAGAGAACTAGGGGAAGTAATTTTTGTTAATCACATTTCTTATTTAGACAAGATCAACTCACAATAAAATGATCTACTCTATCACACTGTCCATCGCAGGTACACAACAAAGTGCACACTAACCCCAAGTTTTGACACTTGCAAGAATGTTGACAAGGAGTCTTGCAACCACAGCGAATAAGTTCTCTACAGTGCGCAGAAACTTCTGGAAGTAAGGACCACGATCCACCTTCTTCCAACCCCTTTACAAATTTTGGGTATTATGGGCACTTTCTGGAGAGCTTGAGACCAGTAATACCCGGCCTGTAGGGCAGCTCGCAGACAGTGTTGAAATAAGGCTGTCTATGTAGATGCGATCCCTTCGTAAGAACAATTCTTTTTCGTCATTAATCTTTGTCGACAGTCTTTAACATTTAGTAAAGAACTAGAGCGATCGTACAGGAGTACGGTGAAGCGTTGAAGAGCTGCAAAGTTCTGAGCTGAAATTTCAGCAGGAGTAACTGAAAGTTTGATAAATATATCCGTTATTTCAGGGAATTCTTGCCACACCTGCCAAGCTGTCTTCTTGCCATGACCACCACCTGCAAATGCGTACCAAAAGAGCAGGGCTTTTGAGTGAGACTTTCCTAGGCTTGTTGCAATTTCGTGGACAGGAATATATCTCTTATTTTTACCACTCCCATATTCAATCCACAAGTGTGATACATTGAGCTCAAAGAATAAAACAACGGCAATAACAACATTAGAAGCGACAGTTTTAATTGAGATATTCTTATGTCCGTGGTTGCTGGCATGCAAGAACATGCGTGTATCTGCTTCTTCTTATTTGCAGGGCATAAGGCTTATCACGTCCATATTAGAGTTTGCTGATTGCGGTATCATCACATGCACACACAATCTCTCTCTTACCACCAGAATCACTTATGTTCTGTGAGTGTTTACACAGAAGTCGAAATAAATCAGTTTTGTTTTCAGAATTATTCAAAAACAATGCCCATTTTTTGGGAGTCAGTGTGGAGTCTTTCACAAGTATTCTTGGTCCTTTTCCTCGTTGGTCTCGTTCTTCTTTTTTCAGACTGTCGGGATCATAATTGTCAAAGACTATGTCTATTCTGAAGACATCACTCGCAAACTTTTCTAAAAATGGTTGAAATGTGTTAGTGTAATACATAGAAAACGCCTGTCCCGAAATAGGCTTCAGCATGTGAGCTAATACTGCTTCATCAAATATAACACACGATACACTAGGTACATCGTATTGTGATGTTCCAAGTGGTTCTAAGCAAGAAATAATATCTGATTTTGCTCCCTTGCGCAATTCACCATTTAAAGAGAGTGACGGAGGGTACGAAAGGTTTTCGTGAGCAAAGAAATCTTTGATGTTTCCACCTCGACTTTGACAAGCTTTGTATAAGCGAGAAAACAGGTTACAGTAACTCTTTAAAATTGACTCCTTGAGTCCTTTCTTCGTTCCTTCTTTTTGCGATGTGTGAAAAAGCAAAAGTTTATTTCTTTTAATCGGTTCTCTTAAAGGCGTCTGGCATTCGATGAGCCGTTTCCGAACAAATGTTTGTCCTGTTGCTTTCCCAATTCTTCTGCTTTGAAGACAGACTCAGCTGCTTTCTCATCCATAGCAGCATATGTGGCAACGCATATTAGGGCACCATTTTCTTGAGCAAATGTATTTCTGTCATCATGTTCACATGCATTTATTAAAGCTTTCTGATGTTTTTTTGAACCTAGAGGAAAAAGCGTCTGTATCTTCATGATGACTGTGATAATCTGAATCGTCACTTATTTCTGCCTGTTTCTCAAAAAAAAAAAAAAAAAAAAAAAAAAAAAATGAAATGAAATGAAATCTGTAAGTTTTACGTCCCACGGTTATGCCGGTTAGGCTAAAGGAGACGGTGATAATGAGAGATGAGTGAAATGGTGGAATGAAGAAAGTGGGAGGAAACGGGAGTACCCCGAGAAAACCCACGAGCACGGTGTTTGTCCACCACAAAGTTCACTTGGCGGGAGCCGCCTGTTTCTCAAGTTCGGTTAGTAATCCTGCAATCACTGGACCCGAAACCATCGAACGCAGAAGAGCACATTCATTATCAAATAGACCAATGGCACCTCCTTCACATTTTAGATCCTTATTACATTGTTCATGTAACTGGTCGTGGGACATGTACGAATATTTACTGTTAGTCTTTCTTTCCACAAAATTACCTTTCTGAAATTCATCATATACTTGTGGGTTTCGTACATTCAATTCTCCCAAAGACTTTACGAATACTGACATCCAACGGGCATAATTGATATGATCCAGGGCGAACATCCAAGGACAAATCTGATCCAATGCACTACAATAGGTGGAGAATTTCACCGATCGAATAAAATCGATTGTCCAGCAAATAAAAAAGAAATGATTCAAGGTTCATGGCCGTGTACCAAAATTTGAATTGGGCCGAGAAAAATAAATCATATAATATTATGCATTACACATATTTAAGAGTCGACGGCAATCTTGGGTTTATGACGTCATATACTCGCCTTTCACCTGAAAGAAAAGACAAAACTTATGTCTTTATGATTCTACATATGAAAAAAGATATTGATGGTTGTTGCACGTTTCTATCGTTTCTCTAATGCGAGAAATAAATAATTTTCATAATCCATATGTAAGCCATGGCGCCATACTGTGTTTATGACGTCATTTACTGGCTTGTAGACACAAAGGAGAGTCAATCACATGTTATGTCAAGATTTTTTCACATCCAGAGAAAGAGATTGGCTTTTGTTGCATGTTTCTATTATTTTTCTGTGGCGAGAAATTTTCACCGGAGATAAACCGCGGCGGCCATCTTGGATTTATGACATTATAAAGGGTTTTCAGCACGGACAAAAGATAAACACTTGTGATTTGCTATTCTCCACGTTAAAAGGAACGTACTGGTAGCGGTACTATGTTCCTATTATCAAAGGGCAATGGAACTACAAATGCCATATAACTACGTCTACGGATACATTCGAACATTATTCACGAAAGTTCGACATTTAGTCCGACCAAAAATTGATTATCTCGGTTATTTGTTGAGATACATCAATGATTCTGGTCGCGTTCGAAAGCTATTGAAATGACCTTTGACGATTATATCAAAGTATTTTCCCATAATCATAGCAGTTTCAAAGTTATTTGCTATAAACCATAGAAAATCGTTTTGAAAATAAACATTTTTCCAGTTTGAGACGCCATATTTAAAAATGGCGGCAATATAAGGCAAGTATTTATAATGACAATAAAGGTACAATGTATTCTCTGCAAAATAAAGGTAAAAGGAAGTTTCTACCTTCAATGGTAATGGAGTTATACATTTTTAAACTCAGTTAAGTCGAAATTCGTTGGCGGCCATATTGATGACGTCATATACCTAAAACAAGACCCCCGCCGATTTGGGTCTATATCAGGATTTACTTCTTATTAATAGGTCTATCATCCCTGAAAGTGGTATGTTGGCATCACATTTTGCATGATCCAGTCGCTAAGCTACTAGACTAAATGACTTTACTTGGAAATTGAGCTGATATATTACGTCTCATCATGTAGATACATCCAAAAGACTTAAATGGTCATAGCGCCATTTACAACAATTGTTATTTCAAACCGTTTCAGAGATACCAAACACATGGGTAGTAATTGTTATACTGCTTAAAATGACGTATTTGTGTTAAATTTTTATAATAATTGATGCTTTCCTTTGCTTCTATAACATTACAAAATAGTTTTAGGTGCTTTTCATTACAACAAGTTGCAGTTACATTATTTTAAGCAGTGTTGCCAACTTAAATAAATTGCTAAATATTATTTTAAATATAGTGCAAAAAACTTAGCTAAACTGCAAAATATTTTAGAATTACTCGTAATTTGTTTTATGGTGCAAAAATGTTTTCAAGAGACGACGTTCTTCATTGCCTTTGGGCTACTTATAATGTTAATGTCAAAGGTTTCGTTCCAGCAATACAAGTAAATACAAATTTTAACTGAAATTAAATGCAACAGATAACTTTTCAGTAACACTAATTGGGCGGTGTTATGCAACAACTAGTCAACCCACAAAACATAAAAGTGAGTAACCCTGCTGAAGGGTTCGAACATACGTAAGGAATATACTAAAAGATCCATATGTAAGGAACATACTAAAAGGTCACGTGTCTGCGATCGGTCTGCCATCTAGGAAGAGAAAGGTCAACCCGCATACGGAAATATCTTATGGGGTAACATAACTGCGATTTCCTCAAAACTGACTCGTTGTGGGTTGAATGGTTGTTGCATGACATTGCCCAATTGTTCCCCCTTAGCCAAGCATTTTGTACGCTTTAGATTAAAACTGTGCTTAATTAAAAGTTCTAATTACACCCTAATTACATTTCACTTATTTAAATTTGGCCACCGACCACCTCAAACTTTATCCATACTATATAGCTATATACAATTTTTAAACGACTTTTAGTTAACATATTTTGTTGATTTTTGGTTTGGTATGTTTTAGTTTAATGTCTCACGTTTATGCTAGGTCGGCTAAAGGAGACATGGAGCTATTGATTATACCGCACTTCAGTAGTTCAAATGTACCCCCACTGGAAATCGAACTCGGGACAACGCGAACCGAAGTCAAGCGTGCTAGCCGCTAGACAAAATGGGGGTCCTCACACTGTCTTGATTTAAATCTTTGATTCAGTGATGCCAGATCCGAACATCATAAAGTAGCGTGTCTATTCTCCAAAAGTAGCGGATTTGAACTATTTGTAACCCAAATATATAGAAATGAATTATTTGGCAACTAGTGACTGGAACTAATGAAATAATTTTTAACATGGGCTGGAAAATTTGCTGGACATATTGCAAGAAGAAATTATGATCAATGGACGAAAAGAATTCTAGATTGGATACCACGAGACAAAAGCATCCTAGAAATCTTCCGCATACAAGAAGGTGTGACGAAATCAAGAACCACTGGAAAGTAAACTGGAAAAGAATTACCCAAGATAGATAGTTGTGTAGAAGACTCGGGAAGACCGTCATCCAGCAGTGGATTGATAATGGTTGATTATGATGACGCTGATGATTTTATTTTATCTGGACCTCAGAGCCAGGGCTGGATTTAGATGGGGTGCACTGGTGCAAGTGCACCCCCTTCGTTGTAAATATACACTATCTAAAATGAGAAGCTAGCACTGAAAATAGCAACACTTTCTGAAACTTTTGCTATCATATTTCCGTTTCGGGCTTAAAAAAAAGAGGGGTTTTGCAAAAGCAATAGTTTAAGTTGATTTTCTGAAGGTTGAAGGAAAAGGATTCACCAAACAAAACAATATAAAATTCTCAACTAAGGAATAAATCAGAAGCCAAGAAGAGAGAACAAGTTTTCCTTCATATCACTTGCAAACCTCTTTAAAATACCCCCGTGTTCTATGTATCAGGTGTAAAAAATATTGTCACATGTCACTTTAAAGAGTCTCAATGTGACTGGTTATTTTGGTAGTTGTGGTGCCTCCCCCCCCCCACACACACAGAAAATCCTGGATCCGACCGTGCTCAAAGCTAAACTAAACCGAGTCATAACTTCGTAATTTTCAAAGAGAAGCGAGAAACCGGTTCCTTAAGTAAGACTTATAGTACTGATTAATATACTATAATCAGTAGTTTACTAAGCTATACTAAGTAGTTACAAAGTAGTAGGATGCTTTTTGACCTACATTATTACACCACTGGAAAGAACAAAGTCTATTGAAAAGTATTCTTAATTCAATTTCGACCAAAAGTGACTTTGCATAGTCTATCTCTAAAATTGATATAGCTATATATAGCTTTTACTGGATAAGGTAGAGTAAAAATGGATCCAAAATTTATGTACGACCTTATGAACTTGTATAAGAAACAATGTATACTTAAAGTGAGACGCGAACTATACGAAACAGTAGACTGAATCTAACTTGTTTGATGATCCAACTCAAGACCACACATAGCAGAGATGGGTGTCGCAACTCCCACCACAAGCTTCAGGAAGTTCGTGTTATGAAGTGTCAATTAAACGCGGAGATGTGAAACGGTAATAAATCATTTGATCAATTTGAAACAAAATATATTGTAGTAATAATTTACCCTATTTGTAAAGATAATGAACTTTATATTCTGTTTTTAAAATGATAGTCAAAGCAGAATGTTTTGGATAATAAATGAGAAATTGTAAAATAACAATTTCGGTACGATTAAATACATTCGTGCTGCTATGTGCTGCGTTATCTATTAGGAGGTATTGGACAATTCTGATTCAGAAGAAGGAAATAAACTACTGTATAGTACTGGAGTTAATTTAATAGGTCCTTATGCACAGTCGTTCTGATGCGTGATTAGTGCCATACTGAAGAGTTCGACTAACATGTTTCCTGCAGTAGTCAGGCCTTTGGCATGTCGCTAATCATACGCCAAAACGACTTTGCGTAAGGCCTATAGAGTTTAATTGTATAGGCAGTACTGAGGCTATATGAGACAAAGTCTATTGCTGAAAGTGAAATATTGGGTTACCAAAGGGTTTTATCCCAGGTATGATATACCCACTGATGACTGAACCTGGAACACATGCATGGAAAGCATTGGCGCTAGCAAATTACCTATGAAGAGGTACACCATATCACAATGCTAAGTCAAGAATGAAGGGGGAAACAAGCGGAAACGACAGACTGCAAGATAATAATATTTCACAATTTTAATTTCACATTATTTATTTCGAGACTTTCGAGGCGAGACCGAGACTTGGCCCTCGAGATTGAGATCGAGACAAAAATCTTTTGACCGAGACGGTAATTTTTGACTCGAGAGGAGATAGAGACCAAGACTGCTATTTATCAAGCGAGACGAGACCGAGACTGTACAAAGTCTCGTCTTGTCTCGCCTCGATACCATCCCTAGTTCGTGGTATAAAGTTCAATGTATGCACTCTAAATTAAAAATGAGCTAGTATTTATTAAAACATCAGCCACTATCTTAACGACTACCTTTTTTTTTTTTTTTTTTCTGGCAGCTTTTCAGAATCTCTATGGGTTATCATTTAGTGTTAAAACATGTTTCTCTTATTCGTAAATGTTTCTTTCAATGTTGTTTTTGAAAAGTTACTGACTTAGCTTTAACAAATATTAATTCAATTAAAAGAATATATGTTGCAGCATATTTTTCCCGTACGGAATATGAGCACTTGTGCTAATTTTCTGTAAATTTAAAGAGGAAGCTCCGTAATTCATAAGAGAAAAGAAATGATAAAGTCAGTCATGGGTTTCTCTGAATTAACTAAATTTTTGTCAATATTAATTTCAAAACATAAATATTAGGAAGCAAATATTTAAAAAAAAACATATTAACGTACTGACAAAAGATGAAATTAAAAGAACCGTTAAAATATGAAAATTATCTTGAACAAGATGCTTTCTGAGTCAGCTACCAGTATTCAAGAACGTCCTTCTTGCATTTATCAAAAGGTCTTTAGACGGTAAACTCAGTAATATATGCTAACATATAAAGCAAACTCCTCGACTTCAATGTTATTGCTTTCTAACCTTGGGGAGCAATTAGTAAGTGGCTTCCACGTAATTAACAAAGAGATCTATGAACTTGAAAAAACTGTACACATATTTGAAGCGGGACAACTCGTTAACACTTCCGTATAACAGACGATATTAGAAAAGCTATAGTATTGTATGGTTCATCCACAACAGACGTAAAACAGCATCCCAAGTGAAAATGCTTACTTATTAGTGTAATCACATACATGGAACACTAAGAAGACTTAGGTCACTTGCTCTTTTGTGTATGTGAATATGTGAGTGTGAAGAAAGACTATAGTGAGTCCTGCAATGGTATCCAGTTGCTAATCACTTAGCGGTCAAAAACTTCTTTGTTTCGGTAATGCCTTTCAATGTTGTTTCTGTTTCAACAAACAGTGTTTCTGAATCCTTTTAATGTTAAGAGTCTTCACTACACTCAATAACAACAAACAATATGACAATTTCAGAAAGTGGGCTAATTAATACTTCTAAAATACATTATTAATAAAAATATATTATTGAGTAAAAGTGTTTGGTATTGGTATTTGGTAATTGATGTTTTGTATTTGGTGAATACTGTTCTTTCATATTAGAGTGCAGAAATTATGTCGGAAAGATGTCATAAACTGCACGCCCAAATTTCTAGCCTTTAATAAAAGACGTGAAAACATTTATTAATTAGTTCTCTATGCTACAAACTATTTTGGCCAAAATCAATAATAATAAATTTAAGGAAAAATAATTTCTAGGGATTTAATTAGCACAGAATGAAATAAAATTAACTTTAACAAGGATAATTTTTTCCCCATATTTTCATCCTTGTTTTCCTAATGTGATATCGATTTGCTGTATGAATATACGTACGTTGGAGCGGATTTGTAGATAAAATTATGAAGTTTTATAGTGCATATACTTCATATTTGATAGGTAATATTCTTTCATCGTTGCATATAAACGCATAATTCATAGATGTATTATGTTCGCCAATTTTTAAAACTTAACTCACTAAAATCAGTTCCTCCAAAGAACCGAGAGTCTATAATTAGTCGATGACCTGGATTGTAGATTTAAATTAATTCTTCATTAATTGAAATATCTCCGTTCAGGTTTCGGGATTTATGCGAAGAGAGAACAGGGTTTTATGAATATTAAATTCAAGCAAGACTTGTTTGTCATCTGTCGGCGGGCATGACTTATCTTAACGATAAAAGCTGATTAACAAAATTGTTCTGTTGTGTATGCATATGCAATAATAATAATAATAATAATAATAATAATAATAATAATAATAATAATAATAATAATAATAATAATAATAATAATAAACTATTGTTTAGGAAAATTCTCCTAGTATTCCCCGTTCCCGGACAATATTACATATATGTTGTATGTTATTTTCAATTAAATAATTTTACAAAACAATTCGAATATGCAGCAAAGAAGAAATGAACCTTGCGTTTGGAACCCCTGAACACTGGGGTTGCTAAGATTATGCATGCCCACTTCTGATTGAATTGAGGACAATGATCAATTTGATCATCTGGAAAAGGCATTACTTGTAAAAGGTCTCATACTTTTGACATAAGTTTCAAAAAAATAGCTAGATTCTAAAAGACCAAACTGTTTGTTTTCGATGATACCATAAATCATTCTTCCAATAAATCTATGTATTACTTCACTTTCGTTATTAGATAGAAAAAGCTTTCCACAGACGTTAATAGATCTCAGATCTTTCTTTTGATTGGTTTGTATTTATGTTCTTGGTCAGCAGCAAGGCTATGTAGGGTGTTAACTATAATTTAAATTGGAATCTGTTGGTACCAAATGGATTATTTGGATTGGGTAACAAATAAATGGGATTCCGGAAATATAAAGCATTATCTGAAATGCCTGTTTATGGGAAAACAGGTTTATGGGAAATATTTTAATCTCCTTCCCCTTAGAATATTTATTTCAATGAAAGAGTAATGATAAAAATTCAGAAGATGCTCTACTTTTGACATAAGTATTGAACACCCTACCCCCATAGAATATGTCTTTAATAAAAATGATCAAAAAACCCACCCTGAAGTGGGTATTAACTAGCTTCCAAAAGCAATTTCAAATGGGTCAAACGTTTTCCCGACCCCGAAAACTGAATTCGACACAAATCTAGTCATTTTCAATGTTTTATTTTTCGCCTCCGCTCTTCAGCCTCTGCCGATGGAGATGAACTTGGACTTATGGTACTGCGAGCATCACAATTCATTTTAGCGTTCCCGAAAACTATGGATTGCGCGCTAATATCAGTCTTTTTGAATTATTTTTACATGTCACTCCATCTAATTCCCACTTCTTGGAGTGTCTTACCCCCACAGTATTTTTTGCAGATAGAAAGTCATATGTCTACCAAGTTTGCTTAAAATTGCTCTAGACGTTCCGTAGTTATGCTGGAATATACATTCATACACATACACCCAAATATGTGTGAGTAACGTCTTTGGTTTATTTGTTCTTTCTGGCTGATATGAACATTCATGCCAAAACGGGATTAAATGTCATCGCGATTCTAACCTAATAGCTTAACGAACCCGAACGAGGAATAGAAATCTTTTTTTTAAGTTACTTTTGGCCTTTTCTGTGGTTTCAATATCATAATTAGAGTATGATATAATCTAATTATTCTATTGCTACATAGTTATTCAGGTACTTATTCATTATTTGAATTATTTCTTTATTTTTCTGTTAATTCAGTTGATGTAACTTAGGCAGATCTAAAAATCCAAAGCGGTGCTTCTTTCGTAAGATTGAGAAGAGTTGCCTCATCTCATCTCATCTCTCATATATGTAACTTTTTAATGCACTTGTTTTTCTCTGTTTAAACCCAGATGTTTAGTGAAATTTGGTAGACTAGTAACTAAAGTTTTGTCGCCACTAGTGACACTTAAAAAGCAATATAACTTTCAATTTTAGACACTGTGAATTTACGAGTCTGACTTACAGCTGTACTTGAGGTATTATTGTGCAACTAGTGATTTCTGGTTAAAACATTATTTTGGATGCATCTGTATCATCAAATTAACCTATTAACTTTTAATTTGAATATTTTGTGATAGATGACGCCTAAGTCTTATATTCTTTTACATTAAAGAGCATTCACTGAAACCTAAGCTAACACAATATTTATTTAGATAATTCGCATGCAATCCCAAATAGACAAATAGTTTTATTGGACATGAATGTCCTTATCTAAGAAAGCTACTATTTAGTACACGCCTATGTTAGTGACGTGTGCCAATCTTTCCTGAATACAAAGTGGCTATGTAAGCCTTTTTCGTGGGGGAATTCTCCGTTATCTTCACGACGACTTGCTGTTCTTCTCGTTGGAGAACTCTTCGTCGATCTTTGCACGAGCTGACTGAGTCGGCTACTCTTCGCTCCGGACGCATACTTATTACGTATATGGGGACTTGAGGTTAAGCGTGACTAGAGAACATCTATTTCTCTGTACTTGCTCCTGTATTAAGAACTTTGTTATTCTTTTCAAGTAAAGACTGCAGCGCGTCGCTTTCGCTAAGTGGCTGTACGACATTCAGTGTGTGTGTGCGTAATTTTACGAACCTTTATAGTGTGCCAAACTTGCACCATTTGTGAAATCTTGATACTACGTCACGAACTTATTCTTGCAGGCAGTTAAATCTCAATACTTCATTTGAACTGCTCTTACTTTCTTTTAAATTCCAATAAATTCTTGAATCTGCAGGTCCAGCGCATACGCCACTGCAAAACTTCGGCGTCATTTTAAAAGCTGACTCTACTCTACAAAAAACTTGCCTTTTTTAAATTCCTCTGCGCTGTATCCTGGCAACTGACAATAAAATTCATACTACTTCTAACTTGGCGTTCTCAGCCATTTAACACCTACTAACGCTTCTCATGTTTATTGCCTTATTCATTACGAAATAATCTCTTAAATTACTTCCGAAGATTGCTGCTCCTCGATCATCACAAGTTGCTTCATCACGAAACTTGTCTTATTACTATTCCCTTCCTGTGAACTTAAAACCTCGTTCACGCCTCTGAATACTTACTGTGCTGAGTTGATTCTTGTGTCTGCGAAGCTGTACAGACTAGCATCACTCTGTGTCCTGCGAGTCCAGATTCCATCCCGGCCTTCGTCCGTGGAATTCCTGCTGGAGTGAGTTTTTCTACTTCTAAATAAATCGGCTGCGTCATTGGAGACTACCCGCTCGGATCCCTTATTGGCCTCGCCTGTGGAAACGACGACTCTGTTCCAGACTACCGCCACATTCAACGTCATTTTCATATAATCTTTTAGACGACGACAGAGGCCACCTGAAATTCTTCTTCAGACTCCTACTTTTATTTGTAACGTGAGTGATTTTCATGGATTGTGTCTTAATTTTTGTGTATCCAATCATAGGATCACGTGTCATTTTTGTGCGCTCAAAGTCTATATTAAATTGTTTTTATTTATTTATTTATTTATTTAAAGTGATCCTCTTTATCGGGAAGTGTAATTATAAAGCTTAGAGACAACGAAAATTATAGATTCGACATTAATATCGGTCGTTTTCAATTATTTTTACATACCGACCTCTTTCCAACCACCCTATGGAGTTAATCGTAAACTTTAATGGTATAGGGAGTTTCACCAATCAACTTAGGGACCCCGAAAACTATGGATTCAATACTAATATCGGTCGCCTTTGGTTATTTTTTCATGTCACCATTTCCCCCAGGGATACTAATGAGACTGAACTTGTATTTATACGGCATCGGGGTTTTGGTATTCATCTCAGCGACCCCGAAAACTATAGACTCTACACTAATATTGGTTGTTTTCACTCATTAGATTTGTTATCCCATCTACTCTTCCTAAGCTTGCTCAGAGTTCTTACCCCTACTCGAGACTAACTTAAACTTAAAGGTCATCGGGGCTACCATCAATTAACTTAGGGATCCTGAAAACTATGGATTCGACACTAATATTGGTCATTTCCATTTATTTTTACATATCACAATTTCACCCCACTCAGATGTTAATGGGGCTAAATTGGACTTAAACGGCATCGGAAGTGTCACTATTTATCTAAACGACCCCGAAAACTATGGATTCGACACTAATATCGCTCATTTTTCTATAATTTCTATACGACTCCCTTACTCTCCCCCTAGCAGTGCTAGAGGGTCTTACGCCAAAGCTGATCTTGGCCTTAAAGGCCGAACCAATTTTAACGTAAAGATTTCATGAAATTCTTCAGGGCACTTTTCGAATTTTCCCTCTACCCTCAGAAATAAGGGTTGTTTACTGAAGGGTAAAAATTAAAATTTTCGTTTTTCTCAAAAACAGCTGAAATGAATTTGTTCATATATTGCAAATCAATATTTCAATAACAACTCTATAATATGGTACAAGTAGTTTTTTTTAGGGAAAATTCAGAACTGAAAATTAAATCTTGAGTTTAAAGTTTTCTTGGACGATTTTCTTACGAACAACTCCAGAAATTTTGTTCATATTTAAAAAAGTAAACGTTTCTCTAGTAACCTGATAGCTTAATATGGATAACACATTTGTCCTGAAAAATCAACAAAGAGCGGTAGTTTACTTCCGGGAGTGATTTTCTCGGACGATTTTTTCAAAAACAATTCAAGTGATTTAGATCATATTTTATAAATAAAGATTTCATTAATAACCTCAATCATTGAACAGCTTGTTTGTCCTAAATAAATAAAAAAGTTTACTCTTATAGGTGAGTTTTCTTTGGATGATTTTCTCAAAAATAATTAAAGTGATTTTCTTCATGTTTCATAAATAAAGGATTCATTAATAACCTGATACTATGGAGTAAGTCGTTTATGTTGAAGAACTCTACAACAGGTAGTTTATTCTTGAAGTGAGTTTATTTTTGATTTTTTTTTTTTTTAAACTATTCGGGCTGTTATGTTTATATTTCATTAATAAACCTATTATGTTGCATAAATCATACGAATATATTCACAAGAGATAACTTACACTTGTTTTTTTTTTTTTCAATTTCCTGAAATACGACTCATGCAATTGAGTTGTTATATCATAAACACTAATTTCATTAATAGCCTTCATATATGGTATAAGTCCACAAAGGGTAGCGTAGTGTTGGGGCTAAGTTTTGTTCGACCGAAGTTTTCCGGAAGCGTCATTTTGTTCATATTTCATAAATGAATGTTTCAGTAGTAACTGCAACATAGAGATGCAAAAAAGCCGGCTTTTTTGAATCGATGGTTTTTTTCACATAAAAAGCCGGCTTTTTTGGAAAAAAACCGAGAATTTTGGAAATTTTGGCTTTTTTCATTTTCATGATTTTTCTATCCAAATAGCTTTTTTATAGTATATTCTATAGTTAGATAAGATTTCCACAACCTGTATGCCATATTTAGCTCTGTAATTCACCATCAAGATGGATGGAGCACATATTTTACAAATTAAAGCTAACATGAAGAATGTAGTATTTGAGGGCAATTTTACAGGTTATTTAACTTTATTTTAACTTTTGAGTTATCGACATTTTTTCCTTCTCTAGATCATTTTAGTTTGTCATCCGTGTTTCATTTCTAAGAGCTTAGTACTCCAGCTTCTAGCACGAAAGTTAAACTTACGTTTTTCTATATATCCGTCAAAGCATACGTTTTTCAATATGTCCGTCAAACCGTATTTGCACATTTCTGTTATACTGTAGTTGTGCAATGATTTGGCAATAATTTTCCAGATACAACCTTGAATATCAATTTATACAAATAATCAATAGCGGATTTAGAAAAGTACTTTGGGAGGGGTTTCTCTGATTGTTTCGTTTTCTAAAAAGTCCTAATTTTATTTGGGAGGTGCTTGAAGTTTATGAGTACAGGCATAACTAATATTTCGTTTCGTTTATATGTTTAGCAATAATCTTCCGGATACAACCTTGAAGATCATTTTATACTGAGAATCAGTGGCGAATTTAAAAAAGTGTTTTGGGAGGGGTTTTCTTACTACTGATGTTTAGTTTTTCTAAACATTCGTAATTTTTATTTGACTTGAGCTTAAAGTTTATGAGTAAAGGCATAACTAATAGATATTTCGTTCGTTTTAGACATTCCACAACTTTGGAGAACAGGCTTCAGTCCGAAAGACCGATCCTCTAACCTTCGCAAAACCGTCACTGCTGGTAATTAGTAATAATAACGATTTAAAAACAATAAGAAAGGAAGTCGGCCAACTCCTACACTCCTAGTCGGCCAGTACACTCACTATTTCTACATTCTCAGATGGAATGAAGGAAGGCTTTGTCAGAATGGTCGAATGCTGGGTTGAATCCCGGACTTGCCGATAGAAGCGCAAAAGCCAACCACTCAGTCACGTTTGTTGTGCAGTTGTATTTAGCTTAACTTAAATATATTCCGTAGTTTTTTTTTTTTTTTTTTTTTTTTTTTGTTCCGTAATGATATGTTGAATCCCTCTTGTTAAAAATTCAGAAAACTTGAAGACTGGGTAAACCGTGATGGTGGTCAAGGGCGCCCATGTTGTGGTTTCCAAGGAGGGCAAGTATAAGCGACGTTTCAAAAATAGTTTCAAATTTTGCTGTAACTAATGTAAAAATCCTATTGGATTTTCAATATTCTGAAGTACATTTTCCTCTAGGGGGGCAAGCGCCCCCTTAACCCCCCCTGATGGGCGCCCTTGATGGTGGTTATAAAAAACTTGACTGTAGAATTTCAAGAATATACAGAACCATGTGCAGCCTTTAATTGTATCATACAAATCTAAGTATTTCTCTTATGTTTTATTTTAATTTTATTTTGTTTCAAAAAGAGGGTATGGAATATTTTGAAGTAAAAATACTACATTTAATTTTGCTAGTTATTTGTGTATTTTTTGAAAGAAGTTTTTACTCTTAGGGTTGGCTCGTTTACACCAGCTGTTTTTTTTTTTAAATAACTGGTTTAAACTAAAAAAATTAAAAGAACAAAAATGCGAATCGTGTGAACTTCATAGTGACGTTTCACATGTCAAACCATCTGCATTAGTCTTATTTCCTTTTCACCTTTTAATCAAGGTGTCCCATGTTCAATTGTCGGTCGAACCACAACCCTTCTTTCATGTGTAAACCAAGTACTCTTTCGGATGTCACTTTAAGCGAAAGTCTTCTCCTTGATAACCTCGGTATTACGTAAAGATGTTAAGCCTAAACATACAAAACGAAACCAAATTATATATTTCTGTATGCCTGTTGTTTTATAAAGAAGCGAAGGTTGCTTAAATATATTGATTAAAATTGGTAAAATTTATCGATTGCCTACTTAGCTTCCAACATTAGTTTGGATTGGACTTTCAATGATACCTACGTACTAAATTTGTAATTTAATATCTCAGTTTTAGAAAAATAAACACACTGCTGAACAAGACTGCACTTATTTAATATAAAAAACACATTTACACGTGACGTTTCGATCTTCTATCCAAGATCCTCATCAGACGTACACTCACGTCTAATGAGGATCTTGGATAGAAGATCGAAACGTCGCGTATAACTGTGTTTTTATATTAAATAAGTGCAGTCTTGTTCAGCAGTGTGTTTATTTTTCTAATTTTATTCGCAAGACGTTGACTATGAATGTGTGTCACTCAATTTTACCGTACTGATTATAATACGTTGACCTTTAAATTTTACATGCAAATTAAATTTTACAGGATTTTCCCGTTATTGTTTTACATTTAAAAGAATGACGGGATTTTCCCGATGGCTAGGGCGGGAGTTTCTCAATTTAAGAAATTTACTGACCGGACTTCTTTAAGCTTATGGGACCTCTTCCAGCATAACCCCGTTGTTGAATAATAACACCAAGGCGAAACAAACTTATTTCTGTGAATATGTAATACAAATACATAAAGCAAAATATCTAAATCAAAAAACCTGGTTTAAACCCCAAAAAAGCCTGGTTTAAACTGCCCCCCCAAAACGGGTTTTTGGCATTTTCGAAAACAACCATGGTTCTTGCCAACTCTGCTTACTTTTGTATATAGGAGGTTAAAAAGTGTTTATTATATACATTGGTTAATCCTTTGGAATTCATAATGTAAAAATGTTGAAGTAAAATTGTTTAAAATATCTTTTCGAAATTCATGGTTTACTTTCGAGGTTTTATATTATTATCGGCATTAACCACTAATTAAATGACTTTCTGTGTTATAGAGAAGCGAAACAAAGTCTGCTTTATCGATTTAAAGCAGAATTTTGAAAAAAGCCCAAAATTTCCCAAGCAAAAAAGCAAAGCAGAAAAAACCGAGTTTTTTTCCAAAAAAGCCGGTTTTTTTCCGAGCCCTTGCATCTCTACTGCAACATATGACTTAGTTTAGGAAGACCTAGGCACAGATGGGAGGACAATATTTAGATGGATCTCGCAGAGATAGGAATACAAAGTAGAAACTGAATGCAGTTAGCTAAGAATAGAAGTCAATGGAGAGCTTTTGTGAACGCGGCATTGAACCTCCGGGTTCCATAGGCCATAGAGTTAGTTACTTAGTTAGTGGCTCCTATTCCACTAACCTTTAGTAGTGATAACTAAATTTAGGGCAAAGAAGTAACAAACTTTTTTCTACAAAAGAGTTACAATAGAATAAGTAGAATAATCATTCATTTCATGTTGAAATACAAGTTGTATATATATATATAATTTGACCGGTGAAATCGAATAGAAGTGAACACTATCATTTTTATTATTTAGAAACAGTTTAACTAAAGTTATTTTGTAAAAATGAAATGAAATAAAATAAAACAAAAATGTGAGTGAACATATATAGCTCAGGAAGGGAGAGAGAGGATGTAGATGCGTGTTGTATAATGCAAATTGAATAACTTTTTAAAATATATATTTTTATATTTACATTTCATTTCATGTAAAAGAAATTACATGTTGTACGAAAAACACTATTTTAAAAGATGGCACGGTAACAGTTCTTAGTAAAGTAGTTAACTGCGTTTCTTACATGACCGGTAATTTACGCGGGATTGCCCCTTATTATGAAGGTATGCCCCGGCGTCGTAACTAAATTGTACATGGCTACCAATTGTCCCGTAATTTGTAGATTTCTGTTTAATGTTCTCATTGTCTTTAAATTTAAAAGAGATAATTGCCACAAAATCGATAGCCACCGTCATAAAAATGTTATACCAATTTGCAATAATAACTAGACATGACTTATTTGATATGGCACTGAACCGTTAATGCACAACACTATCGCCAACAGATGATTAACTTAAATCACGCATTGCTCGAAAGACGACCGGAATGGGCCAGAAGAGAATGCAAAGTAATTGTGTTACACAACAACGCGCCGTCTCACACAGCAAAGACAGTGAAAGACACTTTGAAATCGCTTGGATGGGACACTTCGCACCCGCCGCACTCCCCAGACCTGGCGAGATCGGACTATCACCTCTTCGCATCAATGGGGCAAGCGCTCGCAGAACAGCACTTCAGCAATTTCGAGGAAGTTGTAAAATGGCTCGACGAATGGTTTGCCGCAGAAGACAAGCAGTTTTTCTGGCATAGTATTCATCAGTTACCTGAAAGATGGGCAAAATGTGTAGAAGCCGTTGGCCAATGTTTTGAATAAAAACAAATTAGGTTTCCTTTGAAAATTATGTGTTTTCTTTACAAAATAAAAAAGGAAAAAACCTATGCATACACCTGGTATATTCCTTAAACTCTGTACTTCGGAACACAAAGGTTTGTAGAGTAACTATTCACAACCACGACCTACGTAATGGATAACCAACGTATAGACGTTGATGTTTTCTCAACATGGCTATTGCAAAGAAAAAATGTAAAAATCGTTGTATTTTGCCTATGCACGAGTATTCTTGTTGTCTACAATCTACACTATATTGTATTTCAAGTGTATCTTTTATGAGAATACAGCTTTACTCGTTACTTAATTCATGCTCAAGTTCAACTTGCAATGTCCTGTTTAAACATGGTTTCAAAAATAGTCGTCAGCAAAGCAATTTAAGCAATTTAGAGGAAACCCACTAAGAGTGAATTATAACTAAACTCTAGTTGCAAATGGTATGGTTTATAATTCATAGTCAATTCCAGAGGTAAAAAATGGAATTTCAAAACTAACGGAACAGCCATCAATAGATACGGTTAGATCGGGCTACGTCACGAGAACACAAACCTAGAGGGGCGAGGACTTAAGCAAACTTTCGTGAGTGACCGACTAAAGTAATAGCGTTTGATGCAGAACAAACAACAACCAAACAAAATTAATATCATAATCCAAGCCTTTCTCCATTTTTTTTATTACTAATAACCATTGATATTCTTTCTTCTTTTGGGCAAACACTTAAACACTTCGGCTTACTAAGGAGACGCCGTCTCCTCGCGTCCCTCCTCATTTTCACTTCTGGTCAATTATAATTCAGTAGATTGCTTATACATGTTTATGAGAGACATTGAGAATAGCACACGCAATGCAGTACTCGCATGTGCTGCACCTAATGCATGATATAAATACTCCTTTTTCGTGCAAGTAAGCAAGTTAAAATTAAAATGCACAAGGAGTAATTAAAGTAATCAACACAACATGGAAAAAGTTTTTAAAACGTTCGTTCCAAAAATATATATCACTTGGAAATTGTATAACCGCGTGTCACCTGTTCATTTGTAATCTTTACGGATATTTATTTCTCTGTCTTAACATGCAATAGAATTATATTATTAGTATTATTATTAGCTTTTTCAAGTGCACAAAGACTTTGTACTAAGCCTTCTTTTAGTTGACATAGAGAAGAAAATACCCTAAGAGCACTGTTTAACAATAACGTTCATTAAGGAACTAATACTAGTTCCCATACTAAGATTCGCAATACGTGTCAGTGGATGAGCAATAATTTTCAATTTATTTAACTGGTAATACAAAATGATTTGTAAATTAACATCCGTAGCTAAGTGCAAAAGTATCTTCTCATAACAAATAAAAGGTACGGACCACTGCATTAAACTTTGTCGCTCCAATTCCTTAAACTAAATGTTAACAATTATAAGACATTTTCGGAAATCTTCACAGAAAGAAAACTCATCCCCAAAAGTAAACTATAGATTTTTCCATAAGAAATAACTTATGCCATATGTAAGTGTTATTAATAAAAATATTTGTTTTTAAAATAATAACAAAATCGCGTAAATACACTGTAAAAAATCGTTGTGTTATTTCAACGACATGCCTATGTGTTAACACGACTGTGTTAAAATATAACACAAACAGGTGGTTAGAACAACTCACTCTCCATTTGGAGTTGTGTGTTAAATGCCGGTAATTGAAATGACACACAGCCTGTGTGTTAAATTAACACTACTGTAGAATCTTCGGTGTTATTTTCTGCATGATTGACAAGTATGTTGGGCATCTCCTTATAAAGGCTTATGAATTGAAGCTACAGACAATTACAGTAGAAAGAAATACTTAAACAAATCCAGGTATACGAAAAATTTCAACATACAAACCGCGCGATGTGTTTTCAATTGTTTTACATAATGTTTCTGAAGAAATATGTCAACAGCGACAAAAAAAAAAAAAAAATCGTATTACTGCGTCACTTCTACACTGCACTAGAGCTCACCAGTCAATACCGAGGACTGTGTTCAAAAATGGCGGAAAACAAGTAGAATCACGATTGAGAGGCAAACATATTATAAGGATATAGGTAAGAGTTTCCTATCATTCTTGAACAAGATGTTGGTGAAGGTTGTGTTTCGCACCGTCAAGAAATACTTCACAATAAGTGTTGGAGAGGACGACAAATTTTTTAATGAAGATTTTCTATATGAAGTGTTCTGTAGTTTACTATTCTTATTTTAAAAGTAGTATCTTCGGCAAGCGTAAACATGCACACCACATGGCTTTTCAACACAGAAAAATGGTTACATCAACATCACACACGGAGTTATTTCAACACCGAAATAGGTGTCGAAGTAACACAGAAGTGGAGTCGAACTAACACCAAAAACGGTGTTAATCTGGTGGTTTGACCTTGAATTTAACCCATTTAAACGCAAATTATTTTTGGTCGAATTTAATGTTGGTTCCTGCCAGATTGGTAGAAATAAAGGTAAATAACATATTTATATACATTATGGTTCACGAAAATGTCATGGACCCCTAATATGGTAATGTTCCATTTTTGACCTGAAAGGATACAGGTTTCTGAAAGAAAATATTTCAATTTAGCCAGGCTAAAGTACTATTTCATTAAAATTTTAGGATACAGATTTTTCAATAATTTGCAATATTTATTAGATACAAAGTATACAAATATAGAAACATGTTAATATTATGCATATCCACATAATAATAGATTTTTTTCATTATACTTATTTTCCAATAGATCACATTCTTACTACTGATTGAAGTAAAAGAAGCACTTCCATGTTGTGTTGCTTTCACTGTCCACATCTTGATTGTCTTTCTGATTTTACATGTCCTTTTTTGTCATATCCTACTTCATTTATTGCTTGTTTGTTGACTGGTCGCAATAGGTCTCCCAACAATTGCACGTTGTTGGGATTACCTTTCTTATGCGACTTTGCAGAAGGCTGACTTTCATTACATGTACTAGATTTCGGAGCTTCATCATCCAATAAACTCTTACCTATAAATTCATTTCTCAGCTGGCCGCTTTGCATTACTGTAAAATAAGCTTCTCCCTTAGCGAACAACTGATTTCTAGATAGCCTCTCTATATCTGTTTTTCTTCTTCCGAGAACTCTTCATTTTCTGGCGGTGTAATGACAATATCTACAGCAAGAATATCTTCTCCGTTAGCAAGTATATTGATCATTTCGTCAACAGTCAATCTGAAATAGGGAGCGAGGATTTAGATTTCTGGGCATCTGTGGCCATGTTAGCCCGTCACGTTTGACACTCGGGGAGAACACTCTCCAGGGAAAGGGAAGGAAGCAAGTGTTGGGGAAGGAAGGAAGCGGCCTGGAACATATATGTTAGGTACCACCCCGGCATTTGCTTGGTGTGAGCGAGGAAAACCCAGGAAAACGTAATTCAGGATGGCTGGTCTGAAAAGCTTCTTACACTTTTTCGATCAAGAGCCCGCACCGTGAATCGAACCCGGGACCACTCGCACTCTATCTGAAATAAAACAGTATTTCTAGAAATAAATAAAATTCATATGAAGTTGTGAAATACACATTTAAAACATAAAACAACAAAATATTTATTTATTTACAAGCTACCAGATACAGCTCAAAGGCCATTTTACACTGGAGTGATCAACATAATGATAACATTGGGGAAGGAAGTGAAAGGAAGGCGGCCAGGGCCTGTAAAATTGTGTAGGCTGCTAATGATTCCCCAACAGTACATATAACTATATAATATGCCTTTATCTATGTCCAAAATTTACTGTTTTTATTTCACTTCAGTAAAGTGAAATAATAAATGTTATAAAATGTAATCAGGCATTCCTATCAACTCCTACATATAGGTAAATAAATTTACGATACAGTGAATGAGCGATCAAGACACCTGCAACTCTATTTGGCTGTCATCTTTCAACTGAAAAAGAGCTCCTTCGTGGCTAAGCGGTTAGCGTACACGCCTTTGGCATGGGAGACCGGGTTCGATCCCGGCGGGAGTTCATGTGTTTCGGATTCCACTTTAATGAGTAGGCCAATTCTCATATAGCCTCGCTGCTGAAAGGAACGTTAAATTCACAATCAACTCAACTCAACTGAAAAGCTTACTGCGTGGGTGTAACAATTAAATAATTTTTTTGTGTATAAATTTCCCCTCCTCCATAAGACCAATAAATTCCGAATGCAAGCGCAAAATGCCCTCAAAAGCGGCACAAATAGCATAAAATAAAAATACGCTCATAAAATGTACAAAACAATTACTAATTCATGCAATAAAATTACATAGTTTTATGGGTACATTTACGCCCGCACAATAATGGAACAAACAAAATGCAAACTTCATGTACCCGTTCGAGCCCGTTGTTCCAATATTGGAACATTCAAAATTATAACCCGTTTTTATTAATAACAATCATAACCAATTGTTGCATTTCACATGCCCTGAAAACTTAATACTTCTCCTACCCAAATAGTATTATATAGGTAGAAAGTTCATAAACGAACATAAAATTCACTTACGTCGTTTGAGACGCCATAATTTGCTTTTATTCAACGCAACTAATATCGACAGTACACATCGTTTGCGCCAATTCAAGACAAAGATACGTCATTTGCTAAACCATTGGTGCCAAATGAAGAGGTTCATACAAAAATTGCTACCTTTATTCACGTAATATGAAAAATAAAAGTAAAGTAAAAAATGTTCCAGTTTTGGAACAACGGTTTCAAATGGGTTAACACAGGGAGTGTTGAATTAACACCAAAACGGTGTTACTTATACGGCTTTGACCTTGAATTATGACACAGATTGTGTGTTGAAATAATAAGGAAATGATGTTGAAGTAACACAAGGACAGTGTTATATTGTTCCTTGACATGGTGTAATATTAACACAAAATAATTAACAGACTACACACTGTGTTACTTTCTTCGTGTTGGTGCAACACCGTCACAAGTAGCACTCAACACTTTTCTCCACACTACCGACCTAAACATGGTGTCGAATCTACACCGAAAATACTAACACAGATCCGAATTTAACACCGGTTGTGTGTTAAATAGGGCTACGTAACACCCCCCTTAAAGACGTAAAGACGTAACGCCAACACCGCGGGGTATGTGTTGAACTAACACTGCATAGTGGTAGTCACGCTGGAACCACTGCCCTGTGTTAAAATTGAGTTGAATTAACACAACCATTTTTTTTTTTTACTGTGTACTCGTATGCTTTACAAAACTGAAAAAGAAACTCACCCCAACAGTAAACGACCCTTTGCAGATATTCTCATGAAAGTGATTTACGCAGAATTATAAGAATATAAATTAAATATTTATTTATGAAAAATGGCCAAAATCGACTGAGCCGTTTTTGAGAAAGTAGTCCAAAAACAAGGTTCATTTCCAAGAGTGAACTACCCCCCCCCCCCGCAGGTTGTTTAGGCAGAGGTGAGTTATACTATATTTTTAGGTTATTATGAAATATTTATTTATAAAGTATGAATAAATGGCTTGAGTTGTTTCTGGGAAAATTGTCCGAAAAAACTCGCCTCCAATAATAAACTACTTCTGATAGATTATTGCAGCTCAAATGAGTTATACTATATTGCCCGTTATTAATGAAATTTTTATTTATAAAATATAAAGAAAATCACCTGAGTCCTTTCTTAGAAAGTCATCCGAAGGAGAACTCACCCCAAGAATAAAGACCTTTTCTCCATTTTTTCCACAGAAGCGACATATAGAAAAATACCACATGATGGAGTTGTTTTTGAAAAATTGATTTATGAAATATAAACAAAATCGTTATAACCGTTTTTGAAAAATAGCTACTTTTTGTATTTTTGCCCTTAAGCAAATTACCCTTATTTTTAGGGGTAAAAAGAACATTCGAAAATTTTCCCTGGAGAATCACATAAAAACTTTAAGTCTAAAATTTGGTTAAGATACGTTGAACCTTATGGCCTCTAGGTGAGTGTACATCAGGAAGAATGGACGAACCAACAGATAGACAGATATCGAAAAATCACTTGGACAGTCTCTATGGGCCATGAAATGTGTAAATCCGTTGAAATGTCGAATTCGAGTTTTTCATTGCCGCCATACTTTCTTTTCTTCTTTCGTCGTTCGAAAGTAAAAATGTGACTATTTGATCGCACTGCAAGTCATCAGTACCTTGTCGATTTTCGAAACTTTACACACTGGAAATCGAACTTACACTAAATTACAAATTGCTGAGCAAAGCAACGTTTATTATAAAAGATAATAAATGTGTAACAGTTTCGACATTGGCTTCATCATTGACAGTGTCTGATGAAGCCAATATGTTTAGTTAGTTGTCGAAACTGTCACAAATTTATTATTATTATTTATAATAAACGTTGCTTTGCTCAGCAATTTCTAATTTAGTGTAAGTTATTGAATATAACAAATCTAGTATGAACCAGTTAGTTATTGGAAATCGAAGTTTAATTTGATTGATTTATATACGAGAAGCTGATGATAAGTTCATAGCCCAATCCAGAAGGAGTGCATGTGGAATAATGAAATTTTATACTTATTCTATATACTTGCCCCGAAGTTCAATACCTTCCTTCCACGGTTCTCCAATTTTTGCAGACCAGTTTTTAAAAAATTCTGAAGACTGTTCCTAGCACTACTGTTTGTATCATATACATCCTCCTTATCATGTACAAAATGGTTTCGTTTCAAGTGTTGTTTGAATTTGGGGAATAAAAAGTAGTCTGACGGAGGTAGATCTGGATTGATCTCGACATTGAAACCCTAGACCATGCAATGTCAGTTGTATTTGCAGTGCTTGATGAACAGAGGCATTGTCCTGAAAGAACAAAATTCCTTTCTTTAAGTTTCCTCGGTGTTTTGTGTTTGTTTTAGTTTTGTCTTTCAGTTTTGTGAATAATGCAAAGTAATACTCTGTATTAAATGTTTGATCTTTAGATAGATAGTTTATCAGTACGACTCCATCCTTATCCTAGAAGAATCTTGCAAACACTTTCCCAACCGACTTATGTCTTTTAAACTTCTTGGGACGAGGAGAACCTAAGTGCCGCTACTCCATTGACTGTTGTTTCATTTCAGTATCGTAGTGGTACAACCATATTTTATTCGTGGTTACCATTCGTGACAGAAATTGATCGTCATTGTGGTCAAAATGGGAGATGTCTAGCGTTGATACCTTCATTTTTCAAGCTTTTGATCTCCCAGATTTTTTGGAACTCATTTTGCCGAGAAGTTGCACAAACCGAAGTCATTATGAATTATGTTACCAACGAGCTCCAAGAAATGACTACAACCTCTGCTACACATTTTCCTGAGATTCTACGATTTTCAAAAATAATGTCATGAATTTCATCCATGATTTTGGGGACAATCACTGTGTTTGGTCTTCCTGCACGTGGAGCATCGTCTATTAAGAAACTGCCATCTTTAATCTTTGCCACCTACTTCTTTACCACTGATTTCCTCATGAATTTACTACTTCAGCGACTCCTTCTTGGAACAAAAATTTGATGACAGCTCTTATCTCAGTGTTCATGAAATTCGTTGGATGGGTACATATGATCATTTCAGGAGCCTGAAAAATACAAGAAGATTTTCGTTATTAATATGAATATTTGTATTTGTTCATACAGAGTTATATTTTTCAAAACTGTATAATTTCATTGTTGTACCTACACTTCTTCTGGGTTGGGCTAGATTATTTCAGCAGCCCTCCTTCTTAAGTGCCAAAAGTCATGGGATACCTGCCTAATAACGAATGAGTCTTCCTTGAGCACTGCTTCCTTGAGCAATGATTGTAGGAACTCGATGTTGCAGGAGCACGACAAGTAGCTGTTATTCCGCTGGAGAAATATGTAACTATAGAGCCTTGATTGACGTCCACAATTTGGAGATTGTTGTAGGTGGAGAATCCTAGGAACGAATGGCCAGTTCGAGAATATCCCATAAGTGCTCGGTTACATGTTCGGAGATCTAGGGGACCAAATAATGCGTTGGAAGTGGCTAGAATGAAGCTACTCACATATCATTGAGGTCCGGTGATGTGGAACACAGTAATCCTGGAAAATTCCATTGGTAGCCCATGAAGTCCATAAAGTGCTCGAGATGATCACCAAGCAGCTGAACTTAGCTATGTGTTGAATTTGCATTGTGTCTACAGTTTCCCACTCTTCTCCTGCTACTTGCAGTGTAGCTATAGTTGTTGTTCTGGTCCTTGTAAGGGCCGCCTCTGCATAATATTGCTTTTTGCTGGTTTTGTACGATATTTGGTAGCCTGTTGTTGCTTGATTGTGTCGCTGTCTCTTGGGACATGTGTAGTGACCAGTTCTATCCCAATTGTCTTACATATGGCACAGAAGCTGGGATTTGGCTGTGTGAAACATCCTTCTTCGTGCTTCCCTACAGATGAAACACACTTTTGGTAATACGGCTGACTTAAACCGAGAAAAACGTGTTTAAACCCGGGTCCAAATTAAAATTCTTGTGGGTGCGCCGCACCCATAATATTATTTGTGTGGATGATGGAGCCCCGGAGCACCCACGTAGTCGGCGCGCATGGTTGTCAGAATAAAAATAATATTTCAATAGTTTTATAAAAAATATTCCGAACGGAAAAAATCCAAACTATTCTAATATAACACATTCTCAAGTCAAAATATCTTAAGCATAAAACGTAGAATATAATACTGAATAAAACAAAATAATTATCAAAGATTCAGGCTAGGGAGAGAAAGTGAAGCGAAAATCACTAAAACAAGCGTCGTTTACCACTTATCTTCGTGATCTGGTGGCTGGCTTACGAAATTTTTACGTGGCACACTGGGGTTCGAATCTCACTTACTTCTTTTTTATTTTATTTTATTTACGCTTGTGTTTTCATTCGAGAGAAATACTGTAGAACAGTACAACTTTGTACTTATGTAAGATAATGTCAAACACTATCAAGAGATAAATGTTAAATTGAAATAATAAGTTTGGTATGTTATTATATAATTAAAAGTATCATGTATGTGTAAGTTTTTAACAAGGTACGAAACGAAATACAGTATCTTCTCACAGTAAGGACTATACATTAAGTGTTTAAATTGCGAAGTAAAAATATCCAGAAACGTTATGATTTTTTTTTTAAAGTACAAGTTACTTCTAGCATGCGTGTATTTTCCGGTATCAAAATTTGACAATTATAACTAATTTCAAGATTATTGAGGACTGATTAACCTACTTCTTGTTCATAGAGAATTTTGTTGCTGGCTATGAAGTATTTCCTTTATCCCTTTTCGAAAAAGTAATGTAAAAAAAAAAATCCTACAAAATGGGATATTTGTCATTGTCAAGGAAGGGTTGGTATCGCTGCTCTGTCTCCCCAACTAAGGAAGATCTCGTTTCAGCTATATTATAATGACAAGATAAGCTCTGTCTGTTACTTTTGGGGTTAAGAAAAGCTCAAATCCTACTTTTTTTTTTTTTATTTATACTTGTGGACTACCATTTGGCCATCACTGCAAATCACTGAAGCCTTTCTTTTTGAGATTGTATATTCCAGCGATCACACTTTCCCTACGGACCAAGAGCAACGTAACAATTAATTTCCAGGACGAGATCCGTACGTAGGTCATCAACACAAATGCAACATCTGAAGCAGTGATGTATCAGGGGCTCAAGCATGTTCTCTAAGCCTAAGAAACAATATTGTACAGTTTCGTACTTGTTTAAGTAAATGTTGCAAGATGTAAGGGAAGTTCTTTGTCGATCTGTTTCTCCCTCAAACATAGGTTCTGGTACCACTATTGATCGGAAAATGAAGTAGGTAACAGTGAAATATGAATTACGAGAAGCAATAATAAGATGAGCAAAACACTTTGTAACTGCGCTTAATCTTAGAGGCAAGAGTCAACGTACTAATCACAGTTAACTTACATTTGTTGTTGCCTTTGAAACTGTTGGACCAATTTGCATGAAACTTTCTTAACGTTGGAAGAACATAATGATATGTACCAAAAATAGTACTCTAAGCTAATCGATTACTTCATTCCAAAGTTCTTGACAAAATACTTATGTTATTTTATTAATTCTGGACCATTATACTTAAACTAAAATTTCAATTAAATTTCATTTCACACTCTGAGGACTACCTGTATAGCATAAAAAAAAAGAAGAATCGGGGTAATGCAATGGAAAATTAACATAGTGTGACACATTGAAAGTGATAAAATTAGTTACCACTCCTCGTTTTCTTTCCTTTTTTCTCTGGATAAAGTCCCTAATGAATGATCTTCCTTCTCCATTGTGATTCCTGATGGACCTTCCCATGCTTTTTTCCCATTCAAAGTAAATAAAAAAAGAAGAAAGGAAGAAAAGAAAGAAACTCTTGTTCCGTTAACAATGAGTCCAGAAGTAAATCTCATCACGCTAGCGTCAGAAGGTCAACAATATCTTGACAAAAGGAAAAGGAGAAGACCACACAGAGGGTGTGTGAATTGTTGGCAAAGCCGCGTAATTGCAGATAATTGGAGAGCAGTTTGTTGTGAATGAAACACTGGGGAGATCACCCAACGACTTCATGAGAGCCGCGGACGTCCATCCTACTCGTGAAAGAGCCTGGAAAACAGTTTGCAAGGGCCCAGAACTAAAGCTTCATTGATCGGGAGCGTCTTTGTGTTTCTACAGGCAGCGTGGACCAGTGTTGCCATTACCACCCGATTGCTACTCTCTTACACGTTTCTATTAAATATTAAAACCATAGGAAGGAGGGTAGGATTCAAACAGTCTTCCGACGTCTCTAAGTATAAACGACATGACCTAGTAAAAGTAATAGAAAAAAAATAAAAGATTTCTGTTTTTGCACTATTCATTAATCACTCGTTATCGTACAACCTATAATAAAATGCTAGGTTTGTATGATTGTGGTCAACAAAAGTTTATATGTTTGTAGACGTTATATGTTTGTGGCCAATTTTTGACAATCATATCTCGGAAACCACAAGCTCTAGAAAGATGCCGTTTTCACTGATAGATTGCAAATTTTTTATAGATTGTTGACTTTTAGTTGAGTATTTTCAGAAAGTGGAATTTATTTCTTTATTACATGTTTTAGGGGTACCCTGGAAGTATCGAAATTTAAAAAAGTAAAGCATCATGTCCTACCACACATTTGTATACGGGGTTAGTATACCTCTCCGGCGTTTGTTTCATGCCCAAATGATAATGAAAAACGAAGAATAACCATTTCTCCAGTCTAATACGAATCTTAATGTTTGGAGTATTTTGCCCAATAAACACCATATATCACTGACATTATAATAATTGTATATGTAATGCATTTGCTTAGGCCCTATTACATACTGCATGCAAGAAGAAAGAAAACACTGATCATAAATGAATTAGAAACTCCAGCCGGAAGTAGGCTCAAATGTTGTAAACGGTGCGAGATATCGCTTGCCGATTTTTTTTTATCAAGACATCCTTCATTTGTGTCTGTAAAGGAACATCTACAGGAATGACAAGGAGATTCATGCTCATATGTGAATGATGCACTGTGTAGAGAGCGCAGGTTCAGCTAGTTATATTAAAAAAAAAAATCGAAATTATTTCTCCTTCTGTAATTCTATGTTCTTATTGCGACAAACTGTTCATTTCTCATCTCCACGAAGTCGTTCTTAACTTATAAACACCGATTTAATGGGGAAAATGCATGATGCAATTTATGGGGGATGATACAATTTATTTCTAAAATGAAATACAAAGTAGAGCCCATAGTAACAGTCTGTCTTCCACACGAATTCTTTTCAAAGCTTCTGCCAAAAGTAACTTCCGCTTTCTTCAAATTATTCCCTTGAACTTTTATTAGACTGTTCCGTTTTTTCATATTTCGTTGAAACTTAAAAGATTTAAAACTAATCATAGGTAATAGAAAATGAATTTAAGTCACTAATTCCCATGTCACTGTAAAGGTTAAAAATAGAGGTTTCTGTTCGGGATTCAAATTTGTAAAAATTGAAAATATAGGTTTCTGTATGGATGTTTGTTCGGAGCGCCAAATTTTGTGAAGGAGTGGGGTGTTGGGTTCGTGTTCCGGGTGCCACAATTTATATCATGTGCCCCACCGTTGAAGTATCCGTTCTTTGAACTAAAATGGTTTATAACTCGATACGCCACTGTTTCCGATCTGGATACGACGCTTAAAAAAAAAAAAAAAAGTTTGGCATGGAAGCATAGGACTTCGAAGGGTACGTGACCTGTTTAGGTTTCGAAGCCACGAACTTCAAAAAATGCTCTCTTTTTTTTAAAAAAATGAAGATTGATTTCAAGGTAATGGAGATCCTATCTCCCCGTGGTATTCCAGGGCTTCAGGAAAACAAGCTCCCCCTAAACCGTGAGAGCAAACGAAAATTTATTTCAATCACATCTGTATCCTCTATTCACATTCTGCAATGCTGTAAAAGAATCTACTACGTGGTTTGCAACAGGTAGGCCGCGGACCCGTAGAGGTCAGTGAACATTCACTACAGGACACGCAATTTGTAGTTGGGAAAAGAGTTTTATCTTAAACTTGCCTTCAGCAGACATTATATTTTCTAATATTTATAAAATTTCTAACTATACTTTGTCGTAACATTTTCTTTAAGAATTGGAATTATAATCATGATTTTTAGGATTTAGATTTTTACTATGATTATAAAATTTCTCATTGGACTATAATAGTTTTTGAAGAAAATATGAACTCAGCGATTGAACAGTAATTTTTTGTCAAATCTGGCGAATAAGTCTCGTTTTACTCAGCAACTCACAAAAGAACTGCACGGCAAAGGAATTACTGCCATTTAAGCAAATGATGATGCAAACGGGCTCATCGTGCAAATGGCTATCAAACTGGCTACCAGCGTCAATAATTAGCCTGTAGTTGAAGTAGGAGAAGATGTTGACCTACTGATTCTGCTAACATCACTTACACCTGATAAGATACCTATCTATCTTTTGAAGCCAAGACAAGGCAGAGTTTCCAATAAAATGTTTTATTCTATTGATGCGTAACATTGCTTTAAAAATATCAAATATCAATTTCTGTTTTTACACCACATCATCTTTGTTCATGCAAGGAAAGAAGAAAATCTAAATTCTGAGAACTAACCCTGAACTTCAAAATGCAGTTTCAGTTTTCAATCATCCACCAGCGAAAGCATCTGCATTACTGGCTGAGGAAGAAAATTTTCTTCTTCGAGTCTACAGTGCTATAGAGACAGCGACTTCTTTAAATGCCTTTAGATACACTAAATTCTGTCAACTCGTTTCTAAAGCCAAAACTGAAGTTAACTCTGCTAGTCTTCTCCCAACAACACCTATTCAGAGTGTTTCATCAAGTGCAGCTATGGGTTACCAGCAGAAAAATGGGGTTGGCAGAAAGAAGATGGAATTTCTTTGGCTTCAGTCACGACGCTTAAACCACCCCCTCCCGAAAATCTTTTGAAGCTAATAGCATGAAAATGTCAAAAGGATTGCTATTTAGGTTGCTGATGCATAAATGTAGGTCTTCGATGTTCTATTCTATGCTCTCACTGTTGATTAGGTTGCCACAACTCGCCACCTATACTATGTCAACTGAGGAAGAAATCATGGGTGATGAAGTTGAAGAACAACTGTTTGGTGATGAAACTAAAAACATGATAGAACCTGAAAATGTAGAGCTGTGCACTTCTGGTAGCAGCGTTTCGAAAGTCACAGACAGAATTGCTGACGAAAAATTGACAAGAGAGCATTGCGAACAGCCAAGACATTCAGATAAAGATATAATGGAATATGAATCAGAAATGTTACATGAAGTTAATCTTCCTGAGTTCGATCCTGACAACTCACTAAGAATGGTAAGCAAATAACACTTAGTTTCTTTTAAATTTATCTCACAATTTTGAAGATCGAATAAATATTTAACGTAATACTCTCTTAACAAAGATGTTTTTAAGATTATGTAACAATATAAAATAAAAGAAATGAATTTTAAAATTAAAAAGCAGGAAAAAACAAAATAAATAAATACCTAAATAAATAAATAAATAAATAAATAAAAGGAAAATGGCCCCGGAAAAGGAAAATATGATAGAAACGAGTTGTTTTAGAGAATGGTTCCCAACAACTTTTGGAGGACTTTATTTATCGACATAATGAATGAGGCCCCAAAAAACCTAAATCCTAAAAATCATAATTGAAATTCCAATTCTGAAAAACAGACTGAATGTGTCCTGTCACCAAATAAATATATTAAGAAAAGGTACGGTTAGAAATTTTAAATACATTATAATGTTTGCTAAAGGCTAGTTTAAGATAAAACTCTTTTCCCAGCTATAAATTAAGTGTCCTGTAATGAATGCCCACTGACTTCTACGGGTCCGTGAACCACCTGTTGCAAATCATTGCTTTAGAGAATAGCAATTTTCTTCAATTTATTGGAAATTTAATGCTCTACAAGAAAGATCCAATAACATTTTTGCGTATTATGAATTGTTTTAGCACAAAAGACAAAATTGTGAAGAAAAAAATGTCCCAAAACATTTTTTTTTAAATGGCGGCGATTTCCCAGGTTTCCCACCATTGACATCACTTGAACTCTCCAGTATTGTTTGTAATGATATTTAAACGTGTATAACAAAAATAAACTTGTTTCGAATTTGTTCCACTGATAAAGCTAATTTGCCTAGGCTATATTTACGACGCTTTCTATGTAGATGCTGTCTTCTTCAGTGTAACAATTTTGTCATTAGCGTCGAATATTATGTTTTCTTTCTCTTGTACGGATGTGCTGAATTCGTTCATTTTGGAAAAGATGTCTTCCGAGTAATATTATTTGCACAACCATTCCTCATCATTCAAATATTCTGGCAAAATATTTTGGTCTCTCAAGAGTGAAAATACTTCCGTTAGAAGTTCAAGTAAATGAAGCAATACTATATCTCGTTACAACCATTGTACTTTCATGTGTAATAACAAATTATTTGTGTATACTTTCCATATCGTCACATACCATTGTGAACGGCCTACTCTGGGATTTTTTTTTCCTTGTGAGGGTGTGTCGGCGTAGCACACAATGATTATTTGTGCTTTTTTTTTAAATCTTAATTCTTGTCAGTAACATGACCTACCATGACTTTGCGCCATCTATAAACACGACAATTCAATTATCCCTCAGTATCGGGTTTTCACTGAAGAAGACATCAGGCAGAGAGGGGAAGAAATCACTACCGCTTGTAAAAGAATGGTAGTGGCTGGGAAAACAGAATATCTTCACCAGAAAAATACGAAACAAATTTAAAAAACTGAAAATTTGTATCGCACAAACGTCATACACTCAGATAATCTAGCAACGTTCGTGGAATAAAGTTGTAGCGCAAATTTGTTTGACTCATAAGAAATTAGAGTATTTTTAATATCGTTTGACAGATTACAAATTTTAAAGCACAGATTCGATTAAACAGTGTTATTTGATAAGAGCACACTGGAGGTCGAATTCGTATTTTTCTTGTCCACCATGCACTTTACTTCTTATTCTAATAGTGATTTTATAAGAGTTATAGCTAAGAGTGTTCAATAAGGCTGAGGACCTATCGAATTTCGGGAGTGAAAGTTTATCGAATTGTCATCGGTTACTCGAAACAGTTCGAGTATTTGTAATTATCGAAGTTCGGGTATTGTCGAAAGTTCGAGTATTAACGAAGTTTCGAGCATTATCGAAAGTACGAATATTATCGAAGTTTCGGGTATTATCGAAAGTACGGATTTTATGAAAGTTTCTTGCAGCCAATTATTCCTTCTTGCAGGCAAACTAGTCAGACAACTTTTATCCTTCTTGCAGGCAAACTAGTCAGACAACTTTTATCATCTGATAAATTATTGCAAAGTTGTATTGGTGAGGAATAAGGAAAGCGTGCAGAAAGGGATTGCTTTTTCGATAGACACACATACACAAGAAGTTCAATTTCTTCCTAAATTCTAACTCTTGTTTGTTATTTGCTGTCCACTTATTGTATCAGTGTTGCCAGACATACGGTCTTAAACGTATAAATACAGTAATTGGCTCTTCTACGATATAGTATACGGTCCAACACCTCAAGCATATTAATCATGTGCGGTGTTGCTAAAAATTTTGTAGCAAAATTTTATTTTTAAGCCAAATGTGATATCTTCTGTCATGTTTTCTCTCTCTCAATGGCCTCTAGTTCACACATTGCCGCAATCAGATATGATGATGCTTTGGGCGCAAACTCCCGCTTTCGCCTTTCAGTAAACTATGTAAATGTTAATCAAATCAGTGGTGATTTCAGGGGGTTGTTCAAGAGGGATATTCTCTTACAAACATATTTCTGATCATGTTCAGAGTGCGTTACCAGTATTTTTGGTACTTTCACCCTCCATATATTCAAAATCTCTCGTGGTAGGATTACCATAATTTCTGGACACTAATCCCGGACATTTTTTTTAGAATGGTGTGTGTTTATTGAGAAGTTAAAAAAGTCTAACCTTAAGTTCCAAAAATGCTTATGCTGATTTTTTTTTTTACTAAAAATATATTTTTATATTATTGTCTTAATCATTTTTCTGAGTAAAGTGTTCTTCCGAAGAACACCTTATCGCTATTGATTTTTTCATAAATATCAGCACAAGACAGATTTGCAAGCCATCCACTTGACCAAACACAGCAAAATTTCCAGGCCTCCTATTTTCCCGAAAATTTCAGACATTAGTTAATTCCAGACAATTTTCCGGACACAGGCTTGAATCCCGGACGTACGGTAAGCCTACCGGGGGGGGGGACTTTGAAATCATTACTAAGTTTAATGAAGATGAAAAACGGAAATAAATCTATTACCACGACAGTGAATATATACAGTGTATGTTCGAAGCAGTCGGTCTGTACATTTTGATGAATCCAAACACTAGCGGATCCAGAAGCGTCGTTTGGTGGGAGCAGATTGCTTCCTGGACGAACAATGTAGGCTTAAAATACGTAAGTGTTTTACATCAATTCAGAATAACGTGGTGTATTACTTTATATATAGGCCTTTTAAAAGGTAGTCTTTGGGGGAGGCGAGGTTGGCTGGGGCCCCAGCCCTCCCCGTGGATGCGTCAGTGGATCCGCATGCGATAGTTTCATATCATCCCAAAGTACGTTGAACTCTATAAGTTGTCTCCTGTATAATTCGAGTCAGTAGGGTATGCAGAATTTCATCAAGGGGTGTTCATCCAGTCAATTTTATTCCTTTACGACAACTGTGATTTTAGTGTATATATATATATATATATATATATATATATATATATATATATATATATATATATATATATATATATATATATATATATATATATATATATATATATATATATACAGGGGCGGATCCAAGGGGGCTATAACCTACTTTGACGCTCAGGTATACACTGGATAAAATGGGCTTCAATCCTGCTTTACACTGGATAAGCGGCAAACTATGGTTTAGCCCCTTCCTTGATCATATCTTGGATCCTTGATATATATTAACATACTAGAAGTTTATTATTCCATAATATCTTCCTCCAAAGAGTTTAAACCTCAAACTTCTCGTGTACCCCACTGGTTCGATCTAAGATATTTAAACTAACTAATTATTGTAAAAATGTTGTTTTACTTATTTTATTGGTACAATATTTGAGCAAGACAAACATATCAGGATACAGTTTATTTTTTTAAATTTAACTTCCCATGTTTATGCTCCGAGGCTAAGGAAAATGGTGATGGTGGCAATGAAAAAAATCTTGGAATGAAGAAAGCGGGAAGAAACAGGAGGACCTCGAGAAAAAAAACTACGTACATGGTGTTTACGCACTACAAAATTTTACCTGCCGCGAGCTGAAACGAACCATGGATCCCACACACTAAAGATGTCTTAATACAAGGAATAAATTATGTATATATACAAAGTACATTACTTACGTAAGAAATTTTATTGTTGGGTCCTCCGGACAATAAAACAATCCATTCTTATCTTGATTAAGGTTTGTGGCTTTCTTAAGTCTAGCAGCGTTGTAACGCTAATGCTAGTTGTAAAACAACTTTTAGAGCCTACACTCTTTTCGACAACATAGAATACGTCACTAAGTACTTTTTCTAAGTAATAAAGAAATTTAGATATAACTTTTAGAGTTAGGTTGTGGTAGTTGTAATAGAGCGCTCACCACTAGTGCGTGGGGTTCTTGGTTCGATCTAATCTCTCATCTGTGAGAATGGCTTTATTTTCGGAGTTACCAAGTTTGCTCCCAATTTCGCCATTCCTCTATTATTGTCTACCTAATCATTGTCTCTCTTAGCGTCAATGCAGAACAGTGGAACATCAAACTAAAAAAAAAAAAATGAATAATGTCATTTGATTTCTGTAGTATTATGAGAAATGTGAAAAATGGAGAGGCACTAATGAGCACTCCTCAAGGAGTAACTCTGCCATGCAACTGAGAGCAACAAACAATGAAAAGCCCTGTGCAACTCAAAGCAAATGGATTACTTATTATTATTTTTTAACCGCTAGTTGTCCTTGTGGTTGCCCGATGAAGTTCAACAGTGATGTCTTTTATCGGCTGTACTAATTATTGGTAGAGGAGAGAAGTCGCGGTGTCACAGTCGTAGTGCCACTCCTGGTGCGAACCCATACCATGAGAATTCGTGGTGGACAACATTGTGTTACCGGGTGTTTCTTGGGGTTCTTCTGCTTCCTCCCATTTTCATACCATCAAATTCCGTTAATTCCTTTCATAATAATTTGCTTTCGTTAAGATCTTAAGAACGGGACATTTAACTGAAGATTTTTTTTTTCTTAAATATTGGCAACCTTGCTTAGAAACCTAGTCGTAGGAAGGATCGAATTTTGGAAAGTATAGCCTATTAGTTCACCCAGTGGCGTACACAAAGGTTCGTCAAGACGGCTTCAAGCTCCCAAGTTAGTATAATTTCAGGTGTTTGTATATAGTCCTCTAGTTCCATTAACCGAATCCACTGTCTCAATCCGTCTCTTCCTTCCGCTGAGCGTATCCGTCTTTTGATTCTGCCAGTCAATCCGATTCCTTTCAGAGATTCGATCCTTTCATTCCACTAAAGGATTCGTTTCTTTGGACGAATCGTTCCCGAATTACCCATCACTAATTGAAAGTACGAATATTATCGAAGTTTTGAGTATTATCGAAAGTTTGAATATTATCAAAGTTTCGGATATTGGAAAGTTCTAGTATTATAAAAATTTCAGGTAATTTTGAAAATTTTATTATTACTGAAATTTCGGGTATAGCCTACTCGAAACTTAGAATATTAACAAAATTTCTCGTATTCTCGAAACTTTGGGTATTATCGAAATTTCGAGCATTATCCAAATTTTCAATATATACTGACATTTCGACTATTGTCGAACCATTACGAAACTTCAAGTCGAGTAGGCCTATTCAAAAGTTTTCAAATGTCACCAAATTATGTCAACCATGTTTTCTGTTTTTGATGTGATTTTAGACCCGTCTCTCATGCGCAAGGCTAATGGCCCCAAAAGAAATATATATACCTGACTGACATTCAAATCAAGGATCCCTAGCTTCGGCGTGCACGCTTTGCTAGTAAAGTTGCCATGAAATCTTAAGTGTCGATAATAATGCGGAAATTAAGAATAATTATGTCAGGTATGAAGGAAAAAAGTGCTTATTAATGCTTGATATTTTACCTGTAATTTGAAAGGATTAGAATTTATCAATAACGCCCCATAGAAGAGGGGATGGATACTACTAGATGTTAACATGGCTTTCCAAATAATTGTGATTCAAACCTTATAGCTGTCAGGCAGTCCACTCTGACTCATTTTTCTTTCCTTTTTAGCCCACCCTATAAGAAGGGACGGGCTAAAGTAACGGCTCCCGCCGTGTATGCGTATGTCTGTGCCATGCAAAGGGCACCAGATAGAGCAATGCGCTTTTGCAAGCACTAACATTGTAAGTTAGTACCATGGTGCGACTGACAACAGGACCGGCACGATAAAAGTTGCCAGTCGCACCATTTCATTTCAACATGGTGGCCAAAAGAAAATGGAGAAAACGGGAAAGTGACGAAGTATAATCACGCTAATATTCTAAACTGATGAACCGAATCGAGTAATTCTTTGCACGAGTCACTTACAGGTTACAGCTTACATGATTTCATGGGGGGCGGGCTCCGGCGGGTGCCGAAAGGAATGTTCGAAAACGGCCAAAATGAGGGTTCTTCTGTGAGCCTTCTTATCAGAGGGTGGAATGGGTCCGACTGCGGTACGTGGTCATAGGGATTTCAAGATGGCGGAAAAACAAATTTTGATCATAGAAAGGAGCGCTAAAAATAGAAGGGCGGCCTCAAGTCCCGTGCAGTACGTGATCATAGGCATTTCAAAATGGCAGCAGTGAAGAAAATGGAGGGCAACAAGATGGTAATAAAAAAAAGAGAGAACACTGGCGGAAGTGCGAATCTACCTTCTTTTTCATTCACATGCAGCAAGTATTTGACGGAAAGAGATCTTTATTAATGTAATGTAATTTAGTTTTCTATTACCATTGCAGTTTTCGCTTTTTTTGATTGTAGTTAAAATTTAATTGGGTTGTAGTCTATAACTTTAAACTATTCTAAAACATATCAATAATCTGGTGTAAAATCTACCTACTTCACATAGCTTACATAATTCCATGAGTCTACTATGAAGAAAGGAAAAAGCTGAAATATGCAACTGAACGTATTAAATCAGATCTAAAAATGACAGTAAAACATTATAGTGGTAATAGTAATAGAAGTAGAAGTAATATTAATAGTGAGAAAATAGTAATATTAATAATAGACACAACATCACGAATACGCCCAAAGTAAGAACAAATACTCGAATTCAACGGAGTTCTCCTTGTCGTAAGGCAACCAAAGCAACAGGTGCATAATGAAAGCAAAGGGGAACATTTTAAAGTAAGTTGCATCAAAATCGTACAATCTGTACGAAAGTTATCGTCGGACATCACATACAGACATCGCGATCTAGAGTGAGCTTCGCACCGAAAATTTCCAAAGTTTGTTTCAATGATACTCTAAGTTTAGATATTACACGAAGTTTATACAATCTCAAATATTCCAAGGGTTTCAAGTACCGGATAATAAATTCTCAAAACCGAAGTTCGATAAGTCTTCAACCTTATCGAACTTCCTTACCTCTATCTACATCAGAAGCTGTCCCCATCCAGAATTTTAATTTAAATCCTCGAATCAAACACAAAATTTTTCTTTTTCTGCCTACTCTGTTGTTGACGCAATCGGTAAAGAGGCAGCTTGTAGACTAATGGGGCCTTATGCAGAGTCGTTTTGACGTATGATTAGCGTCATACTAAATACCTGAGTAATGCAGGAAACATATGTTAGTCGAACTCTTTAATATGGTACTACTCACGGGTCAGAACGACCCTGGATAAGGTCCATGGTGTCTTGGATTCCAATCCTGTTCGGGTGATGCATGTTTTACCTTCCTTTCTCTGTCTCTGTCTGTCTGTCTGTCCCCCATCTCCCTCCCTCTCTCTCTCTCTCTCTTCCCTGACAGACTATTTAACCCTTGTACAATCCGCGGCAAAAAACCTGCAACATGAGCATATAAGTTTATTGTGAAATGACGAAGTCTTTTGCTCCAAAATAAGTGTGCACGGTAGGAGGCCGAGGATTAGCCCGGCGTGATTCGTTCCACTTAGAGGTTATGTTCATTCCCTGTGCTGTTAGGTGTAGTTTCACAATAAACTTACATCCTCATGTTGCAGGTTTTTTGCCGCGGATTGTACATACATAAACATTGATCTTCAAGACATGTGGGTAGAAACTCTTCTTTCACTTCATTTCAAAGGAGGCAACTTTTAAAATGAACACCCTGTGTATACGTAGTACATATGTAGGCCTATGATAATATTGATTGCATTGTTTCTTCCAGATCTTTCAGTGTTTGTTGCTTTCAAACAATTCGAGTCTCTCAAACTCGTCGAATATTTCTAACATTTCGAGTGTCTCAAATGGTTTCGAGAGTCTCGAACATTTTGAGAGTCTCGAACATTTTAAGAGTCTCAAACATTTCGAGAGTCTCAAACATTTCGAGAGTTTCAAACATTTTGAGAGTCTCGAACATTTTGAGAGTCTTAAACATTTCGAGAGTCTCAAACAATTCGAGAGTCTCAAACATTTCGAGAGTTTCAAACATTTTGAGAGTCTGAAACAATTCGAGAGTCTCGAAAGTTCGATAATTCGATAAAATTAAAATTCTTTATCGACGAAATTTTATTGAAATTTTACGATTACTCGATTTTCGGAACAGCCCTAGTTATAGCAAGGTTGTTTACGATTTAAGAGCCGAGTCATGGTTAAGTATGATACTTTCAGTGCTTTCTTTTTATTTGCTTTTACATGAGAGATATATATATGGGTGTCTCGTGATCTTTGTGCATCTGGAACATTCGTAATTCATCGTTATAGGGACTCACAATATTCTAGGTGAGATCAACTTTAATTATTTGCTTCGTCTATCAAACTAAGTCAACTCTATTACTGTTATTTGTATATAATTATTCTTGTAAATATTTCTTTATTTCTCTAAGTGTTATACTCGTTTTTGTGTGAAATTAAGCCTAACTACATATTCGTTATGGTATACCATGTCCACAAGGGATAAAATGGATACCTCAGCCAACAATTCATTAGGAGTTGTTAATTCTACTGAAAATTCAGATATGGACATTGAAACAACAAATATAAGTACAACCCCTACTACTATTACTGCAAATCTTAATAAAAATATGAGTACTAAGAATGACAATCATTCATATGTCAAAGTTGATAATACTGTTCATAATCCGCAAACGCATGCCACTCATTTGGGGAAAAATAAATACCAATCTCACCACCTTGCACCATATTTTGTATTTTTACGTTCCGATTCAGAAGATTTGGGGAAAAAACATATCATGGCGCTTAGCAGGAAAATTTTTTATGCGGATATTCCTGGTGTGGAACTCATAGATAAGATAGGGCGTAACCTTATCAAAGTAAAATTTCGCTCAGGAACCGAAGCTAATAGTTTTTTGAATCATCCCATTCTGGCAGAAAATAAATGGGAAGCTTTCGTTCCCAACCATTTACTATATTCAACGGGAGTGATATATGGAGTGGACACAGACATTCCAATGAATGACCTATTGTCAGATATCCAAAGCGACATACAAATAACTTCAACTCGTAGAATTTATAGAAGAGACAATAATAATGTTCTCCAACCAACTTCCACAATTATCCTTACCTTTGATTCCCAGTACTTACCAACTGATGTAAAGTTATATTACATGAAACGGGATGTACATCTGTACATACCAACAACAAAGCAGTGCATTATGGGTTGTTACAAATACGGACACAGGAAAAATAACTGTAATTCGAAAAAGTCAGCTTGTGTTAATTGTGGTCAGTTCCATGCAGTTGACTCTTGCAATAACCCAACCAAATGCCTCAACTGCGGAGGAGATCACAGGGCAGACTTCAAAAAATGCCCAGAACGAATAAGACAAGATCAAATCATGATTCTTATGGCCAAAGAAAGAATTTCATTCAATGAAGCCAATTCAATAATTAAAAGGCCACCAACTTTGGAACAATCAAAATCAGTACTGGAACGTTTCAGACTCCCAATGATCATCCATCAGCTAAACCTTCCACATCCCCAAATTCTGGAGGCAAAATATATACGTACTCTGGTATCATTTCCAATAAACCAGCAGACCATTTTGCAAATCCGCGTGAAGATCTCCTACGAAGTCCACCTGGGAAAAAACGGAAAAATATTAACGAAAATCGAACTACAAATAAAATTAACTCACCACTGTTTAAGAAGCCCTCGGACTTTAATTTGCAATTCAGAACGGACCCTAGCATCCAATTAGATCAAGCATCGTCATCCACAAATTGGATGAAAAAAACTCTCCTTATATCTAATGATAGTTCAATTCCATTTCTCCATAAGGAGGAATAGCCTACACGGTACCACGAAGATCCTCTCCGAGATTCAAACAACAACAGAGGGAAACAATTAACAAAACTCAAGACTATAAAGCCCTAACTCAGTCGTCAATTGAAAACAAAAATTTACCTCTTCAGCCTAAACTCATAGACTTAAAAAGACTTACTCCAGATTCAGAGCATGGAAGTAATCTTCAGGAATTAAATAGCTATAATTCTGACAAACTAAATCAACTAATACAACGATGCACGTTGTTAGTTCAAACCAATACTGACCAAAAGACAGAGAAAGAAACGCTACTATCTTTATTACATGATATGCAATCAATCATCAATCCATAAAAAAAATATATATATATATCTGATATCTCTACTTTTAAGTCACGATTTTTCCAAAAAGAAATAATAAAATAAAATAAAATAAAATAAAATTCTAATTTTCTTCTGTTTCTGTGTTATTTTTCAAATCAATCTGATGGAAGGAAGTTAACCATATTGCAATGGAATGCTCAGAGCATTTATGGGAAAATCTATTATTTAAAACTTTTAATAAATATATTTTCTCCAGATCTGTTACTCCTTCAAGAAACGTGGTGTACACCAAAAATACCTGTAAAACTCAAAGGCTACAATTGTTTAAACCAAATTAGACATGATTCACACGGAGGAATCGCTATTTGCATAAAAAATAATATAAAATTTCAAACTTTTAATCTACAATTGCCACATCATCATAACTCTATTCAATATATGGGTATTCAAATTCAAGATATACGTATAGTAAATTTATATATTCCACCCAAAATTAAGGTTGATATCGATTTTTGGAAAGCTTTACTAATCAATAATTTAAAAATTGATTATATATGTGGTGATTTCAATGTCTCTCATAAGATCTGGGGAGCGAACAGAACGGACACTGCTGGTCGGAAATTTCTCAACATCCTCAATGACTCTCCTTTTCTTTTTTTAAACAATGGTGCTCCTACTAGAGCTCAGAAAGATTCTCTCAGTGCTCCAGACTTAACCCTTGCCTATCACGCCCACTATATAGAAACTGAATGGACTACATACTTTCACACGTGTCATAGTGATCATTTTCCCATAATCTTCAGAACTCATACATCACAACTAACGTCTAGTACGAACCAAAGTAACAATCTAACCTTCCGATCTAAATTACAGCATGTTTCACAAAATATTAATTGCTCTGAATATCAAAAAATAATTCAAGACAACCTGCATAATCTCAGGAACGATTCGGACATCTTTACAATCATCAAACAGTCGGCATCTCAGTCAACACCAAAAAATCACCTTCGCAGAAGATCTACGTCAAGTAAGAACACCAATATACAGCAATACTCTCCTAAACCTATATGGTGGAATACAGAATGCCAGCGAAACATTAATAAATGTATTTTACTCTTCAAAAATTTTATTACTACAAAATCTCCAAACAACTTCAGACTATTCCAGGAACAGAAAGCCATGGGCGGCGATTAGGGGGGGCAAAGGGGGGCAGTTGCCCCCCCCACTTTTTTGAAATGACCCATCAATGTATATAATTTCATTTGGAAATATAAAGTTTTTGTATGTATTAATGGTTCATAGAATAAAAATGGTGCCATAAAATATTTGCCGTTTCGTGAGTACGTATCTTCCCGTACAGTGAAGAAAGCTACATGAATTTCGTTTTAATTGCCACGAAAAATGGCCCAAAAATTAACCTATTGGAGTGCCACAATTCGAGTGTACTTTTATTTCTTCTTACAAGGGCTCGATATGTTAGTCAGTTGCTTTAGAACTAAATGAAATAACATTTCGCAAAAAAAGAAGTTCTTCACAAGCAGTGTTTCTTTCAGAAACAATGTTCCGGGGCGCACACTTAGTATTCCGGGGGGAGCACTGCTGGTACTATTCTATTTATTATTATATTATAGACGTGTTATTTTGGTCTCCTTTGGGGGGTGGGATACTCTCAGAACTTCGGGGGGCAGTGCATCCCAAAAAGTATGTCTGGAAGAAACACTGTTCACAAATTATTCTTTAATTGCACAAAAATCGACAGTTCCTAAAATGTCTTTTCTTCTTTCTAATGGTAAGGAATATTTTGATTTGATTTTTTTGAGTTTAACATCCCGTTCAGCAGTGAGGCTATATGAGACGTGGACCTACTGATTAACGTGGAATACAAACCACATGAGCTCCCGCCACGAATCGAACCCGGGTCTCCCACGTCAAAGGCGCGGCATTGTTTTGCAGTGTAATATATGAATTTAGGGGTATACATACTGTATACAATTTTGTATATACAATTAAATTTAATGAATTCAACATCATTCTAGGTTTTAGGTAGGCGTGCGCACGAGAAGAGTCGAGAATTTTCCTGACAAAATTCGAGTCGAGACACAGCTCTTCCAATAGAGAAGAATACATTTTTCGAGTCGAGACATCACTTTCACAGCACATTTTCGAGACGAAACAGCCTCAAATCTTGTCTCGTGGGCATCCCTAGTTTTAGGATTACTTTGCATAACTGGAGTGTGGAGTGATTCTAAGTATTGTTGAGTTTTGATGTATTCTAAGAAAGTGAAAACTGTACCTAATGACAACAAACATTTTTCGGGAAGCTGCAAAAATATTTCTTTAAATGTCGCAATATATGCTTGTAGTATTTACTGTTTTTCTAAGAGTAATAACATGTAATAACATGCATGGAATTAAAAATATAAGTTGTTCATTAATTCCCAGTTTCATTATAACTTTTGCGAAACAAGCCTCATTTTTCATTACTGTTCGATTAATATTATCCTTTCTGTTTGTTTTGCGAATTTATCAAATAAGCCCCTAATCTGACCACACAATTTTCCAGACAGAATTTTAAGATGTTTATGAGCAAGGAATCAAATCTCTTCTTACACCTTCGTTGTTTAAGAGTACAAAGGGCTAGTATCTACTTGCGTTGCTCTTGACGATTTACTTAGTAAAATATGAAACACGATATTTGGTATTTTAACTTGAAAATACAGTATCCTAATAGTTATACAACCTTTCGTCAAACAAAATGTTAGAAGCAACCAAAAAACTAACATTGATATACAAATATTGAGATCATGTCTTGCCCCCCCACTTTTGACGTCCAACCGCCGCCACTGCAGAAAGCTATCTCAAAACTTGTAATTAACAATGTGAAACGTCAACATTGGCAGAATTTCTGCAACTCCTTGTCTGAAAGAACATCATCGTTTAAAATATGGAATTTTTGGAAGAAATTTAAAAATAATCAATCCAATGATACAAATAATATATCAATGTTTGATACATCATGGTATGACCAGTTTCATAATAAATTAACTCCATGTACAGTAAACAATGATAGATTATTATTAACAAAATACTTATTTGGTAACACAAATACTTTACTGGACAAAAACTTCACTTTGACTGAATTAGAAATAGTAATTAATAACCTAAGGAAAAATACAACACCTGGGATTGATGGGATATGTTTTAATCATCATAAAAACTTACCTCCCTCCGGACTTACTATATTGCTCAACTACTTTAACAATATATGGAATTCAGGCAAGATACCAGCACAGTGGAAAAAATTTTTGATAATTCCTATCCCGAAAGTAAAAGCATCTCAAAACACCAATAATTTTCGGCCAATACACTACTGACATGCTCATTAAAAATCTTCGAAAATTTATTATTGAATCGTCTAATTTGGTTCCTAGAACACAATCAAATTTTTCCATCAAATATTACTGGAATCAGGAAAAACTTCTCAACATATGATGCCTTATCTCTCCTTACGGCAGACATTTACAAATCCTTCTACTTAAGACAAAATATTTTAGTTGTATCACTGGATATTCAAGGAGCTTACGATAATGTGAACTTAGACTTACTACTGCAAAAGTTACATCAAATACAAATTCCTGGGAAGATGATCCGAATAATTCATAATTCACTAATTAACAGAAAAGTTTATATCAAGCTGAATAATTCTTATTCATCGCCAAGACAAACTTCTCTTGGGCTCCTTCAAGGAAGCAAACTCAGTCCAATTTTATTTAATATTTACATTTTGGATTTAATGGAAAAAAATTGGTCTCCATGTAAATTAATAAGCTTTGCGGATGATATACTAGTAACGTTACCATCTATTAACATCAAAGCAAGTATCCCAAAGTTAGAACAAAATCTAAAACAAATTAATTCTTGGATGTATCATAACGGTTTGGATCTTAACTGGAATAAAACAAAGTTCGTAATTTTCACAAGGAAGAAGTCTTCAAACCATTTTAATTTAAACATAGATAATGTAACAATTACTTCGGAAAACTCACTTAAATATCTTGGAATAATTTTAGACAAGAAATTAACCTGGGACCATCATGTACAATACTTACTGGCCGAAGCAGTGAAATACCAAAAATTACTAAGATGCTTATCATCAAAAAAATGGGGTATCAATCCAATCTCCTTAAATACCATTTTAAAACAAGGATATATAGCAAAAATCTCTTACGGTAGCATCTTTATGTCGCATAATCAAACACAACTCAACAAACTGGAACAAATTATTTACTCGCTGGCGAAACTGATTTTCTCAGCCTTCCTTTTGCCCCAAAAAAGCCTTGCTAACAGAACTTGGATGTAACCCAATCCACTTCATCATCATGAAGCAAGCCTACAATTTCATCTTAAATATGATGGGAAAATCTTCTTCTCAAACAATTAAAAATCTAGATTATATCAATGACATATTGGGAAAAAGAAAAACTCCATATAAAAAGAAACAACCCTGGTTCTTTCAGGCTTTCAAGAGATTGAGACACATCAACGCTCACATTCAAAAGGTTCCGTCCATCAACTGTTTTGTCTGGGACTATCAAGTCAATTTAACACAGATTACGCCCATCCTTCCAAATTTCTTGGAGATACATCACCCAGAACTAAGAAAAGGAATCTATAAAAATATTTGGCAAACGACACTTCAGACATTGGAAGATGGCACAACTTTAGTTTACACGGATGCTTCGAAATTCCCAAATTCTCATGTTGGAGCCGCAATATACATACCTGACAAATCAAAAATCATAAAATATAAATTGCCGAAATTTACCTCAATTTATGAAGGAGAAGCATTTGCAATTCGTCAAGCTTTTCTCTATATTCAAAGACATAATCTACCTAAAACAGCAATATGTACGGATTCATTAAGTGTGCTATTAGCCTTGAACTCAACTCATTGGACGAAAAATACCTCTTGGACCATACTAAATATTAAATATTTATATACAAAAATGAAGAACAATAATTTTAATATAACTTTCATATTTGGAAAAGCTTATGTTGACCTGGATCCGAATATGACCATTATTGACTTAGCTGCTAAACATGCATGTAAGGAAGGTCTTGCTTCTTATATTAAATTGGCACCACGCAACTTTAAAAATGTAATTAACCACTTCATAAATTCTGATTTCACACAATGGAGAATTAATAATAATGATCTTCCTGGTAAATTATATTGGGAAATCAAGGATCATAACAACTCAAGTCGAATACAGCAATTATCCACATGGTCGAGACGTGAAGTCATAATATATTATCGCTTATTGTTCAACACGGCCTTAATACCAACAAAATTATACCAAATCAAGAAAAAGAACACATACCATTGTTGGTGTGACAAGGGCATTGGAACATTGAATCATATATTATTTGAGTGCGATCTATATAGAGACATCAGATCAACATTACTTCATCAACTGATTTCGACTTTGGGACATTCCCCATTTTCCTATAAATTTATTCTTGGTACCAACAACTGGAAAGCAATAAAAGCAATGATTCAATACTTAATAAAATCTGGCATTAACATATAAAAAAAATCAACATAATTACATGTTAATTTAATAATTTTTCCCCCTTATTTTCACAGGTGTAATCAACTAAACATCATCCCTTATCATACATTTGTTGCACAAAACTTGGTGGGTGCAAACTGATCGTTCAGAAAACACCAATAAGGGTGTAGAAGACAAGACAAGACAAGTAATTTCTTTTCTATTGTTCTGCGATGATATTTTTGTTATGATAGTGTTTTGACGATGTGAGTTAGTTGTCATAGCAACAAAAATAAATAATATAAAAAAACGAAGGATCCATCTCGTAAAAACTGTATGTATAATTTTTAAAATGTGTGTAAATGTTTAACTGTTACGTGCGACAATAAAAAGGTAATATCATAATGCAGTATTTAGATGTATTTTGATAAATCAGTAATCTTGGTTATATAAATATACAAACTGCGGACCTTACGTTACAAATTGGCGTAATCTGTACCAGGATTTCGTCATATATATAAATTGGTGGTTTGCCGCCTCAGAACTTAGGAGATTTGTCTGAAGATAAGTAAACAATCTCCTAAATAATTAGCTCCAGGATTGCAGATTGATTTTAAGGTTACGTAATAATATTATTAAATACATGAAAAACGGAATATACTTTATTAAGGAGCAGAAGAAAAATTTTCAGAAACATCAAAATGAGTCTTCCTGCTACTGATAATACAACTGAAGCAAATGGTAATAGGGAGATGAACTCCTCTGACCTCGCCGACCTCATTAAACAGCAGATTGGACAACTGAGGCAAGATTTTGGTGAACGAATGAATCAACAAATCGAACAAATGAATCATCAGATGGGACAATTGAAGCAAGATCTTGGTGAACAGATGAAACAACTCGACAGTAAAACCGACAGTAACACTCAACATTTATCAGAACAGATTAAAATGAAATGAAATGAAATCTTTATATTACGTCCCACGGTTATGCCGGTTAGGCTAAAGGAGACGGTGATTATGAGAAATGAAAGAAATGGTGGAATGAAGAAAGTGGGAGGAAACGGGAGAACCCTGAGAAAATGAAAGAGCACGGTGTTTGTCCACCACAAAGTCCACACGGCGCGAGCTGGGATCGAACCAGGGACCCCAAGCACCGGAGGTGAACGCCCTACCACTGAGCCACCGCACCCCCAGAACATCAATCAGACAAATCAACGAATTGAACAAAGTGACCTTAAAATGGAACAGATTATACGTAGGTTTACCGAGGTGCGAAATTAATGAACACACAAACCAAATAAATGAACCTGAACCTTCCACAGAAACTACAGAGAATACAGATCCTGAATTTGCATTGATGAAATTCGCTGAGTGTTCGCAAAAACATACTGCTGTATTGGTTGAATTAGATTATCCAGACTTCTCTCGTCTTACTGATGCTGTGTGTAACGAAGATTCTAGCATGCATCAATATACAAAAAGTTATGGTCATCTTCGTCTAGTCGATGCTATTGGTTGCTTGTATTTACAGTATATTCAACATGATATTAATTCTGGAGATGAAGTAATTGTAATAGAATCGTTTAATGATGTGTACACGACATTGGTTCATGTAGCAAGAAGAAAATTGATTCCAGTATTAAGTGAAATTCAGAAAGAGAACGTGTATTTCCATCAATGCTTGTAGTGATTGGTCGAGTGAGTTGGAGCTGTTGAAATGTTCACTCAACGAAAAGACCAAAATGATAATAGTGAACAATCCGATGGTGCTTTTACAGAACGTGATGCAATGCGTTAACTTCAATTGTCTAGGTATGACATTGCAAAATTTTGAAAATTCATCAATGGTGTAATACAATAGTAACCTGAATAAAACTAACATTAATCGAAACCAAGTTCGAAATATCCATGTGAGATTAAAGTGTGATTCCAATGTAAAAAGTAATGTTAAATTTACGTGTTCGGTAATGTAACCGAATCTAATCTTAGTAATAATAATAATAGTAATCGTACTGCGCTTAGGAACCATGTAATCATTAGATCTAATTTCACTCGAATTGGATTTCGTAGAAATTTCATAGATGGCAAAAATTCTCAAAATAAGAAACAAAGAACTGTAGAAGTAAATAATGCGCAAGACTGTATTCCGATTTATGACTTTCAATGCAACTTAAACGAATTCGTTGGTCATGTAACCTAAGCTAATGTTGTGGCGTCCGAAAGAATATATTCAATTGATTCTTGCTTTTATTTCTCTGTAAATACCGTTATGATTTCGTTTGTTATTTGTACTTTATTTGAATTCTATGAAGATAATATGAATAATCGTAACACATTTAGGTATCAAACAAATTAGTCTTAAACTTTTCGAATTTTGGATTTACGTAATATTGATGAACTTTAGTTACGGCGTCCTTCAAAGTATACTAAAAGTAAATGAATGCAATTAGTTAAAACATTAGTTAGCTCTGAGATTGTTACCAAAGTTAACATGAATGACATATAATCTTTGAATTTATTCTTAATATGAAAATTTCTTTACTTATGTTAGTTTTTGTTGTGATGTTGATTATCTTGTTTTGTTCTGGTGATCCTTTCTTGTTTAAAAGAGCAATTGTGTATATGTCATAATGATATCCTTTTTACAATCTTCTTAGTTTTGCCCGATAAAATAAAATAGATTTTGTTAACCTTCAACTTATAATACATACCAATGGCCCCAAAAGGACCTAAAATTAAACAACTTATATGCCGTTATCTGAATGTACCTTCTATTATCGACGTTGAAGTGTATAAATATTTGAAATGAAATTAATTAAGAGAATTAAGATAAAATATGAAAATAATATTGATATAAAAATAAATATGATATATGATTATATGATTATACGAGGGTAATTCAGAAACTTAAGTAATTAGTATGTAATAGTAAACAGTACAGGACTTCTTTTTTTATTTTTTAAAAAAAGGTTTTATTGTACAGGCGCCATATACAACGATACTTGTACTTTTTTTTACATCTTTATTTATATTTATGGGCAAAATGTACTTTTAAAATATGCACAAGCTGTTCAAAAAAGGAAGAAGAATATGAAAAGAGAAATAGAAGTAATTTCTTTTCTGTTTTTATGCGATGTTATTTTTGTTATGATAGTGTTTTGACGATGTGAGTTAGTTGTCATAGCAACAAAAATAAATAATATAAAAAACGAAGGATCCATCTCGTAAAAACTGTGTGTACATTTTTTAAAAAGTGTGTAAATGTTTAACTGTTACGTACGACAATAAAAAGGTAGTATCATAATGCAGTATTTAGGTGTATTTTGATAAATCGGTAATCTTGGTTATGTAAATATACAAACTGCGGACCCTACGTTCCAAATTGGCGTAATCTGTACCAGGATTTCGTCATACGTCACCATCATATTTGCTTGCTAATATTGCAAGCCATGTATCTGCAAATGTCTTATCTTCTACCCCATTCTCCCTCGCGACACTATATTTTTTCCAATACTACTTGATTTAAAATGACTACGTTTATCGGATTAATTGTTCGCATTTTATGCACGGAACGAATGTTTCACTGGTCCAACAAATGAGTTCGTACCGAACGTCACACGCCTGTCCGCACCTAAATTGCTATAGTACTACCGTTTGTCATTCGAAGACAGACACCGTACACCTCACTGCACACCCATGTTGCAATCGCCTGTAGGAAAGCACTTTAAATTCTGCGTACGGAGTACAATATTGGAGAAATTAACCACATTCCCATAGAGTATTTCAAACACAAAAATAGCCATATTTATATTATTGTAACAGTTAAAGCAAATGAATAAACTAGTCCCAAAATGAATCTCTTGAATGTCAAGTACGTGATTTAAATAATAAATAAATCCTCGGACTTTAAGGAACACCTGCTACAATTAGTTATTTATCATAGTTTTGATATGAAAACTTGTCTTGCCCTTATTACAAGCGAGGTTTTATCGTTAAAGGTGGAAAACTGCATATTATATTTAATTACCTTATTTAATATTGGAGGAAAAAGCGAGAAAGAAGCTTGTTTTATGGATTGCAACTTGGTATTGAGTCTTGTAATAATCTTTATTGCCATCTATTTTTAGCAGGTGTGTATGCATTGTATTATCACTTATGGCAGAACAGACACAAGAAAAGTGAATTCTGTTTCCAGGTGTCTCTTCTTCTAAGAATAGGCTGTGAACTGATAATTTAAATCTCCTTCATTGTTCAATGCGTCAGCGATAAATCGATTTTATTTAGAGAAATTGACAATAAATACATTAAAGTATTTTAACTTTGTAATGTACACGGTAAATTAAAGGTTGTCAAGTATGAGTATTGGAAAAGAACGCAATATGCTGCAACAATGAGAGTCTTTGCGTAAGGTTTCAAGATCAGAGAAGAAACCTTAACACACTATAATGGACCATGTTAAATTACCTATAATAGATTTTTGGTTTGATTTAGTTTAACGTCCCACACTCATTGGCTACGCTTAAGGAGACGTGGACTTGCTGATTATAGTGGAATCTGAATCACTTTGGTCGTTCAACTAATGTGCAACAGTTTATATTATTTTTCTAATATATATCCGAACAATTCCTTTGGTATTCTCTGCTCGTCAATACTATTAAACATGTGTTTCATTGACAACCAGACTATTTCATCGCTCTTCGAATAGGTATAATTTGTAACATGCTGCTATTCCACATTTCACTACAGGCATTTCAATTTAATTAACCATTTCTCTCACTAGCATAGGTTCAAGACCTGATTGGTATAGAGGCTTTGTACACTCCGCATCAAAAAAATTGCGACAGCCAACGCCCTGCAGTTAGGCCACCCAATATACACCTTATCACATAATCGTGTCAGGTAAAGAGACCACCTCTCTCTCCTCCTTCCTTCTCTCCTATACTAAAATTAGCTAACAACATAGTAGACTTGAAGCTATAAGTCGCAGACAATAGATTTTATTGCCCCCTTAATTGCTTTATTACCTAACGACTTTCGATGTCAATATGGCCGTGTCGGTCTTGGAGAGGCCGGCCCCGTCCTTGGGGGAGGTTTCTGGGGGAAGTGGTTTTATTAGTTGTGCAATAGAGGTTGTTTGGAAAAGTGGAATGACCTCCTTTCTTGTTGAAACACGCTCCTATACGATTCTTGAATCGAAATTATAATCAAATTAGAATTAAAAACATGATTTAGATAATTAGAGCATTGGTATACGGCTTTGAATGCGATCCAACACGATTTTTGATTGAGGATACGGCTTTGAACACTGTTCCTAGCTTTAAACATGATTTAATACGTTTCTTGAATCGAAATTATATTCAAATTAGAATTAAAACTACGATTTAGATAATTAGAACTTCAGTATATGGCTTAAAACGCAATCCCTAGCTTCAAACGCGATCCAACACGATTTTGATTGAGGATACGGCTTTGAATGCTGTTCTTAGCTTTAAACATGATTTAATACGTTTATTGAATCGAAATTATAATTAAATTAGAATTAAAACTACGATTTAGATAATTAGAGCAATGGTATACGTTATTGAACGCGGTCCTTAGCTTCCACAAGGTTTTTCCCCATTAATTTAATTATGATCTGACTTGTAAAGCTCGTAACTAATTGAACACTCTTATTTGAACTAGAAAATTATGAATAATGAATATGATTACACCCTTTAAGCTCCAATGTTTAGCAACGATTTTTAATGGTGCGTTGTTTTACGGAGTAAAGTATTAAGATGGGAGGGAAAAAGGAAGGATAGGAGGAAATATTTATTTATTTTCATTTATTTTTTCTTGTTGCGAACTGCACTTCTTTCGTTTAGCTTGTGTGGTTCTTAAATGACAGACTTAACTTTGCTATTTTTCAGCGTTGCTCAGTACGAAATTCGCAGATACGCAAGGTTCTGTGTTCTCTCCAAGCGCCATTGCAATACTGAGGGTGAAGATTGAAGTTCAGTTTCTCACACCCTATGCAAACAACCTTGCGATATGATTGGCCAGGAAAAAACCAGTTTGCTCCGCCTGCAATGTTTAACCATGGGGGCCAATCATTCCCTTTAGTTTGACTGAACGGGAGAACCCACCCTTCCCCCGCTTCTCTTTCCATCATCAATGTCTTGTGTGAACAAGTTTCTACCCGCTCCCCACCCTTCCCCGCATCTCTTGACCGCATTCTGTGTGATCAGGTTTCTACCCTGCGACAAGTGACACACATTTTTCCCCACCCCTCACTGCCACTCTTTGGCTGCATTCTGTGTGAACATGCTTATACCTTCTCTCCCCCCAACGGCGATAACTGACACATTTTTCCTCACAAAGGGTGTTTTTCAAACCAGTTCTGGTGGATGGTTTGCGGACAACAACCTCTTCCCCGCCCATTCAGACAAACAACCAGGATGTCCTTGTGCTCATTGCCAATAACCTGATGAATAAATGGTTGTCCTTCATTTTGATTTTGCAAAACAACACACACACAAAAAAGAACCTGTAGAATTACCACATACAATAATTGTCCTGTTCTTTTCGGCAAGATACAAGTTATTGAAACAGTTGTTGAAATGATAGCTATCTAGCTTACTGAATAAAGCCGGAATTTTAAAATTTAGGAACATTGTCGGCTGAACCCAACTAACGAATTTTATTGCTTGGTAAACAACTATTTGCTGTGAAAAATACGACAATTTGGCGTCTTTAAGGTATGAATTGAGACATGCTGGCGATGTTTTTCAAACTTTAGGCATTGTGTGAAAATTCCTTGCTATTACCTCTATAGAAAAGAAATATTTCCTTCGATTCGGCAAGAGACCGACAAAGGAATTCTTTTCTGATTCTTTGCAGAGCGAGGCAATTCTGTATTACAAGGCAAATTCATTTACTTTATTTTTTCTCCCCCTATTCCATTCCCCTTATGTTAATGAATAAATAAAAAATATATTATATAAATGGAGTACACATTTCCTGTATTAACAATTTTGCTCGTGAAGGCTTTTGCCTTGCTTCTGCCTTGCTTCTTTAAAGTGTTTTTCTGTGTTTTGTTCAAAGAAGATAATATATTCAAGTAAGTTTTATATCATTATAATTGATTAGATATATTTGCATAAGTATCGAATGGTGGGACTCCTCCTAGAAAATTAACACATATTGTTTTTCTTATGAAAATAATTAACACGGTGTAGAAACGAGCTATGAGTTTGCCAATATGTTTCAACTTGTGGGGAGCATAACGCCCCGAACCTGAGGGAATCGCCTCTGACTTATAACGCCTTCTGTGTTTACCGAAAATCGGGGGATCCATACATGCTGCATAACGCCCCGAACCTGAGGGAACCGCGTGTGACTTATATTGCTTTCCGTGTTTGCCAAAACCGTGGGGATCCATACATGGGGGATAGTCCCAAAACTGAGGGAACCGCGTTTGACTTATATTGTCTTATGTGTTTACCGAAAACCGAGGGGAAGCATACATGGGGGCATAGCCCCCAAACCTGTGGGAACCGCGTTTGACTTATAACGCCTTATGTGTTTACCGAAAACCGATGGGGAAGCATACATGGGGGCATAGCCCCCAAACCTGAGGGAATCGCGTCCGACTTATATTGCTTTTCGTGTTTACCAAACAGTGGGTTTACCAACACCGGAAAAGCTAGCTTCCTGAACGGTCAGCACGAAGGAACGAAATATTTGTTTTTTTTTAAATTGTTTGAATACTATGTTTGAGTTTTGATTCCGTTTCGGTTGCGTTTTTGGACAAGTTAACCACAGGAAAGAGTGAAGAATGGAATTAGCATTATTATATTATAGTTAAGAATATGTGGGGGACACGAAAAATATCTTGGCAGTGTTAATCTTTTTAGAGAAAAAATGCGTGGTGATGTCCCTTAAGATCCGTCAATGAGATACTTTATAGTTTTAGAAATGCGTGGTGACATCCCTTAAGAGCCGTCAATGAGATACTTTATAGTTTTAGAAATGCGTGGTGACATCCCTTAAGAACCGCCACTGACGGACTTTACGGCAAAATCAAGTGTGCAATTTCTTTGAATCTTTATAACTGAAATTGTGATTAAACTGAATTGCGTACTGTCCAATATTTTTGATGGTAGATTTTATATAAATACAATGTGTCTGAATGATTTGTCATGAATCTGTATTCATATTGGGATGTCTTTTCAGAAAATAAGCAATTTACACATAAAGAACACTTTTAGAACAGATACATATTCAATATTTACTACAGATAATGTTCAAAATATATTGTTTAGTGTAAAATAATTAAGTTCAACAGAAAGATAGACATTTGTCTTGCTTGTATCCCTAATATTTAGAAAATCAGTCAGTATTAAGTGTTTTTTTTTTTTATATATAAAGAGTTCTTAGTTGTAGTGGATGCAATTTTCCAAGATACATGCGAATATTGCAATTTTACGTAAATGTGTAGACTTTTCTTTCCCACAGTTAGACTCGAAAGAAAAGAACTACGTTTATTGATTCATTTTTCCCTTTGAATTCGTGTTAGAATAGCTTGGCTATCACGAAACGTAGTGAATACTCAAATGTTTCTCTTTTCCAAGACATGACAAATGAAAGAATGTAATTAAGTGAGAGAAATTTAAGCTAGATGTTCTTTTATTTCTGAATAAGTGTTGGGAATATATTTGAAAAATGAACTTGCGTTTTTTTAACATGTGTTGCAGTATTCAGAATCTTAATCATATGGTAGTCACATGGTTTTTTGTACATACTAACTCTATATTAAGCAAGGTAATGAGTGAGAAAAAATAAATATTGGCTTTTTAAAAATGAAATGAAATACGAAATATCTTGTTAGAGATGCAGAAAGAGAATCCAATGCAGTGTGAACGCGGTCTTTTGCGTGGAGGAAAAGGGAGGCTATACCCGGAGTGAATTTCCCCTCATAACTTTTCCAAATAGTGAACGCGCTCTGTTGCGTGGAGAAGAGGGGACACTATGCCCGGACTGAATTCCCCCTCACAACTTTTCAATTACTGAACGCGCTCTGTTGCGTGGAGAAGAGGGGACACTATGCCCGGACTGAATTTCCCCTCATAACTTTTAATTACTGAATGCACTCTTTTTTTTGCGTAGAGAAAAGGGGCTATACCCGTCTTTAAGAGTAATGCCTCCCATTACTGAACGTTACTTGTTTTATATATGGATTTGGAGTGAGGCACTAGGATTTTAATGTAAACGTATGCAGCAATACTAGTAGAGGGGGTCATCCCCTGAAAGACTGGGGCTTGATACCCCAGAAATGATGTGGTACTGCACCACTTAAGTAAATACTTGTTCTGTCACTGAAAGACTTGGGTTTATATTCATTATTTAACCCAATAGTTTTACTTATACTTGCTTGATCTTTAATACTTTGATAGAATATTAAGACCAACAGAATATACAAGCATGTGCTATGGTTTATTACACATTGAAAACATATATACTATACTCACCTGAGAAATATACGGAACTTTGTCGCACACGCGTCAGCACTACGGGACTTTCAACGCACAACTAATCTTTAATTATGACTTTTGCCGATAGGTGTCACTAGTAGTTCTATTAAAATAGTATTAAATCACTATTGCTAATGTACTGGTTCTGATTTTTTTTCTTGGAAAACATATTGGTAGTATTAGTATAAAAAGTATAAGGAATCCGCAGACATAGTGTTTGTTCAGTTGGTATGACCTAGGATTGAACTACAGACCCCCTAAACATATAAAGTGAACACCTTACCACTTTTAAATAAATAAATAATTTTGTATGAATTCCGTTTTATAACATGTTGTTGGAGTGGAGTCATATAAGTTTTTTTTTATCGGGATTGAGATATAGGATTTTACAAGTGCAAGAGTTTTTGCGGGTGAATTAGATTTATCTTTTATACGATGATGAAAGATTGATTTGATTTTATATTTCCGATCTCTAAACATTTTAACCTGTGAGATCAGACAACTTCCAGCAAGCATACTATTCGTGAAAAGAGAGAAATTAGGTATCACGCAAGACATTTTGTTTGGTGTAAATGAGAAAATCATTATTATTATTTTTGACTGAATGCCACGTCGGTAAATGGACCAGATCCGTTTGCTTTGAATGCGTTTTCGGGTACGTCCGCGTCGCGACACCTTTATACCGGGAATCGGGCCCGGGGGCGCTCACATTGAACGCAAAAGCGAAAGCAAGTACGCTACGCGGAACCATCCGCATTAAAGCCAAAACGCGTTAGCGACTACGTTGTGAGGGAACAATAGTTCCCCTACCGGGAATTGAACCCGGTGGTGCTTGCACTGAATGCAAGAGCGTTAGCAATTATATTGTGAGGGGAACAATAGTTCCCCTACCGGGAATTGAACCCGGTGGTGCTCGCACTGAATGCAAGAACGTTACCGATTATATTGTGAGGGAACACTAGATTTGATCTTAAGTTATTGGTACGTTCAGCTTTGGGTTTTACACAGCACAGATAGTTTGCTTGTACAGATTTATTGAGAATTCGAAAATGTATAAAGTACTCTGCCAGAATTCTACATAGCTTTTGCAAACTATAGGCTAAAAGAAACTGATTTTGTACGTGGATAGAATAACAGAATTTTTATTTCTATTAAGTATAATTTGCACTATTTTGGTAAAATTATGTTGTACTAATAACATTTTTTTTTTATTATTTTCCAGAAGAAATGGAGTCCCAACACCAACCATCAACATCATCATCCGCTTCTTCCTCCTCCCTTAACCATATCGAGTGGTTTGAAAAAATACATAATTTATTAGATGTAGCAGAGGGAAAGAAAAGGAGAAGAGATGAGGGGACATCACAAAGGACGAAAAAGACGCGCTACTCACCAGTGGTAGAAGTGGTTCAAAAAAGAAAAGAAACTACACCAGTGGAAGAAGTAACAGTGCCACTAACTCAAGAAAGAAAAGAACTTCGACCAGTGGAAGAAGTAGCAGTGGAAATAGTGGGGGAGCGGGGTAATAGCGGGGCAGCGAATGAAGCTGATATATATTTGAACGATGGGGAAGATTGGGTTATAGTGAAGGCAGGGGAAAAGTGGGATCGATTAGAAAAGGTAAGAAAATTGAAAGAAAAATTTTTGAAATAAATAAGTTGTATATATATTTGTAAATAAATTGTGTGTTTTTGTTGAATGGGTGCTGGGAAATTTGTGTTTTCTTTCCTCTGAATTTTTAAAACCTTTCCAACTTTTTAACAGTGCTGAGGTATTTTGATAATAGTCTCAATAACTAATGTGCAAACATATAAGGTTTCTTCTTCCTTTATATATACTTGAAATTAATGCAGGTTCTATTTTGATGAATGGTTGAATTTTGAGTTTATTTTTCAGCAAGAAGTCTCTATTTTTTTCTAAATTCTTAGAACATTCCTTGTAAGAATTAATCTGTTGTCACATGACCTATCTTCGGGAATCGAATCCTTGACGAGTGATATTAGAAAATGTTTTCGTACAAATAAAAATATTAAATGTCCAACACTGATGTACTATTCAGTTAGCCAAGACGATCATACTAACCACTTGTTCATGAAACAATTTTAGTTGGTACAGTAGAAAACAAACTGTACACGGAACTATACTGTACAAACCTTGAAGATTTCAAAACAATTGAAAAGAGAGAAAGAAAATTGCTTATTTGATTTTTCACCAGTAATATTTCTCTTTGTCTTGTGGTAAACTAATCAAAGTTTAAACTTGGATAGGCTAAAGGAGACAGTAATTATGAGAAATGAATGAATGATTTAATGTTGTTTCGTCTTGAAAAACTCCAAGAGAGTTCACTACAAGTCTAACTGGTGGTACTACCACTGACCCACTGATGTCTTATATTGAAATTTGAAATCATATTCTTTACTAATTAAATAAATAATTAGTGGTCTCTCTTCGCTATGTATTGAAATGATTTCCCCTTGACTGTGTATTAAAATGAAATGTGATACCTCACAATTATTTTGTTTAGGATAAAGCAATTGGTAAAATGAAGAAACTCTGAGGGGAACGCTTGGAAAAGTTACAGACACAATATGTTCAGTCATAATTTTAGTTGGTCAACCCGGAATCTCAACCATCTAAGGTGAAGTTTGGTTCCACAATTAGTTTGAAAATATGTATTCGTGAGGATAGAACAGTAAGCAAGTGTATGTCAAGTCTCATTTTAACATTTAATTGGTGTAAACCTCCCTTGGTTTTGAATTTGTGAGCGTAATGTGAAAACAATCTTATTTTATTTGACATCACATTTGCGTGGCACGATTAAGGAAAACTTTACGTAAGATAGTCATGATACGTATGAATTTGTTTGGAGTTTGCCATCATCAAAGCTATTTTCTTTGTAGTCCTTAGACAGTAAACTGATAGACTTTGAAGTTCTTTTAAACATTCTACTTGGGAATCGAATCCTCTTATTACTTATTCTTTTGAGTATTTCTTGTATTGGATTATCGGCTTTGCGGTATGTATTTTGACTTACCAATTACATTTTTAACGAATCGCTTGTTCAAGCTCTGCTTTTGTGTTATTTCGTTTTTATTAAAACTCAGCTTTTGAATTCTTTCGTGTTATTTATAATAACACTAAAGTCTATGACTATATTAAGAGCTACTTGTGAAATAAATGGAAAATGATATTAGAAAACTATAAGTACGAATAAAGTTTAGATGTCAAAGACATGTACGCTATCCGCTTAACCATACAAACTTTTGTTTCATCTCGTTTCATCTCATAGGCAAGATAGAACAAAGAGAAAAACTATTCTTATTACTTTTAGTAGTGAGGTTATATGAGACATGAAATCGATACATTGATCATTTAGTGTAATCTCCTTTCCTTATGCTCTGTAAGCTAAGAGAAATGAATAATGTTGACAATCAAAACAAAACAAAATGTACATTTAGAGGAAGAGAGAGATGTACAGAGAGAGAGATGAATAGAGAAAGGTATATATATGGAGGGAAAGAGAGAGAGAAGTTCAGAGATAGGTCCACAGAGGAAGAGAGGGAGAGAGAGAGGTCCAGAGATGGAGATAGGGAGAGAGATGAAGAGAAAGATAGAGAGAGGTACAGAGATGGAGATAGGGAGAGAAATAGGATGTACACTACAAGAACTTTGTATTCAATAATCTTCATGGTTTTGCGAAATATGTTCCTATCTTTCTTCCCAACATTACGATCTTCAGAGTCAACTGAATTCCTCATAAGCAATACGAAGCTAGAACTAACCTAATGATGGATTTGTCAACAATTTCATAGTTCTCACTGTAATTTTTCGTATTATTTTAGAGAACATATGCGTAGCAGACTCCTTGTTAAAAATGTTTGAACACTAAATAATGATAAGTAAGCACTTCAAAATTAGACCTGATATATAGCTGAAGCTATTAAATACCAACAAGTTGAATGGGCTCAAGTCAGAAAGTATACTTGAACTGAAATCTTTATTTCTAGTGGGTATGAAGAACACCTCTTAAGACATGTGGGTGAATAAATGAAGGAAAACATGGGTGATGGGAATCGAATCACAAACTACCACATCAGAGATGTGTACCCTATTACATATAAAGCTATTTGATTGTACAACAGATAAATAAATAGGCGATATACTACACTTTATCCGTAAAATAAATTCCAAATTCATGAAACGTAAGAAGGAAAGGGGGCAGAGGCTGATGTTGGAAACTTTTATAATTTGCTCAGTTTACTATAAATATTATTAGGAATTAGATTTTTTTTCTTTCTTTGTTTGAGCTTATCAGTATTTAAGGACATGTTAGCTATGAAGGTCTCAGTATCTATTTATCTATAAAAAGTGTACTGCGCTGTGATCAATATCGTCACTCGGAGATTTATCAACTGAATATGAGAATTTGTATAAGTTTGTAGCAAAATAGCTGATTTGGACAGCGAGTACATCTGCAACATATATTCGCAACCTACACTAACCAATGCTGACAAACATTCTCGTTCTCCTTAAACAATGAAATCTTTGAGTATTACGTACCACATTTATGTCGGTTAGGCTAAAGGAAATGAATAAAACTATGAGGGAAAACGGGGAAAATTCCCAAGAAAAGATACGAACACAATATTGTCCGGCACAAAGTTCACTTCTCAGATCCTTAAACAATTTATTACTCCCATTTGATCTTTCCTATGACCAGTATTATTTTAGATAATGTTTGTTGTACTTATCTGTGCACATACTTTTCTGCATTAGTATGGCAACTACCCACATCCGGTTGACAACTCTGATGAATTTTACGCTGGAACCAAGTCAAAAGCAATACCGAATGCAAATAGAAATGGGAGTAAACCGCTAAGGCTTCAATGGGTATTAGGATGGGAGGAGTGTGGACAAAGTAGGAAACTCAGCATGAGAGAGACTTAAGAATGTTCAAAAGTAAGAAAATGATAATTAGATACAGCTTAAGATAATCATTATTGGAAAATAACAAGCGCAAAGGACTACTTAAGAATCGGAAAATCTAGTAGACATTGTTAAAATCTTCCCTTTAACTTTTAAAAGGATTATTTATCGATCAAATCAAACTGTCACATTGCGTTGGAATCCAATAGTCTAATTAAAACAAACACAGGCAAAGGATCTATTGGTGTTCAGGTATCGTGATTTCTAATTATTAATTTAAATGTTAGTATATAGAAATTCAAGCAAGCGCGGGTAAACGGGATGGGTGACTTTGTCAGTTATAAGAAAACTGTTGCAAAGATGTGATATTCAAGCAAGCGCTGGTAAATGGCATGGGTGACTTTATCTGTTTTAAAAACTGTTGCAAAGATGAAATATTCAAGTTAATTTGAATATAAGAATCACTTCATAATCATAAAAGAATAGCAGTTAAAACTAATGGGGGTGGAAACTATGAGTTTCAGGTCTACTTTAAACTTGTTCAAACCTGTTTTCAATAGTTAATCCAGATAATACAATATATCCTACGGCGAAACGTATAAATACCAGGGTTAACAAAGGTACATATAATAATCTTGTGCCGTTGTAGTCGATGAAAAAGATTTCTTCTCCGTATGGTGGGCAGTGAAAATATTTGTGCCTAGTGTTTTAGAAAAATACATAAAAACAACAATATTTTCAAACTGTTGAAAATTTAAACTGAAAATGTCTAATGCTGAAAACGTATGGCTTTGTTTCTGCGATAACATTCGCATAACCACGCAGTGCTTAATAAATGCGTTTCAACTGTGGGAATCTAAAAGAAGAAGTATGCTTCTTTGCAGTGGATGTGCACGCGGATTAAAAGACGCAATAAACCATGACTGTATTCTTTTAGATAAAAATATATTGAAAACAAAAGTACTAAGCATTGTTATGGATATTGACATACAAGATGAAATTTGGCATGAGTTTCAAAAGATGCACGGCAATACTTTTAATAAATTAGAACAGTTTTTTCATATATATGATGATGCCATTCATAATGATACATTTCTTAATCAACTGATAGAAATATTCTTGCAGAAAGATTTTAAGAAATTCTTAATTTGGAATAAAAACCATAGTGATAGTGATAGTGTTTGTGATTGAAAAATATGAAGAAATATGAAGAAATAATAGACGTATGGATAAAATGTTACTCCTCTGTAGGCGTATTACACATACAAAGTGTAAAAAAAAAAGGATTTGGTATGACTTGATTTCTTCTGTGAGCGTAAAACTGATAACAAATGAATCTAACTGATGTAATTCTCTAAGAAAGTTGACAATGGTTACTGCATAGTTCGGTATAGTGGAATAATTTTAAACATATGTTTGATAATGATGAAAAGAATGTGGTAAATGCTGCAAAGAACTGATTAACACCAATACAAAATGAAAACTATGTACAACCCAATTTAAAATAATGAAAGATACGCTTCTGCTAGAATTATTTGGGAAATAAGTGATAGTAAGATATTCACTATAATACATGTAAGATCCTACAAACAATAACCACAAAAACATTGGGTTACAAACGTTTATGTATGTTAGTTATCAATTGGTTCTCATACAAGGTGTAAATTTTGTTTGCCATCTTTAATTCACGGGTATATTATACTCTTAACTCATTTGTTCTTCTCATAAATAATAATTATCTGGTGTTCAGAGGCTAGTTTGTTTTCGAACTTCTTCGCATCTGCATTAGTACAACCATGTTAATGGTCAATACTAACATTGGGATCAATGCACAAATCCATAGCGTGTTTTAATACTAGCTCAGGATGATTCTTTAGTTTGTACATGTAGTTACAACGTTGATCAGTCTTACCCATTCCAAGGATGACAATATACAATGTTTCTTCATTGGGATGGAACACTTTTCCAAAGCGTTACATAATCTTCATATTTGGCTGAACCATGGGTTCGACCCTTTCCCTTGCGTGGATCTCCCTTCTTTCCAAATGTTCATTAGTATTTAAACATTTTCAACTATATGGAACGATATATCGGGATTCAATTCCTTTTTAGGATGTCATGTCATGTACATCGTTTGTTTAATTTTGACGCGAACTTTCAATAGTAATACCGATAAAAATATCATCATCATTGACGTCATTTAGTGTATGTTCTTGTACAAATTCGAATAATGAACGAACATATGTTTGCGGTTCTTCGATACCACTAGTGTGCATACATTCAATGGTAACTTCCTTTCCACGCAGACCAAAATAAGGATATTGCCTAGTTTTACTATTAACAATGCGAAAGTATTCCCGACTGCCTGTACCATACAATGTAGAACATATACTATGTTCTGGTGCAAAACTCGTGCTAACCTCCCGAAAAAACACCCATTAACTCGTCGGAATCATCGGTAGTTAAGACCGTAGTCTTCCCTACACACACAAATTCACTAATTTTTTCACACGTAGCTTTCAGCATATTGTCTTGACGAAAGAAGCCTACACAGTACAGATCAATAATATCTTTTGCGGACTTGCAACTTTTCAACACAATAGTCGGTACACAGCCAAAATGCGGGAATGCTGCCTGCAGTAAGTTTACATGTGTTTACCCTCAGACCCGTAGCATAGCGTTGCGTTAACACCAAGTAAAACAAAATCTTTTGTTTTGCAATAAGTGTGATCGTTATGTCCATTTTCCGTGCAATGAAGTGTAGATTGTTTCATGCATGGGTTCATCCTAATGTTATCTTCCATTAATTCTATTCCTTCATATACATGATACTCTTTCATGTATTTTTCTTTGTCTCCTTTGATTTGACATGAGGTAAAAATCTTAAAGCTTCCTGATATATTTAAACGACTAAGCTCAGAACCAACAGTTCAAATTCCCATACTTCAATCATTTGCAGAATTTTATATCCAGTCTTTAACGCTTTATGAAGTACTGGGGTACAATATGTATCTGTTAAGACATGTTGAGTGTCACAATGTATGCATTCAATGATACCTTCTTCCTTACATGTGCAACATAAGCCAAACATAAGTCAGCCGTTACACGTATATGTCTACTGTTACATGCATAATTCTTTACTTTGTGTATATGTTCTGTATCATGAAACATTACAAGTAGATATAGTACTGTAACATCCAAATACTGAATTGTCATCCATTAAATCTGTATGAATAAAATCATACTTTCTCACACTATATTTTCATAAGATCATGTATATAATTAATGTTATTCTTAAGTTAATATTCAATCAAAATAAAAGTGGAGTTAGTCTGACGTATCAAATTAAATATTTTTTTTATATTTAAAATACACAGAATCTAATTCAATACGTAAACAAATATTGTAATGGGAAAAAACTTTTAAAATATTCATACTATTTTTCTGCGCATTTGTTTCGCGCATCCCCTACCTTTGCACTATAAATCCTGCGCATGCGTGTACTTGTACTAACACAAATAAAGTGGATGATGCGTTGTTAAGATGTACAGTCAAAAGGTAGATGTTTCAGCAGTTGCAAAGCGAAAAATAAATAAAGACCTGCATAATGTTAAACAATTAAGAACATATTCTTCTTTTCATAATAAGAAAAGGAAAGGTGAAATTGAAACCAATCTTTCCTTATCGCAAAGTAAACATGTAAAGTACATTTCACCACGTGAAAAACGTTTTGAACTTGAAAAACAAAAGAAAATTATTGTTGTACATCCAAATGATCCTGACATTCCTGAAGAAGACGCTGAAAAATATAGGATTATTTATCCAACACAAGAAATTAGCATAGACGATACTGTGTATAGACGAAATTTCAGATACCCAAATGAAATACCGTTTGAAGAGGAAGTAGTAGTGGTAGATCAAAATACAATTTCTAATGACATTCTGATATTCAATGATGTGAAGTGTGGTTGTACTCCTAATGAAGTAAATGAAGTTTGTGTAAAACAGTTACTAGAAAAATATAAACTTTCTGAACCATTACTTTGTGAAAGTTGTGCAATTCGTAGTGAGAAAGAAACTGAGCATAAATGTGTAAGTGAAAGTGATGAAGAATTAAATACTACTGTGTGGAATTTCCTAATTAAGAAATCAACACGCGAAGAAATATTAAAACAATATCTAAAAATTCATGTGAAATATATAGACGTAAACATTATTCCGCATCTTATAAACAAATTTAACTATACATATCAGGAGATTACATTCAATGATTATCACATTTCTGATTTAAGAGAAACATATCTTGAACACGATAAAAATGTGTATCAACAATCCATACTGTGAATACCAGTGTCGTTTTCTAAATACATACAATTATTGCGAATATCGGTGTTCTTCTTTTTCTATAGATGAACAGTGTTTGTTATTATGTATTGACCGTTGGAAACCACAGCGAGAACTTTTGTGTTACGGGTGTTTTCAAAATCGCGCAAATTTAAATGAACATGAGTGTATTACTTTAGACTATGATATGTTATGCTATAATGCATGGCGTAGAATGGTAAGCACACAAAGTTTTGATGACTTATATAAAGATTTTGCAACAGTACATTGTGATACTGAAATTGATGATTGGACATTTACATATACATTATATAACATTTTGTTAAACAAAGATAACATTCAGTTAATTACAGAGTTATTCTTACAAAAAGATTTACATTATAATATGCACAAAAAGTAATAATGGAAAATAAAAACTTTTCTGCTAATCAATTACAAAATAATAATAATAACAATGTGTATAAATTAACAAAAAGAAGTGATAAAAGACTTTCAGCAAAAAATTGGCCAATATGTAATTGTACATATACTAATATAAATATAGATTGTATTAAACAATATATCAAGGAATGTTAAAATCACAAATGTATCTGTATGTAAACTATAAATATATATCTTATTGTAATTTGTAAATAAAATTTTATCACTGTATATTACTTGTTTTCATTTATATTATTTCCTTAGATGTATGATTTTAAAACTTTCTTTTGTGTAAATGCGTTTTACATTATCGTACTTAAAATTATTTCATGCAACTAAAAACTTTAACATGTGCATATGAAACTTTAACATATGCATATAACAAAAAATCCGTATGTTATGATCCACGTGCCTAAAATTTGTTTGTACACTTTTATATTGCATGCATGTGAAAAACTTCACATTTTCATTTTGACAAGTTGTATTTTCATTTTGACAACTTGGATTTTTTAATTTTGTAAATTACATTTTCATTTTTTGACAAGTTGCATTTTTAGTTTTGAAATTACATTTTCATTTTTCACAAGTTGCATTTTAGTTTTGACAACTTGCATTTTCATTTTGACAAGTTGCATTTTTATTTTGACAAGTTGCATTTTCATTTTGACAAGTTGCATTTTTATTTTGACAAGTTGCATTTTAGTTTTGACAACTTGCATTTTTATTTTGACAAGTTGCATTTTAGTTTTGACAACTTGCATTTTCATTTTGACAAGTTGCATTTTAGTTTTGACAACTTGCATTTTTATTTTGACAAGTTGCATTTTAGTTTTGACAACTTGCATTTTCATTTTGACAAGTTGCATTTTTATTTTGACAAGTTGCATTTTAGTTTTGACAACTTGCATTTTTATTTTGACAAGTTGCATTTTTATTTTGACAAGTTGCATTTTAGTTTTGACAACTTGCATTTTCATTTTGACAAGATGCATTTTAGTTTTCGTAAGTTACATTTTTTAATTTTAATTTTGTTCAATCACTTCATATTTTTACGGATCGTATGTTATACATACTCTGAACAAATTTATTTGTGAACGTTTTAAAATTGGTGTTAATTATTTGTTTTTGAAAAACACTTTTCGACATTTATACCACATGTATGTGAAAAACTTTTGCATGTTATGATTTGCGTTTGTAAAACATTTTCTGCATGTTATGATGCTTGTATGAAAAACACTTTCTGCTTGTTATGATTCGCGTTTGTAAAAACACTTTCTGCATGTTGTGATTCACTTTGTAAAAAACATTTTCTGCATGTTATGATTCGCGTTTGTAAAACACTTTCTGCATGTTGTGATTCACTTTGTAAAAAACATTTTCTGCATGTTATGATTCGCGTTTGTAAAACACTTTCTGCATGTTGTGATTCACTTTGTAAAAAACATTTTCTGCATGTTATGATTCGCGTTTGTAAAACATTTTCTGCATGTTATGATGTTTGTATGTAAAACATTTTCTGCATGTTATGATTCGCATTTGTAAAACACTTTCTGCATGTTGTGATTCACTTTGTAAAAACATTTTCTGCATGTTATGATTCGCGTTTGTAAAACATTTTCTGCATGTTATGATGTTTGTATGTAAAACATTTTCTGCATGTTATGATTCGCATTTGTAAAACAATTTCTGCATGTCATGATTCGCATTTGTAAAAACATTTTTGCATGTTATGATTCGCATTTGTAAAACACTTTCTGCATGTTATGAATCGCGTTTGTAAAATTAGTTTCTGCATTTTTATATTACATGTATGTATGTAAAAAGTTGTTGCATTTTTAATCATACTATAATATTACTTCATAGTATGCATATTTAAATTCATTATTAGATCAGTTTCTGTTTTTATATGTATTCTTTTTTCCCATTGCAAAGTCGGTGTTAATTTTTTGTTGTTGTTGTTGTATTATTTAATATCTCGTAATTATTTAATCGAACACTTCGTGTGAACGTATTAAGAATGCGATGAACAATCTTCTTATTTCGTTTTACTTACCGTAATACTCTTACATCAACATAGTTATGTAGTGTTAAATAATTACTATGTAAAATACTAAGGACACTTAAGTGTGAACTTAAAAAATCCTTTCTCATTGCAAAGTCAGTGTTAATTTTTTTTTTATTGTAAATATATTAAAAAGTTTCTGTGGAACTCTGAACAATCTATGATTGTGAATATAATAAAAATTCTTGCAGAAACTCTGCTTACTTTTCTTAACACAATACTCATAAAGTGTAATTCATCAAATATTTGTTGCACAAATTCGTTCTTATTTATTTATGTGGATCTTTCGTTACATAAACTCTTCTTATTCAGGGTATGTTTTGTTTGTTACACAAACTTTGAGGATCTATGTTTCAAATCGCAAACTTGTAAAATACTCATCAAACTTTTAAATACTTCAAAGTATTAGTAAAATCAAGAAAAATATAAAACACTCATCAAATACCAATTTTAAACGATAGAAACCGTAAATGAGTTTCACTTTGTAAAATGCCAATGATAGCTTTTATTTAGGAAAGTTTCTTTTATTAAATAAAAATCAAGAAATGAAATTCGTATATATTTATTTGGAGATAAAGATATATACAAGCAAACAAGTATAGAAAATAATATACATGTACAAACACACACACACACACACACACACAGAAATAATATATACAGATTATATTACATACAAAAAGAAATCACTTTGTCGCGTTTCTATCTTTTTCTAATAAAATGTTCACTAGTCCTTCAATATAATTTGGGTTCTTTAATAAGTTGTCATAGGTTTCATGAAATAAATGTTCACTTCTTTTGTTAGCAGAATGCGATTTCACATAATTTGAATACACATTGTCTCTCACATCTTTGCTTGCCATAATTTTCCATGCTTCTGATTCGAGAGTTAATATATTCACAAGAAGGCACCTGTGCCCGAACTGATTGAAATAATGTAGGTTACAACCGGGGCAGAGTAAAACTGTATCTGGTTCCCACTTTAAAATACTATCTTTAACACAGGTTTCACTTACAAAGTCACTATTACACTCGCACTGGTAGTGCACACGCAAATCCAATGGAACCTTTTGGGGTGAAGATGGATACTCCAACGGTGAAACACTTGGTGATGGCGTGCTGGGTTTGCACTCTTCTATCTCGTTGAATAACTTACAAATTTCTTCCTCCTCTTCCTCATTAAATAAATCAGGAGATGTTGATCTTCCTTCTTCTGCAAGTGTCCACTTTATCGTTGGAACTTGAAACTTTTGCTCCGGTGTTCCTGGTACTGGTACTGGTGAAGTTGTTCTTGATCCAACTGGCGAAGTTGGAATTAATATTGGCTCTTCTCTTAAATCAATGATTTCTTCCTCTATAATAACATCTGGAGAAGCCGGTGAGCAAATTTCTTCCTCTATAATGACATCTGGAGAAGCCGGTGAGCAAGTTTCTTCCTCTATAATGACATCTGGAGAAGCCGGTGAAAAATAGCAAGTTTCTTCATCAATAAACAAGTCCGGAGATTCTCTATGCAATTTAAACTTTTTGTTGGGAGATTCAACATAGTCAAATGTAGAATCCCAATCTACTTCGTTGCAAAGTTGAATTTCTCGCTGTACTATACTGGTAGACGAATCCATGATGATACTGTGTCAGTCTTCTCATCATACCCAGTATATAAGGAAAACTTATGTCGACCTCACATCACGTGGTACTTTAAAACACGCCCCCTTACATCATTTAAAATATTTTCAAATGTACTTTCCCAATTCTCTATACAACTTTCAATAGGTATAAGGGACGGAGAAAACATATGCTTACATTGCGTTTATGTGCTCATGTATCATTTATTGATCAAACATTCTTTTGAAACAACATTGTCAATATTATTTACATTGTGTTACGATCATTCACATCTTACAACGGTATTCCCTCAATAATGTTATTCATATCCTGTACTAATCACTTAAAATGTTATCTACGTACAAAGAAAAGTGTCAACACAATTCATACTGCAAAACTTCTTTTGTGTTTTCATTCGGTATCATATCAATGTAACAATCTTCTATTGCATTCAGTACCCCTTCATGTTTCAACAGGATCAACACTTCTTTTGTATTTCCGTTCGGTGTCGCGTCATGTACCACAATTCGTGGTGCCAAACTTCTTTTGTATTCTTCGTCAACAATGTTTTATTACTGTGTTATTATCTACCGTAACCTTAATCTTCTTTGTATTCACCATCAACATTGTTTTGTGTTCACCTAACGCATTACCAAACTTCTTTTTATTACTCTGTTGGCACTCTGTGATGTTTACCTGTCACGACCTCAATCCTCTTTGTATTCTTTGCCGACAATGTTTTTTATTGTCATTTCACATACCAATAAACTTGTTTTTATTACTCTGTCGGTATTCTGTGATGTTTATCTACCGCAACCTTATTCTCCTTTGTATTCACCATCGACATTGTTTTGTGTTCAACTACCCTGACGCCAAACTTCTTTTCTATTACTCTGTCGGCACTCTGTGATGTTTACCTGCCACAACCTTAATCTTCTTTGTATTCGCCGTCAACAATATCTTGTGTTCAACTACCATGACGCCAAACTTGTTTTTATTACCAATTAGCATAGGGGCATGATTCAACATGTTTACCTGCCACAACCTCAATCTTCTTTGTATTCTTCGCCGACAATGTCTTGTGTTCACCTACCCTGGCGCCAAACTTGTTTTTATTACCAATTAGCATACATGTATAATTCAACATGTTTACCTGCCACGACCTCAATCTTCTTTGTATTCGCCGTCAACAATATCTTGTGTTCAGCTACCCTGACGCCAAACTTCTTTTATTACTCTGTCGGCACTCTGTGATGTATACTAAACGTGTCGTCGGTTTTCCTTTGTATTTGTCTTCATGTTTTAACACGCACCTGTTACCCAACAACGCCATCTTTCCCTCTTGCCCAACCAGTTTCCAAAAGCGCGCGAAAAGTTCAGTTCATGTCTTAAGTTCACCAGCGAAAGACGTACGAGAACCACGCTCTGTATATGTACCAGCAATGCTTATCGTACCGAAGTATACATATTCTATACACGAAATTTCTAGTATGCTCACCGAGTATGCTATGCATACGATCCGTCAAATTAAGAAGTCCCGCATGAATAAAGTTTATTCCCTCCACCATTTTAATATGATCACAATCAAATTTAACAACGAGTATTATTATAAATAATACGAAAGAACAAAAAAAAAAGTTGCTATGCAAATGGTCAAATTAATTAATATAATCACAATCAAATTTAACAACGTGTATGCTTTAGCATACGATTTGGGAAAAATAATAAGGAGCTTGCTTAGCAAGCAATCCGTAAAATAAGATGTTCCGATTAATTTATTAAGAGAATGCAAATAAGAATGAGCTTCTAATGAAGCGAATTAATTAATATAATCACAATCAGAGGTTGTTCTATGGAGTATGCTTTAGCATACGATTTGGGAAAAATAATAAGGAGCTTGTAGGGCAAGCAATCCAATAGAAATTGTTCCAATTAATTTATTAAAAGAATTAATTAATATAATCACAATCAGAGATTGTTCTATGGAGTATGCTTTAGCATACAATCCAATAAATAAGGAGCTTGCTTAGCAAGCAATCCAATACAGTTGTTCCAATTAATTTATTAAGAAATACAAATAAAAGAATAATTAATTTGATCATAGCATAGCTGTTAGAAACAACCCTATCAAAATCATGTCCTTCAACCTCTTTTCTAGAAACTACTCCATCCCTCCTAACACCCAACTTTTTCCAGGAACCCGTCTAACCACCTAACAACAGGGTAATAAAACAACCTCCCCCTAAAACCTCCCCAAGGCCGACACGGCCATATTGACATCGAAAGTCGTTAGGTAATAAAGCAATTAAGGGGGCAATAAAATCTATTGTCTGCGACTTATAGCTTCAAGTCTACTCAACATGAGCGAAATTCTTATTTCAAACTACAGATGTATTAGTTTCGATAAAATGAAATTTTAAAAAAAAACGAGACAAAACTAGATTCATAGGTTGATGAAGGGAGAAACTGAAACACCCACAATGAAAAATTGAAACCAATGAATGTCGATTACACAGAGATTCATAAATGAGGCAGAGAGAGAGAGAAGAGGAGAGAAGAAGAAAAAGAAAAGGGAGAACAGATAAAACTGTGGAATTCAAACGTAGTGAGAACGTTTCCAGAAATCCAACAGTAATATAGAAATAACGTTTGTTTTTACATATTTTTTCAGAACTATTCGAATATATAGAAGATATTTTAAACATTCATTATGTCATTTTCATAATGGATAGCATACTCAATTTCAAGTAGAACTGTAGGTCTCCGAGACACATCTGGGATAATGTCAAAACTTTAACACACATGCTTTGTTTCCGCGTGATTCGATTGCAAATTCGGTAGTGTTCATTGGACGTACTTATCCAATATACATTCTAATATACCCAGTAGATAGCGTTGGTCATATTCTTCATTTCAGACTACTACTGCAAACTGAACACAATAGCAAAAAAAAGAAGAAAAGAAAAGAAAAGAAACAAAGAAACGAAACAAAAAGAAAAGAGAAAGAAAGAAAGAGAAAATAGAAGACAGTTCTATTTTACTATTAAATTTCTATCAGAAATACCCTATATTAAAATTCAAACTGAATCGTAACGAAAAGAAAAGTATATATTCCTTATAGATGTAGCATGCTTCAAATTTCAACGTGAAAAAAAAAATTAAGTTATAGGATGGGAACAAATTTCGTGTCAAATTAATATAAATAAAGTTTTGTTTTCAAATAACCAAAGAGTTACCATTTCCTAGTCTTTTCCGAAGATTTATCTGTTCCGTACATCCAGCATTGATTTCATCTCTTCCGGATATGACGTAATTTGCACAGATAGAATGAACACGCTAAGAGCTCAAACGGATCATCGTGTCAGTCGGATGATGTTGGTTAGGTTATAGACCACCACTGGGTCGAGGATTCAAATCCGTAGTAACCCGGTAATTCGACTGAGACTCGGTAACCCAGAGGATAAAAGGAGAGTTTACTTATTCCCTTGCGTTTAAACAGTAGGTCTATTTCTGTCAGAGATGACCAGGGCTGGAGATGTTATCCCCAGAGCACGAAAAACATGACGCCGAAGTTAACAGTTAATTAGATTCTCCAGACCATGTATATCAAGATATTGCTCCGTTTTAACTTTGGAATATGAAGTGCGTGTGTATGAGAGAGGGAGAGAAGTGAAAGATGCAAAGACAGGATAGGGGAACGTCAAGACAGAGAGAGGGGGACAAATATAAATATGAAACATACTTATCATTACAGTGTATGATATAGAACGCACACACTGTTTATTTGAATTTTCGCCAGTGATGACTTGTAAGTTCTTCATCAGAAGATAAATCTCTGCAGCCATTATTTTATGCGAAAAATCATACTAACTGATGGGGAATCGAACCTAGATTTTCCATTTGGAAGTCTGACACGTTACCACTACACCACCGATTGCTTTAGCCAAACTTTCTTTAACAAGTGGTGTAGTGTTTCTTTCTGAGAACGATAACATGAAAAGTGTATAATGCAGATCAATGATGTCTTTGGAATGTCCTGGTAATTCCCTTGACCTTTCCCAACCAGCATTCGTTAATCGTCTCTATCATGATATAGGTGTTTGCTTCCACATTCTTATGTATTGCTAGTCCAGTATGATAAGTCGATTCTTCACAATCACTTTGTTAAAAGTTTAACTTTGGCGTGAACAGGATTTGAACTTACGTTCGATAACTCTATTATTCATAAGGGCATTACTTTACCCCTACACTATCACGACATCTGAATTTACAAGCCAAATATTACTTACTTTAGCCCTGATCTTTGGGACGAACCGGCTTCTTCCTGTAACGTTATTTGCACCAAAGTGCACAACGAAATTGATTTATTCGATGGCCTAGAGAGAAATTAGTGTCCACTGATAAAGGAAAAACATACAATCGAGGAAAAAATAAAGAAATAAAACATATTTTGCAGTAATTTCGTCGTGCAAGTTCAAAAGAACGTAAATAATAATAAATATAAAATAATAATAATAATAATAATAATAATAATAATAATAATAATAATAATAATAATAATAATAATAATAATAATAATAATAATAACATATATTATAATATTGAAAGTAACTAGGTTTGTGACTCCTAATCTCTTGAACCACCCGAACGATCTCGATCAAATTTTCAACATTGATAAGGTTCGGGCCTGGTAAGCTTTTTTATCATTTCATTTTAACAGTAAAACTTAGGGTTAGAAGGAGGGGAGGAGAGTTGATATATAAAAATGAATAAAACATAATAACTCTTGAACCACCAGACCGATCTCTATCAAACTTTCAACATAGATAAGGTTCGGATTTGGGACGACTTTTATTATTTCAGTTTACGGGTGCAAAGTAGGGGCCGGAGGGAGGGAGATATATATGTAAAAAAAATAAAAATAAAAATAAAAGTGACTGTCTTTGCGACTTCATCACTCTTGAACCATATGACCGATCTCGATTAAATTTTCGACATACATGAAGTTCGGACCTAAGATGGTATTTATTTACTTTGACGATATAACTTAGGGCAGCGTTTCCCAACCTTTTTGAAGTTGCGGCACACTACAGTTGTAACTTGAATTCTCGCGGCACACCCATATATATATATATATATATATATATATATATATATATATATATATATATATATATATATATATAATTATTACTATTAATATTTGTAAATATAAAATACCGTGGTATTTTTATGTGATTACTGATTTCCTTCTTACACAGAAAAGGAAAGCTCGATCACTGATTTTGCCCCGTGGTAAATCATTATGCTTATTTTTCATTCTAATTTTAAAATAGAAAACAATTGCAATGAAATGTAGGACTCGGGTTTTTAAAAATCCACTTTCTCTTTCGAAAACTGTATCTAACCTTTCACTAAAAGGGAAGATCAGTAAATAACGAACAAATAAACAAAGCTCCTATACTTTTAAAACACAAATATAGTTAATTTATATGCATGTTTGTTTTGTTGAATTTATTGAATGATATGTTAAAATTTCAAGTTACGAAATAGTCTGCAACAATAAAGAAGCAATAATGGTCATGACAATGATAAATACGTTTTTTAACATTAAAAATGTACAGAAAAGTAACACAGTATGAAACTTAAAATTGTAGATTTGTAGTAGAGTAGAGGTTCATAGTAATGTGAAATACAAATATACATTTTCCCCTATATCTTGGAATTTGGTTCCTATAGAATTAATAATTTGTTTCGATTTCCTCGCGGCACACCAGCGGCCCATTCGCGGCACACCAGTGTGCCGCGGCACGCCGGTTGGGAAACGCTGACTTAGGGTTTGAGGGGAGGGAGGAGTTAAAAAGAATAAATAAATCTTGATAACTCGTGAAACAAAGGATCAATCACGATCAAATTTTTAACATAGGTGAGGCTCAGACCTGAGATGATTTTTATCATTTCACTTTTACGGGAGAACTTGAGGAGGGGAATGGGAGAGTGATATATATATATATATAACTAAATAAAACTTACTGGACTCTTGAACCACCAAACCAACCTCGATCAAATTTTCAACCTAGATGAAGTACGAACCTGAGATGGTTTCTGTCATATCACTTTGATGGTGTAACTTAAGAGATGGGGAGGGGGAGCGACATTTAAAAAAGAACGAAAAATTACCAGTATAAGTGGCGAATCAATAATTTTCGGAGTCGCTGAGATTAACAGTGACACATCTGAGGAGGGGGATACATATAAAAATGATCGAAATAACCAATATCAGTGTCGAATTCATAGTTTTCCGGCATGCTGAGATCAACAATAACACTGCAGATGCCGTGCCCCACAACATAGGGTAGGGAAGCGATATATAAAATACATCGAAAATGACCGATATCGAAGAACGCTTTAGTAATCCTAAACAGTGACTGAGTAACGGAACATATTACTATTTTTTCTCAATTTAACCCAACGAAGTGGATAATTGATGTTAATAATAATAATAATAATAATAATAATAATAATAATAATAATAATAATAATAATAATAATAATAATAATAATAGACTGCTATCCTGTGAATGTGAACATTTATTATTATTATCATTATTATTATTATTATTATTATTATTATTATTATTATTATTATTATTATTATTATTATTATTATTCACGTACTTTTGAACTTGCACGATAAAATTACTGCAAAATATGTTTTATTTCTTTATTTTTTCCTCGGTTGTATGTTTTTCCTTTATCAGTGGACACTAATTTCTCTCTAGGCCGTCGAATAAATCAATTTCGTTGTGCACTTTGGTTCAAATAACGTTACAGGAAGAAGCCGGTTCGTCCCGAAGATCAGGGCTAAAGTAAATAATATTTGGCCTGTAATTTCAGATGTCATGATAGTAATTCATGTTATTCCCTGATTTTAATTTTTATCCCCCCACTAAACATCGAGCGGTGCTGTTTCTTGTTGCCAGCACTCTCGTATATTTTCAGCGCTTCCCAACCTTGTTAGATACACGCACGTATTTTGAATTTTTGAAACGTACACGTCGAAAGTTATATACCCCCGACAGGGACCGGCACTTTTTTTAGCCGGTTTTTGGAAGTGGTTTTGCAATAACGCACATTCCTCTCTTTCAGACTAGAAAATGGCTTTTTTTAAAAATTTAAATGTCATATAATATTCTTTTGTGATGTATAGTATATGTGTTATTATGTAATATAGTAAACAGGCTTCAGCCTCCTTTTGTACTTAATTATGTTTGGCTCCCGTGGTTGTGTTTTCAGCTTGTAATTTATGTAAGGAAATAATAAAACTGATAGTGTAGGGGTAAAGAAATGGCCTTATAACTAATAGAGCTATCGAACTTAAGTTCAAATCCTGTTCACGCCGAAGTTAAACATTTTACAAAGTGATTGTGAAGAATCGACTTATCATACTGGACAAGCAATACATAAGCATCTGGAAGCATACACCTGTATCATGATAGAGATTATTTACGAATGCTGGTTGGGAAAGGGTTCTTTGTCATGAGAGGAGCGACGTGGATAGGAGTACAAAGAGAAATTTCATAACAAACATAATAAGAAGAATAGAAATGCTGGAGAACTAAGAGGAAGGAAGGAAGGAGAGCATACAGAAATTCTGCAGACAGTTACAGAAAAACGGTTACAGCAAGAAGGAGTTAGAGAAGGAAGAAGAACGCAGGAAGAGGAAGAAAGGGAGAAAGAAGAATGAAGAGGATGGGAGTGGAAAATGGCATGGTTTAGAAAGTATGAGAGAAGAAACGGAGAAACTGAAGAATTTATTAAAGAATGGAGGAGTCAGAACTTATAGAAAGAGTGGAGAAAATTTATTTATTAAGATCAATAAAGAAGAAAAATTCGCCGGAGTTCAGACCCTGTTAGACCCGCAAAATTTCCATTAGGGGCTGGGTTCTTCTCCTGAATGATCAATCCGTACTTTAATTGATTTGCAGGTAGGACTACTGTTAATAGTTTTAAAACTCAGCGGAATGCTTTATGTTTATTTTAAAAAAATAAACTAATACGTATACCTCATAATCTATCCGTATATTATTTGATACGCATATATGTATATTAATTTGAAGTAATTTAACTTGTTTATATAATCCCTCATTTGAGTTAATTATAAGATTATTTAAGTTCCCCGACTGTTATCTTCTCATCGGTGCCTCTGGTGTCCGTATATTTTTCCCTGGTACTGTGCTGTGTACTATGAGTACAAGTATGCAAAGACTCCCTTTTGTCGTTTTGCCTCACTCCTGGACAAAAACACTCTTTACGATTTGTTCTTTTCACCAGTGGGGGCAACTTCATGCTGCTGTTCTAGCTACTCTACCAGGCGTAATTAATCTTAGAGTGGGCGTTAGTTGGGTTGCCTAACGAACGGATTTTGTATCTCAAGAAATTCTGTGGCCCACTATACATGGAACACTTATAGGAAAGTATTATAAAACATACGTTTTCAGTTATACATTTGCTGCATGATTTCACATTTATAGTCGTACGTTAAGTCCAAAAACTACAGGATTTACGCATGTAACCTACAATTTTAATTACACCACACACATTTTTGTCTCTGTGTGGAAATTTTCTTTTAATACGTAGATTTGAACCACGTAATAATCTAACGTAGTGTCATTTGAAAAATAGAACTTTAAGTTTTAATTATTCCCTTGACGATATTTGTATCTTATAAAGTTTCATCCTTTTCGTTCTATTAGCTTAAATGTTACAAGGACTTTTCAAGATAAATGGTCCATCCTGTATGCGTATTATACTTAATTTTGTTTTGATGTAGAACTAATATCCTCTATCTCGAGCCAACGTCCATCGCTCAGGACGAGATCCACCCCTCCCAAACGACCCTCCTAAATCCACTAGTGATATGCTAATGGTAACATTTTTAGCCTTTGACACAGTGGCTTACTAGGCATTTAAAAGGGTCTGATAGCATTATTCTTAGCATTTATTTACCATATAAAAATCATTTTATTAATTAATGAACTATTTGACAGACAGTATTGGGCACAGATATTCTGTCATTATAAAACATTTTGACTAATTTTTATTGTAAGATATTTATAGTATGTTAATTATGCATTATTGTTGTATTATGCTTCCACTGCACAATAATTATTTTCATTTTGCAGTATTCTATATATGTATTTATTTTTAAGCGTCCTACTTTAATTGTTGATAATCACCCTACCACAGTGTACAATTGCACGGTTAAAGAGAGCAACTCTTACGTAAAAGAGAAAGAAAGAAATAGCGAAGAGCGGTTGATGACTTATAAACAAATAATAACTTATGTTTAGATGTCTTCGCGGACGCGGATACCGCGGATATCCGCATCAAAATGGGTATCTGCGGACATATATATTTCTTTTCTGTGCAGATAGCGGATAAAGTTGTGGATATGGTTTCCTACATTTGCATTTGAAGACCTTGGATAAGTACATAGATCGTTCACTAATTTCTAATTTGTATCTGCACGGTTTATATTGCATTTTATTTAGCGTAGTTGGTGTTTGACCACGCAACGTAATAAATGTACTGTATAACGTATTGTTTCTTTTGAATTAGAAAAACTACACACTATTTAAAATGCGTTTAAAATTATTTTCGAAATCATGACTATTATAGAATATGTGAGTCGTATATATTTGCTTCCTCATTATCTGCGGATGCGGATGCGGGTGAGGATAGAGATTCTGCGGATGCGGTACGGATGCGATATTTTATATCCGCGCAGGCCTCTACTTATATTTCCATATCATATCTGAACATAAAGAGACGCAGTATGTCTATTGAGGTTTTGCAGGGTTTATTTTGTACGTGCAAGTTTAACTTATACCAGATTTTACGCAATATAACTTATGTGGCCTTTACAAGCCGCCACAATACCAAAATAACATCAGGAATTTTCAATACATTTGTACACAAGGCTCATATGTATTTGATTAAAGTAAAACCATTACATTACTGAAAAAAAAAGCATGTCTCATTCGAAAGACAAATACATAGATTTTTTTAAAGAAATAATTTTAATGGGTAAAGTTAATTTTATTGTATTTTATTTTTTACTTTTTTATTTTTAGTTTCGCCTTTGTGTAGGAGTTAAAAAATAAAAAAAGAAAACAGCAGTTACTTGATTGTTTTTTCTTTTTCTTTTTTTTTCTTCTCAGAGAAAACAAATGTTCAATTCAACGAGTTTCCTCAGCTGGCTACACATATTCAATTCATGTTCTGTGGTTGATACGTTGCGTAACAAGTTTTGGAAATACCAATACAAAAGAAATGGAAACGCATTCCACAAGTTAACCAAGAGGCATAGCAGAGGCAGCACTTACGTGACAGCATATTGAGCTACTGGTAAATAATACCATTTGGAATTAACACAATAGACAGGAAATGGCATAAAATGGTGCTCCTTGTTTTGTCTACATCATGAAGTCAATCGGACAGCGTGACGCTGGTGCGTCAAGGGCTAAGGATTAAGGTTTCCAACTGACAACTCTTTTATACCCCAATCGTCTACCACAAAAAGTAGTAAAGTACTAATTGTTAGAAGATTACTATCCTGTAAATTACAATGGACTACTAGAAGTTTGATCAATCTACTCTGATCCGCAAGGGCGTGTTTCCACGGGATATCCTCATGACTAGATTTTTCAATGTTGATAACAAGAAAATATCACTTCTAACTAGCAGGATGGCTTATTAGGCTATTGGACTAAGAAAGAACCTGGTCAAGTGTTGAGACTTGATTCGATATGGTTCGGAGACTTGGACATTAAGGAAAAAAAGGGAAGAAATGTGTAGAGAGCTTCGAAATGTGGTGTTGGAGGAAGATGGAGAAGATAAAACGGAAGAGGTCAATTGGATTGGACATATCTTGCGAAGAAATAATCTTCTTCGTGATGCCACAGAGGGATAGATGGAAGGAAAGCAAGGACTAGGAAGAATAACACAACTCATCAATGGTTTGAAAAAAAAAAAAAATTGGGAGTTGAAAGAGAAAGCTGTTAATGATTCTGATCTTGTTAATGATCTGTCCTCCAATCTTGAAATCTCTAATTCTGATAAATGGTTCTTCCATTAAACATTCAGTGTAAATCATGAATAATTGGGTATCTAATAAATAAAAAAAATTACGTTACTAGCAGACCATTCATCACAAAAAATCATTAATTACAATTGCACATGATAGTAAGGCATTTTTTTGAATGTAAATTGGTAACTTAGGTTTCACTACTACATTTATCGGAAGACGAAATTATCTTTTTATTTCGTCAAAGGATATACTGGGCTGGCATATTTAAAACATGCAAGCACATGTGAATTATGTGCAGATCATGCAAGATCATGTGCACCAGATTCACTTAATACAGATTCACATATCTGCACTTGCACTATTGTCTTTAGTTTCTGCAATAACTATTATTATTTAACTGCAATAACTTGCTCACATTTCTTGCATTTATTTCATGTATCAGAGTGAAGCTTAACTTTAATTTACGTCAGCTGCAATTTTTAAATTTGTTGGAACCGACAGATTTTTCTTCTTTTTTTTTAGTCTAAAAGGAGATTAATACATTTATTTCATTGGTCTTTATTAGAAAATGAAAGAAAGAAAGGAAAAGAATACTAAAGCGAAACAGACATAATTAATTTTTATGAAATTGAAGTAAACTTTCCAAATGAATTTCAGCACCAGGGCCGGCCTTAGGTCGTGCGCGGCTCGATTGGGAACATTTTGCGGGGCCCCAGGTTTACAACTAACTTGCACCAAGATTTGTAGAACCAATATAACTTCCTGCTGGTCTAGTGGTTATACCCATTTCCCTTTATAACATTTTTCCATCTGCAAAATGTTCTGCTGAAAACGCTCACCCTGTTCATTGCTTATAGCAGCTAATTTTTCAGAGAAATAACACAAATAGAAATGCAGACAGTGAATGCATTTTAAAATACATATTTCATCCTTGGCCTCGCAATTTTTTAAGAAGGTTCTGTACCATTTTCATCTCTTACAAGTAAACCTATCGTTGTCGAAATCTAGTTTCTTGATCAAACTTGGCAGTGTGAAATATCAAGAAACGAGCGTAAGCAAAATTTAAATGCTTTCGCTATAAAGACGTCCGCAGTGGCCAAAAACCTGATTGATCAGAATAAGCCATAACAATGTGTTTCAAGTTTGACAATTTCATTTTATTTGTAAAACGAGTAAAGGAATGAAAAACAAAAACACATGAACCGACACTGAGAGGAAGTAGACATCTATTTGAGGGTATGCTTACCATGGCCATCATCTTGAAGTCGGCCATATTGTATCTCGCTCGACTTTTTTTTTTTTTAAACTGGAAGAGGGTCATATAATATATCAAATTGGGCTACAATTTTACGAGAAATACTATGGTGAAGTCTATGTTCCCATGAGTTTATATTTGTAAGACAATGAAATGCACATTGATATAAATTCGTTGGTTCAAAGATTTCTTAACAGCTGTATCTTTTTGAAAAGAATTCAAGTCAGCAAGACCTAATGTATGCTAGTGAAAACATCGTAAGAAGCTACTTATGAAAGATACTATCAGCTTGAAATCGTTATCAACTGCAGACCAAATGAAATGGCCATGAGACGATCACAAACCTTAAGGAACTGATGAAAGATGGATGACATATTTTCCATTGGATTATTTGTGTTAGAAGACAAACCTTCATAAGCAGCCACCTATTAAGTACGCACTAGTATACATTCCGTTTTCCTGACTTCATTTTAAAAAATACATCCACGGGATTTTTCGCAGGAGAGGGCAAAGTTTGTCCTCTGATTTTTTATTTTTAATATACTTATAATGATTGAAAGAATATGCAAGGGAGTCGTACTGAGGCTAATTTATTTGATACCATCTCGGTATTCATGGTAGTATCACATGACAATCAGTAAGAACGCCAGGAACTTTTACTTAGTGGGGTGTTCAAAATAAAAGAGGGTGTGCACCCAGAATAATGATATGCATTTTTACCCGAAGACAAAGAAAAGTATTTTTACGCCCAGGGGGGTTGTGTAAGGAAATTTGGGGGAGTGTTAGGGATATTGGGGTGTGCAGAATACTCCCTGGACATAATATCTATTTTTACAACAGAAGTTGTAAACTTAAAAAAAAATAAAGAAAATACTACAGCATTAAATTCAGAAAATATTTACTTGTGCCCGGAAACTTAATACAAACTATTCATTTATTTGTTAGGGAGAGGCCATACCCTCCCTTGTAGAGTCCATGGATGTACCTGTATTGCAATATGTTGTGTGTAGATACTTGACAACCGAGAGTACCAGAGCCATCTTAACGGTGCTATAGCCACTTGGTTGCTTGCCCGCAAGTAGAATGGCATGTATTAATTACATGTATTAGGAGCAAAATTTAGTCATAGGGACCACAACACACTTGTTTGCTTTAGGGCCTAATATGCTGTTAAAACGGCACTGGAGAGTAAATTAGACTCAAGAGTGAACAGTAGAGTAGACGGCACTAGCACGGGGCCCCCTCAGGCGCGGGGCCCGATTGGGAGAAATCGGTCCAATTGGCTTAAGGCCGGCCCTGTTCAGCACGTTAATTTTTATAATGCTTTTAACACCAAGAAATATGCATAGCCGATCTCTAGTCATTACGTACAAAACCCAACAAAACGGTGATCGCACTTTCGAAAGATTGCTACCAATGGAAAACTTATAGAAAAAAATAGTCTCAATCTACTTACTCATTCTACTTACGTCAGAATTGATTAGCTAACTATTAATATCTCAAAAAAGCAATTTCTGTAGAGTGTATTCCGATTTGATTTCTACATTTTAATTTCATTTTTCTAGACTTCTAAACTATGCTATACATAAGTGTCGGAAGTCTCATAGAAAAAAATATGTCAGTCCGTCCGTCTGTCTGTCGACAGGTATCCGAACATAAAAGGTAAGAGATATCAAACAGAGATGGAGTGGGTCAGTGGGTCAAGTGGGTCAAGTTTTCTGAGTGGGTCAGTGGATCAACAGCATGTGACCCACTGTGACCCACCACCCACCGTGACCCACTGCGACCCACCACCCACCATGACCCACTGCGACCCACTACCCACCGTGACCCTCTGCGACCCACCACAAACCATGACCCACTGCGACCCACCGACTCATTATGATCTACCGACCCTCTCTGCTCACTGCATTGTAGACAGTATCTTCTGAAGACTGGTCAATTTGTCTTCATTTTACTTTCAAGACCTTCCTTTCCCACTTGTTTCTGTCTACTTACCTGAGGTGAGTATATCTAACCAAGTGAAAAAAGAACTTCAGGACTTTTCGATATTGATATTTTTAATTGTAATAATAGCAATAGGACTTCTACTACTACTTGGCTTTCGAGATCTGTGAGTATTTAGAGAAGCTAACTACTGGAAAAAATACATTTTTGAATCACTGTAATATATAAATTATTATATAAAAAATTGAATGTAACTATGTGTGCCTGATCATCACGGTCAAATTGCAAAGTCAAATGAAATTACTTTTGGTATATAGTTAGGCCTTAATTCAAACTGGGATGTTATATTGCTTTTATTATAATGCATAATATCCTAAGGAGATAGAGAGGATCCGAATTTTTGCGGGGAAAAAAATGAGTGTCTCCCAAACCGTTAAACTTATGGAGCTGAAATTCAGTGTATTAACTCTTTATTGAAAATAAACAGAATGTGTCCTAGCATTTTTTAAAATTCTCCTTTATGTGTGTGTGGGGGAGGGGGCACTTTCTATATATGGAAAATTGGTAGTGAGTTGGTTTGTAAAAATGATCGAAAACGACCGATGTTATTTAATAAAAAAAATACAGTGCTTGGCTTCATATATCCATTGCTTTCTACTATAATAATTGCTGAAGCTTATGTTTATTATATGGAGCGCTTACAGCACAGGGCAATCAACCCAAAAACTTGTGACTAAAATAGGCATAAAATTTGTACCGTAAGCTTAATTACACGGAAATTTTAAGTTTGGATTTTAGGCATAATTATATTGAAAATTTTACACTTTTTACCCTTTACGTTGGTCTACTTACCTTGATTTGGAACTTTCAAATTCCATCCTTTTTTCCACTGAAAAGTATTGATAATTGAACAAGGAAATAATAATTTAATTTAAATTCATCGTAATTTGGCACATGGCAAACAGCAGTGTGGTAAGTGAAGGGGAAGAAGGAGGGAAATTCCCATTCACCTCTGAACACTCCAGGAACCTCGTTCCCTTTCGCTTTCTAGACGGGGAAGGGAACTTGGTAATGGCATCACAGCTGCATGTGTAATTACAAAAATTAAATTTATAAACAAATAAGAAATCATCAGTTTATCAGGCTTTAATTGATAATTTATTCACAAGATTCCCTATCGAAGGTGTGGTAGATGAAGTATCTGTTCTCCGAGTCGACATTGCCAACTAACATGGTCGATGTGGAAGAGATGTTGTATGGTGATAGAGAGATTATACTTCTTGCTGAGTATTTCAAAACTGACGAAGAAAAATCGTTATCAGACTTAAGTCTAACAAGCAGATTGTCGATGAGGAGTTGCAGAAATCGGGTAGAAGTATTATCAATTTCCACGAAACAGTGCGAACGGGGATTTCCCCTTATGAATTTACAGATGACTGATATTAGAAATAGACTAAGTGCTCAAAGATTGTCTAACTTGTTGTTCATCAATGTTAATGGCCACCGCTAGACAAGCTCAAAATAGATGAGCTAGTTATTTCTTGGCTGAAGGATGGACATCATTCCGCTGCGGATGATTTACCACGAAAAAGTTCTGGAGGCCAACAGGAAATAAACCCGATTTCAGGTTTGTTTTAAGGTGGAAAATTACGAGTTATGAAAACTCGTAATTTTAAGAGTTATGAAAATGTATACTTGTATTACTAATGGAGTATTTGTGTTATTCAATTTTGTACCTAATTTTTAATAAGTCTCTTCTTTGCTTTAGGTAAACCACTTTGAATAAATATTCATAATAATTGCAATTATGTATATTTGTAACTTAAATTTAATGTGGTGTTTGTGGTGTTTTAGTGACTACGCAAATTACAATTATGAGCATACTTGATGGAGATGCTCTCACATAGGGTACTCGAGCATCTTTATAAACTATGATAAACTGATTTTTCAAGTTTTTTGTGAGAAAAATACTGTGAACTGAGAAACCATAACCTTTTCCTATTGTACAGGGGTATTTTCCTGCGAATAGAAGTTTCTTTTGGAATGCATTCAGAAATTAACACTTGAAAGAATACTCTCTTAGTACAAGTATATTTTAGGCACACACGAATTTCCCCCCACCTCGAACTGTTTCAATTTCCTCACTGACAAACATTTTACCATTTTATATCATAAAGGTCTGATCCACCGTTATTCTAACAGAGTGGTGCTTGAGCGATTGACTAGAAATTCAAACTCCGATTAGTGACAATTTCACAGTCTTGTTTTATTAAAAGTGTAATCTCTTTAGTCAGTACAGAAGAGGCCGTGGATCGTGTTCAGAGTTGATGACGATAGATTTTGGTTAGTCAGAATAGGTCACAGTGGATGAGTGGTTCATGGTGGGTGGTGGGTCACGGTGGGTCACAGTGGGTCACCGTGGGTGGTGGGTCATGGTGGGTCACCGTGGGTGGTGGGTCAGAGTGGTCACCGTGGGTGGTGGGTCAGTGGGTCGTGGGTCACGGTAGGTGTGGGTCAATGGGTCGTGGGTCAACTTTTCATTGACCCACGCCAACTCTCGAAAAGGGTTATTTTGCAGTCGATTCAGTGTCTCAAGTCAACACATCATCACCCGTGACATTATACCGAAACAGGAAGTAATTAAAATTTACTAGTAATTCTAGTCTCAACGCAAGTTTTTATAGATCAAAAAAGACGGTAAAAGACATCGAGAAACGGTTCTTTTCAATCAACTTAGAGTCTCAAGAATAGATTCCATTTCCTCCACTAACCCTCTATTCGAACCTGAAACATTAGAAATCGACCATTTCCAGTTTCAAGGTTTATCGCCATAGAACAAAAACGGTACACAGAGGGAAAGAAATGTATGTGGTGTACACAGAAACGTAGGTTACATGCGTAAATCCTGTAGTTTTTGATTTGAAGTATGAATATATATAAATATATAACTGAAAACGTATAACGTATATCCTGCAGCAAACGTATAACTGAAAATGTATGTTGTATACTATTGTCCGTATAAGTTTTCCATCTTTACGTACTTTCCGTATGACTTTTTATAAGTAGTAAGGATCATATACGATTTTGTATAGATGGACGTATATAACATATAGCTGACGATGCAACGTACGTATATAATATGACGTAACGTAATATGACGCTGCAGTTGTATGACCTAACATCTAAGCGGGAGAAAGGCAGTATTAATACCTATATAGCATACAGATAATTTATGCTCCATATAGATTTCCGTAATAAATATGTGGAATCTGTATATTTGTAAATATACCGCTGTCCATTTTTTTTTTTTTTTTTTAAGTTTCCACTTTCCCCTGCCTTTGCCATTTCATATGGTCTTATTAAATGGCAGACGCTATTGCCTCTTACTCGTATTCTCTCTCTACTACTTTAAAAAAAAATATTTTCGTATGATTTCTCTCCTATTTTTATGATTGGCCTCAGTTAGGGTGAGGCGAGGCTTACCTTTTATTGACATGATACCTTAAACAAAATTTAAATCATGACCTATTCTTTATCTTTTTCTTTCTTTTTTCTTATTGTTTTTATTTCCTTTTTTTGAAAAAAAATTGAAAAGATACACAAAGCCACCCCCCCCCCCACACACACGCACATACATACATATACATGAGCAGAAAACACCTTGCATAACCTCTAAAAGTATAAGATGAAAAGAGAAAAGAAATAATTTATAACAAGTATTACGAGGGTCTTTTTTTCTTTAAATAGTTATCTCCCCTGTGTGAATTTATTTCTTGATGTTATTTATACCTGTTTTTCCCACTGAAAAAGAAAGTTCTCTGAAAGGAAATCGGACTTCCAGATTTCCAATTTTTCGTTAGTTGTTAGTTCTGGAAATGAACATAAGAATTGTTTTGGTCTATCTGAATTTCTCTCACCAGCTTTGTAGTCTTCTTATTTTCTCTCTTCTTCTCTTAAAACACTTGTTATATTTTAAAATTCTGCCACCACTAGCAAAACACTAAACAAGGCACTATACACTAACACAAAGAAAGAACGTGAGGTTTTAAGTTCTGGATTTGTCACCAAAACTTTTTTTTTTTATCTCTTTGATTTGATTAGTTTTATATTTTCTTCTAATTCTTTATTTTTTTATATTTACAATGTAGGGTGTGGGTCTTGTTAATTTCTTCTTTCATCGTTTTTTTTTTTCCTTCCACAAGTTTCTTGATACATGTCTTGCAACAAATTGTATTTTTTTCTAATTGCATTTTATCGTTTATAATAGTTTGTATATTGTTCTTTTTTAATTGGTCTCTTATTCCTCTTATTTTGTTATTTATTATATAATTATTGCAATTCCAAAAGACATGTTCTGGTGTTTGTACTTCAATACATGTACATTTATCGTCGTTAATTATATTAAGTCTTCTCCGATGAGATTTATACGGTCCATGTCCAGAGATGTAGTCTATTAATTCACTGCTTATTGTCCCCATTTCTTCTCTTATTTTTAAGTTCGGGATAATGGTTCTTGTTCTTTGTCCCTTTATCGAATCCCCCCATTCATCTTCCCACTTCCGTTTAATCAGTTTGTTAATATCGCCTTCGGTGCTTGGCAGTTCTCCCGTAATTTCCAATATCTTGGTTCTCTCATTATTCTTTAGCCACGTCTTAATACATCTTCTATATCTGAAGGTGTATGGGTTCTTCATTGGCCAAAAGTTGTATTGTTTTTGCAGAAATAGTTTTTATGATACCATGGGTTCTAATTAGCATTAATCACTGTACTCTTATTACTTTTTGCCTTAGGTTTTTGTTTAGGAACAGTCTAGACCCCAGATTCCGGCACAATATTGTGCAATAGCCATTAGAATAGCTTTATTACACGATTTTAAAAAAATTTCTGTCAATTCTAAATTCTTTTATAGCGGCTGTTAAGAGTTTGTCGGCTATTTTTTTCGTCTTCTCTGTTGTTTCAGTTATATGTTTTTCGTAGTTTAGCCATTTGTCTAGCCATACACCTAAATATTTGAATTCATTCACAATTCCTATTTTAGTGTTCCTAATTTTGATTATAGGTTCTCTCTGTACAGTTTGGCCAAATACTGTAATTTTCGTTTTATTAACCGATAGAGTTAATTTATCTTCTATATACCATCTTTCAAGATTTTCTAATATTATATTTTCTTTTTGCTCAATTTGTCTTCTTGAGGATGCTGTCATCACAATTGCCAAATCTCCGCATATCCAAATATCCAACTACGCCTAATGTTTCATTTAGATTGTTCAGTTTTCTTAAGCACGGTTGGAAAGTAATGTCCCACATTGTAGGTCCGCATATTGAACCCTGTGGGCATCCTTTGGTGCTTATTGTTGTTATATCTTTTCCTGAAGATGTTAATGTAATCGTTCTGTCAGTACAGTAATCCAGCATGATTTTGTAAAGAGCTATACTAATTTTTAGTTTTTATGAGTTCTTTAAAAAGTGCGGGCCACCATAGATTGTCAAAAGCACCACTAATGTCGGCATAAATAACAACTTGGTACTTTTCCAGTTTACCTTCTTCTATGATGTCAATTAATCTTTTTACAGCTGTTTCGGTGCTTTTTCCTTTTCTGAAACGATATTGCAATTTGCTATTATTTAAAATTCTGTTTTTGTTTATTCTGTCCACAATAGTTCGTTCGAAAAGTTTACTTTTTACATTTAATAAGCAGATAGGTCGATAAGATTTAGGATCGCCATTTTTCTTGTCATCTGGCTTTTTGAATATGATTAAATTTGCTTGTTTCCACCTTTTTGGAATTCGTCCGTTTTTAAAACATAAGTTGAAAAGTTTTGCTAAGTATGGTGCCCATTTGTCAGCATTATGTTTAAAAGTTTCCGATTTTATATCCTGTGGTAATAGAGATTTTATTAGATAGTCTATTGTTTCTTCCCAATTATTTGTGTATGTACCATTTCTTCTTTTTAGAGTTAAGAGGGTGGTAGGTGTTTTAACTTTATTACTTATAATTTTGTAGGGTTCACCATAGGGATCTAGATGTAAATTAGTTTCAATGTATGTTTTCCAGCTATTTTTCTTTGATTCTATTATTTTGCTTTCATATTTTTGTTTGAACTCTCTATATTTGTTTAATCTGTTTTGTTTTAGATTATTTTCTGTTGTATGTTGATAAAGTTTCTTAGTTTTACGTGTTTTTCTTTTCAGGTCTTGTAGTTTATTGGTCCAGAATGTATCTGTTTTAGTGTGTAATCTTTTATTTTTTCTTGAGTTTTTTAATTGCTAATTTTATTGCATCATCTGTTTTCTGGGCTAATTCATCTAAGTTGTTCTCTTCTTCTGTGGTAGATTTATTGCTTGCCAGAACTTTGTCCAATTTATCTTCTCTGGGTTATATATATATATATATTAATGTTTCGTCTGAAAATTGATACGGGGTTGATTTTTCAAACAAATCGAAAGGGTAAGTTATCAACCAAACCTATCAGTGAAGATACCTTCAGTGGTTTAGATACCTAACCAACTTCTTAATACGGAGAAGTTATATTACATATCTTAACAAATGGGTTTTTTGGGTTTCCTAAATTCGAATTGGTAACCAAGAAAACACTATCATGTACTGTACAAAGAAACAGACACAACACCATTTTTATTTGGTTATAAAATAAAAGTACACTTGTTCGAGAAACACTTTACCGTGAACTTCAGACAATCTAAACAGAAGAGTTAATATGAGTTAAGTTTTCAAAATTAAAAGAATTAGTCGCAATTCTGGATATGATTAGTGCTGAATTTAGAAGCTCCCCTAGGCACTTTTGCTAACGGCGCCCCCAATAATTACGTGTTTCTCCACCCCTTTAATAAAACTTAACTAAATGATGTTTAATTATTGAATTAACAATTTATTACAGTTAAATACCACTCACTAGATGCTACAGCTACAACTACGTAACAAAAAATAACAAATGGAAAATATGTTCTGAATTATTTTTAGATCTCTTACACTGTTACGTATTTATTACTGCATAGATTCGAAGTGCACGGCCCTTCTATCAAATGTAAAAATTTACTATTTTCTCTTGATTTTTTTTTTTTTTTTTTTTACTTTTCCACATGAAAATATCTTAGGCCTACACACATCTTCGCACGAAAAAAATCATTTCCCATTAGGCCGACTAGGCCCGTGCCTAGAGTGCAAAATTTTTTGAAGGGCGTAAAATTTTGCGCTCTAGGCACGGCCTAGTCGGCCTAATGGGAAATGCGGCACTGGATATGATGTTACTTTTACAAAGTAACAAAAGTTCATTATTCACCCAATTCGTTGTTTCTATACCGTTATATCAATAGGTTTAAGTGTTACTACGTTTAAAACAGAAACTTGGGAATAGCGTCGTAATTTCCTCTTCCTCGATTTTTTTAACAATCTCTATAAGTGTAATAGGTGTAGCCTATACTTTTTCAACCTACACCTTCACGTAAAATGAATCTTTAGTTTTAAAAGCATGTTAGTAATTCCCTCCTATATGGTTATTGTAAACGTGTTTTTAGCGTAAGAGACTGAGGTTCGATATCCGGTGGAGACTCATGTTCGAATCCCACATACACAGTAAAAACTTTTTACAAATTGTTTCATTTACGCAACCTTCTAGAAAGTTCTACAGAGTTCTTCATTTCCTGAAAATTTTCAAAAGGTTCTACTGACACCGAGTTCTAAGAGTTTCCACAATCATCTGAGAAGTTCTACAGAGTTATTACCTTTTTTAAAAAAAAAAAAATGTAGAAAATTCTACAGAGTTCTATTCTTTCTATTCGACTAAACTTTGACTTAAATGCCATCGAGTTTGTCATCAATCAGCTTAGTAACCCCGAAAACTATGGATTCGACACTGACCTCGGTTACTTGGAAATTTTATTTTTCACCCGTGCCCCCTCTCCCTTTAGATGAGGCTGACTTTAGACTTAAATATCATCAGAAGTATCATTATTCATCTCAGCAACCCCGAAAAGTATGATTCGATGCTAATATCGGTCGTTTTCGATTATTTTTACATGTCACACCTTCCCACCTCCAGCCCTAAGACTGTTAGGTGTGTCTTACCTCCACAGTGCTTTTTTTTTTTTTTTTTTTTTTTTAAGATTGTAAGTTATTGCCCATGTGCAAGAAGTTTGGTTGAAATTGTTTCAGGTATTCCAGAGTTATACTAGAGGCAGGCATTCCGAGTTATACTGGAACATACATGCACACATACGTACATACATCGATTTATATGATATGTGTATATATAGATTATATGAACATGTAAATCGATATCAAAACGGGCTCTCCATATCTTTAGTAAGAATAGCTTCAGTGTTGGAGATTCATATTACAGCTTTATCTTTACAAGTAAATGAAAATAGAAAGTTCTATTCTTTCAATAGAAGGGATGTTACGTTTTGTAAGTAATAATTGAATGTACAATTTTACCATTTACGCGTATACCTACACAGGCCGGTAGCCATTTCAAAAATGTAGGGGGGGGGCGGTAAAAGTTAGAGGACTCCCATCCAACCATATTCTAGTTCATCACTATATTATAGTTCATTTGCAAGCATATCGTGAAAATTTTAGGGGATAAGTAAAAATTTAGAGAGCCGGCCCCCTTAGACCCCCTTGGATACGGGCCTCTATCTACATTAATGTTCACACAGGAAAGTGCCATATGTATCATAGTAGTAGTAGTTGCCATTACATTCTTTATTTTGTGTTTCAATTTTTTAAATAGGCACCATCGTCTTGATAATGTATAATAAAACCAATATCATATTGCCCAATTGTTACCCTTGTTCCCGGTACTTGTCGAGCGAATAAGAGGTTTCTGTTTTTTTTTTTTTTTTGGGGGGGGGTAGAGTTGTAAGAATAAAGATGTAAATATTTTTACCAGAAGCACAACAAATTCATTTTATCCCATTATCTTCTAATGACAATGTAAGATCTGTAATAGTTTTTTTTTTCTTTCCTTAATATGCTATTTTCCTCGATTTGCCAATTTTAACATTGTTAACTAGGCAGTCACTATAATTTGAACACCTTAATTTCACAGGAAAAGCATTATTAAACTATACTAGCTGTACCTGCGCTCTCTACACAGTCCACCATTTACATATGAGCATGAATCTCCTTGTCATTCCTCACAACATCTGTACATGCCCCTTTAAAGACAGAAGTGAAAGATGTCTTGATAAAAGTCGGCAAGGGCTGATGAAGGGGAGATTTTTTCGTTTATTTTTTCAATATCTCGCAGCGTTTGCATGATTTGAGCTTACTTGCGGTTGGAGTTTCTAATTCGTGTATGATCAGAGTTTTCTTTCTTCTTGCATGCAGTATGTAATAATCAAATACATTACAAAAATAACTAAATATAATATCAGTGATATAAGGTGTTCATTCGGAAACAATAAAGATTCATCTTAAGCTGGAGAAATGGTTATCCTTCGTTTCTCGTTTTCATTATAATTTGGCCATATAAAACAACGCCTGAGAGATATGCAACCCCTGCATGCAACTATATTCTGTTGGAATGCATAACTCGTAGGATATGGTACATTGTTAAAATTTCCACACTTCAGTGTACCTCTAAAATGTAATAAAGAAATAACGGCCATGTTTTCTAAATATTCAATTAGAATGGACAATTTATACAAAATTTGAAATTGACCAGTGAAAACCGCACGTTTCTAGCAGTTATGGTGTTCGAGATTTCATTGTCGAAAAGATTGGGGACGAACATATAAACCTATCATTTTAATATGTAGACTAGCTGAACCTGCGCTCTCTACACAGCGCATCATTCGCATATGAGCAAAAATCTCCTTCTCATTTCTCACAATATATGTACATGTCCCTTTACAGACACAAGTGAAAGACGTCTTGATTTTTAAAAAAAATCGGCAAGGGGTACCATAAAGGGGAGATTTTTTCGATTATTTTTTCTCAATATCTCGCACCGTTTGCAAGATTTAAGCCTACTTCCGGTTGCAGTTTCTAATTCATATATGATCAGTGTTTTCTTTCTTCTTGCATGCAGTATGTAATAAGCAAACACATTACATATACAATTAATTATAATGTCAGTTATATATGGTGTTCATTGGGCAAAACACCCAAAAAAAATAAAGATTTATCTTAAGACTCGAGAAATGGTTATCCTTCCTTTTTCACTATTATTTGGCCATGGAACAAACGCCTGAAACATATACAACCCCAATATACAACATTGTGGTGTTTTTATAACGCATAGGATTTGATGCTTTAAAAAAAAAATCAACGCTTCCAGTGTACCCTAAAAAAATATAATAAACAAATAATGGCCATGTTTTTTTTAATATTCAATTAGAACTGGACAATCTACGCAAAATTTCCAATCGATCAGTGAAAACGTCATCTTTCTAGAGCCTGTAGTTTCCGAGATCTCATTGTCGAAAGGAATCGGCCACAAACATATAAACATAGTTTAAAAGAACTCGGAAGATGGAAGCACAATTCACATGCATTGATTTTAGAGGTTTATTAAAATACAAAAGCTTTGAACAATAATTTTATATCATATACTTTATGAAAAAGATATAGTTAACTAATTTAGACTATTTAAAGTACAAATACTTAAAATGTTTGTCTCTGTTAAACGTGAAATCACACATAGCCGTAAATGAAAGATTTGAAAGCCAAAGTTATAGGTTGGAGTGGAGCTAAGGCGCTTTTAATTGCTATTGTAGCATTTTAATAGATAGATTAGCTGAGCCTGCGCAATGTACACAGAGCATCATTCGCATATGAGTATGAATCTTCTTGTCATACCTCACAACATATGTACATGTTCCTTTACAGACACAAGTGAAAGACGCCTTGATAAAAGTCGGCAAGGGCTGAAGAAGGGGAGATTTTTTTCGATTATTTTTTCAATATCTCGCAGTGTTTGCATGCGGTTGTTGTTTCTAATTCATGTATGATCAGAGTTTTCTTTGGACTGGACAATCTACACAAAATTTGGAGTCGACCAGTGAAAACGGCACGTTTCTAGCACTTGTGGTTTTCGAGATCTCATTGTCGAAAGGATTGGAGACAAACATATAAACCTAGCATTTTAATATATAGATGTAACCATGTCCTCTTCGCTAGTTGACCACTTATAGATCTATATGTTGGGTAATATTTGTGAAACAATGGAACTTACAAGGAAAGTTTCCTAACTTTAGAATGAATTTCGTAAAGTGGATTTATTTGAATCATTGTAGGTGTGACTTTTCGCAAAGTTATTGCTGTTAATGGCCATAAATAACGAAACTATGACAGAAGAAGCTCGCGAAGCGTGAACCCACATAACTTCTAAGAAAGATAAATCCAAGTGTTTTCAAACGCATGTAAATAATGAGCGAAAGCACTTTGGTGATGTAAATTACATACACAGGTTATTCACAAGCAATATTAACAATATAATAACTAGCGCCCAGATTTGAAAATATCTATCTATCTATCTATCTATCTATCTATATATATATATATATATATATATATATATATATATATATATATATATATATATATATATATACAGTGAAACCTGCCTTTAGCGGAATCGAGAGGGACTCGCAGAAATTTCCGTTAAAGTCAGGTTTCCGCTTAATGGAGGTAGACGCTGTCTTTTTTTTTTAATACATGCTTATAACGGACATACTGAGAAAATATTGTACGTACGTTGTACGTACCTTTTTCAATTACAATGCTTCTTTTTTCTACGAATTAATACACAAAAAGTTTAAAATTAATACAAAATATGCTATGAACATGCTTTCTTTATTTTTGCAGTAGTCAAGCAGAGTTTTCTGTATACATTGCTGCTTAGCTGTTCTACTTTCCGTACACACCTTAGCCTGAGAAACTACACTTAGTAAATCAGAGCCATTTTTTAGTAAGGAAAATTGTTGCAGTTCTTTTAAACTTCTGAGATCATCTTGATACGTCTTTATTCTACACTCTTTTTCGAACTCGGTACCGTATTCCTCTTCTTCTTCCACTTCGTCTTCTTCCGACTTTCCGTTTCATTCTTGATTAAGGTGAGGGGACTACGGACAAATTGTGGGGGTGAATATGAGTAGTGCTTGGGGAAGGTCAACAATGCCCAGAAAAATTTAACAAAAGAACGAAGAATTTATCGCAGACATGTAATGTATATATTTACCCTTTCACAGAATGTCAAAACATTTTCTAAACGCTGTAGTCTGGAACTCTGAATTTTCCGTTAAAGGTTTATTTTGCTTTCCGTTGTCCGCATAACACAGTTTCCGCTTAATGAAGGGACTTTTACACGTTTTGCACTCCAAAATTCATGGGACCGTGAAATATTTCCGTTTAAGACAGTTTTCCGTTTAATAAAGGGTCCGTTGAAGGCAGGTTTTACTGTATATATATATATATATATATATATATATATATATATATATATATATATATATATATATATATATATATATATATATATATATATATATATATATATTCGCATATTCCAATAATAATTTTGAAAGTTAGTGGATATTCTAAGAGTTGGCGCATATTTCTGCATTATTTGAAGTTGCAAATTGTTTTAATGTTTTTAATGTCCTGAATCAGAAATATCATGTGTATTGGATATTCCCTTTGAAATACTCTTCTCCACTATCGGAAAACAATACCGTCTATCAATTTCTTCGTGCACATCTTTCGCAACTATTGAAACAATTATCAATAAGCATCTGGAATCTCAACGTGCAACCATGAGTCACTCTAATTTGTTTTAATTTAAAAAGAAAAGAAAAAACTTCTGCTCCAAGTGAAAGTGGAAAAAATGAACAAAATTAGATAAAGTGCTTAATTCAAATCTAGAATTACGAAAGATCGAGTCAATTAACCTGTACATGTGCGAGATCAGTAAATCTTTGTTTGATGAATGTCTCGAACTTTTTGTGCAATTATACAAACATTCTCCAATCACGTTGGTTGCTGCTGAAAGGGCATTTTCGGGTCATAAACATATTGTAACAGATAATAGACGAAGTTTGACATCAGAAACCCTCAAAACATTTCTAGTGACTTGCTTTGGAAATTCATATAATAAACATTGTAAACAAATAAATCTGAAATAAAACAGTTTATCCTTAAATGTATGTTGTTTTATTTATAGTACATATTTTGTATCTTGTTAGTGTATATATTCGTGTATATTTTCAAGTTTCTTGGTGCATATAAATGTAGTTCCTAGTAATAAGTAAAGCAATATTACCAACTCCATATTAACTTTGTTATTAAATGTCACTACGTCAAGTTATATTCAGAATGCTTGCGAAACAGTGAACAAATTGTATTTACCTTACACTAATATCTTTATACAAATGAATTATGGTTTTCAAGACTTTTGAATGGCGAAGCCAATCGTTGAAATATAATTGGAGTTGATGGGATTTGAACTCTGGATACTATGAGTTCAAAAAAATCCAGCATGATTGTTCAACTTACTGATATTAGTGACTTTTCTGTTTACTCTCTATTTTTAACTCATTCTTTGATTACTTTCTTTAACACACTGAATCCCGGCGTGGAACTGTAATCTAGTTCTCTTGAAGGCTAAAAAGTGTGGTGAGAAACGGCTTGGCTAAAGGGTAATTTTGGATGATGATTGAACACGTACCAACTAACTGCACCAGTGGTGGTTGTGAGCCCATGTTAATAGCAAGCTCCGTCCTTCATAGCCTTGGATGCAAAACACAAAAACTGAAAATTCTAAAGCACTGAATGATAATTATATAAACTATGACGTCCCTTGATAATTACAAAGAAGTAAGGCAAGTTACAATATATAAACTACTACTTTGAAGAAGCGATTAATACGCTCCCTTGTTCCACCACACTTGCCAACAATATAATGTAAACACAACACTAGGACCCCCACAGGCCAGCCAAGAACTGCATTCTAATTTTTGCTACCATATTTATACTTCTTGATTTCTGGCATGTGCCTGTGGGAATACGGAAAATTTCGAAAAATTTCCATTAGTACAGTCAGGCGCAGGATTCGATTCCAGTACCTCCGTCCCTACTAGACAAAAACACTAGCCGCCACTATTTCGCTTTCGTTCATTTCTCGCGTTGGTATTATCAGTATATGAAAGGAACCATTATTGTGTAAAAAGAAGCAGAGTTTGCAACAGTTACAGTGCTCAAGGTCGTATCTTCAATTTCTTTAACCTCTTCGTCTATTCTGGTGATGGACGAGAGAGAAATGAGACTACTTCAGGAACGGCCCTGGGAAGCTTTATCTAATGTGTGCTTGTAAAGAGGAAACCGTGCCGCTCTATTGATCGACGAGCTGAGTTTGGACTTGGCGCGGCACCGTGCGGCCTGGTCGACAAGAACCCATACAGACACGCACACATAGACGCGAAGACACATATATCCACCATATCCACACTACGAGCGGTCGGACCAACACCCATTAATTACGAGTGCGGTCTGGTGTGAGAAGAAGCGAGCGGACCACAGCATCCCCTCGCTTCGGTCGACAACCAGGCTGCCTGCATCGCTTCTTTCAGCCGAGCGACGAGAAATACAAACAGACAACGACCCTTTGGGGCATTCTTCCGTGACTTTCCGAGTGTTTCGACAAGAAAGATGGTATGGGAACTTTTCACAGTGAAACTGTATTTTAATTGTATGTTGTTGTTTTTTTTTTTTTTTTTTTTTTTTTTTGTACAACCAAAAATTATACTTTAAATAATACAATAAATAAAGAACGGCGATTTATCTCATACTAAGAAGATCCTTACAAATATAATCAGATTAATAATCCTAAAGATAGTGTCCAAATAGATTCATCAACTGCATTTTTTCCTCTTAGTTAAAAACATGATTTCTGTTAACGTAATCCACAACGAGAGCATTGATTTTCTTTTTCTTTAATACTGCAGTGTTCATGATCACCAAACAGAGAACTAAGTTTAATTGAATTAGTCCCAGAAGCGACAGTCCTATTAGCGACAGGAAGTTATCTGTCCTATGAGCGACCGATTCTTTTACATTGAATGATGGAAGATGATATGATTCCATCTCGTAAAAATGTTTGCCTCTGGCGTTATTAACGCCCGAACAACCTTGGTATGAAATATGTACACTCATGTCCAAAATTATTGTCGCATATCTATAACTGTCTTCTTGTAAGAATATAATTTGATAATGATTTTGCAGGGTACTTTTAATACTGATACTGTGTGTACAATCGGGAAATGTATATTTGTGGTAAATTTCATAGGAAAAGAATTATAAATACGAAAATTAGAATGAGTAAAACAAAATGTTGCTAATAGACAAGAAAGTTTTATTTTTGTTTTATTGTTCTTATTTACTGCTCTTTTGACATGAAATTTGCCACATACATCTCTCTGCCGATTATGTACACTCGTGTCCAAAATTATTGTCGCATGTCTATAAATGTGCTGTTGTAAGAATATGATTTGATAACGAATTCGCCCGGTATTTCTTATAATGTTAGTATGTGTATAATCGGCAAAGACATGTATGTGGAAAATTTCATTTCGAAAGTGCAGTAAATAAGAACAATAAAACGAAAATAAAACTTCTTGTCCATTTAGCAACATTTTGTTTTACTCATTCTAATTTTCGTATTTATAATTCTTTTCCCATGAAATTTACCACAAATATACATCTCCCGATTATACATATAATATCAGTATTAAAAGTACCCTGCAAAATCATTATCAAATTATATTCTTACAAGAAAACAGTTATAGATATGCGACAATCATTTTGGACATGAGTGTACATACTAACATTCTAAGAAATACCGGGCGAATTCGTTATCAAATTATATTCCTACAACAACACATTTATACACATGCGACAATAATTTTGGACATGAGTGTACATGCCAGTGATACTGCTCGCCATGAGTTCAAATAAAACTTATTTTAATTTTGAGTTAGATTTGATATAAAACATATATCAAATAACTTAACGAGACAACAGGGATATTTCCATGAAAAGTATATTCCTATGTAATTATTGAAAAACCAGTTGTAATATCACCTTTCTCCAAAAGCTTTGTTTTTTGTACTTAATTTGATTCAAATCTAATTGTTCACTAAGCACAGTAATATATTTTATTTTGAAAAACTTTAACGTGTAACAGTTTCGCCAACTATCTACTTTTTAGACTTCCTAAGACACTGTGAATAAAATAAATAAATAATGTCAATGATAAAAGACAGCTTTTGAGATCCCTTACATCTGATTGGCTATTCTCAACCAATCTCTTTAAACTACCTTCCTCTCTATTGTAAGCTACTAAAACGTAAACTAATTGCGTAATTTGCCTTCCTCCCTTGTTTTGACTTATACATACAAGCTTGTCGTGTGGCAGTCTGAAATAATCCCTTATAACTAGACGAACTGTCAAGTCCTGCGAGAGATTTGTAACTTGTGTAATAATTTCTTCGAATACACCGTGTTTTTAGATCTCTTTGATATCCTCAAATGATGAACACCTTTTTTCCATGGGCACCCGATGGGAAGGCAGGGGTCGCCCCCCTGGCTCACAAAAGTGTATACGTAATATAGCAAACCATTAAATACCATATATACCAGACGTGATACAGCAACCACGGAGATACCCCTCCCTAGAAATTTTTTTTCGGGCGCCCCTACCTCTTTGATTTATTTCTTATGCCATAAACATATTCAATCTAAACTTACGCTCCGTATCATTTTAACATGAAATTTTTAATTATATTGGAATCGTAGATAAAGGCGGAGCTACTCTAAATATTTAGTTAGTTGTCCCCTTGATAGAGTCAGTGTATTCATAGAAATTAATTCAAAAATATAATATTAGGAAAAACGTATAAAATATTCTTAATGTAATGAGAGCATTCTCACGTATTAAATCCAGGTAGAGCGAAATATTTCATAGTATATTTTGTTAGGTTCTAAATCACATTAGCATGAAACAAGTTAAAGAAGAGAAACCTCTTTCATTATCTTAGTATGAACGAATCGGTGACTCATAGAGCAGTTAACAGATCGAATCGGTCGCTCATAGGACAGTTAACAGTTCTTGTCGCTAATAGGACTGTCGCAAGTGGGAAGACACCGTTTAATTTACTCGTGATCTGAATTCTACGTAAATATCTGGTATTTCCGCAATCGCGGCCTCCACCATCGTTATTCTTACAAGTAGTATACGCATAAAGAAGTATGTTTATCACCGTTAGGATTTTGATTTGACTTTGGGTTTAGCAGCGTAGCTATATGAGACGTGGACCTTTCTGCAGCGAGGCTATATGAAAAGTAGACCTACAGGTTAGGATGAGATCTGAACCACATGAGCTCCCGCCGGGAATCAAAGTGTATCACCATTAGGACAAGAGACACAACACTAGATACAATTTAAGTTAACATTGTATTTGACTACAGATAGTCTACAGTATCCAAATAAATAAGAAAATTTTCCAGCAGGAGAGAAACTGTAAATTATTAAAACATATTTTTAGCGCCACTAAAGTTCATTTAATCAGAAGAAAGTTTTTAGTTTGACTCATTATGTATGTTTGTATGTATGTATCTTCGGAATTATATCGAAAATCACTGTTCATATTTTGATGCAAGGTTCCTACGTATATTTGAAACATTTTAATAATTAATTGTTTTAGTAAAAATCACATATTTCCTGCAACATCTGATGAAAAGACTTATTCTGAAATATACGGCAACCAGATGATCAACACAGTAAGTGGGTTGCATATAACCGAGGAGTTAAGAATCTTAAAAAAAAAAAAAAAAAGCATCTTTCTCGAAATGCTTTAACATTGTTTGGTAATGGATGTCATGATTGGAGATGATTGGCGATGTCATGATTGATTGTATACCTGTCTTGCTCGACTTTACCAAACTATTATCTACTTTGTTATGATTGGTCGCCCACTGCGAGGAACAATTTGAACTAGAAAGTGGAAAAATTAAACGAACTTAAAAAAAAAACTGACGGCCTTCAAAATCGCACTAAAAAGCAGAATATTTTAAAAGAAAAGTAACCGACTTCAAAACGCACTAAAAGACAGAAAATAAAAACTTGTTTAAAATGAATATAAACCAGCTTCAAGAAAGCATTAAAAACAGAAAAGAATAAAACGCTAAAAACCCAACGAAGCGGAATCAGTCTATTTTTTAAAAAATCACTAATAATTAGTGTTTGTAAAACTGGAGAAAATGCATGAAAAAATGTTAAAAGTTAAAGGTTAATTATAATCTGTTAAACGTTAAATACGCAGTGCGTATTATAAAGCCATATATATAATCTTGGGCAGTGATTTAAAGGAAATATCACAAAATCAAATAGTAATCATGTGAATTTGACGCAATAGAGAATTTGTATCAAATAGAAAATATAACTAAAACTATCTGCAGATGTCAAGAATTTCCCAGATCAAAGGAGTCATAAATGTATATATACAAAGCAATCCTCACATTGACCAAAAAGAAAGAGACAGGTAGTTTAAAGGTTAAGTTGTAATTATTAACTGCAACAAGTAATAACTACTTCTCCACAATCATAGGACTAACCACTCAATTTTACTCACAAGTAAACCTTACGTTTGGGTGAATCGAGTTGCTGACTGAGACACACATGAGAAAGTAGTACTAAATGTGGTCAGTATTTCAGTGAAGTTGTAGGTGCGAAGCTCCAGGGGTTTAGGAGATACAGCTACCAGAACATCACATGGAAGTACAGAATAGTCTTCATATAGTTGGAGGTAAAAGCCCTGTAAGACCTCTTGAAACGACAAAAGGTGAATAACAAATGTATGGGTACATATTAGGACTAGGGAGAAGTCATATAGTAAGGGTATACCTGACGGTGGCCATCTTGAAATCCGCCATTTTGAATTAATGTTAAGTTTTTATAATAGGAATAAGGTCATGTGATACATGAATTAAGGCGCAAATTTAATAAGAAGAACAATGGTGACGATAATTTTGATTTACGCGCAGTTGGTAAAAAGTTACAGGTAAATTAAATATTGTTACAGCATATGTATTAGTCCTTTACCCCACCTTGTAAATTTTGTGTTAATGATAATAATTAAATGAAAAGCAGGTGGATAAATATTAGGTCTATGGTAAGAATTGCCTTGATGGCGGTCATGTTCAAATGCGCCATTTTGAATCAGACAAAAGTTTTAAACAAAACGCATAACATTGACACCTTATCAATAGCAAATTTTACCATAAATCCAACGGTATAACCATTTTTGCTTTATCATTAACCAGCATTTGTTATCGCATAAACAAGTTGCTAATTTAAGGAAAAATGACCAAAGTGGAATTGAGTCATAATTGAACTTGGGTCTTTCTTCCAGAAAAGTCCTCAATTAGTACAATCAATATGTAGTTCAGAAAAGAGTGCATGAGGGGTAAAGGACTAATACATATGCTGCAACAATATTTAATTTCCCTGTAACTTTTTACCAATTGTACGTAAATCAAAATTAACGTCACCATTGTTCTTCTGATTAAATTTGCGTCTTAAATCATGTATCACATGACCCTATTCCTATTTTAAAAACTTAACCTTAATTCAAAATGGCGGATTTCAAGATGGCCGCCGTCAGGTATACCCTTACTATATGACTTCCCCCTAGTCCTAATATGTACCCATACATTTGTTATTCACCTTTTGTCGTTACAAGAGGTCTTACAGGGCTTTTACCTCCAACTGTATGAAGACTATTCTGTACTTCCATGTGATGTTCTGGTAGCTGTATCTCCTAAACCCCTGGAGCTTCGCACCTACAACTTCACTGAAATGCTGACCACATTTAGTACTACTTTCTCATGTGTGTCTCAGTCAGCAACTCGATTCACCCAAACGTAAGGTTTACTTGTCAGGATACAAATATTTCACTTGAAATGTTTATTCTTGGTACTAAATTAAGCTTTATGTACTTAAACACTCCATCTTTCACACAGTTCAGATCATCAGAGATCTCACTATAGAGAACATCTATGCTCAATCATCTTCAACTATATGCCCAACTTATTAACCAAGACTACAATATCACCGTTTTCGAACACATTACTAAAGATCGATATCCATTACACAACAACTTTTGATCCTTACTCTTCAACGATATATGTAGCTACCGGGAATTGTTTTTAAAGAGTTAAATGCGATACAAAGGAAATATGGTAATAAAAAAATTGCGATACATACATCTATGGTTATAATTTCATTACTAAACCGAAATATTTGATTATAAAAACAGTGCACCTAGATATTATTATCATTCTTGTATGACAGAACCGTTTTCTTCTAATCTCACATAAAGTTCAGTGATAAATACAACCTTCAAAAGCCAACGTTTGCCCTTAAATTTTTAATACACAACTCATCATGGATTATACACCATATTAAATAAAGCTTCTCCATGGACTTCTTACAAGCAATACTTCAGCTTACTTTTAGGAACTTAAATCACTAAGAAACTTGAAACTATACTCTATTTTCCGACTTTCTATATTTTCATAGTTCTTTCAAACTGCTAAGGGGATCATAGATGACATCTATTTGTTCCACAACATTGACCAAGAAATATATAGAAAAACAAAAATAATATTCGATTTAGAACGTTAAGAAATATGGAAAAACGAACTATCCAAATCGCATTTGCTTACAATATGAATTAGGAAGTGACGTGTAAAATTACTTTTTTTCTTTCTTCTTAAAAACGAAGGTTCACTTCGTGGAGATCCTAATTCCAATTCTCCGTTTCTACTACGGATTCGGCATTTCATAGGAAGGTATATATGGACAAAATAAAAGGCAATAATATTGGACTATTTTTAGAATGTCAAAAGTTCGTACACTTCTGTTCCTTAAGTATATTTGCCATTACTTTTCATTATCATATACAAATAATGCTTAATTTTTGTTTCATGCCAACGGAAAATAGTAAAATCATACTACTACTAGGTTACTGCCAATGATTTATTTTCTTTGGTGCCGTAAATGCGATTCAATACTTATAAATTGCTACACAAATTTAAGTTTGTTTAGCAACTTGCTGCGGAAAAAAAGGAAAAGACAGAAGTTTTGACAGGTACCAATCCTACATCTCAACATGTCAGAGATTATATATATATATATATATATATATATATATATATATATATATATATATATATATATATATATATAAGGGTGGATCCAAGGGGGGTGGTAAGGGGCTATAGCCCCACCCCTGGACGCTCAGGTTTACACTGGATAAAATGGGCTTCAATTCTGCTTTACACTGGATAAAATGGCAAATTATGGTTTAGCCTCTCCCTTGATCATATCCTGGATCCGCCACTGTATATATATATATGTCATCAAGGAGGAACAAGATTTAAGTTGAAGAAAAAATCCTGGTAAGACCAGGGAAGTAAATCTTTAAAGAACTCAACTTAAAGAGTTGTACTTTCCGAAGATTATTATGAACATAGTGATTTAAAATGTGCACGCTGATTAGTCGAAAGCGTATATGAAAGCAAGTTTAAAGTCGTAATTATGTAGTGGAGTATGTAGGAAATAAAAACATAGAAGTGCGTTATCAAATTATAAAAGGAAACCATCTAGGACTCTAGGACATCATATATATATATATATATATATATATATATATATATATATATATATATATATATATATATATATATATATATATATATATATATATATATATATATATATATATATATATATAACTACATAAGCTGACATAAATTAAAGGGGTACTTCCGGTTGACGTGGAAAGTTGAAATTTAGCTAGATTCTAGGTTTCTGGGACTAACCGATAGGAAAATTGCCAAAAGTGAATATTTTTAATTTTTTAGTGGTCTATAGGGGGATGAAGAAATCCCCATGTTATTTAAATAGGCGTTTTCTTGTGATACAAAATCTTATCTTTTAGGTAGTTGAAATCGAGAAAGAAATTTGAAATTCGGTAGAATTGTGGCTTTAAGAGGTGCGAGGGTCTGGGGGCAAAGTACCCAAATGGACAAAACCAGGAAGTATGAAGAGCAAATGCATGAAATTCACTGTTAATGCAAAGGCTGATACTTGTGAGATGCGAGGCCGTAGGCGAGCAAACTAGGGGTTCTAGGGACGGAGCCCCCAGCTAGCCAAAGGCTAATCTTAACTATAAAAGGAAACATAGTTTTCTCGAAATGTATGTCACTACTCTGCATTATTCATACGATTGTCACCATTTATACTGGGAAAAAAATTAAGAATTAAAATAAAAGTATTATTTTGCCTGTTGAATGAATGAATGGAAGAATTCGATAAGCAGACAGACGTGTGGATTTGCTAAGTTGCGTGAGAATTTTCGGAAACACACTTTCGAACAGAAATAGACATACGCCCATATAAATGCAAAAAAGCTACATAACTGCACTAGTTAAAACAAGTGTAAAGTAGCAAATGATGTTAGTGTAGTGGCGGAGCTAATGCCTTGTCAAAATTCTGCGAATTTTGAGCCGCACCCCACAAAAAAATTAGTCAATTTACAATTAGCTTCGTTAATTACATTATAGCATATTATTTTTCTTAAAATCTTAAAACAGGGAAAAGAGAAGAACATATAGAAGTTAGGCATTCTTCTCGCGTTCACCCAGTTCCTTCCAGCTGCTTTATTTTTTTTCTCTCGGTTGAAGTATTGTGTCTATTCCATCCTCCCTCCGAAAGCTGACTTTGTATGCTTGGAAGCAGTTAAACTATAACGTCTTCCGCCTGGAAAAGATAACATTTTTTTTTTTAAGAGAAACGTAACAGATCCTCACTTGGTTATCAAAGCTTTAAATAAATAGAAGAGACAGGAATACTCCAAATTAAATTTTATTTTTGTTCGAAGGTGAAAAGGATATTTTTACTTGCCAGTAATGTATTCTGTAACACTAACATAAAGACTCATTTCCTCGCAACAGAACCACAAGTGTTCTATTATAAATTTTATTACTCACTCTGTTTTTGACAGTTTCCGTAATACAAATTGTCGTAGATCCTAAGTTATTATTTTCACAGTACATGTACGAGGTTTGAACTTTTAAGCTCTCTAATTTTATTGGAATCATAATGTGTCTGGCAAGCAATGGAGTAATTAAAATTGTCATACTAAATTTTACTTTCTGTAACCACACGTGACTCTTTGTAAACATGAGGTCGAATGTCAACCTCTTAAAGTTATCAGGATTCTGTATAAAAAACATCTCATGTAAAGGAAGCTTTTAGGAAACGCCTCTTCGCTGTCTCGCGCAAACTCAGTCTTAATTTCGTTCTACATATAATTAAACTCCAATCAGATAAAGCTTAAGCTTACCCTCGTATCCACCCGACACTTCCGTAGTGCCGAGTGCAGTTGATAACGGCTAAACAAAAACCTAGTCACCCTTTCTCTTGTGGAAAAAACTACGCCGAAACCTCGCGGAGCAGACTTCACGTCTGTGGCCCGTTCGGGGAGCTTCTTCAAACTTCACGACGCGGACATGTTGTCCGACGTCTTAGGGGGACCGCCCTCTAACCGTCAAGGCACGAGCTTTGTGCTCGTTGCCCCTTTCACGGGAACTTATACTTGGAGACTGTCCCCGTAGACACTTCATCTCAAGTAACGTCTACTACCGACTAGTGCTACTTAGTTGTACCGGTACTGATTCTTAATACCATCTAAAGGCGTACGAACTGAATACTTAAAGTTACCACGGTCGCTTAGTTAAGAACTTCCGTCTCTTAATTTTGTAACGAATAGTGTGTGTGTTATCGTCAGTTCATTCAGCAGTGTTAACTTCAGCTTAAGTTAAGAACTTCCATATCTTAACTTTGAATACAAATAGTGCGTGTGTTATCGTCAATTCATTCATCAGTGCTAATTTCAGCTGTGCAGTACTACACTTTGAGAATGCAATCAAACTAAACTTTTAACTCTAAGTACTTCGGCTCCTAAATGCTTCCTCGACCGTCAACTACTGTCAACTTGTGCTAAGACTGATTTACATAACTCTCGAGACCTCATGTAGGAAGTCACTTGTTGTTGTATCGAGTCCACTGACTTATTCGAGCCGACCAATAAAACTCTTTAAACATCGAACTACATGTTAACATCATTCTAAATTATCAATATTTCCTTATTCGAATCTCTCCTCGTTTTTCTTGAGACATCTATTAACACCTCATTTATCGGCGTGCGAGTGCTATAGTTTATTGGGGATAGCAGACGACCTGTTGAGTGAAGTCCCGTTGGATGTCATTCTGCCTTGGTGCTGAGTTCTACCATTCGTCTCACCTCTATTCCAACATACTCGACCCAGGAGAAGACCAGCCTGTGCGAAGTTCCAATATTTCGAAGAACTCTAATCATGTACGAAGCCCACTGACAACATCATTCTGTACGAAGTCCTGGTCATCGTCTGTCTTCCTGCTCTTGTTTCAGCTGCTCGAAATACAAGTGAGTAATTATACCAACAGTGTGCTTTACTGTATTGTGTGAAATGTGCTACCTGGTGTGTACGAAATGTCTATGGCAACGCTGATGGTAACTCAAGGAGTCTCAACATATCGACTTCAGAGTGCCGGAAGGTAGGACCACGGACCTCAGGTGGGTTACATTAGTTTCTTTAATATTTCATGTACCTATCGCTTGCATTTCCTTTTCCATCAAGTCGCTTAACTGTAAAGGGGATCACTCCCAAGTAGTTTTAAAATTACTTTGGAACCTTTTATTGTTTTGATATAACGTATGTGAATGTTGATAGAGCGAATCCTAAGCGCTCCTATCTTTTTGGTCAATTGTTATTTAGATTTGATTTCGAATATCTCTTTTGCTAACGAGAGGCAATGTCTTTGTTTAGTGGTAGCGATATGATGTATTTTGACATGATAATTGTTCAGTAATCTAAACTGGTTGATAGCAGTGGTATTCCAATTCGCTGAAGCCTACACACAAATATTAACTCCGTTATGAGATCTATTTGGACATATTGTGTAAACGTTAATTTATATTAGTATTAATCACTCATTCTTTTGCGTACTAACTCAGCTCGTCTGAATTCTAATGAGACCGCCGCATTTTGGTTATCTGTATTGCTTTGGGACCCGAACCCCGTCCCCCTTGACGAGTGGTTATTCGATAGTCCTATTGCTTGAGATATACATCTTCGCCTTTGTGCCCTGACGTAATTGCTATTGTAACTGTGTGCTAATAAATCATCTACCACCAGAGCTTATGCTCGCCTTAGATATGGACTAATTTAAAGTCCCTATACAAACAGCCTTTTTCAAGGCTACCCCATTCTTGAATATTGTTATTTTGTTGTGTACGAACCGTCACCAACGAATTGGTGGCCGACAGTCTCCCCGAGACTGCTTATTCTCATGCTATTGCGCCCGATGGGTCCTTATCTGATTTATAACTCTCCAATGTGGTAGATTGTTACGAATTGTTCTTATTATGAGATATTTATCATCTGGCGGTATCTAAATACTCTGTTGTTCTTGGCTATCGTTCTCTGTCGATGCTTAACACCCTGTTGGTACGCCCATAAATTAGTTAAGTGCTCGTGTGCGTTTAAATCGATATTTTTGGATTCTATCAAAGCTTACTTGGGAGCGTGAACAAACTATTCGCTATTCTTTGAATGCAAGTGATAGAAGTTGTGTTCTTACAATTTCCAAACACTGAAAATTCTACCAGTCTTGGCACAACGTACACTATTTCGTGTATTATCATAAGCAAGTTCTTGGTTAAGTCATAGTTGACGCAACGCTTTTCGGAGTGCCATCTTCTTCTATTAGTCCAGTGGTTCTCGTGTTGTGACACACTGCTGTGTCACGCAGTCCCCTAAGGTGTGCCGCAAAATTTTAGAATTTAAAAATCATGAAGAATTTAATAATAATTAGTTAAAATCGAGACAGACAGTACCAGTCAACACCTCCAGCGGTAGCAATAATGTTCAGTGCTATATAGTCATTATAAAAAATAATTGTCAAAAAAGGTTGAGAACAACTGTATTAGTCAATCATATTTCAACAATGGGTCAGTTATGTTACACAGACAACGAGATATATAAGATGAGCGATTCATGAGTCTTACATGGCCAACACGCTTTGTACATTTGCAATGGTATGATAGTTGGATGTCTTATGTCTCTATCTAGATATCAAAAGGATGATAAGATGATGAATATCAGAATAGATTAGAAGCTAATTCAGTATAAAATACTATAGAAAATTAATTCAACAAAATGCATACAACCTTATACTCGTAATTCATAAAAAACATAAATGAAAATGTAGAATATATATATACTATATTTTAACACCTGAAAGGTATTCTCCACACTAATGCGAGTTTCCTTGTTGTAGCGTTATTATCATGTTCTTCGACTGTGTTTGCTGAAATGTAAAGTCTCAGTATTTGACTATTACGAACAAGTTAATATTTCATAAAGAAAATTGATTTTTTTATTTTGGAGCTCTTTTACTCCAAGCTGTTACTTCAGTCTCATCAGCCTCTTTCAAAATCCTATCAAAGTGACTTCCAAAATTCACTCTCGCCTTACTGTTAATTTTCTGCTGTAAAATCATCTATTTGTACTCTTCTTTTACAATATACGTATTCTTTCGTAATAATAATAAAAGGTATAGACGCTTATGTCTGTTAGTTTGAGTGCCATGCTAATTCTTAATAACAAACAGTTACGCTAATACTTGCACCATCGCTTACCTGCCTGACGCTAATATACGATATATGTCACTGTCTGTGTTATCTCTTGCTACTCAATAATTCAATTAAACACAGTATTGTACATAACAACCCTTGAAGATATGGATAAATATGGTATGCACAGTAGTTTGAGATGAAAGGTGAGCAAACAATAAATAAAAATGTTAATTGTAAATAATTAGAGTTTTCAATAACAGATTTTAACTTAAAGTGTACCAGCGTAATAACTAGTGATTGAATTTCTAAAAATGTCACTCAAGAAACATAATTTTATAGCAGAACTTGTCTTCAGCTGTTTCTCCAATACTAATAGGTTACTAAAATATAGTATATATTCGTGCTATATTAGACACACATGGCAAACCTTTTTTATTATTATTATTATTATAAAAATTCGTTCTTAATTTCAACATTTTCTGATTCACGCTTTCCCGAACACGGAACTTCGGATTACTAGAAGTTAATATGAAATATAATTCTCACATTTTGTCTGACTATTAAAAAAGAAAACCACTATAACTGTAATACTTTCCCCTTTTTTCGTCATCCTCCAGAGCAGGACAATGACAAATGATTTCTCCATTTTCCCCTTGTCTCTTTTACATTATATCCACCCATTTCCTTATTTCTCTTCCCATTTTTTTTACTCCCTATTTCTACAAAGAGTATCAAACTTTAGGAGAAAAGCACTATTTTCCTTGTAACTCTTTACCTGTTCAATTCCAAAGAAGCGTCTCTATCATAATGAAATGTTTCATATTGGTGGTGTGATATACTAAGTTTACGCTTTTATTTCTTTATATATTTATTTATTTTCGAGGGATGATAGGAAAGCAGAAAGTACGGTGATTGTAAAAGAAAAATCGAATTCCGTATTTTAACGGATTTACAGGCTTTATGCCGAAAAAGGATTTCCGGATGTCTATTTGCCTGTTCGTCCGTCCAAACTTGGGTGCACAAATGCTTCCTTTCGGGGTTATAGGGTGCTGAAAACATGAAAAAATGAACTTTAAAGGCCCACAGCTCTAAAACTATGGGATCTACCATAGTCGGGTCAAGACTTTACTTAGAAACTACTATGTGCACTAATCAAATATCTATGTTTCAGGATCCTGTGGTATGCACGTGACCACTTTTATAGAGAGTGTTGGCTACAGGTATATAATTTGAAGTACTTACGAACTACCTCTATAAAAATTGTCGCGGAAGTACCGCAGGATTTTGAAACATCGATATTTGGATAGGGCACATATTAGTTCCTAAGTGAAGTCTTCACCAGACTACCATAGTTCCCATAGTTTTGGAGCTATGGACCTTTAAAGTTTATTTTTTCATGTTTTGGGCAGCCTATAATTCTGAAAGGAAGCATTTGTGCACCCAAGTTGGTCTATAATTAGGGATGCAAGCGAGACGCGAGAAGTCTCGTCTCGTCTCGCAAATGCGAGACGAGACACGAGACGAGACAAAATTTTATGCGAGACGCGAGACGAGACTAAACCATGCGAGACGAGACGCTAGACGAGACTCGGTTAAGTCTCGCACGAGAAGTCTCGCGAGACTTCTCGCAGTCTCGAAACATTTATGAATTACATTTAATTGCCTATTTAGTGATTTTACATTTATTGAGTTTTAATGAGCGTTAATGCCTCCAGGAATAGAAAAGTGATTGGGGCAATAGACATTTTATGAGATTTATTATTATTCAAGGTTGATTTTCAGAATTAAAGCCTTCTTTAGTTTCTAAACGTCATTAGAAACAAATAGCTTTGTAAATTGGAAATTTATTACAACATCGATTTAGGTCTTTATTTGGCGACACAAACACTCATACACGCGGGCGCGCACGAATACATGAACTTCTGTTTTTGGTCTGAAAAGCGAATAAGACTCCCAATTGCTGCGAAATGTGATATTTCTGTTGTTTCTGTCTTTTTCACATTACTACTAGCGATTAATGTTGGGGGATGGCGGGGAAATCCCCTCTCGTCAAAGTTTATCCCCGGCCTGACTCGCAGAAATAACATGATATTTTTATATGGAATAAGTATTTTCTTTCTATATATTTATCAAAAACATCCTCCTCTAGTTCGGAAGTTTAATTCAAACACTGGTTTGGTAGGATCGCCCTATAGGTTTGATGGGAGATGGTAGGAATGGCCCTCTATCTGTCAGTAATTTTATTTTCTAGATCTGTCATAACTATATAAGTTGAAAGCTAAAGATGATAAAATGCGATAATGCAACATTGTTACAAGCGCGAACGAACCGAAAGAATTGTAAGGTCAGCGTTTTACTTAGCTCAAGATCAAAAGACATGTGGTGTGTCTTTGTGGCTTGACACCAGTGCTGTCGGGTTAACCAAAACTTTTCAGGTTTTGATATTCTAGGAACAGTTCAACTGTATGATCTGGAAATTGATCCAGAAAGCTTTTTTCGAATCAAGTATAGTTTGCTGGATATTTTGATTCTCGCAATTGTTAACATATTGCGTTATCCACAAGTCCGTTGACACAAGTAATGTTATTCTTTGGCGGTTGGTGTAAAAGGAGATAGGCGACAATAGATGGCAGCACTGTTCTCCTACACAAGTAACGTATTTTTATATTTTCTCTGCTGCTTCCACAAATTTAATGCTAGAGAGTTTAAACTTTCTGAAAAGAAAGTTGAAAACCTATTCTAAGGGAACAATCCGTGTCAATTTTGGATGTTGTGACGTTAGAGCATTCCTCGGGCTAGAAGCAGGCAAAGACAAGGTTGAAATCCGGTTAAATAAAGACGAAGAAATTTACATATAGATATATATTAAAAGGATCCGGGTTTGGTTCAATGAGTTCAAAAAACATATACGGAAACGTTATATTCTTTATATCCTAATTACATTGGCGACTTTTTTTTCGGGGCGAAAATGTGCCCGCATGGCATACTGGAAAATATTGCTAGAGACCTCTAAGCTGGTAAAAAATGTTGGATCCAGCAACAATTTATGCTGGTTTTGCTGTAAATTATGCTATTAATTTGACGAAAATTAATGGTCCAACAATCAAATTCCAGCACAACTTTTCTCTTAATTTGGAGCGGAGGGGACACAAGTTCGGATACCATGTTGAACTCTAGGTTCCGTCTCCTTAGGATGTTATGAACATTCGTCCCATGGAAATCAATGGCAAACCACCATGGATTCACCTTGCCAAGGGACTTTTAGGTCAAATACTGGCCTTCGGACAGAATATCACATCATCATTCAGTAACAGCGATAGAATAACACATTGCAAAATTTTTACCTAGAATATATGCGAGACCATGCGAGAAAGTCTCGCGCGAGACTCGAGATAAGACTCAAAATTTTATGCGAGACGCGACTTCACATTTGCGAGACGAGACCAACATTTGAAGCTGCGAGACGAGACGAGACTTTTCCATTTCTCGTCTCGTCTCGTCTCGCGTGCATCCCTATCTATAATTTTCGTCTTATCTTGATGTCGGGAATCACCTCCCAAACGTTGTCGGTGTTGTTTTGAAACACCCTGTATGTACACTCCACTCTCCTACAGGCCATACCGTTAAACGTATCCAAACTATATTTTCAACTTATGATTTTTGTAAGATTCTCTATTTTTTTCTTTTTTTCGAATTTTTTCTGCTCCTATTGCAATGAACAAGGTTAGTTTACTGGAGGATGAAAATCAAAATTTGCGATATTCTTGAAAACACCGATTTTGTTTATGTTTTATAAATCAATACACCATTAATAATTTTATAGTAGACCTATAGTATAAGTCGATCTTTTAGGGAAAATCTAGAAAGGATAACTTACTCTTGAGTTTTTATGAACTATTTTCTCAGAAATGACAGATAATTTTATTCATATTTCATAAATACATATTTCATTAATAACCTACAATGTGGGGTAAATCATTTCTCCTGAAATATTTATAAAGGGATAGTTTATTCTTGGGAGGGTGAGTTCTTTCCGAACAATTTTCTCTGAAACTGCTCAAGCGGTCTTGTTCATAAGTAAATATTTAAATCACTAGTAACCGAATAATGTGGTATAAACCGTTTCTCCTGAAGATATTAGCAAGACGGTGATATTTTTAGACGATTTTATCAAAAACCGGTTAGCTGAATTATAATAGAATGAAATTATAATACAAAAGTAACTAAACGCGAAACTGTGAAAAATTTACCTTGCTAAAATGCTAAGCCTTTTTCAACAGATCTGTCGCTACATAGTACCAGCTGGTTGTGAAGTATCTTCTTGTTGCCTTCTTTCTTCATTATTTCCTCAGTTTTAACTAAATCCTCAACTGAATTACTTGCAAAATGCATATTTTCTCCTTTGCTTTGAGGAACATACTGACAACGTTTGTTTGAAAATAGTTCAAATTTCGATTTGTCCTACCATAAGACGGAATTCTAATGTTCTTCAATCTAATTGGCAGCGTCTTTGCCCTCTGAACGTGTTTCTCTTTATACTATACCCCAATAATGTTAACTGGAAAGCAAAATCAAGGTTTACTTTAATGAGATGGTTATGGTTCTAACATTCACCAACTTTTCCAGCGTTGCATTAAATTCAGCTATTTCTGCAGATAGTTTTGGAGACTATCACGTTTGTGTCATATCTGTAAACTTCTTCAGAAATGCTTCCCGACTTAACAAAGCGAAAACTATCGGAAACCTTCCGTATTTCCTTGTATTACAGTTTGGAACCTTATTTCATTACTAAGTTTTTCCTTAAATTTTTTTCTTTTACTTGCTTTTAGAATATTTTGATGACCAAAATTGAAATAATCAAATAGGACACATACAGTAAGATCAAAATTGTTTTAGCCAGTTTCGAGAAACTCATCCTTGTTATTTTCCCCCTGAAAAACGAATCCACACTACTATTGGATTCTCAATACAATATCAATGGAAAGTCATGTATAAAGAAAATTAGTTGATTTCGAGAAAAATAAAAATTAGAATTTTCACTGTTCAACAAACTATATTTATTTTTATTTGTAGAGAGCGGAAAACTGAATAATCCTTTAAAACATCTCATAATTTAAAATGGGGGTCTCGGATACGTTGTGTGATCTCAAAGCCTCTGCACACATGGGTGGACGAACACAGCACGGACGGATATCCAAAAAACGATCTCTTAGCCGTGTTGTAGCCTACAGCTAAATAGAGTAAAGTTCACAAGTCCTAAAAATATGGGCACAACTCCTAAATTTTACGTTTTCTACAGCTTAGGATTTTGCCTTTTAAGACTTCTTTCAAAGTTGTTTAAGATTTGTGTAGCTTAGGACTTGTGCCTGTTCCATTCATTTGTTTTAGTTCTGAAATTCGCCATCCTACCGCTATACTGTTACGAACGAAGGTTATATTACTATTATTATTATATTATTATTATTATTATTATTATTATTATTATTATTATGTAGTTTGTAAATTGCAACTGAAGTTCAATTTAAAACAATGAAATGAAATATTTCAGTTTCATGTCCCACGGTTATGCCGGCTAGGCAAAGGTGACAGTGACGTTGAGAAATGAATGAAATGGTGGAATGAAGAAAATGGGAGAAAACGGAAGAACCCCGAGAAAACCCATGAACACGGTGTTTGTCTGTAACAAAGTTTACTTGGCGCGAGCTGGGATCGAACCAAGGACATCATGCACCAGAGGTGAACGCTCTACCACTGAACCACCACGGCCCCGAAAGTATAAAAATTAAGATACCGTTATAATTTGTTCAGCATATGTGTTGTTTCAGCTTTAGTTACATCATTCACTTCTCACTGTCTCTTTTAGGCGATAGGCCACAGTAATGGAAGGTAAAACTAAAAAATAAATAGATTATTAAGATTAACTATCTTTACTCATCTACGTTCGGGAATACGGAAGCGAAAATGAGCTAATGTAATTACATAATCTGAATAACAGTCTCCTATCTTTTAGATTTCCAATACTATGCAGCAAATGAACTGACATTTCGTGTTTACTAATAATCTGGCGAAGGCTTACAATCTTGCCAAATTTCCGGTGAAAGATTTACTGTCAGTAAAAGCTAATATTGCGACATACTGACAAAGTCAAGACCTCTCTAAAAGCATACGAACGTCGCTTTGAGGGATTGCTTGACGTGAGAGTCTCACCCAAGGTAAACGTCAATTCGGCTGCCGCTCACAGTAGCATTCTGCATTTATTTGATGTAGTGATTTTATATTCCCGCAATAGTTTGCATTTAACTAATGTTCAATATGTATTTACTGATCACTGTTTAATAAGAAATTAAATTTATTGTATTTTGTATATCAAAGATTAGAAAAGAAAAACTTTCCGCAACCTTTTTCAATTACTTGTTTTTTAAGATATATTTTCATGCAGCGTGTATCGGTGGATTAAATAAAATTCATTAAAATAAATTTAACATTCGAGAATGACACATAGATTTCACACATCTATATTTACATGTTTCATGTGATCACATGTTTCTGTTCGCTGAGTAGTACAAACTACCGCAACTATAGCGTTTGTTTGAAGCTTATACGTCATTTTATGTAAAATTTTGTTTGTCGAAATATAACAATCAGTTTTTCATACTAATGGGTATTATAAAGAGTGTTGCTGGCAAAACATTTTCTATGCCTGAAATTAAATGAAGTTATTCTTATGCATGTAGACTTATGCTTATGAGTTAAGTAATAAATGGACGTTTGCATTTGAAAGTGTCTACGCCCCTTGTTAATAGTAGGTTCCTCCCCACGTTAACAGACAAGAACAATGGTACAGTATTCATCATGCGTCTTTTATTTCTTACTAAAGAAAACAATGAAGTTTATTCAGTGATTCAGTGACGTTATAAGCAACATGAAGTGACATTTTTATTTTTTTTTCCTACAGTTTCAACTATGTTAGTAATATACAATGATTTATTTTTGTTTTACGTTTTTCATAAATACTAACAATAATAAAAGAAAACTAAACGTCTACCTCTGGAGTGCATGTTGTTTTGTTCCTCAGCAAGATAATAAAGGGCTTCCTTCGATTGGTGTGTGCACGTTTTATTGTATTAATTTTTAGATCACTTCTGGACATGATTAATTTCATATAAAATATCGGTTTACATACCGCTGTTAGATTACATTTAAACATCATTGGGAAAGTCTTTACTTTGGTCATTTCATTCACTGAATCGTTCAATGAACCGATTCGGGTCCATGTTTCGTTAAGGGGGTCCAAAACTAACCGAACCTAATATAACGTTATATTATGTAATCAAACGAAAATCAATGGAAAGAAGTGGAGAAATTGCAAATTTCGTGTGGAAGAAATTACTGGACCCCTTTAACGGAATATTGACCCCGATTCGTAACGAAGACAGAAAACATTGTGCTCTGGGGGGCTCTAACCGGCCTTCACTCGCTAATGCTCGCTCAGAGATACTATGCGAATTAAATATCAAAGTTTGGTGGTATAGAAAGGAATCGACCTAGCTACTAACCTAGATATATAGGCCCTATGGGTTAACAAGTAAATTCTCAAAACTGGAACCAAAAGATCAAATCGCTCAATCGAAAAAGAAAAATGAAATGGCCAAAGTAAAGACTTACCGAAAATTGTTTCAGACTATAAGATAATAGATATATAATAAATAGGTCTAAAGATTATTTTGAGTGAGTGTGAGTAAATGTAAATATGTATCTGTGGTTCGTGTACTCTGTGTTTCCAATATCCAATTACTATAATCCACAATGGAGTCGCTCCAAGTCTCCAGGAGTACCTTATTCTTAATTAGTTCTAAACAAATTGTATAGTCAAACATAATAATACATTTAGTTCCAGGTATATTTATTGCTGATTGCTTCCATATTTCCTAATATCAATTACTATGTCAATAATACATCAACTAATTCATACCATGCGAACTCATACAATGAGAGATCGTGGTGGACAACATTGTGTTACCGGGTGTTTCTTGGGGTTCTTCAGCTTCCTCCCATTTTCATGCCATCAAATTCCGTTAATTCCTTTCATAATCATTTGCTTTCGTTAGGATCTTAAGAACGGGACCTTTAACTGAAGATTAAATTTTTTCTTAAATATTGGCAACTTTGCTTAGAAACGTAGTCGTAGGAAGGATCGAATTTTGGAAAGTATAGCCTATTATATTAGTTCAACCAGTGGCGTACGCAAAGGTTCGTCAAGACAGCTTCAAGCTCCCAAGGTCGTATAATTTCAGGTGTTTGTATATATATTCTCCTAACTTTAGGAATCACTTCCAAATCTATAAAAATAACATATTATTATTCGAATTACCAAACCATCCTGCTACACCTGCTACACATATATTTTAACTTAACTTACTTGCACAGACTATCTCCTAACAATGCATAATCAAAAGATATTCATGAACCATTATTCTGGAACCCAACGACTCCATTTGTTAACAGCCTCATTCCATACACAGGCTTCATACCATGCAAGATTCATTCCCAACTCAGGCATTTTTCTTCAAAAGGGAAAGCTGTTTAGGATACAGGAAACAAGTATTTCAGAAGAAATTATACCTATTCTGTGGAGTATTTAAAAATAAAAAAAAAAAATAAAAATCCAACAGTTATATCATCATCCATATGATTGACCCTTCGTATACAGATGAAGAGGAAGAACTCAATTTCGAAGGTCCTGTGATTCGCAACTATCGAGGTTCTATATGAACTCTGTACTTTCTACAATATGCTATCATCGACTAACTGTTAGAATCTGGAATTTCTCATCTCACCAGCGCAGCGATTTAAAAATACAATTAAAAATGGTTACTGTGCCGATCAGCACAACACGCGCATTTAGGAGACGCGTTCGCCCCTCAGCATCAAGGATGGAGTAAAGTTTGTAAGTAGTTCAGGAATTGTCCACTGATATCATAAAGACAGACATTTTGTGAAAGTGGTTTAACCCGGCACAAAATTTGGACTGTTCTGAAGGAAGAATTAAATTTTCGTTCATGGAAATTATATTACTGCCAGAAATTATGTGAAATTTTATCAATGCATAATTTTACCATTGTAAGGAACAAATGCTTTCTCGTTCATGAAAATTGGTTACGTATTTAAAAAGTTATAAACAATTTTCAATAGCGAGTTAATTTCCGCCCACCCTGTAAGTTATTCCGATTTGGATTCTCCTGAACACTAAGAAAAACCATTTAGTTTGCGCTTGAGTTTATTTTTGTTTCATAGACTAAATACCACTATACTGATTCAAAAGTTCTTACAGTAAACTCACAATAATTTTTATGCTAACTTAGGAGAACTTTTCTCTCTTTTAAAATAAATATTCTTAGCCATTTCATTCAATACTTGTTACTGATTGTTTTAATTCTTCTCTCCCTCCGAAAATACGTTAAATGTTCTAAGAAAGAACGGATAGCGTATTCAAACCTCAATTACTATTTATTAACTTATCAATACTAGGATACCTAACTTTTAAGGAATTTCATGACCTGTATGCTGAACGTTTCAAAAGACATTGGTACTAATAATGTAAAGCATTTCAATAAATCTATGAACATCTCAGAGTAGAATTATTCAAGGCTCCATCTTAGAAAATTTCAACTTCCTAGACAAAGAATGGAAAATGAAAATGAAATGAAATCTTTAAGTTTTACGTCCCACGTTTATGCCGGCTAGGCTAAAGAGACGGTGATTATGAGAAATGAATGAAATGGTGGAATGAAGAAAGTGGGGGAAACGGGAGAACCCCGAGAAAACCCACGCACACGGTGTGTGTCCACCACAAAGTTCACTTGGCGTGGGGTGGGATCGAACCCAGGACCCCAAGCACCAGAGGTGAACGCTCTACCACTTAGCCCCCGCGGCCCCTAGACAAAGAATGGATTTATCCCTCCTTTGCGTCCTTTTAGATCTCGTATGTATCTTATTCATAGCTTCATATGAGAAAAACGCTTTTAGAAAACAATTGTCCAATTGTATGGAGGTCTGTTCAACAGCTACAAATAGTCCAATCCGTTTTTCCCCAGTTAGGTTTGCTTTTCGTAAAACTCCATTCTATCATCAGCAAATTTGTACAAAATTTGTATTCTACAACCAAAAAGATTCAATGATCTGGTACAAGTTAGAGGCAAGTTTCTTCTGTGTAGGAGTTTATTTCGTAAGAACCTTCATCATTCTCAGTCTAAGGTTCAAAGAGAACATTTGTACAAAATTTCAAATTCGTGTGCGCAGAAGTTCCACAGATCTTGTAAAAGTTGAAGAAAATGTTTCAAGTATCCTTTTGAGCTGTACACCTTATTTAGTTCCCTAGTTTAGAGTACATATGAAATATTTATGTACGATACAAAATATCTAGATTCTATCCCTAATAGTTTCTGAGATCTGGCTAACGATAAAAAATACTCAAATGTCCCTTCTCCCCCACGCGTCTGCATTAAAAAGGAGTTCTATATTGTAAAAGTTTATCCTCTGGAGGGGTAGGTAGAGCTAGGTTGAGTAAATCACAGTCTGGAATCGACTACTAATGCCGGTTTATTATAAAAATCCTCAAATCAAATACAATAGTAATTACCGTGTAACATGGGCATGGCGCGTCCTTAGGTTGCGGATCGAGGAGAAGGCCTCTAGATATAAAGGTTAGGTGCGAATATATTGAATAAGCAGTCGCGGACAGACGATTAGGAGTGGTCCTCCAGCTTGGGGGTTTGGGTAAAGCTAACAATCTCATCCTGTAAAAAAGGGCACTTGTTCTGAAACATTCACAAAAGCCTCGGACAAGGACTGATAACTTGGCACGACCTCAGCAAAAGAAAATGGACATGAGATTTGGAACTTGGAATATAAGAAGTCTTTATAGGGCAGGCGCATTAAAATCCGAAACGAGTGAGTTAGAGAAATACAGGATAGACCTAGTAGGTAGTGTTGCCACGAGACGAGACAGAACCCTTTTTGACTTGACACGAGACGAGACAGGCTGCTTGTCCCGTCTCGAAAATGAAAACGCTGGCGGGAATGGCCAAGATTGAAATTGCCAGTGGTCATATAGATTGCAAAAGGAAAATCCCCTTTGTGAGAAAACATATTGAAAAGCCTTCACAGAAAAGTGTCCTCTGTCTATTGAATGAAACAATCGTGATACATGAGCTTCCAGGAATATCATCCTTAATGTATTGTCCCCAATTCCACTTGCTGTAAACTGAGGAATTCTCATTTTTTTCATTTCTGGCTGGAATGATGACAAACAAAATCAAAGACCGGGACGATTTTTACAAAGTCAAAAACCGAACTACCACCACCATCTTTTCAATTTGAAAACTGGGTAAGGTCTACACTCATTACAGGCATGATTGAAAGTTCTGGCTGAGATGGCGGAAGAGAACAGAACAGACTTCACTTGTCTTTATTCTCTGGTGGCTTTATTCTTTTTGCTATATGAACCGAAAACGGCAATTGAAGTATGTCATCTTGCAACTAAAATTTTGACTTCTCTCTCTCTCTCACACACACACACACACACACACTCACACACATACACATAAAAACACACTTTTACCATTTTATCAATCGCTCGCGTATTATTCAGCAGTCATCTTGTAAAATTCACCTCTTCGTTTGGAAGCCGGGCGAAGGACAAAGAAAGCCAAGATATTGTCGACGAATCCTTCAAATTGTTTGCTTTCAGCAAATTTATGGTACTAACAATACCACTGGAGGTGAAGAGGTTTTACAGGGGGGGGGGGGCTTCCTTTTGTTACGCGGAAATGTTTCATCTGACCAGAGTGCGAAATTGCCCTCTGATTCCATGTTGAGAGGAGGGAAATACTTCCCTTTCCTAGTGAATAATATTCATTAGGATCTGAATTATCTTCAAAAATGGTTTCTTACAGGCGCATAATACCTTTCGAACTTGATAAATGTAAAGAACATTTTGTATAATATTCATGGAACTCCGAAGAAAGCAGAAAATATCATGAGAATGATCAAAATTTGAACATTGAAGAACACAAATAACAGAAAAGAAATAGGATACCCAAACCATATTTTTAAACCTGCTATAAAATGTATATCCTATATTTTTACTAATTCCTTACTCCCATGAAAGTATCCTGAGGAGGATATTCTCTCCATTTTTTTTCAGACTGAAATCCTTTTATCCCGTACGATTTCTTCCCCCTGACACAATACGAAATAACAAATGCTGTTAAAATCCATACACAAGACCCTTCCGGGACTCAACTCGGGGCCTTAAAGCCGATGATCTATTGCCGCAGACTGCTCGGCTTGGCATGAAGATGTACGTTGTATGATTGCGAATAGATCACGACAATATAAGAAACTTTAATCCAAAATGGCCACCCAAAAATCAACTTTTTTTTTAGAACAAACAAACTATTTGCTGAGCAAAACAATATATTCACATAAAAAACTACATACGTGTTACAGTTTCGCCACCTAACACTTTGGCTTCATCAGACGCTATTTTTTTTTAGACCACTAGCTAATCTGGGTGTACTGTCATGAGTTTGTTACACAAAAGGGGCAACAACCACATAGTATCACACACCCCGCGGTTATGGGAACAGATTTGAACAATGGAGGTGAAGACTGGCCCCAAGCATTCTTTCGTCCGATGTGTCGTTCAGCTCCCATTGCTATGGCACTTTAAGTAGAGCTTATAAGTAAAGAAATCGGTTTGTGCAGTAACATATAAAATTTCAATCAAATACTTTCCATTACTCAATAAAATTATTTGGTTCCGAGCTTTTTTTTAAAAAAAAAAATAATTGCAACAAATCTAAACATGCTAAAATGGAAAGTAGTTTTTTGATTGGTATGGTTAACACTGTGAAACCTAAAGGCTGGAATATATGAAATCGAAGTGTACACACAGATCTATCTCTCTATTTATCTATATATCTTTCCATCTCTCTCTCTCTCTCTCTATATATATATATATATATATATATATATATATATACAGCCACTATAAAGCAAGTGGGGTGATACTATACTGTAGTGTCGGGAATGGTGACACTTTTACAGCGAACTTTGCTTGTAGTGTAAACATTATTTGACATTAGTGCCTTCATTTTCGACGTACCTATGAGCAATTTACTGTATATTCGTGTATTGAAACTGGTGAAACAAATTTCAATTTTTCAGAATGTAAAAAAAAAAAAGAAAAAAAAGCCAGGATCGAGAAGCCTCAGACAACTAACAGCAGAGATATATTGTGTTGTAAACTATTTGTCCTTGCCTTGTGAGCTTATTTGAATTTATTTTTAAGACCTTTAGGCAACTTTGGCCGAATGGATGATGATGGGGAAATTAGTGGAATGAAGAAAGTAGTAGGATACTAGACAACTTCGAGAAAACACACACATTCGAAAAATGAAATGAAATCTTTGAGTTTTACGAACCACGGATATGCCGGTTAGGCTAAAGGAGACAGTGATGATGAGTAATGAATGAAATGGTGGAATGAAGAAAGTGGGTGGAATGAAGAAACCCACGCACACGGTGTTTGTCCACCACAAAGTTCACTTGGCGGGGCTGGGATCGAACACGAGACCCCAAGCACCAGAGGTGAACGCTCTACCATTGAGCCACCGCGGTCCCCACACACTTTCAATGTTTGTCCACCACAAAGCTCACATAGCACTAACCGAGAACGAAACGACTACCACATACACCAGAGGTGAAGGCTTCACGGTGTAGCTACAGTGGCATTTCTTATCTTGTGTGTTCTGGGTAATACTTGTAACTTAGTTGTATATTGATTAGCATGGTGCAGCCTGCTACATTTTACTTTCATTCCCATAGTATGCTGCTATATTTTTTACGAGACAAAATGAGACAAACGAGACGAGACGGGTCAGAACCTCTCGAGACGAAACACGAGACGGGACGAGCACATTTTTTCGAGACGAGACACGAGACGAGACATGCTTTGCATGAGACGAGACGAGACAGCCTTAGTCTCGTCTCATCTCGTCTCATGGCAACACTACTAGTAGGAGCTCAAGAAGTTAGGGGAGAAGGAAATGGGTCTGTGAATTCCGGAAATTTTACGTTCTTTTACGGGGAAGGAAATAAAAATCACCAGTTATGAACAGGGTTTTTCGTTCACAAACGAATATTACCAGCAATTAAACGGGTTGAATTTGTTACTGACAGACTTTCTTTTATCACTGTTAAGGGACTGTGGTGTGATATTATTGTTCTAAATGTACATGCTCCAATAGAAGATAAGGGTAGGGATATCAAAGATAGTTTTTCGAAGAAGTGAAACGGATATTTGACCAACTCCCGCGATACCATATGAAAATTCTATTCGGGGATTTCAATGCCAAGGTAGGACGAGAGAATATTTTCAAACCGATTATAAGGAACGAAAGTCTGCATAAGGAAAGTAATGACAACGGTTTTAGACTCGTGAACTTTGCAGCATCCAAAAACCTAATCGTGAAGAGTACAAAATTCCCACACAGCGACGTTCATAAATACACTTGGATATCACCAGACGGAAGAACACATAATCAAATTGATCACCTTTTAGTAGATAGAAGAACGCAATCTAGCATAACTGATGTCCGGTCGTTTAGAGGGGCTGATTGTAATACTGATCACTATCTGGTAGTAGCGATAATACGAGAGAGATTATCGTTCATAAAGGTAATATGCAATGTCCGAAAATGGAGAGTTTTAATTTAAAGAAATTAGAAGAGAGCCAGGTAAGAGAGGAATATCAGATTGAAGTTTCGAATAGATTCTCGGTTTTAGAAGACTCAGAGTGCACTAGTGTTGAGGATACTTGGATTGAAATTAGAGACAGCATTAAAAGTTCAGCAATAGAAAAATTGGGACACGCGGAAATACGTAGGAACAAACCATGGTTTGACCAGGAGTGCCGTAATCTTGCAGAGAACAGAAAACAGGCAAAATTACGCTGGCTACAAAATCCGAATGAAATAACTACACAAAATTTCGCAGATATCAGGCGGGAAACTTCCAAATCTTTTAGAACAAAGAAACGCGATTTTTTGAAAGCTAAAATTAAGAAACTCAAAGATAATAGTAAAAATATAAATATTCGGGACATGTATAAGGGGATTAATGAATTTAAGAAAGGTTATCAATCTCGTGCTTATATATTAAAGAAAGCTGACGGAACAGTTCCCACTGATACGGATAGCATCTTAAATAGATGGAAAGATTTCTTTGACGATTTGCTGAACAAGCAGCCAAAAACTAATGTGCGTGGAGAAGAGGAGATACACACCGCAGAACCGTATATTCCAGAACCCAACCGAATAGAAGTAGAAACCGCTATAAAGAAATTAAAGAAACACAAATCTCCGGGTGTAGATGAAATTCCGGGTGACTTAATTTTAGCTGGAAGCGAATAATTGTGGAACAAGATACAGAAACTCATTCTCCTTATACGGAACAAGGAAGAATTGCCACAAGAGTGTAAAGAATCAATCATTGTTCCAATTCACAAGAAAGGCGACAAAACTGACTGTAATAACTATCCAGGCATTTCTCTTCTGTCTCCTATAAAATCCTTCAAATATTCTACTAGCAAGATTGACCCCCTACGCAAATGGAATTATTGAAGATTATCAGTGCGGATTTAGGTGAAATCGATCAACCATAGACCAAATATTTACCATTCGCCAAACACTCGAAAAAAAGTGGGAATACAATACCCCGGTACATCAATTATTTATTGATTTTAGAAAGGCGTACGCCTCGGTTAGGAGAAACATTATGCAACGTTCTTACAGAACTTGGAATACCGAGAAAGCTAATTAGATTAATTAAGATGTGTTTAAATGAATTCCAAAGTAAAGCCCGGGTAGGAAAATTTTTGTCTACGAGCTTTCACGTCGAAAATAGCCTGAAACAAGGAGATGTGCTGTCGCCATTATTATTTAACTTTGTGCTGGAATACACTATAAGGAAAATCAAAGATAGCAACCAGGGGCTAGAGTTGAACGATATTCACCAGGTTATGGTATGTGCTGATGATGTAAATCTAACAGGTGATGATAGGAAAACAATAGAAAGAAATGCAGAAATCTTATTAAATGCTTGCAGGGACATGGGTTCAGAAGTAAATGCAGAAAAAACTAAATACATGGAAGTGCATCGGGATCGTAATACGGCAAATTGTGGATGCGTTAAAATATTAAATAATACTTTTGATAAAATGGGTACTTTCAAATATTTAGGATCGATGTTAACAGACGAAAATCATATTCACGAAGAAATTAAATGTCGACTAAAAGCAGGGAATTCGTGTTACTATTCGGTTCAAAATCTCTTGTCGTCGCGAATTCTGTCGAAGAATTTGAAGCTTAAAATATATAAAACGATAATCATGCCTGTTGTTCTGTATGGTTGCGAAACATGGTCTCTTACTCTGAGGGAAGAACATAGACTGAAAGTGTTTGAGAACAAGATCCTGAGAAGAATATTCGGACCCAAGAGGAACGGGAATGGGGAATGGCGGAAAATTCATAACGACGAATTACATAATTTATACGGTTTACCCAAGATTGTTAGGGTCGTCAAGTCTAGGAGGCTTAGGTTGGCAGATCATGTAGCTAGAATGGAAGAAAGTAGAAACGCTTTCAAAGTCTTGACTGGAAGACCAATCGGAAAACGACCATTAGGAAGACCTAGGCGCAGATGGGAGGACAATATTAAGATGGATCTCGCAGAGATAGGAATACAAAGTAGGAACTGGATCCAATTAGCTAAGGTTAGAAGTCAGTGGAGATCTTTAGTGAACGCGGCATTGAACTTCCGGGTTCCATAGGCCATAGAGTTAGTCTAATTACAGAAATACTACAATGTAACTTTTCACTAATGCGAGGTAGAAAAGAGGTAGCCAAAACCGTGCAGCCTCGACGTAGAATCTGTACAGAGCTCCGGGCAAGCTAAATAGAGTGATGTAGAAAACCCCAATGCTCCACAGCAAGCAATGAGGGGTTAAGAATCACAGAACCCCAAAGCAGGCTAAGCAACTGAGGTTAGGATTCTGACAGAGCTCCGAGCAAGCTAACCCAGGTGGAAGGGGAGTCTAGAGTGCCGCAGGAGACTAGCGGCTTTGAGGTTGAGTTTCTCCTAGAGATCCAGGCAAGCTAGAGAAGGAAAGACCAATCGTAGACTGCTGATTGTCCGTGGAATCCTCTTCATTATACAGTGGCCCAAAAGTAAGTATTCAAATCAGCCTCGATCGAGTATGACATTTTAATTTATTAAGATAATGAATTTATTTGCTTTTGTTTGTTCCAATCTTAAGGTTGGTGTAAAGAGACAAGTTTTGCTAGTAGATGTCACTACAGTCTTCATATCTCTCTCATGTATTTTTTACCTTTCAGGAAAATTTACAATTTCTCTTACAAATTTCGACCTAGAGACTTCAAACTTTTGGAGAAGGAACTTCATAACCTATCTAAGGCAATAATCCGTGCCGATTTCTTTTCTTTCTTTCTTTCTTTCTTTTTAATTTTCTTCATTGTTGGAAGAGTTATATTGTTAAAGGTTTGGATATCCCTTTCAATAAACAAGCCATTTGAACAATGAAGAAAATTTTAAATGAAAAATAGGCATGGATTGTTGCCTTCGATAGGTTATGAAGTTCCTTTTCTAAAAATTTGAAATCTCTAAGTTGAAATTTGTAAGAGAAATCTTGAATTTTCGTGAAAGGTATAAAAATACATAAGTGAGATACGAAGACTGTAGTGACATCTATCGGCTAAACTAGTCCTTTTAAACTAACCTTAAAGTATAAATGAAAATAAATTTATTTTCAAATAAGGAAGAAACTAAATCAATACCTGTATGGATAACAATAAGTAAATGATATAAAATGTCCTGACCGATAAGTACGGAACTGTATACCTACTTTTGGGCCACCCTATAGGCGGGCCGGTCGGCGGTTGAGCTGCTCCTCCGATGTTGTCATGTGACTTGTAAGTGGTGTTGGTGATCCGTAGTCTACTTCGTGTAGTAATCCAACGTGACATGTATTACTTCATCTTAAATACATGTGGTTGATGTTTACAAACACGAGCAATTTTATTGTTTATAAGCACAAGCACGTGGTTTAGAAACACATTACAATATACAACCAATAGTGTACAGAGATCTTGGATAATAATTTCAAAATTCTATGCCTAATAGTTTCAGATGTCTAGCCAATGATAAATATACATTAAAGCTCTCTTAACATCCTTAGGGGTAGAATTACGAAAAATTCCGACTTATCTACAACTTAAAGTACAAGAAAACTTTTGTAGGAAAGGATTTCACCTAATAATTTCGGAGATTTGGCGAATGACAAAAAATCTTTCAAGCCTTCTTACCGCACCTTAAGGAGCGCATTAAAAATCTTAATTATAGCCTAGAATGCAAGAACAGTTAGGGTATATACAAAATTTTAAGATTTTACGCTTAATAGTTGCGAAGATGTAGCGAACGGCAAGAAATCATTCAAACTCCGTTATCTCCATTTAGGGGCTGCATTTCCAAAAAAAAAAAAAGAAAGAAAGAAAAGAAAAAAAGAAAGAAAGAAAGAAAGAAAGAAAGAAAGAAAGAAAAAAGAAAAAAAAGAAAAAAGAAAAAAAAAGAAAAAAGAAAAGAAAAAAGTGTCTTATCTACATCTTGAACTCCAAACAAAACAATTGTATAAACCTTCAAGGCAGTATACCTAGTATCGGAGATGTGACGGACGGGAATAAATCAAACCCCCTTCTCCATACCGCATTTCAAAAAATTCTATCTTTCTGCAACTTGAAATGCAAGAAGATTCAACTTTCAAGGTTCTATAGACCTACCAACTATTTCGGATATCTAGCGAAGGAAAAAAACACAGGCCTCATTGTGACCCTTAGGGTTAGTATTAAAAAGAATTTATCTACAATTTAAACTGAAGAACATTTATACAAAATTTCAAGGTTGTATGCCAAATAGTTCCGGAGAGGTAGCGAAGGGCAGAAAATTATTCAATCCCTGTTATCTTCCTTTACGGGGCGCATTTCCCGTCTTATCTACAGCCTAGGGCCCAAGGAGAGCATTTATACGTACAAAATTTCAAGATTCAAAGCCAAGTAGTTAAGCAGATCTCGAGAACGGCAGATCATTCATACCATGCTCCGTAATCCGCAGTTAGCGGCCACATTTTGTATTATCCTGTCTCTCCACAGCCTAGGACACAAGAGGAACATTTATATAAAATTTTAAGGTTCTGGAGATATGTTGATAAGCGAGTCAGTGGGTTTACTCTTTTACGCAAGGATGAATAAAAACTATTACAAGTCATACTTCGGTTTACGCACAGAAGAACAGATGTTACATTCCTTCAATGCAATTGATTTCTATCTCTGCCACACGTGCAGAAGGAATCATACATCGAAAGCGTGCCAAGCTTTGTCGAAGTCCCGCAGGGACCTCCATGTACCATGGATAATAGCTTATCTTGTGTCGTAGCCCTTTTCCTAAAATGGTTCCTTCATTGTGGAGAAAAGATTGCCACAAAGTCACTGAAAACATTGTTGTGCAACTGCGCTCATGTGACACTTGAATCTTGATACTCGTATGTTGTCTTTCCAAAACATTATTATGGTGCTTCCACTTTCCTTTTCTATAAATGTAACCAAGAAAGTTCTGTCGCTTTTTGTGGATGGCTCTGTTCCATTGGGCCTCACACCGTAAGTTGAATGCAAATGGAGATAAGGCGAAGGTTAGTTCTTGGTGTGGGTATATCCAACATACTACCTGCTTGTGGCAGTTCAGTTACACAGTGAACTTTCGTACGGGCAGAGTGAACATGGGACCTCCGCAGAGCATCATAAGGGCTTGTATACTGTACGATGTCGAACTGCGGTCAAACGCCGCTGCAGCGGGATGGAAGATATGCCAGGCCTTTCGTGAGGGTGTCGTGATTACGTAGATAGTGCAGCGGTGTTTTAACAAGTTTAAGGGCGCTGTCGAAACACTCGAAGATGCACCACCTGCCGGAAGACCAACACATGTACAAAATGAAGATCTACAGGCAGCGATTGAGGCGAACAGTGGCCAGACGTATGAGAGACTAGAACTACAATTTAGTGTGAGTGGAGAAACCATTCGGCAGCACCTCCATCACCTTGGGAAGCAATACAAGTTTTGTCGATGGGTCCGACATGATTTGACTCCTGATCAGAAGGCAACGTGAGCAGATATTTGTGTTTCTTTGCTGTGTCGTCTGAGAAAATAGGCATTTCTGGACAGGGTTTTGACATGTGACAAGAAGTAGGTCCTGTACTAAGCTCCAGGGCGCAGTTATCATTGGCTATCATCCAATGAATCGGGTTCAAAACAGCCGAAACCAGCAGCACTACACCAGAAGAAGGTCTTCCTGTGTGTTTTGTGGACTGCTCGCGGCATCCAGCATTGGGAATTGCTACCAACTGGTCAGAGCAGCAACAGCTGGTAAGATCGTCAATGCAACTGTGTACTGTCAGCAGTTGAGCCGTGTTCAAGAAAATTCAAAACTCTGGAGCCAGCAGTTCTGAATTGCAAAAGGTCCTCCTGTTACAGGACAACACTAAGCCCCATGTGGCTAGGATGACCCGGGACACCATTCTATGCCTTGTATGGAAAACTTTATTACACCCTGTAGTAAAAGAGTGAAATTTGATATAATATTTTTTTATTAATAGTACGATTATGGTTATGCATCACATGTTAGCTCTTGCCATGATCTGAGGTAACACATTCAATAACTTTTCTTTTTTCTTGTGCTTATTATTATTATTATTATTATTATTATTATTATTATTATTATTATTATTATTATTATTATTATTATTATTATTATTATTATTATTATATCACAAGTCAGTTCCATGACCAAAGGTAAACTGTATATTGTCAAGATAGACTTGTTTAAATAATGTGTGTATTTTTGAGCATTTGATGATTATCAGCCAACTGGTATATGTTAGCTGAAACCTTGAACTCTGTGTACGTGACGAAAGGCAAACTATGTCCTTGTTATTGGAAATTGTGGAATGACATTAGTAAATGGTGAGATAATGCTCACTTTCAACAACTTTCCCGACTAAGATAGAATATTATAAACATGCTGTTTTGCTCTAATCCAGTTTCTTCTCGCTTAATAGCCTTATTCTTTTATATATAAAAACCCAGCTGATATTAGATAGGGGTCTAATTATTCAGTAATCCAAGAGCAGACAACGACTGAACTTCACTAAGTTATCTAAGAGGTTTTTTTCTATCAACATCCGGAGAACGCTTTGTTCTATGGAAGTTAGAACACTTCGAAGAAATTGACTATGAGATTGTGTACAAACAAGGAAGAAAATACGAATGCAGACGCGTTGAGTAAATGTATTCAAAAGAAACAACCTTATGGATACAGTGTCCTGACTTTGAATCAGAAATAAATCTTTTAAATGAGGATAAGAAACGGCAAATATTGAAAGTATTTCATGAAATCCATATTGGAGGACACCAAGGTGTGTGTAGGATATGAGAAAATTAAAGACTAGTTAGAGTTAAAAAACATAAATTTATCAAGTTGGCCAATAATGAAAGAAGACATAGAACAATATATTAGGGTTTCCAATAAATGTCAGAAAAACAAGATTTGTTCCAAGACAAAGATGCCATTAAAAATTACCACAATTCCTAATACAACTTTTGAAAAAGTCAGTTTATATATAGTAGAGCCTATGACTGAAACAGAGAAAGGAAACAAATATCTGTTAACCGTTCAGGAAGAATTATCTACATTTACAATACCAGTACCACTTCCTCAGCAGGATGCGGACACTGTAGTCAGAGCTTTTGTAGAACTTGTAATATTGCTGTCCGGAATACCTCAAATCATTCTTACTGACCAAGGTAGTAATTTTATGTCAAACGTAATGAAAAGAGTCTGTAAATTGTTACAAATTGAAAAAACGAGTACTTCTAGTTACCTCCCTCAACTAACGGATCCTTAGAACGTTTTCACCGTTCACTCAAAGAATATCTTAGACACTATGTAGCTGAAAATCAAACAGACTGGAATACTTATATTTACTATACCCTTTTCGTGTATAACACTACACCTCATACGAGAACAGGATTTCAACCTCATGAGTTGCTGTTTGGAAAGATGGTAAATATTCTAGGTATAATGCAAAAAACCAACCGAAACTAGGTATAACTACGAAAATTATATAAAAGAATTGAAGCTAAAGCTTCAAGAAAATCATGTTAGCTAAATTAAAATTACAAGTATCGAAAGAAAGTAATAAAGAGTATTACGATGAAACAGTGAAAGAAATTTATTCCAATCTGGGTATCAAGTTCTGCTATATGATGAATCAGTATTCAGAGGTAGATCTAAGAAACTTTCTTGTTTTTCGAAGGGACCTTATACGGTTATAAGTACTAAAGGTGTAAATTGCAAAATAAAAAAGGAGGAAAGGCAATAACTGTGCATGCAAATAGATTAAAATTATATTATTAACCTGTAACTGCAAGTTTTAAAAGTAAACTATTTTACAGGTATGTTGGCAATTTTGCTGTGTATGATATTGAGAAGTTCACTAGGGAATGACATCGGATTACGAAGCGATAAATTTGAAGATTCTCCTGGACTATATTATAATCGCATTGGATTTACTCAACTTTATATGATAGAATGGCGCTTGGTGATTGTTTTAACATGAGCAACATAGAATACAATTATAATATACTAAATAAATACTTAGTGTTAACAGAACAGTTATGTCAACATAATATGGTGCAAGGTAACAAAACAAATTGTGATGGTTTAATAGGAAATAGTATTCCTAATAAGATAAAAGGTATTAGAGTAACGAGAAATATAATTCAACAAATCTCAAAGGTATCTAAGGAACATAAGAAAAAGAAACGAGCAGTACTAGGATTTGTAGGTGAAATTTCCAAAATACTCTTTGGAACGTTAGATAGTGCAGATGCAGATTATTATACTTCTCAAATTAATAAATTGGAAAGCGAACAAAGAGACTTTCTTAAGTTAAGTAAAGAGCAAATGATTGTTCTAAAATCTACCTTACAATGTGTCAATAATACGATGTATTCTGTTGAGGAGAACGAACAGCTTCTTAGTAAAAAATTAGCTGACATAACAGAATCTCTAAATCAAAGGTCAAGCAAAATTAACAAAGAATTCTCAAACTTAAAAACAAAATTAAGCTTAAACGAACATATTCAGAAACTAGATCAAATGTGCAGGGATTTAAGAGCTTAACATAAAATTGTATTAAGGGCTATTCTAAATCCTCAAATCTGTATATTACAACCACATACAATAACACCGTATGAAATCTTCTAGAATTTCAAAGAAAGTCAAAGTGAATTAACTAATGGAGTATCTCTACCAATCCCAGTAAGTGTATCCTATGGATACTTGTTATTGAAATTACTGTCATTAGACCTGTTTGTAAATAATGGTGTTTTGTTTTATATAATTATAATTCCTCTTACCGAAAACATTAAGTACTATACTTACAAGGTATTATCCTTTCCTTTTAAAATTATGAACACTACTTATAAATATGTTGTCATTCAACCAGAAAAAGAAATGTTATTAATTGATGATTACTAAAAAACATTATGTGAAAATGTCAGAAAATGAGTTTAAAGAATGTAGGTCATTAGACAATTCTAATTTTGTATGTAAATAAAATTTTCCAATTCTATCTACGCATTTACATGAAGAATCTGAAGCAAAATTATAACAGTACATCAGAAATATTCCAGAAGATTGTAATCAAAGAGTTGTTTCACTGAATCAATTGATGTTAATTCCTCTAGGTAATAATGAATGGTTGTTTATAACAAACGAGAAAGAAAAACTCACTATAGTGTGTAAAAGTTATGATCCCTATGATGTAATGATAGAAGGATCTGGAAAATTCCATTTAAATACTAAGTGTAAAGCTTATGGTATTAGAAATCTCATTCAAGCTCAGAATTTTTTTCGATATTAATGTAACAAAGATATAATGCCAAAATTCAATATATCTCTAGACTGTTGTGAAGTTTTAGGTAATGAGATTAAGTTGCAAGACATAATGATAGACTTGCCTTTAAAACATGTAATTAACGGCGTTAATGACCTTAAATATGTCAGCCATAAGGTAGATGATATACAACAAAAGATAGAAGAACAACAATGGAAATTTAATCACCAAGAAAGTATATCTAAATTATCAATATTTTCCTATGTTTGTGCGGTAATTATCATATCATCATTATCATATCAACATTATTTTTTGTTGCTGTAAGAAATGTAAGTTTTATAAAAAGTGTTATAAGTGGTAAAAGGATGAAAACGATTCATCGTGTTGTAAACAAATTTGTTTCAGACCCACTATAGTAAATAAGATTCAGCAACCAGAAGACGTAGCTGAAAAGGCAGTAATTACGAGTCCCTTAACTACTAATATAGAAGCGAATGAACTAGAGACTATGCCTTTAAAAGTGACAAGTAGTTCCGCAGTGAAAAATAAAATGCGTTAGTAAACAAAATTTTAACTTTCAACTCAAATTAAAATCTTGTTTCTTTTAAGGGGAAAGTGTAGTAAAAGAGTGAAATTTAATATAATATTTTTTATTTTTCTTTTATTAATAGTACAATTATGGTTATGAATCACATATTAGCTCGTGCCATGATCTAAGATAACACATTCAATAACTTTTCTTTTTTCTTGTGCTTATTACTATTATTATTATTATTATTATTATTATTATTATTATTATTATTATTATTATTATTATTATTATTATTGTATCACAAGTAAGTTTCATGACTAAAGGTAAACTGTATATTGTCAAGATAGACTTGTTTAAATGATGTGTGTATTTTTTAGCATTTGATGATTATCAGCCAACTGGTATATGTTAGCTGAAACCTTGAACTCTGTGTACGTGACGAAAGGCAAACTATGTCCTTGTTATTGGAAATTGTGGAATGACATTAGTAAATGGTGAGATAATGCTCACTTTCAACAACTTTCCCGACTAAGATAGAATATTATAAACATGTTGTTTTGCTCTAAGCCAGTTTCTTCTCGCTTAATAGCCTTATTCTTTTGTATATAAAAACCCAGCTGATAATAGATAGGGGTCTAATTATTCAGTAATCCAAGAGAAGACAACGACTAAACTTCGCTAAGTTATCTAAGAGGTTCTTTTCTATCAACATCCGGAGGACGCCTTGTTCTATGGAAGTTAGAACACTTTACGAGCTCTGACAGCATATTTAACGATAAGTATTGGTTACATTATTCTGCTCTGAAAAATACCTTAAACGTATTTCTTTTTATCAAGTCCATACGAGATACGAACTAAGTTCTTTACGTCCACAATTTCCAAGAAGATACTTCTTTTAACTTTTAAATTGAAACCAGAATTTGATATTGCTTAATTTGTAACAACTTTGTATACTTCTTATTTTATATTCATATTACTGGACAATATATATGTATATATATATTCCATATTAAGGTGGATCACTAGGTGTTCCCAGTGCTATGCTAAACGCTGCTTGAATACTGTTGCGTTGCCAGATAGTGTCGAGTATTTACTGATGCCAGATAATAAAGGAAGTAATCATGGAATTCTGCTTGGATACTTATTAGAGAAATTAGTTTTCGACCCTTATCGCAATTCCGCTTCTCGAACTGCAACGCTAGAATCCAGGAATTTTCTTATTGTGACTACTACAGTAAACGTACAAATTTGGCAACAACGCATTATGGCGTTCTGCGCCAAATTTCGTCTCAAAATCTATTTCCTTAAATGTAAATTAAGTTTTAAATAAAATATGAAACTTAACACGAAAAACGGTCAAACAATATATCTATTTCGTAATAAGATCGTTACTTTAAAATACATTACACATACAAAGAAACATTTTGTAAAACTGAGCACTTCTAGTAAGATCTAACAGCAAGTGCCATCTTGTATGCTCATTGTAAAACGAATAAAATATTTTATTTTACTTGCTACATTTTTCGATATCAGGAGAAACAACCAAATGAATCAGTGTCTTGTGCTGTAGCTGAAACATTACTCTATCTTATAGTACAATATTTATAATATGTAACGTTTCATTGCGCAGTAGTTAAGGCAATGAGCTAAAATATGTACTGATTGCCGGGTGGTGATCCACCTTAAAACTGGTGGAAGTCATTTAATCTGGTTTTCTCTATCTGGGATTTGGCGTGATAACGAACCCAAGAATTTCAAAAAGGAAATTCCCCTTCCTTTATCTGTGATTCTACTACAATCTGCCATACTCTCTGAGAATTGCACCATCTGATTATCACCTTTTCCATTCCTTGGACAACCACTTTAGAGGACGCCAGTTCAAATCCCTAGTAGAGGTGCAAAATGCACTTTATACCTTCTTCGCTTCACGGCCCCTCTATCTTCTACCGGGATGGAATCCGTGGTCTTGTCAGAAAGTTTGCAGAAGGTCGTCGATGCTGATGGGGACTATTTTTGATCTTTCAGATACGTCTTAGGTGACATATCGATGTTCAAAGGTGGTGGGTGAAAAAGTGACTGAACTTTCTCGGTTACCTTTGCTTTATATTACTGCTGCTTTGAATAGCATAATCGTTACCACTGTACACATTTCATTAATTGATATTCTTCTATTACCTACGAAACTTTTGTAGTGCTAAGATACAGCTTTCTAAGTGAGAACAGTGTATGCATTATATAACTGAGTTTTTGCTTTAATATTAAACAATTTTTTTGTATGTTTCGTACGTGTTTACAAGTCTTAGATCATGGCTAAAATTCTATTCACACAGAGCATCGGAACAATTTATTTAAGTAAGTAGAGTGCTGTCTGTGTTTTCAGATCTTTTTAAAACTAAAAATTTATTTCAACCATATTTCATTGAAAGAAACGTTATTATATGTTAGCAAATTCCAGGATAGATCAGACAGAGAGAGATGAAACGTAAGACGAGGAAGCATGGGAAGAGTTAGTAGAAAATTTTCCGATGGAAGATGGCGTTAAGGAAGCAAAAATTCAGGTCAAAGATCGCCACAAATGGAAAACCTCAAAACCCGATGGTAGAAATGAAACAGTTGATTCATTATTATTATTATTATTATTATTATTATTATTATTATTATTATTATTATTATTATTATTATTAATAATAATAATAATAATAATAATAATAATAATAAAGCTGACGCAATATTTAAGCATTATAATTTATTTATTTATTTAGTTTGAAAGTCCGTAATAGTGATACATGTCACGTGACAATATTAATTATACTTATAGACCTACTCATTGGACCAATGGATTTATGTAATTTTAAAGGAAGTTAGATAAGCGGTACTATCTAGAAATGGGCCGTTAGGTACTGTTTTATATGATTACATGGTACCTAAAATTCTTAAATCAAAAGCAACGGGAACCAGTTTACAAATGTCAGCTATGTTGTTCTACCTAATTCTAATTTTAATAAGTCTCACAAAAAGAGAGAGAGAGCAAAAAAGAAAAAAATCATGCTCTGTTGTGTGACACACGATTAATTTTATTTCATTCAACAGTATTCAGTTCTTTTTAACTACGCCGACTCCCATTCTATAGTCAGTTCTAGAAGACAAGCGAAGACAAGTATATTCATCAACTTTTCCTTAACGATAAGATCGCTTTGTTGGAGGCCAATTGCTACGGAAATCATGAAAAAATAGAAAGAAAGAAAGAACAGAAAAATACCTGTCTCCTGGACGCCCTTGACCACCCTGTGCGCCCCCGCAGCAATTCACGGTTTTACGTTACACAATATTTTTAAGCATTATTTATGGGGAAAATAAACGAATTCTACAAGGCTACCAATTAGAAGTGTTTAAGTGAAAGAAGTACTGAGGCCAGGTTTTTATTTTCCTTATTTAAAAATGAACAATAGGACAACTTTGACATAAATACCTTAAATTTTCAGTCGTTAGTAATCACGCTTTGTTAACATAACTCTTCTTAAAATTATGCTGCACGAGGAGCTGCTAAAAAGTTCGTAGCCCAACCCAGAAAAAGTGCACGTGGAAACATGACAATTTATACTTATTCTACATACTCCTCCTGAAGCTCAATACATTTCCTTGCGTGATGCTTCAATTTTTGCAGACCAGTTTTGAAAAAAGGAATACTGTTCATCGTGCCACTATGCTGTATAAGTAATCACCTCCTTATCAGATATCAAAATGGCGTCCTTTCAAGTGTTGTTTGAGTTTTAGGAATAAGTAATAGTCTGACGGAGCTAGATCTGGGGGATAAGGAGGATGGCCTAGACACTGAAACCCTAGATCATGCAATGTCAGTTGTTTTTTCAGTGTTAAATAGATCTGAGGGAACATGATTCCTTTTTACAATTTTCCGCGGCGTTGTACTTTTAATTTGTCTTTCAGATTTGTGAATAATGCAAAGTAATACTCTGCATTAAGTATCTGACCCTTCGGCAGGTAATCTATGATTATGGCTCCATCCTTATCCCAGAAAATGTTGCAAAACAATTTCCCAGACGACTTCTGTCTCTTGAACTTCTTTGGAATCCCCACACGTTTTTCATTCCCTCTGAGAAAACATTAAACACTTTTTTATTATTTTAAATGAAAAGTTTAAATATCAAATTTCATATCCCTAACATGTCTCTAATATTAAGGGATTTCAGGATATGGCCATGTTATAATAATTATAACCCAATAATTTTCTTCCCGCTTTTTTTTTATTCTCTTCTAAAAGAAACATCAAAATGCTCTTTTTCTTCCTTTCTGAAGAAAAACATAAAAATGTTGTAAACGCCCTTTATTCCTTAAAAAAAACTCTAAAAATCAAATTTCGTATTTTTAATCTTAAAAGAATTCAAAAAGATCTTACAAAGCAACACAATAACCCCAAATCAGACTCACTTTTTCATCTTACCTTTATTCCGATTGCAGGGAATATATTAGGGATGGCCAATTCCGGAATTTTTACTTTCCGGAATCCGGAAAGTAAAATCGGAAAATTCCGGAATTCGGAAAAATTCCGGATTTCGGAAAAATTCCGGAATTCGGAAAAAATCCGGATTTCGGAAAAATTCCGGAATTCGGAAAAATTCCGGATTTAGGAAAAATTCCGGAATTCGGAAAAAATCCGGATTTCGGAAAAATTCCGGAATTCGGAAAAAATCCGGATATCGGAAAAATTCCGGAATTCGGAAAAAATCCGGAATTCAGAAAAATTCCGGAATTCGGAAAAATTCCGGATTTCGGAAAAATTCCGGATTTCGGAAAAAATCCTGAATTCGGAAAAATTCCGGATTTCGGAAAAAATCCGGAATTCGGAAAAATTCCGGAATTCGGAAAAAATCCGGAATTCGGAAAAAATCCGGATTTCGGAAAAATTCCGGAATTCGGAAAAATTATTTTCTCTTTTTGTAATCCTAAGAATTTTGTTCAAATGCAAACGAACAAATTTCCTTTTTGTAATCCTAAGAATGTATGATGCAAGTTAAGCTGAAACTTACATCCTAAAGTATACACTACTCAATCTTCCCATGGTTAATGAGATGTAGTCCAAAAGTACGATGTACTCCTAATATTTAATTTTTGTTTTACTGTGATATTGTCCAGAGGTAAGACATATATCACACTGAGATAAACAACTTGACATAATGAAGATGTTATCATACGTAGTTTTCCAGAAAATTGTGAGAAACGATTTTTTATGAAGTTAAAATATGCGTCGCTTGTTGCCAGTGTGATGCAATTGATAATTTTTATGCTGGAATAGTCTTATTATTATTATTATTATTATTATTATTATTATTATTATTATTATTATTATTATTATTATTATTATTATTATTATTAATCGTTTATGTACTGTAAAAGAAAAATATGAACCGTTAAGTAGTTGATTTTATCTGTTGTTTTTTGATATCTTCTAACAGTAATAACAAATTGCTTGTAAATACGCAATGATTATCAAGGACAATGGCATATTAATGTAAAAACTACTCTGCAGGCTAGCAATAAACAATAAACAATAACAGATAAACAATAGTCCCCCCCAAAAAAAAGTAACTAACTTGGGCACGTCAGAATGTTCGCGAGAATATAGGGACGCATTGAGACTAGCAAAAAAAGTGGTGTTATTATTACTCAAAGGGCCGTACGATGGAGGCTTTAACGTTAATGTTAATGGCACCAATGAGCACTTACTTGCTCTAACGGTTAACCTCATTTTTGAGATGATTCTTAGAAGTGGGCGTGTTGGCATGCAGTTGGAGTACTAACGATTTGCGTCACTATCGAACACTAACGTAGCACTAGCGACGTTTAAAGTCGAAATTGGAGTCTGACATAAGTGGCTTGTCAACTTCACGGACATTATATTTTCCTTGAATGCGAGAATTTTGCGCCCGGGAAATTTGCGCCCTACCATTAAAATAGGAAAAAATGCGCTCGCAATATATTTGCACTGGGATGTTTGCGCCCTACCCCAAAAAGAGGGGAAAATGCGCCGGCTATATATTTGCACTGGGATGTTAGCGCCCTACAATTCAACTTATTATTGTATTGTGTAAAGTAACTTCCACTCGCACTTGAACTAGGCTTGCCTCTCATCGTCTCAGTGAGTTACTCCATCCGTTATAATATTCCGAACAAATGAAAAAAACACAATTTTAGTTCACTAAAGGGCAATCCATACAAATACAATTTTTCATTATACTACAAAATTTACAATAAACGTATAAATGACTGATATATAATTATTTATTAATATAATCAAAGAGTATAATTTAATCTACAAAAGGCTGTTTGGCTCTACCCAGATATCTCTGTTCACAATCCTTGCGAGTTGTTTGGCTTTTCAGGACACAAAATATAAAAAAGAAAATGTAAAGTGAATGTAAAATCAGTTCAGTAATATTATCAAGAAAACTATGTACAGTGTGTTTACTTGCTGGAATTACACTTCAAACACACAATTGCGTTCAGTCGTTCTTTCAGGAAAAATGTTCCGGGGGGCACATTTAGTATTCCGGAGGGGGGTCACTGCTGGTACTATTCTATTTATTATTATATTATAGACGTATTATTTTGGTTTCCTCCGAGGGGGCACTCTGAGAGCTCTGGGGAGGCCAGTGTTCCCCCAAAATCATCTCTGGAAGAAGCAGTGATTGCGTTGATCCGTTGTGTTCTTTTGGCTTATATTGAAGTTTATTCTCCCCTTATATAGCCACAATGAAAATAAATCACAAATGGCATGGTTGTGGGGGGAGGATTTTTTATGCTGTAATGTCAGCCCCTCCGAGGAAATGCGTAAGCTCCAATAGGTTCTTTTATTTCGCAGGGCTCAAACTTCCCGGTGGAGGTACATCGCAGGCGCAATTTTCCCTGTTCTTGAGGTAGGGCGCAAATTTCCCAGACGCAAAATTCTCGACACCGTTCGAGTGACCTCGGAAGACGATATCTTTTTCAATACTTTTTTTATATTCTTTTACTCGAGATTTCTTCAAAGCTTCTTATTAAAATACTTACTAATATATCCTCATTTTATTGTCCTAACCAATCAATATGGGTATGTTGTCAGTAAAATATTTAGATTGATCGAGCCTCTGGTGTGTAACCACAGTATTTCATATCATGCCCCCATTAGAAATCTTGGCTAAACGAACCAATATATGTTGCCAATAAAATAGTTTAGAATGATTGAGCCCCTGGTAAAAAACCACAGTATTTCGTGACAGACCCCCCCTTCCTATTACCATATTCTAGCTACGTGCCTGACTCAGCTAATTCTCTACATTCTTTACCAAGCACACATTTTCTAAAGCGGAAAATGCTCTCTAAATACCTAAGCTCATTATTTTCAGCAGATGCACAAACTGGGTAACATTCTATCTACATGAATGTTATATATGTCGATTACTGGAAACCGCTTCTCGCTATCTATTACCATATTTACTATATAATGATTAACGTTAAAACCGGAAATGGTTGATTTGTACCGCTTCCGGTTTGAATATTACATTCATCAGGAAACTCGATTCTTAACTATTGACTCTGTACATCATGGCCAAAATTGATTGGTAATCCATCAGATAGTTCTTGAGACTGTTTGTTTCACTGACGGACAGAATGAATATATGGCTATAGAGTTTTTATAAACTAAATTCGTTAATGAGTGATGATGGAACAAATATAAGAAAGGGAACCAAGAGTAGGCCTACCACCGGAAAAATTTTCGAACACAAAATTAGCCATCGAAAACCCACATGTTCTGGGTTAGAATACCATAGATGAAAACTCTACCACTGAGTCATCAATCACCCGCTTATTAGTTTTGTTAACTATTATATTAATATAAATTAATGAATGCCTGCTTATGTTAATTATTGAACAATTACATTGTATACTTCGTAAAGTCAAAAATTATAAATTTGTATTTACTGTACATACAGTGAGCGCAGAGTGTTCGTACACCTATGCTATTGAAACGAGAATGCCTGCGAAAAAGAAACAGAAAATTTAAGAAGTGTAATAACACACACAATATGAATAATGAAAACTAAGCTTTATGAATATATCAATAAAGAACCACAAAGACAAGTTTAATGGTCAGAAAGTAAATAAATTCCGTAGAAAATGTATAGAGTAGACGCAAAAAGTGATCGTACACCTGACGTACGAATACGAAACAAAGATACCACAACTGGGGTTCACTAGTATTCACCTGAGTATACACCTCTGTATAGCATGACGAGTAACAGAATGAGTTTAGTTGTGAATAGGAGTGAAAAAACTGCACGGTGGGCTGTCGAAATGGAAAGCAACCGAACAGAAACAAATGAGGAGACAAGAAAAGTAATTATTAAAGTGCATAAGAAGGGTAAGTCTTTGAGAAAGATAGCAAACCTCAGGGGCAGATCCAGAGGGGGGTGATCGGGGCCATCGCCCCCCCCCCACACAAGAGGAAACTTTCTTATTTTATATATAAATAAACCCATCCATAACAAGTTTGGAGCTCTTAAAAGTAGCAGTATTACTGCCGATCGCCCCTTCCCCAGAAGTCCGTCCTGGATCCGCCCCTGTATAGAGTAGCCACAATCGAGTATTTTCCGCTGTATGTTTGGAGTCGTTGTCTTGCTGAACAATAAATTGTTTTCAAGAACCATCTTCTGCGCACTAGTATGGAGATATTCCTTTAATATGTTAATATACACTTTGTGGATCATCACTCCATCGATAAGGTGGAGACGACCCACTCCTGAGGCACTCATACAACCCCAGACGAGCACGGACCCTCCTCCGTGTCTTACTTTAGGGACGAGATTTTGAGGATTCATCTCTGTATTCACCTTGCGCCATACCATACGCCTCCCATTGGACTCGATAAAATTAAATTTACTTTCGTCCGAAAATATGACTCTATTCCAGAAAGAAGCCTGATCCCTTATCTTTATACTCTTTTTCAAACTTTAGTCCCTTTATACGATTTTTGTTCACCCAGAACATTTTTCTGGCTATCCGACCATGATACCCTGCAAATATTCCGCACTGAACTGGCTGATACTTTAACACCGCGTGTTTCCAGATCCGTTGCCAATTGCACAGCACTACTTTTTGGAACCTTTTTTCTTTCCCTAATAATGTAACGTTTAACTTGTTCACTCAACACTCTTGGTCTTCCAGTTCTTTTTTTTTAATTATTTTTTTTATTATTTTTTTTATGGTTTCGCACAGTGATAGAAACATTATACATCGCAATTATTGTTTGTACTGTTGAACGAGGCCTGTCTGCAAGGTTTGCCAGGGGCGGATCCAGGACGGACTTCTGGGGGGGGGGGGCGGTCGGCGGTAATACTGCTACTTTTAAGAGCTCCAAACTTGTTATGGATGGGTTTATTTATATATAAAATAAGAGTTTCCTCTTGTGGGGGGGGGCGATCGCCCCGATCGCCCCCTCTGGATCCGCCCCTGTCTCTATAATACCTTGAAACAGCTTCGCACACCTCCCCAATCCCCAGACATGAACCCCATAGAACATCTACGATCTGTTCTGGAGACAAGAATAAGAAGGCACAGCTTGTCTACTAAAGAAGGCCTAAGAAAAGCTATTCAAGAAGAATGGGACATAATCAGTCCCGAAGCTACAGAACTACGAACTACTACAGGTGAAATCAATGCCACGAAGATTACAGACAATCATTAACGCACAGGGTAATCCCACAAAATATTAAATAACTTAATATACTTTATAAGCATTAATTCAAGCATAAGTGTACGGTGACTTTTTGCGTTTACAAAAAAGGAATTCTCTCTTTTCTTCTGAACAAAACAGTGATTGTCTTTGTTTGGCCTTTCTCTTGTGTATAGAAATAAAATGTATAAATGTGTAGTCTTAATTCTGGTTATATATATATTTTCCACCTCCCGTTCTCATGCTAGCTGTTTTCAATATAAAGTATGCACGTTGTACGAACACTTTCTGCGCTCACTGTAGGTATGTTGACAATAAGCGAATGTTATTGGAATATTTGTTAGAGATTTATTTTCCTTCACTGCCTTTCGCCTGGTTAAAAAGTAGTTTGCAGTGCTTTGGAGCAGCTGCAGGTGGGAACGCGATAATGTTTGAGACATACCGGCGACTTTTTTGTGTGTGAAAATAAGACCTTTCTCATAAAGTAGTAAATAACTGCAGTAGCAATTGTCTACGTAAATGATAAAGACATATCCAACTACAAGAAATTAATACAGTATATATAGCCTATTCATTATTGTTTCTCTTTTAACAGCTACTAGCTAAGGATGGCCAATTCCAGAATTTTTACTTTCCGGAATCCGGAAAGTAAAATCGGAAAAATTCCGATTTTTTCTAAATTCCGGATTTTTTCCGAATGTCGGAATTTTTCCGAAATCCGGAATTTTTCCGAATTCCGGAATTTTTCCGAAATCCGGAATTTTTCTGAATTCCGGAATTTTTCCGAATTCCGGAATTTTTCCGAAATCCGGATTTTTTCTGAATTCCGGAATTTTTCCGAATTCCGGAATTTTTCCGAATTCCGGAATTTTTCTGAATTCCGGAATTTTTCCGAATTCCGGAATTTTTCTGAATTCCGGAATTTTTCCGAATTCCGGAATTTTTCCGAAATCCGGAATTTTTCCAAATTCCGGAATTTTTCCGAATTCCGGATTTTTTCCGAAATCCGGAATTTTTCCGAATTCCGGAAAGTAAATTTTCCGATTCCGGAAAACAAAATTTTCGGAATCCGGATTCCGGAAAATTTTGGCCATCCCTAGAATATATATATATATCAAGTGCATCATTTATAATATCCCACCTTTATAACAGAGGAACCAAGAGAGGGAGAGAAGCGAAACTTTGCACAAAGAAACTATAGGAAGGGAGACATCTATCCATATATTGGGTAACATTACCAGATAAACAGTGTTGCCAACCTAATATAAAGTTATGTTGTTTTTAAATGGAATGCCCTAAATTTAATTTCATAATTCGAATCAACAATAAAAACAAAGACGAAAGAGATGACACTCACAGATCAGTGTTGTATACTTTTTGAGAAATAACTTTAAACATGTGTCAAATTTAAACTTCTTTAACATACACAAGGAATGAAGTCGTAACTATTTATGCACATTAAATGAAATACTGGGAAGAACTCTTTAAGATGACTTCAAGTTTAGAAGTATCAGTTAAACAGTGTTGCCACAACAAAAGAGAGAAAAGTTGAGTTTGGAAATAGTGCAACAACTCGGAAAAGGTCCCTTGTACAGTATGGTTAAAAATTCATAGAGCATGTCATAAGGAGTATGTCATAAGGAGCATTATCACATTTATTTGAGATCCATAAGTCGAGTACTTACCGAGATATTCCATATTTTGTAAAAACTGAGAATTTTGTGCTGTACAAGATGGTAACGCTGTCTCAAAATTCCCTGTTTTCCCTCTGCGTTGGAGAAATATTCTAGTAGTAATCTGTGACAGAAGTTTGATTCTGTGACATGCCGAACTAAAGCAAACCATTTAAAATAAGAAAACACAATATTTTTTCTGTTTCATGAATTTTGTAATGTATGCTACGAATAATTGTTTCTTGATCATCGTACACAAATAATTCTTTAATTTAATGTGTTTCTCCTGAATATAAGTTAGAAAAGACAATAATACGTAGATATTGATAGTTGCCAAATTTTAATTGAAAATACATATGCTAAGTTCTGTTAAATTGTAGCAAAATCTTTCAGATCATCCAACCCAGACAGCAGGGTGCGAATTACCGGAAGGGATGAGGGGGATTTTCCCCCTCTATCACATTTTGTTCCCCCCCCCCCCAAAGAAGTCAGCTGAAGTATCCCCACCGGGGATGCTCGCTTTCCCCCTCAAACTATGCTTAGTATAACTCCAAATTTCACTGATTTTTGTTATTTCTTGTAAATTTAATCTTCTAGCTGTATTTCGAAATGATCGATGTAAACTGTTTAGTTTTGGTCATTTCTACTTACCACCTAATTACCCACTATTTTCAACGTTGTTTAGTAGAACTATATTATTATGACTACGGTTGTTACTTGCAGCTGTACCTTCGTACCCTTCAGTTCGTCATCGTTTGTGAATTTGAATGTACTAATTGCGTATAACAAAGCCACATATAGATTTATAAATGTTCTTAGCGGTTGGCCAAGAAGAAGTAAACAAATAGCTTCTTCTACCATACTTGGCGAAGTTCGGATATGTCATATTCATCCTCTATATTTGTATCGATTATCATCTTATTTTAATTTTTGTTATAACACAGGGTGCGAATTGGCGTGGGGGATGCCAGGGATTTCCCCCCCTGACAAAAATCTTTCCCACCCTGGAGAAGAAAAATGTTATCCCTGGCAGGGATAACTTTTTCCCCCTCTGGAGTATTTTTAAATGGACATAAAGATAAGATAGAAAAAGGGAACAATTCTTACTTTGCGTAACTAACCTAAATATTACTTGAGTGAAAATTTATGAAAGATCTCACATCTCAACTGTTTTGTACTTGTTAGTATATATATATATATATATATATATATATATATATATGTGTGTGTGTGTGTGTGTGTGTGTGTGTGTGTGTGTGTGTGTGTGTGTGTTTGTGTGTGAGGACTGGGTGCGCATATGGGTGAAATTCATCCCCCCCTGGGAATATTTTTCAATTCGCACACTGTTATAACATGTTATTTCATTTTCCAGTGTACTCTTTGTTAGCACATGGTCTTCATTCCCTAGTAGTTTGTGTGTATGCAACTCAAGAGTTGCATTTAATTTGTGATAATTAACATAATAATCACTGCCTTTTACAGTTTACGGAAATGAACTTTTGAAACTGTACTCAAAATCTGAGATATAGGTATTCTCTCGTAAGTATATGTTAACGTACACGCTGGGGGATACGCTCCTAGTGAGCAGACATGTTAATGAAGGTGATTTTTAGGTGAATAAGCGAAAAATTTAAGATTTGTTTCAGCATTTGTTAATATGACTGGTTCTCCGTGTCATTGTCCGTGTCTGTATAAGCATTTCAACTGGAGTGGTTTTTTTTTTTTTTTTTTTAAAGTTAACCCTTCATTTTTCCATCTTTTCGCTGTACAGTTTGCTGTTCACGCAATTAATGTTGTCTGAAAAACTTCAGTGTAATGTTTTACTTTATTTGATAACGTAGCCCATAGTGAATCAACTCATCTTCAACCTAACAGTAAAGTAATTTTTAAGTGTTGACTTTCCGTGCCCACCACGGAATCGATATTTGGAGAAAAAAAGTCGTGATGAGCACAGCTTTAGCGGGAAGTAGAAGCACAAGCTCGAAATTTGAATGGAGAGATTTTAAATATTTGGCCTTCGATTTGACCTTGATGTGAGAAATCGGGACCAGCAACAATCCATTTCTTATTTGATAGGCTATCTAGATTTTCTTAAAAATAAAAAATAAAAAAAATGTCCGGTTTAACTGATAATTTTAGTGGTTTTCACAAGACTGAAGTAGGTTTCTTTTCGCAACCTGTATGTATTAATGCAAAGTGGAAGCTTTCAATATGAGAAGAAAAATTAACATGCTTGTGATCATGGCTATCGCTCGAGCCGAATTATTAACTAAATAAACCTTAGAGAGCTACGGGGACAAGAGTGAGTACAACATTAAAACACGTTCAGAAAGGTTTAGTGGGGTGTGTGTATGTCACACAATATATATGTGCATAGTTATTGTCGGTAGATTTATTAAATTAATAAATCTCTTATTTATTACACATGCCACACACACACACACACACAAACACACACACACACACACACATATATATATATATATATATATATATATATATATATATATATATATATATATATATATGGGGAGTAAGGCATTTATTGTCTCATTTTGAAATTTGAACCTTCAGACTATGTCCTTTGGCCTAATTTTATCCCCCCCCCCAATATAGGTTATCTAATTCGCACACTGCCAGACAGCATGCTTGTTTGCCATCCGTTGTATTGCTCAATTGCAACAAACTGTTACTTATTTCATTCATTCGTGTTTAAACAAGAAATGGTAACAAATCGATAATATTTACAGATATATATTTTTTGAATTGTTTTGATATTACTAACCTAAAGTTGCACGAGAATAAGTATATTCATCGCACGAAAGTAGCTATTAGGTAACTCTCGTAAACGTATTTGTACCATCTTGTTGAAATGTGAATTCGTATTACTAAGTCGAGAACAATTTATATGCACAACATTACGTTTAATTAGTCACTTCAAGAACTCAAATGGGTTTCATTTCATTGTAAGTCCATTCATTAATGTTTTAATTTCTTCACGATTTTTCCAACGCTGAGGGGAAAAAAGGTAATTTTGAGACAGCGTTACCATCTTGTACAGCACAAAATTCTCAGCTTTTATAAAGTACCGAATATCTCGGTAAGTACTTGACTTATCGATCTCAAATAAACGAGACAATGCTAATTACGACATACTGATTTGAATTTTAAACCATACTGTACTAGGGACTTTTTCCAAGTTACTGCACTATTTCCAAACTCAACTTTTCTCTCTTCTGTTGTGGCAACACTGTTTAACTGATCCCTCTAAACTTGAAGTCATCTTAAAGAGTTCTTCCCAGTATTTCATTTAATGTGCACAAATAGTTACGACTTTACTCCTTGTGTATGTTAAAGAAGTTTAAATTTGACACTTGTTTAACGTTATTTTTCAAAAAGTATACACAAAGTGTCATCTCTTTCGTCTTTGTTTTTATTGTTGATTCGAATTATGAAATTAAATTTAGGGCATTCCATTTAAAAACAACATAACTTTATACTAGGTTGGCAACACTGTTTATCTGGTGGTGTTACCCAATATATGGATAGATGTCCCCCTTCCTATAGTTTCTTTGTGCAAAGTTTCGCTTCTCTCCTCTCTTGGTTCCTCTGTTATAAAAGTGGGACATTATAAATGGTGCACCCGTTACATATATGTAATGTCTCTATCCTTCAGATATTCGGAGATATGGGCATTTTACTATAATAATTACCCCAACCCTTATCTTTTTTCTTCCTTTCTAAGGGAAATATCATAAACGCTAAAACACGTTTTTAATTATTTGAAATGAAGAGTATTAATACCAATTTTCACGTCTCTAACCTTACGAAATTTCCAGATATGCACGGAGAGAAAAATTAGCTGCCTTTAGAAGGAAAATACGTAGACTCCGGTTACAGGCGGCTTTCTTGTACCTGCTCCTGCCGATGCAGTAGCAGCGAAAACTAGACGCTTGTACAGATTTTCAGTAATGTGAAGGATGGTGCAAGGCCATGCCAGCCTAGATGGTGCACATATACGCCGTACAGATTTTCTAGATGGTGCTACGTCCAGGTACGTAGGATACATACAGATTTTCTCAATGAATTCCACGTTGCCCAGGAATATTCTAGGTGCTTGTACTGATGGCTTGGATGATACTTCTGCTTGTCAGGACACTGCACAAGATTTTCTTGAGGGAACTCAAGAAAATTTTGACCGTTAAAAATGGCGCAATTTTTACTCCAGATTTTAAGGATGGTAGTCTTGATTGTTTGGGTGCTGGTCTAGAATTTCAGGTATATACAATTGGTATCCTAAACGCTGATCTAGATTTTCTAGGTTATGCTACTGATTTTCTAGACCACTGCTTGCTAATGCCTGGACACGAGTCTAGATTTTCTAGACCGTGCTACATATTTTCTAGATGCTGGTGCAGATTTTCTAGACCACTGCTTGCTAATGCCTGGACACGAGTCTAGATTTTCTAGACCGTGCTACATATTCTCTAGATGCTGGTCTAGATTTTCTAGACCACTGCTTGCTAATGCCTGGTCACTAGTCTAGATTTTCTAGACTGTGCTACATATTTGTTAGATGCCGGTCTAGATTTTCTAGACCACTGGTTTGGAATGCCTGGACTATTGTCTAGATTTTCTAGACTGTGCTACATATTTGTTAGATGCCGGTCTAGATTTTCTAGACCACTGGTTTTGAATGCCTGGACTATTGTCTAGATTTTCTAGACTGTGCTACATGTTGTGTGGATGGTAGTCCAGATTTTCTGCATGGTGTCACAGCTGTCCTAGACGACATTACTGCTCCTTCCGAATGTAACTTACATACATCTTCATGCATATATACAAGCAGTTATTCATAAATATGGAATCACAGCAACATCATGATAAAAAGGCGAATCTGAAAATCGTTCTTTCTGATGTAGAAGTGATTCCTCATTTATGAATTATCCCGTATATGTGTATGCAAGAATATGTATGTTTCATCCAGAAAGAACAGTACCGTCGTCTCAAATCTGTGATATCATGTAGAAATTGTAGACTACCGTCCACAATTTGTACCGAATCTGTAGCGAAATGTATAACATATGGAACTTCAAACAAAAATCCACACCGTCATAGCAGAACCTGGAAAGAAGATTGCATTTGTGTTCCGAGTGCTACAGGGTAGTTACAAACTACTGCGCGATTTCTGAAGGCTGTATTTCCACTAGTATAGAAAATGAATACATGATATTATTGTTACTGTAAAAAGCGAAATAATTCTCTTTCTAATGACACTAAAATTATGCACGTATGTTCAGTAATAGTGGAAATATAGTCTTCTGAAATCGCCCAATAATTTAAAACCAGTGGAGCAGAAATTCATGCAAAATCTTAACACTTCCTTCTCATGCCACAAGAGGCTAATCACATTTCAATTGTCTCCTAGTATAATCTATTTTGCCATGGGTGTTCCAGTTACCCCTCGAAAATTTAAGAGCCAGCAGGATTCTGGAGCAGAATGCCGCCCCAGGTCAAGGCGAAGACTAATGAATAGAACAGACCAAGAGGGTGTTAAGATTTTGCCTAAACTATATTAAAGGAATACATTATGTATTAATCTATGTTACCAAACGAACATAAGCACGAAAACGAATAACATCAAAAAGAAACATCTTGAATAGTAGTCTGAAACTGGAGAATACAAGATCTAGGAACACCGATATTAGCATAGTATGCTGTAATTACCATTTTCCTAATAAGTTTCACTTCTACTTATAAACACATACGTAAGGTTTATATATAATTACGAATATAATATATATAATTACGAATTGAGTGGTTAACATTAAAAGCAAGATATTCTGAAATTATCACTTACATTTATTTCAAAGTAAACTTGTACAAAGTTGAAATAAATACATGACAAAAGAAAAAGTTACATTGTGTATTGTGTGGAGACTTGTGTAGTTAATGAATACTTTCTATTCTTAAGAAATAATGTAACATTACATTTTTTTTTTTTTTTTTTGCATTAAACTCATACAGCAGTGAAACAGATACATTAAAAAACAAAAATTATGCTACACAAAAACTTAGTATACATTTACGAAACATTTTTGGATGGAAAAGGAATGCGGACAAGTTAAAGAATGGAAAAATCAAGACTTACTTTTAAACTGTTTTGTAAGCCTATATACAAGAGTGGCCCAAAAGTAGGTTTACAGTCCTGTATGTTTTATATATGTGGGTCTGTATACCTACTTTTGGGCCACTCTGTGTATGTTTAAAAACCTTCATTAGATATTCTTTCTTCTGTGGCATATAGTAGGGAACTGTAGTGAAATTACACTAAATGAAACACCCTATATGTAGAAAAATAGATGCAATGTTTCAATGACCCCTTGTCTTCCTCATGCGTTTTTTTTTATTATTATTATTTTAATTACGACCTAGATGCTATGTTTCAATGATTCGTTTTTTTTTTTTTTTTTTTTTTTTTAATATAGAACTACATATTTTGATCGAATAAATTTAAAGTTCGTTGAATTAGCATTATAGAGTTCTTTAACGATAATCACTCCTTACTCTTCTAAAGGTTATGCTGAAGCATCTGAACGACGTGTCCCCGTGCTAATAAAAATTGTGTTATTTTCCGACGTTTCCAATCTCTGTTGATTTGAATAAATCAGTCACTGAACCGTGATACAAAAATTTCTCTAAAACCTAGTTTAAAATTAGCTCTTAAGTCTCCAGTAATTTTTGAGTGACCACTTAAAAAACACACGCATGAAGATGATGACAAGGGTTCACTGAAATGTACATTATTTGTTTACAATTGGGTACTTAATTTAATATAATTTCAATGAAGTATTCGTATATATCCTGTTATATCATTAAGTATTTATGTCCTTAGGGCGCTTAACTCATTACATGTTAACCTGCCTTAGGCACAATGATGTCTGAAAATTCGGAGCTACAATTTATTATGGAATTTGTAACAGACAAAACAAACTTAACTTTATGGAAATATAAAATTCCACTTCTTACATATAAAAAACGTGAAATAACATTATATGAAAATCCTTCAGCTGCCCAGGAATGACTGCTTAAACTTTATTCACATGAAATCTAATCTAAAGGCATTCGAAGTGTAACGTATAATATACCATCATTGTGAATAGTTAACGTATTGGGAATGAGTGTCAGAAGTTTTTCAGTTCGTAGCCAAAACGATTCACTCGTTTTGCGAACCTCAAACGCAAAAAAGTGAACATCAAAATCAATAGTTTCAAAAATGGAACAGAAAAGAAACACCTGCTCATCATTAGATACTACTATTTCTAGAATCTGCGCGAACACAGGTAGAAAAGTTGTGATATCGAGATCAACTGTCACAACAGACTTAATCATCAATTTAGCACCCTGTAACTTTACCCATCGTACAGAAAATAAGTCTGTAACTGTGCCATTCAAACTAAACTGATCTTGAATGATCTGGGTAGTTCTCTCTTTAACCGTTACTTTCTTTCCATAGGTAACGTGAGGTACGCGTGAGGTACTATTTGAAAAAAGAAAATCGTTTACCATTAGCTGATTTTTTATGGCAATAGTTTTGCATATGTTTATTCTGCTGCAAGACGTTCTAGCTGCAATTTTTGAGATTCTGTGCTTTGCCTCGAAACGCATCGTCCAAACTTGAGTGAGGGGCCCATACTTTAAAAGCATTTCTGGATAGTGAACAAGGAAATGAAATTTTGGTTTCAATGAAGTTTTCGTTAGATTGTGGTACAACTCATTCAATTCTGCTATGAAGAATTTCAATTGCGAAATAGTTTCGGTGCTAACTCTCTGATTCAGTAACCTGTCCAAGACTCTACGAAGAGCTACATATAACTGCCATATGTTATGTTCTCTAGGTATATAGTACCCAGCAATTAAACCAAAGTATCTCACGAACGTCAGCATTTCCGATGCAGAGGCTTTAAGTTTGATCGTGCTACCTTCATGTGATAATATATTTGAAGGCTTTGAACCAGAATCAGGGCCATAGTCAAATGTAGATATTGTAGCGAGCAAAATATGTATGTCAACAAGTTTGGACTCTTGTACGATTTTATGTATAATGTAAGTCATTACGTAAGTAAGACATCCTTCTAAATAATCGTGAACGATGTCAACTGAAACATGTTCAAAGGGGTTGAACCCATGTAACCCAAAGAAAGCACATCTCTCTTTTATACCACTCTCTGATGGATCATTTAACAAGACAGATGTCTCATAATTATCCAAATTCCTCAACAAAGTCATGTCTTCGAAGTACATTTGCTGTGTCAATTGTCTATTAGCCATACATATTCTACAATAATGATTCGCGTTAAAATTTTCTACAAAACCTAGAATTCCATTCAAACCGAGATTGTCACCAGTTAAACATACTACATGGAACTTTATAACTCCTGTGAATACATTAGTTGTTACAGAAATACCAGTATAATGCAAATCATTCAGTTCATCAAAGACTTTCTGAAATACAACTTTATTACCAAATGTTATTCTATCAGATGAATGGAATAGCGCTAGTAAGAAAATATTATTCAAGCGTGAGACATAGTGGTTAGGCAAAAAAGGCAGGGATACATAAATTGCCCCTAATTTGTGAATCGTAGCGTGACTGCCCAGTGGGTTGCTAACTTCAAAATCATCAAAAAAAACTACTATTGGGAGATTCAAATGACTCCCAGCATTTTGAGAAACAATATTTTGCCAGATCTTTCCTTGGATGATGTTTTCTACACTATTACCAATATTATTCAAATAATGGAGGTGTTCAAACATATCCTTTACTATATCGTTCACTGACATGAACTTTTCCAGCACAGCCCGGATTGGAATGATTTGCATGGTGCAAGGAACTGGCACTAACGTCCCACCAATATGTGAACCTCTTGAATCCATCCGTTGACCAATAGTGACTTCTACCGGAGGTATGTATGTTCCATTATTTTCAAAAAACTTCATTCGTTTATATTCAGATTTGACTACTGATAAACTGTCAGCATAGTCAGATAAAACTTTATTTACGCCATCCTCTACATTGGGTGAATTATGGTCTCTACGAATTACTTCATGCAAATTGGACTGCAACATGTTTTTTGAAATAACCAAAAATTTATCAAGTTGTTCTATCACAAACTGCACCGTGTTACGCGGTATAGTCGGATTAGCATACAGTGAAGATACAAAAGATGCTACATGGTGTTGAAGTTCACTCTCGGCACAAGTAGTAACTCGGTCCACCGACTTTTCAACTGAACTGCAAGCGGTGTCACTTTGAAACTGATTTGGGTTCGAAGAGGAACACACAGAATGAGAGGTGGAAGCCTCGGCTGAATGCATTCTATTCAAATGTTTTCTAAGAGCAGCTATCGTTGTAAAATGTCGACAGCATGTCTCTTCACCACAGTGAAATTCACTGGAAGTAGCTAATTTCGGGCATGCATTTCGAATGTGTTTTATCAGCATGGAAACTGTTGCAAATGTCAGTGAACAACCGTAGCACCTGTACATGTTGCCTTGTATGAATGAAACATGAAATATTTTCCTCTAAATGATCTATCGCAATGTATAACAAATAGATATACATATAATATGTAACATATAAAACCTTTCTAAATATTACTTAACACACTAAACGATCATAATGGAAAAGAAATAATAGGACATATGAAAAAAAAAAACTTCACTCGAGGAATTAACTTAAAACCCCGATATCAGCAAGTAAGTTTTTTACGGACTGATTCGGCCGATCATGAGGCGTTACAATTTGGTAGAGTGCTCTCTGCACAACTAACCATACGTGATTCGCTTCATAGCTGTAACTAGCTCCTGTTGCTTGGAAAATCTTGAACGTAATGTCCACGGCCTCTAGTAATGTTCCTACCTTGTAGTATATACTGTTTACGCAGCAAAATGCACACACTGGTGATACTGGTGATTCTCCAACTACGATGACTTGCGGTTGAAATGTCCTTCCCAACTGCTCTAACTTTTTCTTTCTTGCTAGTATAGCTGGCTGTACTTGTGATTCTGCAAACACGTGAAGAATAAACGCTTCTTTTATTTCACTTCTTGAAGGTTTCCACAGCGGCTTCCCATGACACTTTCTAGCCGGAGGAACAGTAAGCACATATGGTAAGAGAAGAAGTGCTACTGAGTAGCTGGTGCCAGGATCATCTTCTGAAAATAATAATAATAAAAAAAATCTATAGCTTCTCCATTGTATTAACTGTTTGAAAATCACGTATAAAAGGAACAGTTGATACATTTGAAATACATCATAACACGTCAGTGTATCATTCTTAGAAATGTTTCAAAAAGCGGTGGGAATATCCTAATAAATGTCACACGCTGCAAAATATGATCAAATAAGCAATATGGGTGTGTAATAGGAGTGGGGAAAAGTTCTAAGGACAAAACATTATGCTTGAGATTGTGCAGAGCGTAGAGAAAATGATGTAAACAGCAGTATTAAGGTAGCATTTTTTGAAATGGGTGCTGTCGGTCACATGTTGCGATTTTTTCCTTTTGTGTGTATGTGCGTGTGTTTATTTATCACCTGGCCTCAGTTGATTCGTACTTTCTTGGTATTTTGTTGGTGAGTGAACATGTGTGACCTCTCCGACTCACAAAGATGGCAGGTTGTTAGTGCCCACCTAGCTACCTAATCTCTTGGAATTCCCTTGGTCCCATTGTTGCTGTATATGAAATTGATTAGCAGGTGTATGCAAGTATACCTAGTGGTCCAGACATCGTTTTCTACACGAGATGACATTTTTCACGACGACATGGCGCCGTGTTACACACCTAGAAATGTGAAAGCGTAGTTCCCAACTTCACGTGCCACACTAGGGACCACAGTGGGTTAGTGGTACAGCGCTCATTTCTTGCCCATAGGGTTCCTACTCTATTCTTATTAAATAATTTTAATTTATAAACAAATTTGTAACGAAAATCGACGGATTTTACTCCTCAGATCTGATGGGGCAGTCCACGTTGTAAAAAAGCGGAGAAAGAGAGATTTAAAAAACAAACTCATATATTAAAATAAATTGAAATTTTTGAGTTTTACGTCCCACGGGTATGCCAGCTAGGCTCAAGGAGACAGTGATGATGAGGAATGAATGAAATGGTGGGATGAAAAAAGTGGGAGGAAACGGGAGAACCCCGAGGAAACCCACGCACACGATGTTTGTCCACCACAAAGTTCACTTGGCGGGAGCAGGGTTTGAACCCGGGACCTCATGCAGCAGAGGTGAACGCTCTACCACTGAGCCACCGCGGCCCCTCATATATCATATTAGTCATATATGAAAGATATATGAATTACTATAATTTAGAACTGTTAATTTTTTCACTCTCCCCTAGTAAATTATTAGCGGACGGAAATTTCCTTCCAAATTTTTTATGTGGAGGTGTTTCTGCCAATCTTCTCAGGATTTCTCACCGTGGTCCAAGCTATGAGCCCAGTTGGGCAGAGCTAATAAACTTCAGTTGTTTGGACTGAAGTAAGCAATTTCGATATCATTCTGGTGCACCTTACAACAGGGTGTCTATTGGAGTTGACTCAGTGCCACATACAACTACATACTACGATATTAATTAAAAGAATGCAAAAACACCAGTGGGTGAAAATCGAAAGAAAAAAGTGTTTGTTTTCTGGATGTTATCCCTTCTAGAATGCCTGTCGTAATTCACGTATGGTATGTTGCTGTTAGTTCCCATGCTTTCAATTAAAGACATAAGGGGTATATATATGTTCAACATTGCACATTCAAATTTGTTTCAGAATTTTTGCTCGGTCTTACCTTTAATCAAATGTATGTACGACTCAATTTCCCTCTTGAACTGATCATCTCTCGACGCCCTACTCTTCCCAACTGCTAGTTGAATAATGTTGCTATGAAGCTGGGCAATACCTGAGAAGAGGCAATTATCCTTTCCAGGATACAAGAAACCGAAATCTTGAAGCAACTAAAATAAAGGAAGGAAAGAACATTATGCAAAACATACGAATATAATATTAAGAATCAGACTTAAAAATACAAAATTAAAAAAAAAAAGTAAACATTACATATATATGCGCAGTGAGACAGTTGCAATATACAAACTCTACTTAAATGTCTAATGTCGTGGTCAAAATGAATGTACAGATGATTATGCAGTTACTTCCACCAGTGTGGGGAAAATGCCCTCATTTATGCTGCATGTATGTACTGATTTAGCAAGTATGATATATAGTCACGTTTACCCTAATTTGATCCCACATTCCTTGAAGAAGAAAAACCTAGGACTACAACTAAATTGTGGTGATTCAACTATTCAAAAGTAATCGAACTTGAGTACGTTTCTCCTCTAAGTGAATTGATTCAAATCACTTTTACACACTATTTTCAATATTTTTACAGTAGTAAGGGAATGTCTCTCTAATAGGAATGAAAACAAGAGCAAACTTCGCATTTGTAAAGAGATTTCCATTACGTTTTTAAAGAAGACCAGTAACAGCACAAAAAACTCACGAATATTTCGGTCACTGTTTTTACATTATTTCTTATTTACTGATACAAAGAAGTTGTGTAACCTTTCCCAGGAATATACTCGTATAAGCCCGGATGTTCCTAATTTAGCAAAGACCGACTTAAACCACAATCAACATACTGTCTATACTAATATACGTACAAACGTACATTTAGGATCTTATGCATAATTATTTTGCAGGCTACTTACGGGCTACGTTCGGGACACTTGATAATTTGCGTTGAAGAGTTCTAACGCAGGGTTAAATAAGCCCGCAACCTTCCCGGAAGTGAGTAGATGACTGGGGGTGCTTCAACGCGTCATTTGCTAGCCCACAGCAGTTTCTGTTGTATAAAATGCGTATGCTTCGTGCAAACCAAATATTTCAATATATTAATAAGTTTATCGAATTTGTTATGCTTATTAAGCGATAATGAATTACATATTTTGTGGTAAGCAATTTAAAAATATATCCCGATTCTTGAAATAAGATTGCAAGATATTTTGCTTCTGCTAGTACAAATATTGAACACAATATCAAAGAATGGACTAATAAATTCTACCTGAAGTAAAATAAGCTAGTGATACTTGGTGTTGGAACATTGGTTAGATTATATTTTAGATTAGCTTGAGAATAACGGGGACCAATGGTAATTTCAGGGGTCGGCCGGGAGGAGTTTCTTCTCGAGAGCCATGAAATTCCCTCGGAACCATATATCCTATTACGCTCAATGTGGATTTCCAGTATTACTAATACATTTCATCTCCAGTATAAGAAAGTTTCACACCACCAGGAAAAAAAAAAAAGTTTGGAATCATCACTGATGGGAAAAATTGAATCTGCAATTATACATATTTCATCGTGAAAATGTTATTTTAATGTCTGTTACATCCTTTTCCCTGTTAGCGTTTGTCTACATTTCCCAGTTAGGACAGGTAAAAGTTGAGGGGCGCTATCATCCATTTTTTTCACTCATGATCATCGAACGTCTTCTGCATTCTTAGTTTCTAATATGTCCACCAGCTGCGTACATTTATAATATGCTTGTAACTTATGTTATAAACAATAAGTGAGAAAACCACGCACGAATCTGTGCTAAGTGGCCAACAAAAGCTACGTTTGCATTCATTCCGATTCCAAGAACGGCACAATTTAAGGGACCGCGCGTGATTTTGTCCGCGGAAGTTAGGCACGTTAGCTATGGTGGTGTGTGCATAAAGAAAGACAAGTATGGAAAACAGTATGGAATATCCTTCTGTTTTGCACTGCAATTGCTCAAAATACATTCGTTACTCATATAAGTAATCTGTAATTATAAAAACAGTTTAAAAGTATGGTTCATAATTATGTAACTATAATGAAAGACTAGCTTGTAGTGACCACGTACTGCAGATTGGTGCATATTTTTCGTACTTATTCGCTTACACGTATATCCACCATCACAAATTCGCCTGTTCCCTGTGGATGCACCTCGACTATAGCCCTCCAGCTTCACCTTGGCATAAACCGTCATAGATGCAAAAATAACATGCATTAAGCACCTTGCAAAGTTTGGTGCATGGCTTTTAGACTTGTGGCTTTCACTATATATATTATAAAATTGTATGCAACTTGATAACACTAGGCACAAGTAGATAATAAGTTTCACGCTCTTTGCATGACATTTTGTTAGCAAAAGCCGTATTTATAAACATACATTTTATGCCCTCCTAAGGTTAACCTTTACTGGAAAATTGTTTAGAGAATATATTCTCGAAAATACTATAAGCTGATTTTGTCAAGAAGGCACAATATGTATAATTTATTTCTAGTGGGATCTCTATTGTAAAGCTACAGCTTCACAGGTTTGCTAGTTATTTTTTTCTGATAGTTAACAGACTTTACCTGAAAATTAAAAAAGAGCCTTATTCCTAATATACACCATTTATTTTTCCGCTACGATTTTATATTTCAAAAACAAAGTTCCGAACATTTATTTAAGTTTTTATATATATATATATATATAATATATACGTTATCTATGCAGTTGGTGCTTGCAATGTTAATGCTTTTTTTTTTTTTAAACAAAAGTTTAGCTTCGCCCGAGGTGTGGCTAGACCAACAAGCCTTCAGTGTTAACTGTACCTGATTGATCATTTTGGAAGCTTTCTGCATTGCACAATTAAGAAGGTTGAGGTATCCCACAGTTTGTCTAGGGGACCCCTACATGGTAGACTATGCATATGACCCTTAAGTTGATTTAGGTTTACGGAGCTGATGTAAATTTTCAAAAACTGCAGCACAAACGAAAATGCAGGTTGGTAGAAACCATCTTCTTTAAAGATACGCCTTGGGTTTAACCCGGTTCTTTTAAAATATATTTCTTCATTTAGATTACATATAGGTAGGAAAAAAATGATCTACCTTAACGTTCTTATGTAACAGCGAGGTTATAAAGGGCGGAATCTACTGCTTACAGTAACATACGAACTGCTACTCAGTTTGCACCGTAGATAAATTTCGTGACCCTACCGCGAATCGGTCATGGGACCCCTTAAGTACAGGGTTGAAAGTAGATACAATTAACCGAGATAGATTGAGTTATACGCAAAAGTTACAATGAAGTTCACACGATTTGTAGCATGGCATTTATCTTTTTTTTTTTTAACCAATTAGTTCTTTTCTTTTAACGAAAACAATTGGTTTAAATCAACCAACAATGGTAAAATGCCTCTTTCTTACAAGTTAATAAGATTGTCAATTATAGCTTTACATACCAGTCTAAATCCTTCTGGTTGCTGCAATGCTGGAAATCGTGTGAGATAATCATTAATGGTACACTCACTATCTTCTATATCTTGCATTCGTTTCTTAACGGTTTCATTCCAGTGTAGTTCGACCAGTGTCCACGGCTGAACGTTGGTCTCCAACCATCGCAGTTTTTCCAGTATAACCTCGTCAACTGAAAATAAAGACAGATGTACATATAATCTGTGTACACTACAAACCAACATACAAGCAGCTAGAAAGATGTTAACGACCACTACGAATTGACGCTCAAACTTTTATGTCGATATATTACTATGTTTGGGAAAATGGAGGGGGTGATATTAAAATAAGGAGATAGGTAGAACGAAAAAGAGTAAGGATTCGAATGAAATTCAGGCGTACTTAGTTAATTAAGAGTAAACGAAAACTGCGAGTCGTTTTTTTTTTTTTTTTTTTTTTTTAAATCTTTGCAACTGTTTTAAACGCCAACCCATATTCCAAAATATCGCTAGCATAAGTTTTAGGGTATGAAGAAGCAGAAATGGACATTGTTAGTTCCCCATGCTAACAAAAACAAGCGTTTAAACATTCGCTGAATATCCAAACTACTTCATAAACTCTGAAAGAATACCGCCAACAAACATCGGGCGGATTGAAATGTCCCGATATGACCGCTGGAATTGCTGTGTCCTAGCATGGAAAACAAAGAGAAAACGCCCTCGGCGCCACCTTTAGGTTCCCTGCGCCCTAGTCGTTGTAATCTGCTAGATACGCCCATGTCGGTTACGGCCGATTACATCGGAGGAGTAGTTTGTCTGCTTAATTTTGAAATATTCTAAAAACAAAATAAAATTCGTGGTAGTTTTAAATGTCCGTAGAAGACAGAAAAATAGTAAGGAACTGACTCCAATCCAAACAATTAACAAAAATAAATAAATAGATAAATTCAAAATTGAGGCCTATTCCGGAAGAAGGGCACATAGGCCTATGCCCTTTTTCCGGAAATCATTTAAAACGAACCGCCATGTTATACTGTAGGTGCTGTGAAAATTTCATCTCGATATCATTATTTTTGGCCGCCTGGCAATATTGTTTTTGTAAGCCTTTGCACCACAGTTTTGGCGCACAGCTTACATTCAGGCTCTAGCAGCGGTTATTACTGTGCTCCTTGCTATATTATTAACCTAGAAATGTGGCAGTAATTTAAAATGGATACTGAAAGTAAACCTGTGTATAAGACGCGTGTAGTTTATAGTAACATGAATTTGAAACGTGAAGAATCAAAGAAGCATATCTAAGAAGTGATAGAGAGTCACCTGCAGTTATTTCCAAGTGATTACAGTCATTATTGTGGACATAAATCAAAACTGAAATATTTTGAAAACTCACAGCTTAACAATACGGCATTGTACACAATGTTTCAAGGATACTATAAGGATAAAACCGATGAAGCATTGACACTATCGTATGTGAAGTACTTTAAAATGTTTAAGCAGCCGTTTAGATATGGATTTTTGAAATCTAAAACTGACAAGTGTGACTTTTGTGCTGAATGTGACGAAAAACAGATTAGCTATCCTAGTGACTCATGTAAAGTTCATTATCAAGTTCACAAAAGGAAAGATGATAGACGCAAAACTTTGAAGGACGAGTTTATTTCCAAATCACAGGCAACTAATAGTGAAGGTAAACTAAGTCCATCTCCTTTAGTGTTGGAGTTTGACTGGGGTCAGAACTATCGATGCCATGGTTAAAAGCCATCATTACCTTTCGACAGAATCCATCTCCTTTTGAACTGACAACGGATAAAAATTTTATTAAGGATTTTGAGACAGCTCTTGCTCCTTCCTTTCGTTCCAACCCAACACCAAAAACTCCAACGTATACCACTATGCAGTATGTACGGTAATGATGAAGTACACTCTATCAGGCGTTCTGCTGTATTCTAACACGTACATGCCAACATGTATCCCATTTTATTATCTTTCAAAAAGTACCCTTTCGTTGGAGTGAGCGAACATAAACAGAAAGATGTTCGGCCCTTAATGAAGTTTTTGTCAGCTGAAGACAGCGACCTGATTCAATGCATATTCAATGAGCACGAACAGGACTAAATCCATAACACATTTATTACCATGTGTAATAGCTTATGTGATTTATTTTAGAATAAAGTAATTAATGTGATGCATTAATAGTATGCTGTTTCTTCAACCAACCAGGATTTTCGAAAAAAAGGGCACATAACATTTTATACAAATACGTTTATAAATATGTAAAATAGTATATATTTTTCATTTAATACAGCCTATTTATTAGTCAAATAGGTCTTCCTTATTAAAAAACCTGTTATAGGTATTTGCAAGCGTATGTTATTGTTATATACTCTGATAAAATCTTTAAGGCTCTTTTTCTCCATTCACGGAAACGGTCTATGTGCCCTTCTTCGGGAATAGGCCTCAATTCCGACATTCTGAAAAAAAAAACTGCCAAAATCCCAAAATGAGCTCACAAAGACATGTTCACCACAGATATGCGCCGCGTTTCTAGAACGTAAGAGGAAATATATGTAAAGGGAGAGGCGTGTTATCTTATAGTAGTGGGAAGTCAATAATAAAAGTTTGAACATCGTCTCTATTGATTTTCTCCTTGCACTTAACAGATTCCGAAAGTGCGGAAACGAAATCGCAGAAAACAACAAATATTGCATCCTCCCAAATCAACACATACACAGACACACACTCATACATACAACACGTTGTCTACTACACACCAAGACACACACAACGCAAGTCACCCACTTGAAATAATTGTTGGACTTAAGGGGTAAAAGATTTCCTTGCCGTTCGGCAGTAAGAAATACTTAAGTGTAAGTTATATCTTTCATGAAACAGTTTTAGTTGAAATACTATCCGCATCAGTGAAATGCTATCATTCAGTTGTGCATGAAGAACGTAGTAGAGTATAAAAAAAAAAAAAAAAAATCCATGTACATGCAGGTATATACTGATGAGAAATTACTTTAACACTACATCTGAATAATAAGCAGTTGTTCCCATTACTAACGTTCACTAATGCTGTTGGTTTCTATCTAAAGACTACCTTTCCTTCACTGCCACTTGTAACAAAAATGAACCAAATAACTTTTCGCTCTCAACACGTACCGATTTGTTCAATTTCGTCAGCAGCAAATACAGTTATCGCAAGACGTCGAAATCTCACACGCACTCATCATTACACATGTACTTACATTAACCGTAGCCTATACTGAAATAAAATAACATGGGGCTATTTATCATTGGTGTTGAGTCACGACATTTTAATGTCTAAAAACTCTTACTCGTCGATAAATTATTTGTATTTATATTTATTTATTATCATTATAGTACGTTATAGCCACAACACAGTCAAACACAATTTAACTTTATTCATTTTTACACATGTGGATCCCCTTGCAAAAAATTTCCGCCACGAAAACTGCACTGTTATTTTTCTAAAATAAATATGTAAGTGAGTAAATGTTAGCCAGGTAAATGACATGGTTAGCATTTACAACACGAAAACACACACTCACTTTTCTGCAATCTCGAAATCACTGGATTTGCTAGCACTCCTTTCTTAAATTTAGTAACGCATTTATACCTTTTCTACACTCACTTCCCTTTTACTAACACACTCCCAACACGTTAAGATTAAATCCCTACACCAAATCAACAATAGCATAATACACGAAAATGAAAAACTTCGTAGCTCGAAGTAACCAAAGACCTTTATATATATATATATATATATATATATATATATATATATATATATATATATATATATATATATATATATATATAAAGCGTATAACAACTGCATATCATCAGCTATTTATCATGCTCTCCGCATAAGTTTGATGAAAATGGTTCTATTAAAGACAAAACAATAACATTGAGCGAAGGCTAACAGATGGCACCCGTGTCGGAACAGTAGACAACGATCATACATACCTTGTACCCAACAATAAATTTTGCACTTGCACACTTATATTATAGTTTCACTAAATGGATGCCACGGGCTACATTGAATTTACATAATTATTAAAAACACTCGCGGCATAAATATTTCAATCTCTAAGTTGCACACATTAAAAGAAATGAGGTTAAAAAAAAAAGCTCTAATAAATACGACATATCATTGACCTGACCTTGACCTTGTGGTGGACAAACCGTGCGCGTGGGCTTTCTCGTAGTTTTCCAGTTTTCTCCCACTTTCTTCATTCCATCATTTCATTCATTTCTCATTATCACAGCCTCCGTTAGCCTCGTTGCATAATCGTGGGACGTTAAACTAATTATTTAATTTCATTTCATTTCAAAACCAAATGAAAGAATAAAAAGAAGAACTAGTTTGTTACACAACAATTTCCAGTACAATTTCATTATTTCAAGTATTAATACAAATTTCCAGTAGATTTCTAGTGTTTCAAACACTTCTAGTATCAGTAAACACCCTGATCAGCATAAATTATTTACTTCAAATGAAACGTCAAATTTCCAGAACATATTAGCATTGAAACGTATATTTAATAATCCAAACTAGCTGAACCTACATTCTAATATGAGAATGAACTTGCTTGTCAATTCCTTACTATATCTATTCATGTCCCTTTGCACATATCTGTCCGATGCAAGTGAAGGACAGATGACTCGCAAAAGGAATGAACTGCTATAGATACTGAATTTTAGTATTTACAATTATAACATTGTCGCTAGAGCCTACTTTCCATTCTATTTCGTTTCTGATAACACGAATAATCGACATTACAACGAAAAAAGTCAAAATTAAAAAGTAAAAGAGAGTATAAAAAGCAAGAGAGTAAATAACTATATATTACTTACCTACGTCATTTTCGCATACTGTGCTCGATGTACAGGGAAGTAAAGATGGACTCGAACGATCCTTTGGGCACTTGACTTCTGTTTCTCTCAATTTTCTACGACGAGTTACGTAGGCTTCATATAATAATCCGCTCGCATTCCTCTTTTTTTGGTGCTGTGTCGCTGGCAATGAAGGAGTAAAATATAACGACGGGCTCTCCTTGGGAAAGATTATGGAAATCTGAGAAGCTAGTTCGGCAAACTCTGCACTCACAATTTTCTTCTCTGGGTGAACAGTAAGTATGTGTAAGATAATAAGTCTTGTTAAAAGTCGTCTGTCAGCCAATTCAAGGAGACCTCCCTTTTTTTCACCTACTTTCAGAATACCTCTACCATCGATTGATCCTAGAAGAATACTTGACACCTATATGAAATAAAAGAAGTTACTGAATGTCAACGTAAGTAATAATAAGCATGAAAACGGCAGTTCAAGTAATATAAATTCCACTTGAAGCAACTGTTCTCCAAAAAGAAGCACTACGCATGTACGAAGAAGGTAATCGTGGTTCCGAAATGTTTAATACAAATAAATGGTCACGTCCTTCAGTTTTCGTATTTGTATTTCCATACCAACTTTCTAAATAAATAAGCTTTTAAGCATAATTAAGAAAATACTAGTGTAAGAATAGTTTATTGAAGTTTAGACCTACCGCTATTAAAGAATAATATACATTGTGTGTGTGTGTGTGTGTGTGTGTGTGTGTGTTCTGCTATAATGCATTTGCACAATATGAGAGAAAGATCCGAGTAAGGGATACAAAGTACATCAACTGGAAACCAACTTCCATATTGTCGAACTGCTTGACAGGAAAACTCAACGAGATGCAATTAAACTATCTTCCTACTACTAACATATCAGCTCTTTTCAAAAGAAACGTTCCATCAAATGGATCCATCTATTTGTCGATCTGTGCTTTTGGTGAAGGAACACGGGATTCTCACATAGCCTCTCAAATAATGTTCATGAAAATGTATTATAATGTTTGAGGATTGCTTGACTTGGTTAGAGAGGACGCTACTCTTAACCCTACGTGTGTCACGTAACACCGTAAAACGAGGGAGGGTTAGAAATCTCTGAACTATTTTATGGATCATGAACAAATTTTACAAAATGGTAGAGACAAAAGTTAGAACACTCTATTCAAACCGGAAGTGAAGTTAGCCATTTTCAGTTTACCATTGATCACCACAAAGCAAAAACTATAAAAGATAGCGAGCAACTGGTTTCTGCAATCAATCAAGCATTTCAAAAACATATTTCACCTTATGTAGAGTCGTTTAGACGTATGATTAGCGTCATTCTAAAGATCTGACTACTGCTGGAAACAAATGTTAGTCGAACTCTTTAGTATGGCAGTAATCACGCGTCAGAACGACTCTGCATAAGGGCCATTACCTCCATCCTCAATATTCAACTACAACTGAAAATGGTTCAAATCCAATACAACTCCCGGTTTCAATGTTAACTGATCAAATATCATACCATAAAAACTAAACTCCTTTACGTGGTGTACCACTTGCTATTTCCTATTCTCACAATATACTTTAACATTAGGGAAATGCTATTAAAATATTTCCCGAATTACAATTATAATGTTATGGTACTACAGATATAAATTTATTTTATTGTTCCAAGCTACAGAGTAAGCATTTTGTCTTATTTTACTTTTCAAAAGTCATTATTGGTTAGTCTGAATCAAATAATCTTGTTTTTGCGTTGGTTTTTCCATGTAGTATAGTGACAGTTTATACCAAGGGAGGGTACTTTGTGTCTACGACGAAACCTTTTGCATAAACTGTGGGTTATTTTTCTGGAAAATAAAATATTGAGATACAAAATAAACTTTTTATTACTTTTGACACAAAATCTGAGTTATGACATGATACTAAAGAAACATCATTATGTGTTTTTCTTAACAGTTGAGATTTTGAAACCCAACTTGGCACATATAGGGTTAATCTCGACTTTAAAAAGAGTGGTTCCCGTTAAAGAATCCATGTAGCGATGATTCAAGGAACTTTTAATATTTATACAGCAGAAGAAACTGATCAGATATGTAGTTCTATATAGAGCGCAATAAAAAAATGCATAAATATGAAAAAGGGCCAGTGAAACGTAGCGTACATTTTTGTATCTTTGAGTGCTGAACTCAGTATAATCTCAAGCTCAACTTACGTAATTTTTGTCGAAGAGGTTGTTACTAATGGATGTACAACAATCCAAAGGCCCATGGGTTTTTAGCAAAGCAGTGCGTCCTTTTTCATCTCCATTTCTTGATTCTTTCGTTTCATATGTAAGTGACACCTCATTCGACTCAGGTGAACTAATTTCGATTGATTCACGTGAAGTTGCTTCTTCTTCTGTTGCTGTCGCAAGTAGTTCAGCAATGTCTGCATCACTATTGCTCTCGAAAATATATGAAGACTTCTTGAAAAGAAATAATAAAAGATTAATCAAAGAGGAAACTACAGACTGACTTGAGAAAATTACAGCACTGAGGCAATGTTTCTTAATTTCAAATAATCACCTGATAAGAAATACATATTTCTTTTGCTTATCATTTTATCATTGTGCTTCATAGATATGTAAGTCGAATTCATAAGTATAAAGGGTTTGCAAAAATCGTGTTCTTTAACCCGTTTCTGCATGATTTTTTTTTCTTTTAGCGAAAAAAAATAATCAGTATTGGAAATCCTCATATGGGAACTTGAAAAATGAATTAAAACTTGAATTTGAGATTTTGCACTTAATTCCGAAGAGAAATAAGTAAGTGCCATATATGATACACTTACAACTCACAAAGAACAGGCCAGATGACACCAAAATCTCTTCTTCATACACGTCAATATCTCACGCAGCAAACAAAACAGTCATTTGATGCCTTTGATAAATCACAGAAAATCTAGTGAAAAAAGGGTATATGCCATATATGGCACGGCATGCGGTAAGGGGTTAATGAAGTAATGTATACAAGATACGAGTTTTGCTTGCTGTTTCTTCGTTGTTTTTCTCTCTCAGTTTTTAATTTCATTAAATTCAACCTTATTTTTACTTTTATTAGTAATTTTCTCATTTAGGCTAACAAGATGCCCAATGTAAATTGTATTCAAATTAAAAGTCCTCCGAAGAGATTTTCAGTATTTGTATTTTCTAATTATTGTTGTGGAATGTACAGTGGAGTTGTAAATCGGAAATAATGGTCCAAGATAGTTACTACACTACCCAGCACAAGTACAGTATGAAATCAAGACAATACTGGATGTTAAAATCGACAATACTACTTGAATAATTTGTTTACGTACAAATTCAGGAAGAGGGTATTATGCCTTCATGTTCTTCTTAATGAATGTAGGTTTATTCACTGTATCTCCCCCGCTTATTAAATATTGATAGTGAAACGCTCATTAACTTCTTTGAACAAATTGAATCGTCATTTGGAATAAGAAAATAAGTCTACAACTTAATTTTCTTCAGGAATTTATTTTAAAAAAATATCTGCGTAGCATCCTTCTAATGTGTTTAATAAAACTAAGGACACGAGAATGCCTAGCGAATCTTTGCATACGTTTTAAGGGGAAATAAAAAATCAATATGTCGCTGAGAAGACAACTTTACAAGTGTGTTTCTTGTTACTTCACGAAATGAAAACTTTTTAAGTTTTACGTCCCACTCTTATGCCGGTTACGCTAAAGGAGACAGTGATGATGAGAAATGAATGAAATGGTGGAATAAAGAAAGTGGGAGGCAACGGGAGAACCCTGAGAAAATCCACGAGCGCGGTGTTTGTCCACCACAAAGTATACAAGGCGCGAGCTGGGATCGAAACAGAGACCCCAAGCACCGGAGGTGAACGCTCTACCACTGAGCCCCCTTGTTACTTCATGATGTAATAAGGTGAATATTAATACATACTTTTAAATTATACTGATTAAAGCACCCAAATGTTGGATAATTAACACTACGTTTCAAGGACCTTTTGTCACCTTCTTCACTTTTTTTCTTCTTTCTTAATTACGTTCCTTGTAGAACTGTATATCTGATCACTTGCTTCCACTGTAGAAATAATTTAAAAGTTTCTTGAATAATCACCGAACATCATTATTTATTAACACGAAGATACGTCGTTTTCGTTAAACAATTTTTATAGCAGTGATTCAAGGGAGTTCTAAATTAATTTACTTCTGTAGTGAAATGAATAATCACATATACAATTCTGTGCTTTATAAAAATGATGAAGATGAGGTCACTGAAACGTACTGTCAATTTTTATAGATATTCGTGCTTTAATCAGCATAATTTTAAGTAGACGTGTTTCTTTTTTTTTTTTTTTTTTTTTTTTGTGCATAGCATTTGTACATCTTTCCCCAATACCTCAGTATTTTCTTTGTCGATTATATGATCTGCTTATGTATGGTGTTTCAAACATAGTAACAAATTACTAAACACATTGTAATTTCCACAACAATCACGAAATACAAATGCTAAAAATATCTTTGAAGAAAATATACGTTGGACAAATTGTAGTTGCACGAAAAGTACTTTTGGACTGAGTGGCCAATGGACAAAATCGTTGTTTACGGTGAAATAAAAAAAAATACATTAAAAGTTTAATTATTTTACGTAAATTCTACCTACTAAATCTTATGTCTCTATCTTTAAGGGATCGCGAGATAGAACACCTTATTATAATAATTGAAATCCCCATGCCTGTCTCGTTTCCGCTTGTAATTGAAACATGACACAATAAAGCAACAGTGGCCCCGTGTGGCGTAGTCGCAAACGCTCTCTCCTTTAGTGTGAACGGTCGCGGGTACGATTCCCGGTGAGGCCACTAAGTCGAAAAAGTGTAAAAGGCTTTTTCAGGCCAACCATCCTGAATGGAGTTTTCCTCACTCTTACCAGGCAAATGCCGGGATAGTACCTACCATACAGGTCCTTGCTTCCCCAATCTTTTCTTCCTTCCCTTTCCCCGGATAGTGTGCTCGCCAAGGGATATCATTCCTTATACGTGACGAGCTAAATGGCCGTAGATGCCGAAAGCCCAGAAATATAATTCCTAATACTAAAACGAAGAAACAGTGCCAACTTATTTTTATATATAAAGTCTAAATAGAAAATTCCATGTCACTTAAATAAACCTGAGATAGAGTATCCTATTTTCATAATTGATATCTCCTCTCCTCTTTTGTTCCCATATCTAAATAAAAACTAGAAAAAACCTAAAACACAGGTCAAATTATTTTAAAAGAGAAGTCCAAAAACAAAATTTTAAGTCTTATTCTCACGGGAATCGGTGACATAGATAATAATAAAATTACTGAAATGAAGTGCTGAGTTTAACGTTCCATGTTTATGCACCAAAGTTAAGGGAGACCGTGGTGGAGAAATGAAATAAATGTTGGAACAAGAAAGTGGGAGGAATTGGAAAAAGCTCGAGAAAACCCACGCACGCAGTGTTTGTCCACCACAAAACTCACTTCACGGCAGCTGGGATCGAACCAGGGACGCCACGAAATAAAGGTAAACTAACTATCACTGAGCCACCGCCGCCCTCATATTAAAATGATTGTTACCTGTATTTCAACTCCTTCGCCGTCGAATTTCCAAAATTCCTTCCTCGTAAGTTTAAGACATTATACGTGGAAAATGCATATATTCATACGCTGGATTCCCTGACTCTTTTAGATAAGTCAGAAGCCGTGCAATCAAGGAGATGTTGCAATTCAAAAAATAATTTTCATTTCCAGGAAATATTACACCAAATGATTTGTAACAATAAACGACCAACAAAGACGTAATAACAATACACATCATAATAAAATAAATCTTACAATACTGGAAGGTACCTCGTCATTCATAGAAGACAACCACTCGTTCCATTTTGCTCTGAATATCGCTCTTAATCCAACTTTTGGAATTAATTGTTGAAGATCAGAATCTGTTAGCACTTTTAATGCTTCCACATCGACATCATTTTCTATAAAAGAGCATGCAAATATGAAATGAATATTCGTTCTTCATATATATTGCAGTAATGTGATATGAACAGACTAAAAAATATGATACCGGACACTCGATGCAATTCAAGATCTTCAGCTTACAAACTAACCTACTGCTTCAAATTCTCCTGTAAGTTTACGAAATTCTAACTACTTCCGGTCCACAAAGGGAGGTTACTAACTTTAAGAATTAGTACATAATGTAATATTTTCCTTTAAGATTATAGCGAAGAAATGATAATCCTCACCGATACCGACTTCCCTCATGAGCCACCACTGCAACTGAGTATAACTCCTAGTTCACTGAATAGTGGATAAGGGAATCTTAATATTAAATCGACTGCAGATTACTACCTCTTATAGCAGTCTGGTGATATGAGGCATGTGTCTACAGCCAGGGTTGCCTTTTTCAACCGGCTTTTTTTTTTTTTTTTTTACGTTAGTTTAAAGCGGAGTAACCGTAACCTCTATTTTTTTCTTAATGAATAAAGATAATTTGAGGGTGCTGATTCAATTGAGCTCGGTCTCGACCTCGAGAAGTGACCGCAGCTCGGTCAAATTCGAGGTCGTATAGACCTACCAGTTCCACAAATGACTTACCAGTAGAACACGAATTATTTATAGTCTGCCCATTCAGCATTCCTCAGGCTTGATCTAAACCAAATGATGCAGCGCCCCTGAACATGGGACCGTGAGTTATGGAAATTAATATATGAGATTTTGATATTTTCAATTTAGTATAAATAGTAAAATATTCAGATTGATTTTGTAGGTGATTGTTCCCACGAAATTAAAACTACTTTACATTTGTAATATGAGGTAAAAATCGTAAACGTCTTAAAGGTTATCTGGTTTACATAGCTACAGTTAAGAGTAGATAACCGCCAGCGCCTGCATACTTTTGAAATGAAAGTCATCGAATGTGCGGAAAAAGAGCTAGTTTAACCTCGACCTCAAGTGGTACTGAGTTGTGGTCAGTTATCGAGGTCGAGACCGAACTCCACATTAACCTAAATTACTTTATTTACTTAGAAGGCATATGGAAAGAAATAATTTTGTTTGGTCTTAGCATTCTTATGCAACAGTGGGATGATGAAGAATAGAATCTACAGCTTCTGATCCACTATTCCGTTTGCATCTGAGCCACAGGGCTCTAGCTTTCTACTTCCAACAATCGGTTCAAGTTACTTAGCGACCCAAAGTTAAATTTTGCCCATTTTTATTATATGCGAATTACCCGAGTTGAGTTGATTTTAAGTTTAATGTCCTGTTAAGCAGCGAGGCTATATGAGACGTGGACCTACTTATTAACGTGGTATCCGAACCACATGAGCTCCCAGCGCGAATCGAATCCGAGGCCTTTACCTCCAAAGGTGCGTACACTAACTGCTTAGTAAAAAGGAGCTCCACGAATTCCTGTAGGTTCTAGAACGCTGCCCCCTCCCCCCATATAGGTTAGTAGTCAGGTCGGTTCCTTTCTGTACCAAAGCTCAATACCCAATTCACACAGTATTGCCAAGCGAGTGATAGCGAGGTAGTAGCCCAACAGGGCACATTGTTTTCTATATTTATTATAACTCAGTGAAGAGCGGGGTCAGTGTTCTAGACCTCTGCCGAATTACTGTACATGTTTGGCGAACTTCTGACACTATTTCACTTTATTCACCCATTCCCTCAAGATATCGCACTCTGTTGTGCAGACCTTTTTTGTCTGTTTTATAAATACAATTGATACTGTTTCATGAATACAAGAATGTTGCTGGCGTAGTGTTAGCGTAGCATATTTTCGAAGATTTATAGGTAAAATGGAATACTTTGTATAAAAGTACATATTTATAAGAAACAAATTTCTGCAGACGACAGAATTAAATACACAGCAATACAGCTGAATTGTAGGTTAACATGTCTAGGGTTACCAGTGTAAAATCATTACAAGTGCTTTACGGCGGATAAAATAAGTGAGTGTGTATGAAAGATGACCCTATTAAATGCTATTTTCAACCTGCGGTTTGTTTCTGCACAATGTACAGAACTGTATTTTATGTTAATAAGTGGAACGTTACTAACATGAACCCATGACAAGTGCTACTGAAACTCATACCATTGCCAAAACTCAACTTTTTAATTTTTACTGCATTTGCTTATGCGTATACCTACCATCGCTGTCGCGCCTGCTCCCTTCGGATACACACCCGCCCATGTCCACCAGCTTCGCCCTGTCCTGAATCGGTTAGATTGCATTAGTACTTTCTAGTGGCCACCTAGTACAGGTTGGTTTGAGTTTTTGGTAACACGTTGCCAGAAATTAGGAGGGGGAGTGGGAAATTAGATAAAAACAGGATGATTTGCAGGACACGTTAGTTGATATTGCTGTTTCGATGTTCAGTTACTCAAGAATATATCCTACACAATTTTCTGATGGCAGTACTGTAAAGATAAGTAGAAGTAACTTATGTGGAAAAAGAAAGGGCCTATGTTTAGCAGAAGGGGTCCAGCTCTTTCCTCTAAAAAATGTTATAATTTTGGTAATTTCTGTTCACATTAGGCTAGAATAGGGTAGGTTAGGTTAGTCTACGTAAGGTTCGATTAGTTTGTTAGGTTAGTTTATGTTATAATAGTGTATGGGTCCAGCATAATTTTCCAAAAAATGATAGAATTTCGCTTATTGCTACTAATATTAGGTTAGTGTAGGTTAGCTTAGGTTACTTTAGGTTAGATTTGGTTACATTCCGTTACGTCTAAGTACTTGCATCATTCATTTCTCCTGTAAATTTTGTGCTTTTTACGTGCTTCTGGACCCCTTGTACTAAACATATTGCAAAGAAAGTAAACTATTAGTAACAAAGATAGAAAACAAAGTACCCTGCGGGGTTCTAACCCATCTCCACTCGCTGACGCTCGTCCGGCAATACTGTGTGAATTAAATATTGGTAACCTAACCTAATTTAACGTATCGAATCATAAAATGACCAAATGTGAGAACATCGCAAAAAGGTAGGTGAAAAAGCTGGCTTCCTATCGCGAAACAAAGGTCGACTTTTTTGCAATATAGTGTTTATGCCATACATTCGGAAGCCGTATTTATACGCAAATCATAAAAGAAATGTAATTTTTCAATAATTACTTCTGGTGGCCTTCTTAAATTTTATATATGCTAAGTGACAAATTTTCATGTCGCCCGCCGCTGATGTTCTAGGGGACAATAAGGAAATTAGCGGAACGATTTTACTTTTTCAACAATAATATCGAGTGGTGCGCTAAAAGTGAAAACTGTTTTACACTGAATGTCACATGCTAGATTGACTGTAATAGTATAGGCTATTTCTACTCATTGGTATCTTTTAGTCAGTATTCTTTATAACAAAACGTACGTTTGTACAGTACCAAGCGAAAACAATAAAGCTGATGTAGATAAAACATACCTGCAAATATGGGAATAAGGTGGTCGAAGTTCCACTTACGTAGAATTTCGTCAACAGCCATATTTAACTTTCACAATGTTACTAATTTTGCCAGTGTTCAATCTTCTTTTATAAAATTACTCAAGGTAAAATTAACGAGACGAAAACTGTTTGTTACACGTCCGCCATTTGCATTTTTCCTGTAGAAGGAAAATCTGGAGCATTATGGGACATGCCTGTGACTGTGAAATGTCTTGACAAAACTAGACTCTTGTTCTTATGTACACACATTACTTTCTGTATCCTGCACGTCCGGACGGGGAACGTACATGATTTACGTCTATTGGCGGCCGTACAGATTGGTCGTGGCTAAGCAACAAACCAATACGTACCTAGGTGCAGAAAATCATTTGTGTGATACAGAATCCTTCTAAAATTCGTCAATCCAGATATTCTAGACTAAAATTCAGCAATTTTTCTCTCAGTGTGGTTACCTTATTTTAACAATTGCGGCTCCATCCTCTTTTATTTTTGCCTTTTTTCCACTGTAGAGTAAATATCAAAGAATGCTTAAACATGTCCTCAATTATTTGAAATGCAAAATCTAATTGCCAAATTCCATGTCTTATAACTTATTTACTCATACATGTTTACCATATTTATATTGTCTTCAAGAAAAAAAAAACTTAAATATTGATATAAAATTCGCTCCAATTTTCAATTAAGCCTACAAGGCATAAATAAATGGTGTTAGAAACTTAACACATTAATCATATATTCTTCATGTTAGTGCGTTTCATAACTAACAACTTTTTTTTTTCTTATTCTTATTACAGATTTACAAAAAAAAAAAAAAATAGATTTCATGCCAGAAAACAATCGTAGTTTACAATTTACAATAGATTAGAATGGAAAATGTATAATTATTACGTTATGTATTTTTGATAAATATTTAATTAGAAAATTTTAATTTTATTATAGAGTTCATCATTCCAAATCTGCATGTGTACTAGCAAATTGCACGCCAAAATATAAATAATCTTTGAAAAGATGATGAAATCGATAAAATAAATAAATACATATATTTTAATCCCGCTAGACCCTAGCTATAGGAGCTAAATACAGTTCTGATTGGTTGGAGTTATCCGTTTCTCGCCAAGTAGCATATATGCAGGGTGCCTCAAAAGTCCCTTGACATTGAGTAACTGTTATTATCAGAGTTACAGCAAAATGTAAGAGGGGAAACCGTTTCCAAATATGATGTTTTCAATCTAAAGTGAAGGATTTTTTTTTTTTAATCGGACGAGCCGTTTGGGCTGTACACTCTTTATGCGCCCAATGTTAAATGAAAATACGATGCTACCATTTACATGGATCCATAACATAAAGTGAATGGGGGCATGTTTGAAATGGGACTGGCCATCGACACGTTAGAGTAAAAGACAGTAACTTCATTCACTTATCTTGTGGGTCCAGGTAAATGGCAACGTTGTATTTTCATTTTACTTTGGGTTCATAAAGAGTGTACAGTCCAAACAGGTAGTCCGATTTTAAAGATTCCTTCAGTTTAAATTGAAAACATATTTGGAAACGGTTTCTCTCTTACATTTTGTAGTAACTCTGATAATAACAGAGTTACCCTATGTCGGGGAACTTTGGAGACACGTTGTATAGCACAAATCAAACGCAAGATGCTGTCGGTCCTCATAGCAGAGCGTGCTAGCGAGAGGGCTAGAAATGAAAATCGCTTATCGCGTGGATTCAAAGCCGGCCCAAGAAAAGTTTTTTTTTTAACTTTTGTTTAAAATTTCATAACACTTTTATCATTAAAATAAGTTGAAAATAATACTCATTTGTCATTGTACGTAATACATAATGCATAAATTGTGCTTTACCACCATTTACCTAGAGATTTCTGAGGAGAGTAAGAAGTGGAGCCCTTGCGAAGCTAGAGGTTGTAGGGAATAGTGCGGAATTAGGGAGAAAGGAGGTTCCGAAGGCACCAGGAGGTGGAAATGTAGGCATACGCTTCCTTGCCTTCCTTGGGATGTAGTTAAATTTACATTCAAGTTACACGGTGTAATTTACACCATCCGATCGTGACGTAATATCACGTGGTAATTAGTCCACTTTGCTCACATAACTTCATTGACAAAAAAAGTGATTTACTTACGTTATGAAATATATCTGAGCGAACGTCAGCGAGCGAAGGAACTTAGAAGCACCTCAGGGCTAGTTTTATTCCACCTTTGGCCCCATGATTTCACGTAACATTACGTAACACTCAGGTGTGCAACTTCGATTAGGGTATTTTGTGTAATATGGGCAGTAAAAGTAAAATGTTAAAATTTCTCATAAATACAGTATAACCTCGTTAACACCAACTCGCTTAAGCCGAACACTCGGTTAGGACGAACAAAATTTCGGTCCCGGTATCGCTGCACGTTATCTTATAGGAAGTTTTATCGGTTAACACGAATTTCGGTTAGCACGAATTACGAACTAATTTTTAGTCCCTTGAGTCAGTAAAGGTTTTGATTTAACACGAACTTTCAATCCTTTGTTTTTTTCTTTTTTTAGATCATTTTTCTTATTTCAGATTTCACTCCAAATCAGTTTTTGTCATACAGTATTTATACAGACGAAAATTGCCTTGTAAATAAGAGAAAAACCAGAAACAGGTATCTTTCCTCTCTTATGAGGTGTTGATTCTGTCCTCCGTCAAGCGCTGAACATGCAGGTGCTTGGCAGACGAGCTGGCGACAGCTCGAGACAAAACATCTTCTCTCCCCTGTAACTCCAAACTGGTGACAGCAATCATAAATACCTTTCCGTTACTAGTGGTACTCACCCTGCTAGCGGAGTTATCAATTTTACCACCTGACCTTGATTTTCTGCGTGGAAACTTTTGTTTTTAATCTTCGAAGATAGGATAATAAACTTACTGTAATGTTTTCACTTTTCAGAGGATGGTACCGAGACCGAAACTAGTCTCGTCTCGAATTTGGAACCGAGACGAGACTACTCAGTCTCGACTCGATACCATCTCTAGTGTTTTCTATGACATACATAATATACTGTAGTGGTATGTATAGTCTTTATACTGTAGTGCGTATGTATGGAGAAAATGTATTCCAATAATAAAATTTGGGTCCCCGGTTAACACGAACTCCTGATTTTTCAGTCCCTTGGAATTCGTGTTAACGAGGATTTACTGTATTAAAATATATTTTGACAACAAATATTACAGCAATGTAGACTGATTCCTTGTGTTTACTCTCATAGAGTTTGCTTTCAAAAATATTTGAACGGTTGCCGACAAAATTAAAAATACTAGCCTTACTGCAATTGCCCATATTTAACAAGATTCTACCATCCTGACTGGGGTTTTCCAGAGTTTCCCTCAGTCCTACATGGCAAATGCCGGGATGGTACCTACTAAACAGGAACTAGCCGATACCTTCCCAAGTCCTTTCCATTGTTGTTGTTGTTGTTAGAGATCCAGTATAAAATGACCTCTGAGCTGAATCTGGTGATTGTTAAATAAACAAACAAACAAATAAATAAATAAATAAATGTATATGTAATGCGGGCAGGTAGCAAGTGCTTGTCATTAGTACTTAAATTATCAGTGAGAAATTAAGAGCAAAATATAATAATGGATGAAATGGTACTAAATACTGAACAAATTTAAGCCATATAGTAATACTCTAAAATACGAGGGCCATCCGGAAAGTGGTACCCGTTTGCCCCGCATTAAGCACTGACGACTCGGGGAGCAGCAGAGCAAGGTCAGACCGCGTCAGTGGCTTGTCTGCCTGCTCTGTGCGACGTTGCGTGACGATAGCAGTGCCGGTGTGGAGACACAATTAATGCTAATGTGTATTGTGAAACATTAAAGAAATTACGACGGGCAATACAAAATCGACGGCGAGGTCTGTTGTCTACAGGCGTCATTCTCCTTCATGACAATGCCAGGCTCCATGCAGCTGGGAAAACACAACTTCTGCAGCAATTCAAGTGGGAAATCTTCGACAATCTACCGTATAGCCCGGACTTGGCCCCTTCGGATTTTCCCCTCTTTACGAAGCTTAAAGACTTTCTGGCAGGAAAAAGATTTGACAGCGATGAAGAACTTAAACGAGGCGTGACTACGTATCTCAATACGCTGGCGGCGGAGGACTATGACGCTGGAATACAAAAACTCGTCACACGTATGACAAATGCCTCAATTTGCTTGATGATTATGTGGAAAACGTAGTGTAAAGTATGCTCTTTCCAATAAAAAAAGTGTATATTTGTTAATATGTACTACTGTGTCTTTATTGCACAAACGGGTACCACTTTCCGGATGGCTCTCGTATATGAAAGCATTAAAAAGAAAATACACAATGCGCATTGTAATATTTTTAGCTACTAGCAAACTACAACGACACTGAAAATAAATTTGATAAATGTATATGATATGATTAAAGTAAAATATAGGTTTTGCTCATATATTTCAGTTTATTTCCAACGTAAGCGTCATTTGCTATTATATTAGGGCTAGAAAGGCAGAGCGCGGAACCAGTTGACTGCCCTTGTGATATTTGCCGATTTTTATCACGCTTATGATGAAACGTAGCAAAACCCAAGTTTAGTTAAAAATCGATCATTGTGATCACGGATTTAAAAACTTGGCACAAATTTGTAATGTGTATTCTTTGAGTGGTCTTAAGAGAGATTTGTCAGTTGGTTGTGCCAATTATTTCAAGTCAGATAGAGGCGTACTTCGAAGTAAAATATAATTTCTGCGCTTACAATATTTTTCGAAACATTCACTTTCAAGATGGAAAGGTATGTATAATATGAAAATGTTTCATTGTTTGTCTGATCTGTTAAGTGTATGTTTATTATAACTGCCCATTCTGTACAAAATGAATATGCCCATATTATACGTAATGACAATGAGTAGTAATTTGCAACACTGCAGTTAGAATGTAATCGGGGAGCTCCATCCTTTGCTATGAGTGATAATTGATGTCTGTAGATTACCATAAATGAGCTGACTTTTGTTTTCAAAAGATTATAGTGCATGTATTCCTTATATCCATGATACTGAAATTTACACACAACAAAATGTGCAAATCAAATAACGACAATCACTTACCTCTTGAAAAAAAAACAAAAAAAAAGTCATTGCATTCAGCTTTTAACTGGTGTACACAAAGTTATCAATTAACAAATTTAGTTTTCCAAATTTAGTTCTGGAATGAGTAATACTCTGATAACCTTAGGTCTGTCAATATTATTGAACTGTCCATATTACCCAAAATTACCCTAATATGTGTACTACAGGAGCGGGCCAACAATAATTCAAACCAATCAGAAATGTGTATTTAATTCCTATGGCTAGGATCGAGCGCGAAACAAATAAGCAAAATAAACAACCATTTTAAACTTTTAGATAGGCAGCTAAAGCAGGAGTTGAGAAATTGAATTTCTATTAAAGCATAAATATACTGTAAGGGCCATGTACCAAAATGGTCCGTTACAGCAAAAACAATGGGATTAGTGTTATTGGTTACTGTATCGTTTGTGCATGAAACCCCATCGTTTGTGCTTTGTTAGTCCCGGAGATTTAAGGAAAAAACTAGTAGAGGGCTAAGTTCACGCTGCCCCCCCCCCCCCAACTTCAAGCACGAACGATGTCGATCTTGCTGATATCTCCGTATTTCAATTTGTGGACAGTTGACTATCACATGAAACGCACAGGTGTATCCACGGGCAAGCAAATGAGGGCTTGGCCCTCCAAACGACTTCCTGCTTCCCCTCCTCCACTCACCCAAATGGAGTTCTACTCTTAGGTATTTAAAGATATTTACCGAAGCAAAAGATGAATGTTTATAATAGAACAAACAGCAGTGCCCATTTTTCACAAAGAAAGAATGTGGATTAATAAATATAGGCCTAAATTGTAATTTTTAATATTGTAAAAATAGACCATCTTTTCCCTTTTAAAACCGGAATTGCCGTAAATGCTGCAACACTCGAGTAGGGGATAGACGTAACCATCGTAGTAGTCTTTCCAGTTTTTTAGACATTTGGCGTCGAGTTAATGGTGTTTATTGCATGATTAGAGGGGTGTTTGCTATTTATGAGTGTTTTTTATGTTATTTATTGAGTGAAAATATGTGTTTATTGACAATTTATGGCTGTGAAAGTTAAAATTCGTAGAAAATACAATTTGACTGAAGGTTATCTTGAAAAATAAAACTTTATTGTTGTGTTTTGATACGTTCTTTCATCATTTATTATTGCCAATATGTGAAAAGATGTTGGAAAAATCCTTGACACCTGAATTCTTAGAAATTACAATTTGCTCAAGGTTTTTGAGAGTTGATGCAAGGCCAAGTAACGCTTTAGTATTGGCTATATATGAATTCTTTGAAGAATTCTTTGAAGATTTAACCATCTTTGTTGGAGGATACACCTGTGATTCTGTGTAGGTATTTATGACGTGATATCGTCCTTCACCCGAAAGGAGCTGTGAAAAAAATTAGGATTGACCGTTAGATACAACCATCAGATTTAATTACAGAGTGGCCTTCACATAGATACCAGAGTCCCCCTCAAAAAGATTTTTGGAACACAATTGTGCAATCTAGTTACTGTTAAAAAGAAACTGTTAGGGATTATTGTCTACTTTTAGAGAGCTTTGTGAAGATTGCATTCTAGATGTCCTTCAAGAAATTTTTTACTCCCTTACAGAAAAAAAAGAGAAAATAAAACCCAAAGTTGACATTGAACTTTGAAAAAGCTTTATGTATTGTTCCCCTTTTACGTAACAGTTAGGTTGTTACATGAATTTGTTTTCGCGATTTTTGTAAAGATTGTATTGAAACGAAACATTCTTTCTTTTATTGCTTATGACTGCTGCAAAGAGACCCGCGCCGGATCCCATATTGAACGCAAAGGTAGAAGGGACGGAGGGTGAACTGAGTTGCCCAAACTTGTTTTGGCGGGAAGACCTGTTTATAAAATTGGTAAGAAGAGAAACGAACATTTTATTATTGAATAAGTATTCCGTTCAGAGTTGATTTCTGTTTCTTTGAGTTGGTGATTCTTGGCTGATTGATATTATTTGTGTGATACTCGTTGTGATTGTTTTTGTATGAAACCTTGCTGGTGATATATTTTTTGTTCCTGTGATTAGTTCATCATTAAGGTAAGAATATTTATTATTTTTATGCATTTGAAATGTGGACATAGGGAGGGAAACAGTTTTCTTAGCAGACATATTTTTGAATCAACGAGTATTTGTTTACATGTTTTAGAGGGAACAACACTTGATTGTACGGGGGGAGACACGGGTTTGATCCCGGCGGGAACTCATATGCTATCCTTGATGTTTAATGGAATGAAATTCCTACGACTTGGAAATCGTTTGAAGTAAATGGTAGTGGATATAATGAATGCAAAAACAAAATGAAGTTAATCAGTGTAACGTCCCACAATTATGTCAGTTAGACTAACATATTAGATTAGATTAGATTATAAATTGCAGTTAATGAAAGCGGGATGAATTCCGAGAAAAATTAGACATAATGTTGTCCAACATAACTTTCTACGGACAGAAATTGAACCCGGGACCAGAGAGAACGTTTTTCACTGATTTACCGTACCACTTTTAGCAAAGAAACCAAATAGTTATTATATGTTCGATTGAGAAATACTGTAGTAAACACACTTATCGAATGTAGGTATCGGTGTTTGAACTCTTGTATTGGAAATATAAATGATAGAATCATATCTTAACAGATTTTTCAATGTAAATACGGACTTCTATAAGAGTAAAGTACTATTATGAGACGAATATATGTTTGAATTTTTTGGATTATTACAATCCATTGAGATGTGAAAAGTATTTGGAAATGATAAAAGATTAAAAACGGGAATTAATCATGTTAATTTTATTCATTTTATGTTAAAATATACGTGAATTACAAGCATTTTTGTGTTCCTATAGATCAGGCTCTTCTAACCAAATAGAAGGTATACTTTCTCTTTTGAGAGACTCAGGTAATCCTCTAAGTTTGTGAATGAAATAGGTATAAGGGTTTGTTTACGTCCATAGAAAAAGAAGAAGAAAATAGTAGCAAAACTTGTGAATGAACCAGTCTTCCCTTTCCCCCCCTAGAACATCCTTTTCCCGGCTACGAAACTATCAATGAATGAGACAAGTCTAACTGCTTTGGGTAACATACTTGTTTTTGTTGACATTTTTTTTTTCTTTTTCCTTCCTGGCCGGAATTCCCTTGAATGACAAGTGATGTTTTTATGACGGTCGGCCGTAAAAAGGAAGACTTTTCTGTTTTGACTGAATAAAATGGAACCAGTATTCATTCATTCATTGGAATCTTTTTTATTTTTTAAAAAATTAGGCTAGAAAGATTAAATATTCATGAAAGAGATAGGATAAAACGATCTATACGCATTTTAGGGGCGTAGTAAGACATTTTTACGGTGGGGTGACTGGTATATTTGTATTTTATACATGTAAATGACATTTAATAGATTTACGTCCCAAGAATACACATGTTGAGCTATTTTATCGTAGTTTTCTTTATGATGAGTGAAATGGTGGAATGAGAAACGGGAGGAGAACGATATCAAGACAAGTTTGTAACATATTTTGTATGAACTTTTGATATGAATCCGTTATTTGAGGGTATTTGATTACGTTTTTGGTTTATGACCATATATATTGTTTGTATATGTGTATATATGTATATATGTACGTGCCCACAACTGTTTATATGTATATATGTTTATATGTAGGAATCTATTTACAAGTATATCTGCCTGTTGCTTGTTTGTGCGTTGATAGACATCCGTCCTTTCTTTCTCTTTCTCTCACTCTCTCTTTCTTTCTCTGCATGTATGTATGTATGTATGTATCTGTGTGTGTGTGTGTGTGTGTGTGTGTGTGTATGTATGTATGTGTCTCATGCTGCATTATCATGCTTGTACAAATGCATGCCTTTGTAGGTCTTGGTAGGCTCCCGTTTTGTATTTGCTGTTGTAGTATTGTGGCTTTGCTTATGTATGAGGTATGTGTGGTGCGGCATTGCCGTGCATGTACATAGGTTACCTCTGTAGGTCTTGGTAGCCTTCCGTTTTGTGTTTCCTGATGTATTATTGAGACATTTTGTGTGTAGGTGATGTGTGTGGTGGAACATTGCAATGCATGTACATAGGTTTACCTCTGTAGGTCTTGGTAGGCTCCCGTTTTGTATTTGCTGTTGTAGTATTGTGGCTTTGCCTATGTATGAGGTATGTGTGGTGCGGCATTGCCGTGCACGTACATAGGTTGCCTCTGTTTGCCTTGCTAGGCTTTTGTTTTGTGTTTGATGTTGTATTATTGAGACAATCTGTGTGTATGTGATGTGTGTGGTGGAGCTTTGCCATGCATGTACATAGGTTTACCTCTGTAGGTCTTGGTAGGCTTCCCTTTGTGTTTCCTGCTGTAGTATTGTGGCTTTGCCTATGTATGAGGTATGTGTGGAGGAGCATTGTCGTGCATGTACATAGGTTTAACTCTGTAGGCCTTGGTAGGATTCCCTTTTGTGTTTCCTGTTGTATTATTGAGACATTTTGTGTGTAGGTGATGTGTGTGGTGGAGCATTGCCGTGCATGTACATAGGTTTGCCTCTGTAGGCCTTGGTAGCCTTCTGTTTTGTGTTTCCAGTTGTATTATTGCTGCTTGCCTATGTATGTGATGTGTGTGTGGTGACATATTAACATGCATGTGTGTACATATGTGTGTTTGTATGTGTGTTTGTACATTATCCTTTTCGATAGTAGACAGCCTTTTACTTGTATGTGGTGAAGCATTAGGGTGTGTGTACATGTGTATGTCTGTATGTGTGGATGTGTATTGTAGCTTTTCGTATGTATGACTTTGTACGGTTGTGCTGTTGCACTGTTTTGTGTCATGCATTGGTACACATGATTTTATATGTGGTATTGTTTTGTATGTATTATACCTATACACAATTTCAATTTTAATATCATTTGAATATAAAAAACAATTTGTCACTTACCTAATGGCTTCTGCATAAACATATTTGCTTGCACAAGTAGGAAACTGTCTTAGATGTGAATACGTAATCATTAACATCCGGTTGCGGCAACGCGGGTGCCCGGTAGCGGAAAACGCGGCGCGGCGCGGGCTACGCGAATGGAAAACGCGTCCGAACCCCGACGCGAATGCGAAAACGAACATTATAATGTAACGTGCGCGGATAGGTACGTGTTACGCGAAGATCAGTAATGCTTAGACAACGTATGGTATCTATACACACCGCTCCCGTACGCAAGAGATCCATAGTAGTTTTTTTATATAGGTACGATATGTAATATTTGTTGTTTTTGTACGCAACACATTCAGTAAATTATAATACAGGCTAGATTTGTGTAAGTCACTATTCAGGTGCACGTGTACATTTCCCGCCATGCACATATTTGTTCATTTTCTGCGCGAGGGGTACCAGTGCGTGATATGGTTGCGCAGTAGGTGCATTACATGATAGCTAGTAGCCAATGATAAGATGACCGTGTACATTTCCCGCCATGCACATATTTGTTCATTTTTGCGCGAGGGTACCAGTGCGTGATATGGTTGCGCAGCAGGTATATTATATGTTAGTAAACAACCAATATTAAGATGACCATGTACATTTCCCGCCATGCACAAAATCATTTATTTTTCTGCGCGACGGCTACCAGTGCATGATATGGATGCGCAGTAGATACATTACATGTTAGCTAGTAGCCAATGTTAAGATGGAATTGTACATTTTTCCCTTTTCTTCATTTTATGTTTTTCCAATCTCCTGACCTCCCTATGGTGATTTTTACTATACTGTTTAAATATTCTTATTCTTGATGTCCAGGCGGACATGTTCACTTTTCCCTTTTTATTATTTTATGTTTTTCCAATCTCCTGGCCTCCCTATAACGATTTTCACTATACTGTTTAAATATTTTTATTCCTAATGTCCAAACGGACATGTTCACTTTTCCCTTTTCTTCATTTTATGTTTTTCCAATCTCCTGACCTCCCTATGGTGATTTTTACTATAGTGATTAAATATTTTTATTCCTAATGTCCAAACGGACATGTTCACTTTTCCCTTTTCTTCATTTTATGTTTTTCCAATCTCCTGACCTCCCTATGGTGATTTTCACTATACTGTTTAAATATTTTTATTCCTAATGTCCAAACGGACATGTTCACTTTTCCCTTTTCTTCATTTTATGTTTTTCCAATCTCCTGACCTCCCTATGGTGATTTTTACTATAGTGATTAAATATTTTTATTCCTAATGTCCAAACGGACATGTTCACTTTTCCTTTTCTTCATTTTATGTTTTTCCAATGTCCTGGTGTCCCTATGTTGATTTTCACTATACTATTTAAATATTTTTATTTCTAATGTCCAAACGGACATGTTCACTTTTTCTTTTCATTACTTTTGTTTGTTTTTTCTAACTTTTGGAGTTCTTATATTAATTTCAGCATATTAATTTATTATTTTTACTAACATTCAAGAAAGATGTTTATGTAACGCAACCCTTATAATTTCACTGTAGGATACATGACTTTCATTTTCCCTCACACAACTTATTTACTCTCTCGTTTCCTTTCGAAACTTGTTCTTATTTAAATTCTCCTAATAAATTAGTCGGAACACTTTGTGTAAACTGAAATAATTTGATTTCTTTTACCACTCAGTCGGCATTCCTTTGATTTTCCCTTTCACTCAGTCGGCACTCCTTTGATTTCCTCTCCCACTGTAGGCGGCATGGCTTTGATTTCCTCTCCCACTCAGTCGGCATTCCTTTGATTTCCTCTCCCACTCAGTCGGCATTCCTTTGATTTCCTTTCCCACTGTAGGCGGCATTGCTTTGATTTCCTCTCCCACCGTAGGCGGCATGGCTTTGATTTCCTCCCCTTTCATATCTTTTGCAGTATCGTTTGCACTGCAAACTCCAAGGAAAATTGCAAAACATGTTGAAACTTGTTATTTATATTTGTGTGACGTCATACTTTGTATTGTATATATACCGTATTGTTGTACAATTATAATCATTTGAATGCTGACGGCGATACCTGCATGACATAATTTTATTACATCTTCAAATTTAAATTTATTGTATATTATTAGTCAAGTTAAAAATTGGATATAAGAAGAAATTATTGTGTTAAGGAAAAACAAAACAAGACAAAACAAATAGATATATTGAAGTTCAAGTGACTGTATTAACAGACATACAGAAACATCAAATTATTATTATTATATTTATATTAAGAAGAAACTCAATTCCTGATTACAGATGGAGTTCTTCAACTTGGAGTTTAATGTCGTGGATGAAACCCTCTTCCAGGAAGAGTTGAAGGGGTTGCATAATGCTGAAAGAGTCCTGGCGGCTTGGCAGAAAATTGTACAATTACAGAAGGATGGCCATAGAGGGAGTGAAAGGTGTGAGTATTTGCTTTCATTATTACATCAGTATTTTGCTTCTGATGAACACGCAGTTTTGAATACATGTCTTTCCTCTGCAGATGTGTTAGATCTTTTTTCTGCAGGATTTTTCAGAGGGGAGAACATGTATCATTTAGCGCACGAGAGGTTTATTCATTATTTTAATAGGGGAGAAGGACAACTTGATAGAGTGAATGATAGAGAGGTATCCCAATTTTATCAGTATGGCTCGCGTTTTGTTTTGGCCCAACGTAATGTTCTAGCATCATCATGTAATAATTCCATAGTCAATACCCCTCAAGGAAATTCAAACTTGGGTAATATGATGGATAATAGAATGATTGTTGATGATGCTGAACAACAAGAATATAATCAAAATTCCGTAGATAATAATGATGATTATATGGAGATACTGGGTAAGTTTTTAGAAGAAGAGTTGGGTATCGATGCAGTTTCATCTGCTCAAATGACCCAAGGGACAAATCCTGTAAACAATGTTCATCCAGATGTGCAATGTTCACGGGATACTATTGGCTATGGATCAGTATCTCCACAAGCAGGACCATCTCATGGAAATGTGTCGCATAGGCGCGACCAAGTTGGTCACAAACAATTTAAAAAATCAGATGATGGTAACTTCGAAATCGTAAGAGACAGCACAAAAGATTTCACGAATTTTAATCTTCGTGGAAGAGAAATCGCTGTTCGTCCTTCTGGTGAAAACAATATTGAAAATCCGGAAGGATATATTAAGAAATTAGTTACCTTTGCGTTAGACGAGGTTCTCGCTGACGCCCGAGCAGAGGATTACGTTGGTCTCTGTATCGATAGCTCGAACAGTAGAAACAAAAAACCAGCGTATATTCCTTGGAGAAAAAAGAGCGATTTAAGTGCTGAGGTCATTTTAACTTCATTGGAAAATATACTAAATTCCAATGAAGAATTTTTGCTCGGAAATGAACTCCAATTTCGATTCCATATAGTTAAAAACGTAAGCGGGCAAGGTATTAGGAAAGATTGTAATGCCGCCCGTTATGAAGACATGGAAAAAGTGCTTAACCGTCACATTGTTTATATAAACGGATCTGATATGCTCTGTCTGCCAAAGAGTATTGTTTGGTATTTGGAGAAACTAAATGGAAACAAAGATAGTTTATATAATCTAAAAAGAGACAATGATAAAATTTGGAAAAGTAAAGCAGACCGACTTTGTAGAGATGCAAATGTTAATGTTAAAGCCAAGAATGGTTGCGATCTAAGCGATGTTGATACTTTTCAGAAATATTTTTCAGGAAAGTATCAAATTGTTGTTTATATAAGAGATGAATCCGTTAATGAACGTAAATATAAGGTTCTTGTCCCTGGAACTCCTGCACCAAAGCAAATGTATATTTATTACGAAAGAGGTAATACAGTTGGCCATTTCGCACCAATTAAATGCATTACATCCTTTTTAGAAAATAGAAAGTATTGCACCAAATGTTTGGAAGCATACGATGAACGTCGGCATAAACACAAGTGTGAAATTAGATGTTTAGCTTGCAATAAGGAACATTACCAAAACCCAACATTAAGAAAAATCAAGTGTGATGCATGTAATAGAAAGTTTTCTGAGGGTGAATGTTTTAATAATCATTTGGCATGTAATAAAGCTGGGTTTAGTGAGTGTCATTATGTAAAGGTTTGTCCCGATTGTGATCGCATGACTGATAGTAGACTTCGAAAAGTTGCACATAAGTGTGGTGAACATTTTTGTGCCACGTGTAAGGTTCACGTAGAACCTAACCATCAATGCTTTGTGCAAAAATTGAAGCCTACACATATCAAAAGGTTTATGTACATTGCATATGATATAGAAACGATGTTAATGCCTGAAAATGAGAATGGTGAAAGGAAACATGAAGTCGCCCTGATTTGTAGCAGACATACATGTTCACACTGTATAAGCAAATCTCTGGATGATCCCTGCAACTTTTGCGGTGATAAAAATGGAAATCGATCGTTTTCTTTTAAAACAATGGATGACTTCATTAAACACGTGTTAATGGCTCGTCCAGTGTTTCAACGTATAGTAATTTTGGCTCATAATTCTGGACGTTTTGATGGTATCTTCTGCTTAAGAAATCTAATTGAGAAGCAACATATTATTCCTGATGTTCTGATACAGGGTCAAAAGATATTTTGTATGAATATTGCAAATAGATTCTTCTTCCGTGACACGTATTTGTTCCTTGGAATTAAATTATCCAAAATTCCGAAAACGTTAGGTCTATCTGGAAATTTGAAAAAGGGAGATTTCCCATACTTATTTAATACTTTGGAAAATCAAAATTATGTAGGTCCGGTTCCCGCTATTGAATATTTTGATCCTGATTCGCGATCCACGGAAGAAAGACAGCAACTAATCGCCTGGCACCAAGAACGTACTGCAAGTGGCGAGGAGTATGATCTCCAAAAGGAAATGTTGGCTTACTGTGAAAATGATGTTAGAATTCTTACAGAAGCTATCATCAAATTTAGCAACATCATAGAAGAGAAGACGAATGGTCTCCAATGTTTTATTGCTTGTTCCACGGTTGCAGGGTTAAGTATGAAAACGTACCGTACTCTGTACTTACCGGAGAATACCATTGCTGTAATTCCACCAAAGGGATTTCAACATAATGAGCGACAAAGTGCAAAAGCACTCTTGTGGTTAAAATATGTTGAGCATCAACTTGGTAGGAATATCCAGTACTGTGGTACTGGTCCGGAGGTACGCTTCGGTAAATACAGGGTTGATGGATACGATCCAAGTACAAAAACAGTGTATGAATTTTATGGATGCAATTTCCACGGGTGTGTTTCATGTGTTCCTAATAACCGTGATGAAATCATTCATGGTTCTCAGGATCCTTGCGATACGTATGCAAGACGGTACGAACAAACCATGAGACGCCGAGAATACATTCAAAATCTTGGTGTAAAGTTACACGAGATCTGGGAATGTACTTGGGACAATAAGGTGAAGACAGATAAAGATTTACAAAAGTTCATTAAAGAACATTGTACTCATCTAGCGGATCCTATTGTTCCAAGAATGGCTTATCAAGGTGGACGTACTGAAGTCTTCAGATCATACGTTAATTGCAAGGATAATGAGACAATTCAATATTATGATATTACGTCTCTATATCCTTGGGTAATGGCACGTAGACCAATGCCGATTGGAATGCCTAAGATTCACAGGGGGCCGGATTTTCCAGAAGTGGAAAATACTCATGGGTTAGTGAAATGTACCATTATGCCTCCTAAAAACATGTATTTTCCTATTCTCCCATATGTGGCAGGTGGACGCTTACTTTTTGGCTTGTGCCGGACATGTATGGAAGAAGAGGGAAATGAAGTTGTAGGGGAATGTACACATGAGGGAATGGAGCGTGCAATAACAAGTACATTTTGTACTCCAGAGCTACACCTTGCTCTTAAAAAAGGTTATAAGATCATCGATATTCACGAAATTTGGGAGTTCGAACTCATGGACCCAGAAGAAGGGAATTCAGGTGGTCTGTTCGGGAATTACGTGAACTCCTTTCTTCAAATGAAACAGGAAGCCTCAGGTTTTCCTGCTTCTTGCAAAACCGAAGAAGACAAAAAGAAATACATCGATGAATATTATGCCCATGAAGGCATTAAATTAAATTATAATAATATAAGGAAGAACCCGGGATTGCGCGCAACAGCGAAATTATACCTTAATTCGCTGTATGGGAAATGGGGTCAACGCCCGGACACGATGAAGTGTGCAATCCTCAACAACTCAGAAGAGTTTCTTAGGTACCTTTCATTGGCAAGATATGAAGTTCATTCAGTGATTCCAGTCGGTGATAGGCATTTACTAATGAACTACAAGGACTTGGAAAATGATAACACCCCGTTAGGATTTTCCAATGTCGTCTTAGCAGCATTTATTACTTCGTGGGCCAGACTTAAACTTTATGACCTTTTGACTGCTGTAGGACCTGAACGAGCACTTTACTGTGATACGGACAGTATTATGTTTTTACAACGGAAAGATGAGGAACCCGTGTTACAGTTGGGTAATTATTTTGGGGATTTAACTGATGAAATAGATGAAGGGTGGGAATTTATCACTCTCATAGCTTTAGGGCCCAAAAACTATTGTATGCGGCTTAGAAATGCTGCAGGGGAATTTCGGCACATTTACAAAATTCGGGGGATAACACTGAACCATAGAACCTCTGAAAAAATTAATTTTGAGAGCTTCTATGCGTTAGTGCGAGAAGAAATTGATTCTGTAATAATAGAAAATCCTACAAGTATTATCCGCAAACGTGGGTTCCAAATCTTTTCAAGACGTGAGACCAAAACACACCGTATGGTTAACAAAAAACGTAAACGTATTGATGACGAAGACGATATTCTTTTACATGACGTACACAAGACTAGGACATTACCATACGGTTACCAAGAGACTTAACGTTTGATCCACGAACGCCAAATGTGTTTGAGTGTGTGCGTGCTATTTTGTTTGCTATGCAAACTCTTTGTCAAAATTCATATTGAAGCTCTATTTATTTATTTATTTATTTAGTTATTTATTTATTTATTGACTCTTATTGATTGTGATTATATTAAGAACATGCTTTAATATTCTAGTCATTTTAAATATTCTAGTCATTTTAATATTCTAGTCATTTTAAATATTCTAGTCATTTTAAATAGTTAGTCATTTTAATAGTCTAGTCATTTTTAATTTTGTTGAGTAAGAGTGTGTGTGCGAATGTATAAAAAGGTGAGCTTTCTATTCCATGCAATCATTTGATAACGAGATGTTAAAGTTTAATCATCCCTCTACGATTTTAATTGCTGGTCCATCAAGGGCTGGTAAAACTTGTTTTGTAAATCGTTTACTTAATGAACGTGAACATATGTTTACTACAACATTTCGTGAAATTGTATGGTGTTACGGTGCAGTAATACCACACTTGGATTCTCATGCAAATATTCGTTTCGTAGAGGGAATTCCAGATATGAATACTTTTCACATTGAAGAAAATTCATTATTAATATTAGATGATTTAATGTCTGAAACCAATGGTGATGTCGCAAATTTATTTACAAAATATGCACATCATAAAAAATTAACTGTAATATTTATAGTACAAAATTTGTTTCCAAAAGGAAAATATGCACGTGATATTAGTTTAAATGCACATTATATTATAGTATTTAAAAATCCACGTGATAAATTACAAATTCAATATTTAGCTAGACAAATTATGCCACGACAAAGTAAACATATCGTTGATGTATTTGATGAAGTAACACGTTCGCCTCATACTTATTTATTATTTGATTTAACACAAAAAACAAATGATGCATTACGAATTCGTACAAACATATTTCCCGATGAAACAATGTACGTGTACACAAGCGTAAAAGACGATGAAATGGTAGTTTATGTTTAGTTGTTATCAAGATGTTGAAGGTGAAACAACACTTTAGCACACTCCGTGCTCTGTGTAAATGTAAAGCAGCAAAACGTAAACATATTTTGAAAAATGCTTCAGGTGATTTAATACGAACCATTTCACAAGTTGCTAAAAATACAATAAAAGGGAACATTCCTTTAAATTCTCGTCAGAAGCAACGATTACGTAGACATAAAAAGATCTTGCGAGTTCTTTCTCAACAACGTACAGCATTAAACAAGAAAAGGAAGATATTACTTCAGAAAGGCGGTGCGTTCTTACCAATGTTACTAGGTCCAATTCTAGGAGCTGTAGCAAGTAGTATTTTTGGAAGATAAAAATCATGTCAGGCTTACGTAAAATGATTTTAGTTCCGGAGAATGCAATGCATCAATTTCAATCAAATGCTAAGACTATAGATACACATCAATCACGATTAGATGAAGAAATGAGTAATATTTTACAACGTCGTGATCTTAGTGTTGAAGAAAAATGGAAAATGTACCAGCAAGCATTACATCAATATTTACAGTATTCATCTACACAAAAACCTGTTACATTACCTATTGTTGAAAAAGAAATTCAAGGATCAACATCATCTGAAGAAAAGAATCATTCTATTTTACCCGTTGTATCGGACATTTTACAATCAGTACCAAAAACACATCGAAGGAAAACAGATCTATTAATTAAACAATTAATAAATTCGAATAAAATAGATTGGGATCAATCAGGAACAGTAAAGATACATGGAAAACAAATTCCAGGTTCAAATATTATAGATTTAGTGAATGATGTTGTTCGTATGCGAAAATATTCAAGACAACCAGTAGGAATTCAAGAGTTTAAAATTTTGTTAGAAGAACTTAATGTTCCTAAAGAATTTATTTCTACTCCTGTGAGTACACCGAAAGTTATTAGTAGTAAAATTCGTAAAACAGATTTTTTAAAAGGTTGGAAAGAATATAAAATGTAATAAAAATGACAAAGTTATCAAAAATATATTATGATTATTCAAATCCTGCTTCTTTATCTAGTATTAAAACATTGCAACGTAAAACTAAATTATCACAAAAGAAAATAAAAGAATGGTTAGCATCACAAGATGCGTATACATTGCATGCACCAGCACGAAAAGTCTTCGAGCGAAAGAAATATTATGTTAGTGCACCGAATGAAACATTACAAATGGATTTAGCAGATATGCAAAATATTGCAAAGTATAATAATAATTATAAATATATTTTATGTTGTATTGACATTTTCTCACGGTATGCGTATTGCGTTCCATTAAAAACAAAAAAGGGTCCTGAAATGGTTAAAGCAATCACAAAAATTTTTAAACAGTTAAAATTACCCGTGTTTCATGTACAAACAGATTTAGGTGGTGAATTTTATAATCAACATGTAAAACGTTTATTTCAAGAAAATGAAATCAATCATTATAGTGTGCATTCGGAAATTAAATGTGCAATAGCAGAGCGTTTTATACGAACATTAAAAGAAAGATTGTATCGATACTTTACAGCAAAGAATACCTATCGTTATATTGATGTTCTCGATAAAATTGTACATAACTATAATCATTCGTATCACAAAAGTATTAAAATGGCACCTGCAGAAGTAAATGATTCAAACATTAATCAAGTATGGAACACATTATATGGAACATCAACCGCGAAAAAGAAATTAACATGTAAATTTCATCCGGGTGATTATGTACGTGTCAGTAAATATAAACACAAGTTAGAGAAAGGATATTTACCAAAATGGTCGCAAGAAATATTTGTTGTAGATCGATGTATTAAATCAAATCCAGTAACTTATAAATTAAAAGATTGGAATGGTGATGAAATTAAAGGAATATTTTATGCACAAGAATTACAAAAAGTAATAATTAATTCAAATAAAAATTATTTAATTGAAAAAGTACTTAAACGAAAAAAGGGGTGGATTTATGTAAAGTGGTTAGGATATCCGTCAAGTATGAATTCATGGATTAAAGCGAAATCTGTTCAGTCTTCAACATGAATTCAACATTTAAACACGACTTTTACGTTACTCTTCCTTCAAATGCAAGTAGTAAACTTTTTGATAATACAACAGCATCGTATAGAATAAAACTTGCACAACCTATTGATTTAAGGGATGGTGAATGGGGTGTTGCATTAACACAAATTAATATTCCTTGGAGTTTTTATAATGTAGGTGAAAACGAAAAAATTACCATAAATACTGTAATTGATGGTAAACATGAACGTCACGAAATTAATATCATACCGGGATATTATTCTTCTATAAAAAGTATTTTAGATATGTTACCTGAAAATGTACGTATGATAAGATATCATAAAAATAAAAATCAAGTATTTATATCACATATTTTAAAATCATCCGATCAATGTATGATTGGTATTACAAAAGGATTACAACACATTTTAGGTTTTATTAATGAACATTCAACAGATTTTTCTCCTGTTGTATACTTAAAACCACCAAACACACAAGAAAGAATACTACCACGTGGAAAATTCCCGTGCAATTTAGATTATAATATTCCAACTGAAGTAAATGTTTGTGTTGATGTTGTAAAGCAACAACAAGATGTTGGACCTTTACTTCGAAAACTGAATGTTTATGATGAAGAGCATGCACGCATCAAATGTTTTCTATTTCACACACCACACTATGTTAAAGTAGAGAAAAAGTATTTTGACACGATAGAAGTAAACTTAAAAGATGAACACGGGCAAAAACTACCATTTCAATTTGGAACTTCAAACTTAACACTACACTTTAAGCAAAAATGATTTCTGATAGTATTGATGATAGTTTTTACATTACACTCGTTTCAAATGCTAGTACTGATGTATATCCTAAAAATAGTCCGTCACATTTTATTAATCAATTAAATAATACTATTCGATTATCTGAATCCGATTGGTGTGTTGGTTTAAGTGAAATACACATTCCGCTAACATGTCATAATGTTATCGATGGTGAAAATGTTGTTTGGTTTACATTAAAAGATGGGGAACCTCAGAAAAGTAAAATTACACCGGGATATTATTCAACCGTGTACCATTTAATCGAAGAATTAAATAAAGTTTCCAAATTCATAAGATTTAATGTGTCAAATACAGTATTCGTAGAATGTGATCAACGTGTTAAATCACTTACATTGTCACCAACATTGTCTTTACAATTAGGATTTCCCGAAAATAAAGATCTTGTTTTACATAAACGTGGATTTAAACAACCTTACGTTGATATTGGTTATCCACATCAAATTTTTGTGTATAGTGATATTGTACAATATCAATATTTAGGTGATACCAAGGCACCATTATTACGTATTGCAACAATTTGCAATGTAAAATACGGAAAAGTGCAAACAATTACATTTCAAGATATTCATTATTTACCAGTTTCAAAATTTTGTTTTAACAATATCGAAGTACTACTAAAGGACCATGCAGGGCGAAATTTGCCATTTCGTTCCGGGACATTGACGGTAACACTTCATTTTAAACGCGCTGCTCCTAAATAAAAGAAATGAAATCTAGACGTATATGTTATCAACGTGGTCGTGGAATACCTTATTTTTCAGGACCAGTTTATCAACGTGGACACGGTATCGGTAGTTTCTTTAAAGGTTTAGCACGTATTGCATTACCATTCCTTAAACAAGGTGCCAAAGCATTAGGTCGCCAAGCATTACAAACAGGTATACAAGTTGCAGGCGATGTATTAGAAAATCGTCCAATAAAAGAATCCGTTCGCGCACGTGTAAAAGAGGCTGGTGAAACATTAAAGACAAAAGCTGTTAATAAAGTTGGTCAGTTACTATCTGGTAGCGGTAAGAGACGGCCACGAAAACGTAAAGCTCCTGTAATACGAATTGGACCACCAATCAAACGTAAACGTTCTCGTACTGTTAAACGTAAGACAAAAAGAAGGAAGACTAAAGATATATTTTCATAATGGCTTTACTTAATTCAAATAGCCATGAGTGTTGTACTTCAGAATTTGACTTATTTTCTGTTCCAATGACACAAACTGCTATAGAAGCAACTTCTCATGTGGAATATCGTCCTATTTCTACACTAACTTCAGAAGGACCTATTGAATTTGTTATTCCTGGTGAAACAGGTGAATTTATTCATCCTGCTTATCTTTATCTTTATGTACGTTGTAAAATTACAAAATCAAACGGTAATAATTTAGATGCAAACGATGTAGTTGCACCAGTAAATAACTTTTTACATTCATTATTTAGTCAAGTTGATATTTCATTAAATGATAAATTAATTAGTTCATCATCTGGATCTTATCCTTATCGTGCATATATTGAAACCTTGTTAAATTATTCAAATGATGCTTCGCAAACTCATCTTACATCTTCTTTATGGTACAAAGATACCGCAAAACAATTTAATTCATTAGATGAAACAAATACAGGGTTTAATAAACGTGCTGCTTTTGTTAAGAATAGTACACCATTTGAAATGTATGGACGTATTCATGTTGATATTGCAAGTTTAGGTCGTGTGCTTCCAAACAAAGTTGGTCTTCGTATTAAATTACACCGAACAAAAGATATGTTTTGTTTAATGCATGCTCCAAATACGTCTTATAAAGTAGTGCTTCAAGAAGTTACGATGTATGCACGACGTGTTGACACATCTGCACATGTTGGTATGGAAATAAATTCAGGTATGGTGCATGAAACGGCCAAATTACCTCTTACAAGAGTTGAAACTCGATCATATACAATACCTCAACAAGTAAATTCCTACAATCTTGATAATCTGTTCCTTGGAAATGTACCTAAAGCAATCGTTATCGGATTTGTCTCTAACGCAGCCTTTAATGGGAAATCAGAAATTAATCCTTTTGAATTCCAAAACTTTAACGTTAACAAGTTGCAACTACAAGTTGGTTCAAAATCATTTCCTCCCAACCCACTCACCCCTGATTTTTCAAATAATTTATACGTTCTAAGTTACCAGACTCTGTTCTCCGGTACAGGAATATTTTATAAAGATGATGGCCATACTGTTACCTATGATGAATATCCACATGGATACACTCTTTATGCATTTATTCTATCCCCTACTGCTACATTGGATGATACTACTTGGGATGTTGTGCGCGATGCTCCCGTTAATTTAAAAGTATCATTCAAAGAGTCATTAACACAACCCATCACTTGTATTGTGTACGCACAATTTGACTCACTCATACAAATAGATAAAGATAGGAATGTATATAGTGATAATTCATTTTAAATTTAAATCAGTTGAGTAGCATGAGGGTTGTTGTTCACTTCTCCGCTTACCGTGGGGAGGACGACGATGAACTTATTGTTAAAGAGTTAGCAATAGCTAATCCAGATATACCATTCATACAAAGCTGGATATTTAAACCTCCGTGCGCTAATACTGAACTGTGTGAAACAATAATAGAAGCAAACAAATACTTGTGTGATAATTTTTATGGAATCCAATGGCATGAAGGAGATGTTGAATACTCACACCTTAAAGAAATTCTTCGCAAATATTGTACAAATATTTCATCTGTTTACACTTTCGGCAAAGCTCGTCAGGACTTTCTGCAGGAAATTCTTCAACGTGATATTATCAATCTCGAGGATTTGGACTGTCCACGGTACACATCTCTAGGATTTCATGTGTCAAAGTGTGCACATTATAATCATCGCTTTGGACATTACAAGTGCAGTGTGCATGAAGCTTTATTATACAGTGAATATGTAAAAGTGTATGACTATGTTTTGTTTGTGAACAATACCAGTGATAAATATATTCCTACTCCGTTAAAGAAATAAACAAAAATCATGTATACAGATGAAATTTTAAAAGTGCTTCTCAGTGATAAACAAACTGGATCATATGTGAATGGAATTTATTCCATTGATACAATTCCACAAACAGTGCAAACTCCTGTTGGACTAATCATTAATCTTGATACATCAGATTCCACAGGAAGTCATTGGGTTGGACTATACATAAACAAAAATCATGAAGGATTTTATTTCGATAGTTTACGAATGCCTGTGCCAAAAGAAATTCATTCATTCTTATGTAAAAATAGTAAAGTTTATTATGTAAATAGTCAACCATACCAAGACGAAGAATCTGTGCTGTGTGGATATTTCGTGTTATTTTTCATGTATCATATAGTACGCAATAATTCATTTGAAAAAACTTTAAGTTTATTTCATAAGACAAAATTAAAAAAGAATGATAAAATTGTATATAACCACGTAAATAAATTTTTAAAAAGAAAACAAAATATTTATCTGAAATAATAATTTTATTGTTTGTATATATTATGTACATAAATATATAAATCAAAAAAAAAGATTTTTTTTAAAAAATAAAAGTTTCAAATTTTACTTCTTGTGTTTCATTTCACAAACATAAAAATATATAAAAAAGTAAAGTTACATCATTGAAAACATGTTAGTTAATGCTGTTGATCGTTGAAACTTCCACCAAAAATTAAGTTGTTGGGCATTTCGATATGCACAACCTGATTTTTTCTCAAGTTGTATATTTTGTTCATGAAAAGAACAATATTCATTCATAACATTTGCACATAATTCATTTAATGGTGGGCATTGTTTTGATTCAAGATCAATAACATTATCTAACAAAAATAATTTCTTAATCCAAATGGATTTCTCTGCACCTTTACAATAAAAGGTAGCATCTTGCAAACATAATTGATATACAAGGTTACGTATATGTGATACAGTATATCCGTTTTTATTATTCCAAGTTAGTCCATGTAAGTTTGATGTTAACCAATCAACTTGTTTCTGACATCCTAAAGATAATTGATTGTATTCAATCGGAGATTTTACTAAACAATGGAAATTTACTGTATCATCACATGCAATTAAACAAAATTCACGAATAATAAATTCATTATTTGAAATCTTAAAACCTTGTATGTCGATAATGTATTCATTAACACATGGTGAAATTTCATGTTTACGATTCAACAAAAACGGAATTATTTGTCCTACAAATTCCATGTTGTTTAAACATTCTCGCGTTTTTCGTATAAAGTTTATACTTGAGATTTCACTATGATGTTCTTCAAACACTTCAAACAAATCAATAAGAGTTATTTCATTGGATAAATGCTGTACAGCAAAAGTTCCAGTATCATGAAGAAGCAAACACCGGTGTTGAAGATTCAACGTGCATTGTTCACAGGAAATAATATTTAAACGTAAGTATACATTTATAGTTTTTAAAATACACAGTTCACTAATATTATTGTCACTACAAGATACACAAATATAATCACCACCACCACTGATATGAGAATACATGTTTTTTTTTAACACTGTCACTTCAGTTTGCATACACACACGCACAATCACTTTGCAAAGCCTTTCTTTTTGTCTTTGCTTTCAAAAATTTTAACTAATTCACTCAAAAAATTAGGGTCCTTTTCTTCAATTAAGTCAAAAAAGGCTTCATAAAAGAGTTCTTGTGTAAATATACCAATAATATGCGTTCTCGCATATATATAAAATAAGTCCTCTACTTCAACATCCAGCAAAGATTTCAAGGCACGATCTTCTAGTTCCTCTGGACTCAAAAACAAACAGTCATGCCCCATTTGATTAGCCAATGCTTCTGCGCATCCACCACAAATTAATATTCTATCAGTGTCCCAATTAAGAATTGTATCTATTACACAATCACGATCCACTTTCTGACTGGAACATAAACAGTTTAAACTCCAAAATCTGGAACTGGATCGGCTTAACAGCGATGGTGATGCAGGTGGCGTTGGCGACACCGTTGGAGATGGTGTCTCTGGTTCCTCCAATTCGCCTTCTTCATCCGAAGATGATGAATAAATTTCATCATCCGAAGATGATATATAGACTACTTCAATAGAGTCCGGAGAATCCGGCCTGTTGTCGGTCTTTAACTTCTTAGTTCCCGCAGGAGGCGATGATAATGTCTCCTCGTCGTCGAGTTCGCTAAAAACTAACTTGCGAACGGGAGCCATAGCGTAATACATAAAACACTCTCCTGAAACTCTGTATTTAAGCGTTTACGTCACAACAAAATGGCGTCCTAACAACAACAAGTTCATACAAGTCTCCCTATCACGTGATCATTAAACATCTTGGAATTTTTTTTCCCATGCGTACGTGACTAATCAAGGTCGAACTACTTCTCTGTCACAATAAAAACTTTTAACGCACACCTGTGTTCTACCTCTCCCCCAAAACAAACATAAGCTTTTCTTAGAAATTCCAAAACAAACCTCTGCGTACGTGATCAATCAAGGTTAAGCGACATTCCTGTCAACAATAAAAACTTTTAACGCACACCTGTGTTCTACCTCTCCCCAAAACAAACAAAAGCTTTTCTTAGAAATTCCAAAACAAACTTGTGCCTACGTGACTATTCAAGGACAAGCGAGATTCCTGTCAACAATAGAAAACCTTTAACGCGCACCTGTGTTCTACCTCTCCCCAAAACAAACAATAGCTTTTCTTAGAAATTACAAAAACATCTAATTTATACAAATATTGTCAAGGATAAACAACATTCCTATCAAACAATAAACCTATTGTAAACAGTAACATTGTCTCACCCCACCCCGTCATAAAACTGGAAAGACTACTACGATGGTTACGTCTATCCCCTACTCACTCGTTTTTTCATTTTTGATCATGAGTTTATATATCGAATCTTACGCCTCCAATTTATGCGAATACCCACATTAATCATTTTCTGAATAAAGAATCGAAAATTTTAATACTGGAAATTATCCCCTTTAGGAGCTAAAGTTTTGGAAAAAGCTAAAACATGTTTTCGGTTAATTTCAATTAGGAGTTTACATACCAGACTTCTTACCTTCAGATTCCCGGCGGGAGCTCATGTGGTTCGGATTCCACGTTAATCAGTAGATCCACGTCTCATATAGACTCGCTGCTGAACTAAAAAATCAATCAATCAATCAATTCTTACCTTCAATTTAAACAAATACTTACATGAAGTTTTTCTGTACAGCGTGATCCAGAAGTGGACTTATCCCTAATTGGTGTTTTCTGACGGCTTTAGGTTTTACCCACATTTGTTTGTTAACATTGCTTGGCATTGTCTGGTAACATTGCTTGTCTTGTCTTTCAACATTGCTATCCATGTTCATTTGTTTTCTGCTGTTTTCTGTTTGGTAACAGTTATTTACAGTGAAATTGGAGTAATCAACAATGTGTGATCAAAGACAAAATCCATATAGCATTGAACAAATATTAGTTGTTGCGGTTTGGCTTCACGAAAGGCGTTACACAGGTGACACCATGGTAAGTATTAAAGCGAAGTTTACAGACCGCTTTGGTATTAATCCACCAAGAAAAGCAACAATGTTGGGGTGGGAAAAACGTGCATTTGCTACAGGGAGTGGATAAGAATTTCCCCGAGGCGACCGACCGATAAAACGGCGGGAAACGTGCCGTAAAGTGGAAGCATCAATGAAGCAGTCGCCTTCAAAATCAACACGTAAAAGGTCTTCGGAGCTTGGTATTCCTCGGACCATCATGATGAGGCACATGAAAGAAAATCTAAAATTGAAGGTTTACTGTCCAATGCATGTGAATGAACTGAGTGACGCCGACATGGATACGCGGAAAGAGGCGTATCCAGAACTCTTCTTAAGGCTTTCCCTTCCAAACGATCCCATGGTGCAGTCCTCTTCACAGACGAGTGTGCTGTCTACCGGAGTATGCATTCTTTGGTGGATAATGCGGTGTAATGTGGTATAAGAAAAAAACCCGGTTTTACAAAGAGATGGAGAGAAACCCACCACACGTGATGGTGTGGGCTGGAATGAGTGCAACACACATTTTTGGGCCTTACTTCTTCGAAGACAATGTTAATGGACATTGTTACCTGGAGATGCTTAATAATTGGTTGGTGCCTCAACTGGAAGAAAATGGTATCAAAGACACTCTTGTGATATAGCAGGATGGAGCACCAGCGCACTTCGCAATTCACGTGCGCAATTACCAGAATCAGACGTTTCCTGGCAGCTGGATTGGAAGTATTTGTCCATCTTCACCAGCCCCCTTCACCTGGCCTCCAAGAAATCCCGATCTGACGACACCAAACATTGCTCTCTGGGGTTTCATAAAGCAACAAGTAAGAAACACTCAATATCACACAACGCAGGAATTACGAGCAGCTGTGGAACACGCCTTCACCCTCGTGACTCCGGAGTATCTCCACAAAGCATCTGTGAGAACTTGACGCAGAATTAAGCTGTGTTACGAAATGGATGGTGATCATACTGATGTTTATGACTCTTAAAAAGCTTAAGACTTCAAGGTAATTGTGTACAGACATTCTACCATAACTATCGCTATACTGTTGAAACTAAAGGGGGGTGTACGCCCATTTCCGGACCATCCTGTATAAAGAATTTGAAATTTGAATATTATAGAAATTGTTTCTTTTCTGCGTTTGAACCGGAACTGTCGAAACATGTATTCTCTTATTCTTAATTAAGAGATTAAATACTGAATTCTTCTCCTTTAACTTGAGTGAATCCTCATATTTGACAGTTTCATAATAAAGAACCGAAATTGGTAAGATAGAAGTTGCCCCAGTTTCCAAATTTGAAAGCGGAATTTTCAGAAAACACTGAAACGCAGGTTCAGTTATTTTTAATGGGAAGCTCATATGCCAAGTTTTGTCTTCCTAATGTGTTTTTGGAATGACAAACAAGTCTGACGTACAGAAAGTGAAAATGAGTCGTCGACTATGAATATAGAGCTCGATAATCACTGAGGGAAGAAAAGAGAATAAGAACTGTTCTCCTATATGTGGTCCTAAAATGAGAAGTGCTTTCGACGCAGGCTTTGATATCTGGAATAACGTAAGTTTACCTTTCTTCGTTCCTTGATTCGACACTTTGGCTTATGACTATGTTATTCGTAATTAGGAAGGTCTCTCGATACGCAAGGAAAAGGAAACAATCTCATTTCAAAATTTCATATTATCACTGTATCACATTTACGACTCCTTTAAGATTTGTAATCAACTATTTATGTAATCAATCATGTAATCAATTTTATGTTTAAATCAAAACTACTGTAAAATGTTTCTCAAATTTAAGGCCAATATCTGTATGAGAAATATTTCCTTTTAAAATGCTTCAGACTCAGAATATAGATCAATCATCATCAGTGGCGGCGATTGGACGTTAAAAGTGAGGGGGGGGGCAAGACATGACGTGAGTATTTGTATTTCAATCTTAGTTTCTCTGGTTGTTTCTAACACTTTGTTTGACGAAAGGTTGTATAACCAATAGGGTAGTATATTTTTCTGTTAAAATACCGTATATCATATTTCATATACTATTAAGTAAATCGACAAGAGCAACGTAAGTAAGCCCTTTGTACTCTTAAACAACGAAGATGTAAGAAAGATTTGATTTCTTGCTCTTGAACATCTTAAAATTCTGTCTGGAAAATTGTGAGATCAGATTATTTAATAACAAATTTGCAAAACAAATAAATAGAAAGGATATTATTAATCATACTAATGAATAATGAGGCTTGTTTTGTAGAAGTTATATTGAAACTAGGGATTAATGAACAACTCATACTTTTAATTCCATACATGCTATTAAATGTATGTTATTACTCTAATGCTGCTTGTAGACGATCCAAGAAAGCTTGAACAAGAACATTCAATACCTCAAATTTACACGTTCAAAGGAGTATTGTTCGAGACACTTGAACAAGAGTCTCGAACGAACTTGAAACATCTTTTACACGACCATAGAGGTATTGAATCTGTTTTATATTCTTGTTAATAGATGGCAGTCCAAAACAAGAGACTGTAACTATGAAAACAAATGAAAGCGAAACTGCGTACTGATTTAGTTCAGACCTGCGCATTAATAGCTATAATATTAGCATATTTTTCGTAACTTTCTGTAGGCATTTGTAATTTAATAGATTATATTAAATAATTTAGAAAACAGGTCATTTGATTTTGCAGCAATCCCATCGAATTTTCACGAAGTAGTTTGTCACTTTTACATCAAATGCGAGTTAAGGTTACGTGACGTTAAAAAAGTAAAGTGCTGCTTAGGTATAAAATCGTTCCCTATACTAAGCTTTTGTTTTAAAAAAAAAAATCTGATTCTTCAAATGGCGTGCTGATGACAGAACCACACTCAAAAAGAAAAAATCGAACTGTTTCCTAAAATTGTGTGTATCATGAGGCAGTGGCGGCCGGTGGATTGTGCTTTCGGGTGTTGCAGTACGAGCGATAAGAGACAGAAGATATAAAGTTGACTCATTGACTAATCAGCATAACTTTATATGCAAATGCTATGTGACATGCTAAATTAAATAAAATTCTGTTTTTAAAAAATAAAAATGCAGAACATTTTATCCGATTAATCACCTTAATTACTTAGTAAGTTCATTCTCCTCTCTTTGATTGGAGCAAATCTGTCTAATACATGCTGGTTGAACTCTGGTATTCTTATTGTCAGGTCTTTTTCGATGGAAAGCATAACCAATGGTGATAACCTTTCTTTGGACATTCAATTCCTTGAAAGTGTCAATTCTTTCTCATATGGAAAAAAACTTTTCGTCTTTTGCTGACGCCATAGGTACTGTTAATATTAATTTCAAAGCTTTGTAGATTTACTAATTATTTTTTCTAGAATATTGCGAACGATTCATTCTAGCAAACTCAGTCCTTGACAGTGATCCGAATTCCTCTTCAGCGTTGACTGAAGAGAGTTCGTAGCAGAGATTAGTGTTATTAAAAAAAATATACATTGAACACACTTTATTCACAGTTTATCCAGGAAAATTTAAAATAAATTGAGGAAATGTATCTGGTGCAAACAACACTACTGCATAAGATATCCTGTAAATTTAAACTGTATTTTTTTTTTCGAACACTCTCCTGAATTGCCTTTTGCTTGTTTTGTCTAAGCCTTAATGCAAAATTTTCCTCAGTTGAAAGCTGGTCAATGTTTTTTGTAAGTTATTTACAGAAGTCATGGTATACAATTCATTCAGAATTTGTAGGTTATTTACAGAATTAAAGCACACACAATAAAATTAAACCTAATAATTAAAAACCAAAACAGTTGATACAAAATAGGTACTGGTATATGAATTCCAAATGTCACATATTCATACATCAACACACACACATGTGCGTAAAAGAAAAAAAACTACATTCCAAATCATCCGCCTTGCTTGTTACGCAATGCACGATGAACAAAATATACTTCCACATGAGGCGAAACAATGCCTACCAATGTGATATATTAAGGAAAGGAAACCTCGAAACCCGCCAGATGAAGGATCAGCATGTAACAGAAGCCAAAAAAATCAAACATCAAAACAAACAGCACTGCCAGTTCTACACCCAGAAATGTTAACTGGGAGGGGTCCAAAGTATTTGAGGGAGGTCCAATACGTCTACATAATATGGAACCTGTCTTATACTGCACCCGAAAAGACGATAAGTAATTCTTACTTACTGTCACCTATATTTTTAGAAAAAATGATAGAACGATTACACTAGCCTGCGAATTTTAACTTTAGGGTCATTGCATGAGGTATAGTATGCCACCTTTCATATTTCAGGTGTACAGAATTCAGAACAAAAATCGGTTTAGTCATTGCACATCAGGTTTTCTTGCAAATTGCATATTAACATTGCCAATATTAATGTATCTAATGGTTTATTGCAATTCATAACGCTGCTACGAATACTAGTACACTTACTAATATAAACAATATTAATATCTTATATTTGTATTTCTAGTGCTGAATGCGACAGTAAGTTAACTCGTAATCACGATATTAGAAACAAACAAGGCAAGAAAACGGGAAAAAAAGAAGCAATGTTGTAGCTAAGCATTCACTATAATACATTAAGGCTCTTAAAGCAAGCAAACGTAAACTCCATAGTGTTTTTGAATTTGTGCCCTTATCTGCGCCATTTTAAAGTAGGAAATAACGCACCCATAGGACACGACATGCGTCTTGTCGTGGCCTGCTTGTAACTAGTGGCAAAATCTTCTCTCTGGAACAACCAGCAGTAGTTTGCAAGGCTGTTGCAATTCCACTTTCCTTGATAACGATGTTCGAGTTCCTTGAGGTCCTGATGAAATTTCTCTCCTTGTTCCTCACTCACAACTCCAAGATTGTCTGGAAAATAGTCCAAATGGGAAAACAGCATATGCACTTTCAAACTCATGTTACAACCGAATTCTTGAAAACACAGTAGCATTCTTTCCAACATGTCTTTATAGTTGGGATCCTTGCTGTTGCCAAGAAAGTTTTTCTCTGCATCTCGGAAACCTTGCCATGATGAACGCTCGTTCTGGTTCATGACATTTTCAAAATTTGCGTCACCAAAAGTTTCCTAATATCTAGCCCATCGAAGATGCCCTCTTTAATTTTTGCATTACTGATGCCAGGAAGTTATTGACACGGATATTTGAAGCACTCACCTTCAGTATTTAGAGGCTTTACAAATTGCTTCATTAAGCCAAGCTAAATGTGAAGGGAAGGTAACATTATATCATGTGCATTAACAAGACTTGCGCGTTTTAAGTTTTTTGAACCAACATTCCACTGCCTATCTGGCCATTCCTTTTGAGTTCAGTGAACTTCCCTTGCCTGACTGTCCCACTCACACCGAAAGCATGGGGATTTGGTATATCCAGACTGTTGACCCAACAGAAGACCGATGATCTTAAAATCCTCACATATTTGCCATTGATGTTTGTGGTACTTTATCTTGTTCAACATCAAATCAAGGTTGCCATAACTTTCCCTCATGACAACAGAATAAGCAACTGGAATGGATGCTGGCTTGTTTCCGTTGTGTGGGAGTACACACTTCAAACTCCGCTTGGAAGCATCGATGAAAAGTCTCCATTGGGATCGATCTTAGTCAGGCGATCCTAATTGTAGTATTGACTCCGGAATGTTCTTTCAGAATACTATATTATCTTCTGCAGAAAAGAAAGCAGAAAATTCTTGTTCACGATGCCTGTACCGTGAACAGTATATCGTCTCATGCATCAACAAGTTTCTCTCCTTTAGTCGTGATCGCAGTAGTTTGGGAGATTCCTTTGTGAGACCAAGGTCACGAAATAAATCATTTAAACCACTCTGTTGGAAAAGTATAGGCTCTGTTGATACTTGTGGGTGAAAGTCCGAATCGTCATTGTTGTCACTAGGAGATTCGGAAGAGGCTTCGTTTAATTGGTCTGGTGGCTGTGGGATAGTATGTCAGGACCATGGGATACTGGTAAACTGACGGATGGAATTGTAGTTGGGTAAGCAATTTTAGCCCTGTTCCTACTGTTGAAGTCTTTCACATTCACAGAACAAAAGTAGCAATTGGTGCTGTGGTCAGTAGGCTCACGCCACACAGTGGGAATTCCAAACGGCAATGCTCATCTTTCACTTTTCATCCATTGCCGTAGTTATTCGATGTATGTTCGACAAACCTTATGTGGTGCCCACGATTTGTCTTGATCTTCCAATGCTATACCAAAATACGCAAGATAAGCCTTTCGCACAAAGGAAGTTATATTGCGCCTTTGTTTCATGGGCACAAATGTCCCACATATATAACAGAATATATCTGGATTATTCTTACAACCTCGACGCTGCATTCCGAAAACTCTACGAACAAGCAATTCACTTTTGACACTAAATACTAAGCACACACCACAATATTAGAGGCTTCAAAGCATTGAGCACAATTAGGTGGTTTACAACGAAACTGTATGAATCATTCGCAGGAAAAGCAATATAGGAAACAAAACAATGCCGCTAGGTGTCACTACCGTACCGTACCACTAGTCGGACACGATAAGCTGTTGTTTAGTTACCGTTACAATACTTCACGCTATGAGTGTAATAGCATTTCAGCAATCAGGATGATTAGTCCTCCTGGTTTGAGACGCATATGAATGAATAGGTAAAACGATTATCTCGATTTTGTCACAAAATGTGATGTGATGAGACAAAACTAACCTTACTTTTAGGCTTAGGTGGCAATCGCCACACCACAGAAATGTATTGCACTTATGCAATAAAATCATCGCAGGCTAGTGTTATTTTTATAAGAAAAGAAGAGTACATGATGAGGCGTAAAATAAAATATTTAGCCTACATCAATCGTTTCTGTGTTAGAAAAGTATAGTTTATTAAGAAAGTCTACAAATGTTAGTCAAGTTTCGAAATTTTTGGGAGGTCCGGACCCGGTGGACCACCTCGTGGCTACGCCCCTGAGCATTGCTAATTAGTCCCAAATTCAATGTGGAGTTCCCCATCATAGAGACCTGCACGGGCTGGGCCGGCCCGAGGCCCGAAGCCCGGCCCGGCCCGCGGGCCGGGCTTGGGCGGGCCGACTGTGTTATTTCTGTGGGGGCGGGCCGGGCTTGGGCGAGCCGACACTGTTATTTCTTTGGGCCGGGCCGGGCTTGGGCTGGCCGACACTGATTTCTCTTCAGGTCCGGGCGGGCTGGGGCTGATCAATTGCAATTCTCTAATAATTATTGACTTTCGTTATACGATAATTGGAATAAAGCCAAATGTTGAAGAAGTGTGTCCGTGAAAATGTTACAAAGAATGCAATAGCTATTTACAGTTTGTGTTGCTTAGCGGCTCCACTTTCACTATAGAGGATAGCAGGTATTATGCGGTAAATTGAGCTCTGAACTTGACCTTCACTGAACTCAAAATATAACAAGAAGGGTGGGAATGTTTCGCCTGTCGCTAAACAATATTGGTATCTTCACTTTATGCTAAAAATCAATTAAGTTAGATTTTTGTTACAGGGAATGGAGTTTTTGTTCTCTCGATGACAGGCAAAGTTCTAGGAGGCAATGGTACCATTCGGAAAGCAAACGACAGGTTGTGAACCAGAGTTTAGAAAATGCTTCTGAAGGCTAGGTCAAATTTACTACTAAATTTTGAGAAAGATTGGGCTAGAGCTAATTTTTTTAAAAAATTATCGGACCGGGGTCGGGCCAAAAACTTTTAAAATTTATCGGGCCCGGGCCGGGCTTGGGCCAAGAATTTTAAAAAACTTATCGGGCCGGGCCGGGCTCGGGCCGAAAATCTCCATAATTTTTCGGGCCCGGGCTGGGCCGGGCCCAGGTACGTTCGGGCTGGATTGGGCTCGGGCCGAAAAATTCGGCCCGTGCAGGTCTCTACCCCATCATACAGTTTTATGTGGAAATTACCAAGAGTATAAAATATACTTATTTTATAAAAGAAATATGTTTATACTAAAATACTATCCACAGAGGAGGGGGGGAGCGATTCTACATACTGACTTATTAATATTTGATTCACAAATTACTGTAGAAGAAGCCTTCATTATCAATATAAGCTAAGAATTAACTTGTAAATGTGGGTCTACTTTCATTTGTTTTCTCCTCTACTAGATATTTTCTTTCTTATTTTGTAATTTTACAATCACTTTTTTTAATTGTCATTATATTGATTTGCTTCAGTATGGTCCCGTAATTTAAAAATATGAATGCATAAAAACAAATTCCATTTGTTAATTGCTAGTGAAAGAATATTCAGAAATCTTATTTAGCGTAAAAAACCTTCTCGTTCACTGGAAATCGTGCTGTGTTGCAGAAGCACTGCAACGACCAGTCCCTTTAACTTCTGAGATAGGGAAAAGGAGACTTAACATTTGCTCCAATTCCCGCGCTGAAGGAATCTGGTCGTTGCATGCTCGCTGCAACACAATGTAAATTAGAGACTCTGTGACGGATTATTTTTCGCTTTTTAAAATGGATTAACGGAACGGACAGTTACAGAAATAAAAAATAAGTTATTTAAAGTGTATATATGCAAGTATTAAAAAGTATTTTTCTGTTCTTTACTGCTATTAATAATAATATTTATTACTTGAAATACTTTGGTCGTTGCGCAACGCTGCAACACTTACATTAGCCGCCACTGTCATGAGGCAATGACTGTCATTTGATGTTATTTATGCTTTAGCATCGAAGACTGTTTTAAAAAGGCTGAAATCACAGAAAACCAAACGAAGCAATGATAATATTTTTCAGCTACAGGACTTACCGCCCATATCTGCATCAGACTTTCTTCACAAATCTATCCCTGTTTTGGCACTGGTTAAGAATAAAACGTCAAACGAGTAGTAATTTTTCTGTTAAAATGTGTGAGTGTGTATGAAGGAGAATTATCTGAAATACCGTAATAATTCCCACTGTCGAAACATGCCTGTATAATTTAGGAAACCAGTATTTTATGTTTAGAAGTTTAATGTTACCAGTATCAAATCATTACAAGAGCTATAGTTCAGTTCAAATGAGTGATTACGATGTCAAGGGTTTGTTGCTGTACCGTACTATAACCTCCGTCGATGACGCGCCTGCTCCGTACGGACTACTCTCCCGTGGACCCCTTCAATGCTCCTGCCCCGACACTGCTAAATAGCATCTCGATTTTATTTATTTATTATTATTATTGCACAGTCTTGTATGTAGCATATATTAGGATGCACATTTGTACCTTACGGGAAAGCACTAGTAAAATTAATCTGCACGAGTGAAAGCAACCTCTACCTTAAGAAATAACTTCTCAAATACTACGTGTGGATTTCGTGATAAAATAATTAGATTACAGTAGTATAACATGTAATTTCCAGGATACTTCAGTTTTCGAGCATATTATAAATCTGTACGCAATTATTTGATATTATCGGAGATTAATAACAGTACAAAACGTCTTATTAAATCAAGAAAAGTCAGTTATATATATATATATATATATTTTATTTAATGCAGTAGCGTACCCAGGAATTTATTTCGGGGGGGTCCAAACTAAATATGAAGCTATTTTATATTAAAATTGCTAAAATTGCCCCTAAAATTAGGCTAAATTTTTAAAAAGTCGAAATTTCGGGGGGGGGGTCCGGACCCCCGTGTCCCCCCCCTTCCGTACGTCCCTGATTTAATGGACTCTTCTTTCTTAATCTACACGCGGTATTCTTGTATATTAAATTCTCAAATTAATACTTAATACTTCTCATTGCCTCAGAATTTAACAAAAGTTATGGGCATGCAAGCATTATAACTATATAAATCGTGAATATTATCAACAAAAATACTAACAATATTTTCCGGCGCAAATATTAGCTTTTTTTAATTGTAATACACACTTGGAATATCAGATAATTATGCAAAAGAGTAACGTAAAGATATTTATTCAACTGCAGCTAAGTTTGACGACGCCATCATACTTGTTTTGTATTTTCCTGCACTCAAACTCGAGCGCTGATTGGCTATTGAATGCTCTTGAATTGGATTGTTTAGAACGGGACCGAAACGAAATTTCTTGAACGAAACTATTGAATTCAAGAGAAAAATGACGCCAGTGCTGACGTTTTTTTCATCAAATAGTCTTGAATGGTCCTGAACAAAAGTCTTGTTCAAGTATTCTGGATCGTCTACAAGCAGTATAAGAAAATGAAAGACAGTAAATACGACAAGCATATGCTACGACTTTAAAGCAATATTTGCTTTTGCAGCTTCCCGAAACATGTTCGTTCCCATTAGGCGCAGTTTTCCCTTTTTTGGAACACATCAAAACACAACAATACTTAGAATCACTCCACATTCCAGTTATAGAAAATAATCCCAAAACCTAGAGTTATGTTGAGTTCACTAAATTTAACTGTATATACATTCGCACACACTGGCGTTTCTGGCATGTAAAATTTGAGGGGGATATCAAAGAAAGTTATTTAAATGGTACTACCTAACTCAACCTGTTTATTAACGTCGATTCTATTTGTTACCCTTCTGCTTACCTTCACGGACTACCTAAGGTATATCAAGAACTCGATTACAATCGTTTCACAGCCTGAATATTCCAAATAAATATAAATCTTATTATGTATGTGATATTCTGTCGTTAGTAAATAAATTAAATTAGAATAAAATATTGAATATTTTGTACTTCAAAATATTCGGGGGGACGCGTCCCCCCCAACAGAGACGCCCGTGCTCACACACCCCTAAACACACCACTTCAACGTATATTACAGTGCAAAACAATAAAAAAGGTAGAAGTTGTTTCTTATTACTCTCTTTTTAATCAATATTCTTTATTACTAAATAGAAGAAAAGATATTTTAGGAACTATCAATTTTTGTGCAATTAAAGAATAACTTGTGAAATACTTATTTTTTCTTTCTTTGAAACGTTCTCTCAATTAGTTTCAAAGCGGCTGACTTACATATCAACCCCTTGTAAGAAGAAGTGAAAGTATGCTGGAATTGTTATGCTCCAATAGGTTAATTTTTGCGTTATTTTCCGTGGCAATTAAAACGCAATTCCTGTAGCTTCCTTAACTCCACGGGAACACAACCAGGATGTACTCATGCAACGGCAAATATTATATGGTACCATTTTTTTTTCTATGAAACAGTAATACATACAAAAACTTCACATTTCCAAATGAAACTATATACATTAACGGGTTACTTCAAAAAGTAGGGGGCAACTGCCCCCCTTTGCCCCCAATAATCGCCGCCCATGATCATCATTTATGTTACATGTTAATTAATTCATTTATATGTTAATTAAAAATCATAGCTAGCTAGACTTGATTCTTCTTCGTCTCATCCCATATACATTTATATTAGAGTATATCTTTCTACCTAAATTATCAATTTTATTTTATATCCATTTTTAATAATATTTTCAAGAAGGCAATGCACGTGGGTTTCCTCGGGGTAGTCCCTTTTCTTCCCACCATCTCATTCCACCCTTCTTCCATCATCATTCGCTTGCCGTAGTAATCGCCTCTTTAGCCTAAAATCGTAGGACGTGAAACTGAAATATTTCATTTTATTTCTTATATGTGAGATATGTATTTCATTCTTGGAAATAAGAACCTTTAATCTCCCCTTTTAACCTCCTTTATGATATGTATTTTTAAAAATTCTTTGTTATCATTTGTTTCTATGGCAAAGGAATTTTCTGTCCAAATTTTATATTTCTAGCTATAGAAGTATGGATTTATGCAAAAGTATTTGAAAGTGTCATTTATGATCAGGTGATGCATCATGGTAAACCTGCAATTTCAATGTATCAACATGGCTTCCTGCAGAAAAGATCCACTGTGACTAACTTAAATATAATTTCAGATTTCATAACCTCCTCTTTGGATAACAATAGACAAATAGACGTTATATATGCGGATTAAAAAAAAAAAAATGATACTGTAGATCTTGATATATTAATTCAAAAATTTGCCACGTTCAATTTAAGTCCTCAAATGATATATATATATATTAGGGATGGCCAAAATTTTCTGGAATCCGGATTCCGGAAATTTTGTTTTCCGGAATCGGAAAATTTACTTTCCGGAATTCGGAAAAATTCCGGATTTCGGAAAAATTCCGGAATTCGGAAAAATTCCGGAATTCAGAAAAATTCCGGAATTCGGAAAAATTCCGGAATTCGGAAAAAAAATCCGGAATTCGGAAAAATTCCGGAATTCAGAAAAATTCCGACATTCGGAAAAAATCCGGAATTTAGAAAAAATCGGAATTTTTCCGAGATCCGGAATTTTTCCGATTTTACTTTCCGGATTCTGGAAAGTAAAAATTCTGGAATTGGCCATCCCTAGCTAGTAGCTGTTAAAAGAGAAACACAATAATGAATATATATACTGTATTAGTTTCTTGTAGTTGGATATGTCTTTATCACTTACGTAGACAATTGCTACTGCAGTTATTTACTGCTTTATGAGAAGGTCTTATTTTCACACACAAAAAAGTCGCCGGTATGTCTCAAACATTATCGCGTTCCCACCTGCAGCTGCTCCAAAGCACTGCAAACTACTTTTTAATCAGGCGAAAGGCAGTGAAGGAAAAGAAATCTCAACAAATATTCTAATAACATTCGCTTATTGTCAACATACCTACAGTGAGCGCAGAAAGTGTTCGTACACCGTGCATACTTTATATTGAAAACAGCTAGCATGAGAACGGGAGGTGGAAAATATATATATAACCATAATTAAGACTACACATTCATACATTTTATTTCTATATACAAGAGAAAGGCCAAACAAAGACAATCACTGTTTTGCTCAGAAGAAAAGAGAGAATTCCTTTTTTGTAAACGCAAAAAGTCACCGTACACTTATGATTGAATTAATGCTTATAAAATATATTACATTACTTATTATTTTGTGGGATTACCCTGTGCGTTAATGATTGTCTGTAGTCTTCGTGGCATTGATTTCACCTGTAGTAGTTCGTAGTTCTGTAGCTTCGGGACTATAGAAGTCAGTGGAGAGCTTTTGTGAACGCGGCATTGAACCTCCGGGTTCCATAGGCCATAGAGTTAGTTAGTTAGTTAGTAGCTTCGGGACTGATTATGTCCCATTCTTCTTGAATAGCTTTTCTCAGGCCTTCTTTAGTAGAGAAGCTGTGCCTTCTGATTCTTGTCACCAGAACAGACCATAGATGTTCTATGGGGTTCATGTCTGGGGATTGGGGAGATGTGCGAAGCTGTTTCAAGGTATTATAGAGTAGCCACAATCGAGTATTTTCCACTGTATGTTTGGAGTTGTTGCCTTGCTGAACAATAAATTGTTTTCTGCGCACTAGTATGGAGATTTTCCTTTAATATGTTAATATACACTTTGTGGATCATCACTCCATCGATAAAGTGGAGACGACCCACTCCTGAGGCACTCATACAACCCCAGACGAGCACGGACCCTCCTCTGTGTCTTACTTTAGGGACGAGATTTTGAGGATTCATCTCTGTATTCACCTTGCGTCATACCATACGCCTCCCATTGGATTCGATAAGATTAAATTTACTTTCGTCCGAAAATATGACCCTATTCCAGAAAGAAGCCTGATCCCTTATCTTTATACTCTTTTTCAAACTTTAGTCTCTTTATACGATTTGTCTTGTTCACCCATAACATTTTCCTGGCTATCCGAGCATGATACCCTACAAATATTCCGTACTGTACTGGCTGATACTTTAACACCGCGTGTTTCCAGATCCGTTGCCAATTGCACAGCACTACTTTTCGGAAACTTTTTTCTTTCCCTAATAATGTAACGTTTATCTTGTTCACTCAACACTCTTGGTCTTCCATTTTTTTTTTTTTTTTTTTTTTCGCACAGTGATAGAAACATTATACATCGCAATTATTGTTTGTACTGTTGAACGAGGTCTGTCTGCAAGGTTTGCTATCTTTCTCAAAGATTTACCCTTCTTATGCAATTTAATAATTACTTTTCTTGTCTCCTCATTTGTTTCTGTTCGGTTGCTTCCTAGTTTTACAGCCCACCGTGCAGTTTTTTCACTCCTATTCACAACTAAACTCATTCTGTTATTCGTCATGCTATAAACAGAGGTGTATAATCAGGTGAATACTAGTGAACCCCAGTTGTGGTATCTTTGTTTCGTATTCGTACGTCAGGTGTACGATCTCTTTTTGCGTCTACTCTATACACTTTCTACGGAATTTATTTACTTTCTGACCATTAAACTTGTCTTTTTGTTCTTTATTGGTATATTCATAAAGCTTAGTTTTCATTATTCATATTGTGTGTGTTACTACACTTCTTAAATTTTCTGTTTCTTTTTCGCAAGCATTCTCGTTTCAATAGCGTAGGTGTACGAACACTTTCTGCGCTCACTGTATGTACAGTAAATACAAATTTATAATTTTTGACTTTACGAAGTATACAATGTAATTGTTCAATAATTAACATAAGCAGGCATTCATTAATTTATATTAATATAATAATTAATAAAACTAATAAGCGGGTGATTGATGACTCAGTGGTAGAGTTTTCATCTATGGTATTCTAACCCAGGACATGTGGGTTTTCGATGGCTAATTTTGTGTTCGAAAATTTTTCCGGTGGTAGGCCTACTCTTGGTTCCCTTTCTTATATTTGTTCCATCATCACTCATTAACGAATTTAGTTTATCAAAACTCTATAGCCATATATTCATTCTGTCCGTCAGTGAAACAAACAGTCTCAAGTACTATCTGATGGATTACCATCAATTTTGGCCACGATGTACAGAGTCAATAGTTAAGAATCGAGTTCCCTGATGAATGTAATATTCAAACCGGAAGCGGTACAAATCAACCATTTCCGGTTTTAACGTTAATCATTATATAGTAAATATGGTAATAGATAGCGAGAAACGGTTTCCAGTAATCGACATATATAACATTCATGTAGATAGAATGTTACCCAATTTGTGCATCTGCTGAAAATAATGAGCTTAGGTATTTAGAGAGCATTTTCCGCTTTAGAAAATGTGTGTTTGGTAAAGAATGTAGAGAATTAGCTGAGTCAGGCACGTAGCTAGAATATGGTAATAGGAAGGGGGGGGGGGTCTGTCACGAAATACTGTGGTTATTTACCAGGGGCTCAATCATTCTAAATTATTTTATTGGCAACATATATTGGTTCGTTTAGCCAATATTTCTAATGGAGGGATGATATGAAATACTGTGGTTACACACCAGAGGCTCGATCAATCTAAATATTTTACTGACAACATACCCATATTGATTGGTTAGGACAATAAAATGAGGATATATTAGTAAGTATTTTAATAAGAAGCTATGAAGATATCTCGAGTAAAAAATTATAAAAAAGTATTTAAAAAGATATAGTCTTCCGAGGTCATTCGAACGGTGTCGAGAATTTTGCGTCTGGAAAATTTGCGCCCTACCTCAAGAACAAGGAAAATTGCGCCTGCAATGTACCTCCACCGGGAAGTTTGAGCCCTGCGAAATAAAAGAACCTATTCGAGCTTACGCATTTGCTCGGAAGGGCTGACATTACAGCATAAACAATCCTCCCCCCACAACCATGCCATTTGTGATTTATTTTCATTGTGGCTATATAAGGGGAGAATAAACTTCAATATAAGCCAAAAGAACACAACGGATCAACGCAATCACTGCTTCTTCCAGAGATGATTTTGGGGGAACACTGGCCTCCCCAGAGCTCTCAAAGTGCCCCCTCGGAGGAGACCAAAATAATACGTCTATAATATAATAATAAATAGAATAGTACCAGCAGTGACCCCCTCCGGAATACTAAGTGTGCCCCCCGGAACATTTTTTCTGAAAGAACGACTGAACGCAATTGTGTGTTTAAAGTGTAATTCCAGCAAGTAAACACACTGTACATAGTTTTCTTGATAATATTACTGAACTGATTTTAAATTCACTTTACATTTTCTTTTCTATATTTTGTGTCCTAAAAAGCCAAACAACTCGCAAGGATTGTGAACAGAGATATCTGGGTAGAGCCAAACAGCCTTTTGTAGATTAAATTATACTCTTTGATTATATTAATAAATAATTATATATCAGTCATTTATACTTTTATTGTAAATTTTGTAGTATAATGAAAAATTGTATTTGTATGGATTGCCCTTCAGTGAACTAAAATTGTATTTTTTTTTTTTTTTTTCATTTGTTCGGAATATTATAACGGATGGAGTAACTCACTGAGACGATGAGAGGCAAGCCTAGTTCAAGTGTGAGTGTAAGTTACTTTACACAGTACAAAAATAAGTTGAATTGTAGGGCGCTAACATCCCAGTGCAAATATATAGCCGGCGCATTTTCCCCTCTTTTTGCGGTAGGGCGCAAACATCCCAGTGCAAATATATTGCGAGCGCATTTTTTCCTATTTTTGTGGTAGGGCGCAAATTTCCTGGGCGCAAAATTCTCGCATTCAAGGGAAATATAATGTCCGTGAAGTTGACAAGCCACTTATGTCAGACTCCAATTTCGACTTTAAACGTCGCTAGTGCTTTGTTAGTGTTCGATAGTGACGCAAATCGTTAGCACTCCACAGATAACGTGTGCTTTTTAAATAATGGATATGTCTTCTAACTGCATGCCAACACGCCCACTTCTAAGAATCATCTCAAAAATGAGGTTAACCGTTAGAGCAAGTAAGTGCTCATTAGTACCATTAACATTAACGTTAATGCCTCCATTGTACGGCCCTTTGAGTAATAATTACACCACGTATAGTCTCAATGGGTCCCTATATTCTCGCAAACATTCTGACGTGCCCAAGTTAGTTACTTTTTTTTGGAACTATTGTTTATCTGTTATTGTTTATTGTTTATTGCTAGTCTGCAGAGTAGTCCTTACATTAATATGCCATTGTCCTTGATAATCATTGCGTATTTACAAGCAGTTTGTTATTACTGTTAGAAGATATCAAAAAACAACAGATAAAATCTACTACTTAACGGTTCATATTTTTCTTTTACAGTACACAAACGATTAATAATAATAATAATAATAATAATAATAATAATAATAATAATAATAATAATAATAATAATAATAATAATAATAATAATAATAATAATAATAATAATAAGACTATTCCAGCATGAAAGTTATCAATTGCATCACACTGGCAACAAGCGACGCATATTTTAACTTCATAAAAATTCGTTTCTCACGATTTTCTGGAAAACTACGTATGATATCTTCATTCTGTCAAGTTGTTTATCTCAGTGTGATATATGTATTACCTCTGGACAATATCACAGTAAAACAAAAATTAAATATTAGGAGTGCATCGTACTTTTGGACTACATCTCATTAACCATGGGAAGATTGAGTAGTGTATACTTTAGGATGTAAGTTTCAGCTTAACTTGCATCATACATTCTTAGGATTACAAAAAGGAAATTTGTTCGTTTGCATTTGAACAAAATTCTTTGGATTACAAAAAGAAAAAATATTTTTTCCGAATTCCGGAATTTTTCCGAAATCCGGATTTTTTCCGAATTCCGGATTTTTTCCGAATTCCGGATTTTTTCTAAAATCCGGAATTTTTCTGAATTCCGGAATTTTTCCGAAATCCGGAATTTTTCTGAATTCCGGAATTTTTCCGAAATCCGGAATTTTTCCGAATTCCGGATTTTTTCTGAATTCCGGAATTTTTCCGAAATCCGGAATTTTTCTGAATTCCGGAATTTTTCCGAAATCCGGAATTTTTCCGAATTCCGGAATTTTCCGATTTTACTTTCCGGATTCCGGAAAGTAAAAATTCCGGAATTGGCCATCCCTAATATATATATATATATATATATATATATATATATATATATATATATATATATATTAAATCTTACGTGAGCATAGGCAATCCGTTTTGTATAAAGAATATAAAACCAAAAGCTTTCGCGTAAATTCTGGAGTCCCTCAGGGGTCTAATTTTGGGCCTCTTTGTTTTTTATTATTTATTAATGATTTGCCACGTTATATTAAAAAATCTCATAAAATACTTTTTGCAGATGATTTGAAAATATTCGTAGATGTGAAATGTATAGATGACTGTCTATTCTTGCAACAAGATCTGACTAACATACTAAAACGGTGTACTAGCAATAGATTTACAGTAAATATTAGTAAGTGTAAAACTATGACATACAGTAGACGTGAGAAAACGTATGACTTTACTTACACGATCAATGGAATAAGTTTAGAAAAATTAAATACAATTAAAGATTTAGGTGTGATATTTGACAAAAAATTAGCCTTTTCGCATCATGTGGCAAATATTACTAAGGATGCATATAGAAATCTTGTATTTCTTATCAGAACAACCAAAGAATTTACGAATGTTAACTCTTTGAAAACGCTTTACTTTTCTTATGTAAGATCCAACCTTGAATATGCTCACTTATTCGGAACACTTCCGTGAAAACACGTAGTCAAAAAATTGAGCAAATAAAAAGCAAATTCATACGTTTTCTCTCATACAAAAGGACAGGATTTTATCCAAAATATGAATCATATAATAATTTACTTGGAAACTTTACACTTCAGACACTTGAACAAGAACGGGAACGACCTCATCTTCTTGCACTGACTTTTGCACAACAAAATAGACTGTATAGACATAATTACAAAGATAATGATACAGTTTCCAACCTTCAAAACACGCAAGGGAAATAGTGACCTGTTCTACTGCAGGAAGGCATGTACAAATGCACTGCTTATGTCATCTACATGGAGAATTTGTGCTACATACAATAAAATCAGTAAGGATTATAAAGATGTAGATATATTTAATAGTTCTGAAAAGTTGTTCAAAAGAGCAATGCCCCGTATTTTGTAAAAGTAAATAAATAAATAAATAAAATTAACAGTCAATAAATTGTATTTCTTAATTCAAGATTTTGTATTAAATTATGTAATTATGTATTAATCAATTTTAATTGTATCAATTTTAAAATTATGTATTATATGTAGACACTGTAATTGGGCAGTAATGCCTGTTGTGTCGGTAAATCAATAAATCAATATAAAAGGAAAAAATCTAAACAGCGTCAACACATTATAGTAATTATGAACTACCCAAGTTCATTAATTAGTGCAATACTGATCAGTGGCACATCCAGAAATATATGATGAAGAGCACTAATGATGAAGAGTGATGAAGGGCCGTATATATATATATATATATATATATATATATATATATATATATATATATATATATATATATATAAGACAGTCGGACTTATATAATTGCTGTAAGGAAAAATGCGCTTACACATACACATACACAAACATCAAGCATTATGTGGCGTCACCGGCTGAAATGTGGGCCCTACGAGTACACTCTAAAAACTGTGACGCTTAAATAAGCGTTAAAAAATAGCGATTTCTTTACATATAAAATGAATGTAATATTGTTGCTTATAAATGGAAGGTCTCATGTTACATATAATGGTGGGGCTGAATACTTCTTAGGCTCTTGTGACACGAAATTTTGGTATTTCATTTCAGCACATAGAGGTGAGGAGAATTGCAGGTGAGATAGATAAGAAGGATGTTACATTCTTTTCAGTTTTCTTTAGTTGATCAGTATTGAAATACTGATGAAATGCTAAGAAGCATTATATGAAACTTCCTGACGATACAGAAATGAAAGACTAAGGCCAGGCAGATGATTCACGTTCAACTAGTGACGTGTGGCCTGCGCATTGGTTCTCAGGTACTATTGTTTCTGGCTTTCTCGTTCAGAGTTCGCTACCTCCTAATTCAGATAGCTCTCCAACTGCTTCATGATACTGGGTCAATACCAGATAATTTTAGTTCTCCCAGCGAGAACAGAACCAGGGACCATGGACACCAACGTTGTCCACGCAAATAATGCAGCTAAACCGCTAAATAATAATAATACAATTTAAACTTCCACTTTCTTTTTCGTGCTCTCTATTTGCACTCGAAGTAGTAAATTTTGAGGCCTATGGTAAGGTAACGAGTTGAAGAAGATTTACAATACAGTTTATAACTAATCTGCTGAAATCATGTGTGGGCTGGGCTTAAGGACAGAACTTATGAGAAGTAAGTTTTTCTTTAAACTTGTCTGTGTAAAACTCATTTTTGTTACAATTTAGAGTCGTAACACGTCTACGTAAAAAACTTACAAATGGAACATACTACCAGGTACATGAGGGCAGAATCCACATAGGTACTATAGTAAAGAGGGGAAGCTTGAGCCAAGTCAACGCGTTGAGTACGCCATTTGTATTGATTAATCATCAACTTTGTTACTCTCATTTAACTAACTAGATCCATACAGTTGCCATTTTATTAGCCTACTATACTATTGCATAACTGCTTGAGAGTGATCTTATTTTTTTCTTCGAATTTTCCCTCTTTTTCCATTTTTACTTTCGAGTGACGATGGGGGAAAGAAAGTATGGTGGTCGTGAAAAAAATTGAATTCGGGACTTCAACTGGTTTTCACATTTCGTTGCCACTACATGACAAAAATTGGATTTTTGGATGTTTGTCCGTCTGTTCTTTCGTCTCGATGCAAAGATGGAATTGCCTAAAGGTCATACTGTTCAACATATCCAGACCAAATTTACAATAAAGTTTTTATAAGGTTCTCTAGTGGCGATTTTTATCTTTTAAATTTTCTTCCGACTCCTAAAAATAAGGATAAGTTTACTGAACCTTTGATCCTCTACTTCAATTATAAATATATCATTTAACTGAATTAGAACCGTAATTGGCTTATTAATTATTCCTATACCATTCTACGAAAATTAAAATTTGCGATTTTTTTAAAAAAACAGTTCTAACGATTTTCTTCATCTTTCATAAATCAATATTTTACAAACAGGAATTGTTATGCTCCAATAGGTTAATTTTTGCGTTATTTTCCGTGGCAATTAAAACGCAATTCCTGTAGCTTCCTTAACTCCACGGGAACACAACCAGGATGTACTCATGCAACGGCAAATATTATATGGTACCATTTTTTTTTCTATGAAACAGTAATACATACAAAAACTTCACATTTCCAAATGAAACTATATACATTAACGGGTTACTTCAAAAAGTAGGGGGCAACTGCCCCCCTTTGCCCCCAATAATCGCCGCCCATGATCATCATTTATGTTACATGTTAATTAATTCATTTATATGTTAATTAAAAATCATAGCTAGCTAGACTTGATTCTTCTTCGTCTCATCCCATATACATTTATATTAGAGTATATCTTTCTACCTAAATTATCAATTTTATTTTATATCCATTTTTAATAATATTTTCAAGAAGGCAATGCACGTGGGTTTCCTCGGGGTAGTCCCTTTTCTTCCCACCATCTCATTCCACCCTTCTTCCATCATCATTCGCTTGCCGTAGTAATCGCCTCTTTAGCCTAAAATCGTAGGACGTGAAACTGAAATATTTCATTTTATTTCTTATATGTGAGATATGTATTTCATTCTTGGAAATAAGAACCTTTAATCTCCCATTTTAACCTCCTTTATGATATGTATTTTTAAAAATTCTTTGTTATCATTTGTTTCTATGGCAAAGGAATTTTCTGTCCAAATTTTATATTTCTAGCTATAGAAGTATGGATTTATGTTGATTGTTGAGTCACTTTTATATAAGGTATAGCTATATTATCAACAATTGCAAAAGTATTTGAAAGTGTCATTTATGATCAGGTGATGCACCATGGTAAACCTGCAATTTCAATGTATCAACATGGCTTCCTGCAGAAAAGATCCACTGTGACTAACTTAAATATAATTTCAGATTTCATAACCTCCTCTTTGGATAACAATAGACAAATAGACGTTATATATGCGGATTAAAAAAAAAATTGATACTGTAGATCTTGATATATTAATTCAAAAACTTGCCACGTTCAATTTAAGTCCTCAAATGATATATATATATATATATATATATATATATATATATATATATATATATATATATATATATATATATATATATATATATATAAAATCTTACGTGAACATAGGCAATCCGTTTTGTATAAAGAATATAAAACCAAAAGCTTTCGCGTAAATTCTGGAGTCCCTCAGGGGTCTAATTTTGGGCCTCTTTGTTTTTTATTATTTATTAATGATTTGCCACGTTATATTAAAAAATCTCATAAAATACTTTTTGCAGATGATTTGAAAATATTCGTAGATGTGAAATGTATAGATGACTGTCTATTCTTGCAACAAGATCTGACTAACATACTAAAACGGTGTACTAGCAATAGATTTACAGTAAATATTAGTAAGTGTAAAACTATGACATACAGTAGACGTGAGAAAACGTATGACTTTACTTACACGATCAATGGAATAAGTTTAGAAAAATTAAATACAATTAAAGATTTAGGTGTGATATTTGACAAAAAATTAGCCTTTTCGCATCATGTGGCAAATATTACTAAGGATGCATATAGAAATCTTGTATTTCTTATCAGAACAACCAAAGGATTTACGAATGTTAACTCTTTGAAAACGCTTTACTTTTCTTATGTAAGATCCAACCTTGAATATGCTCACTTATTCGGAACACTTCCGTGAAAACACGTAGTCAAAAAATTGAGCAAATAAAAAGCAAATTCATACGTTTTCTCTCATACAAAAGGACAGGATTTTATCCAAAATATGAATCATATAATAATTTACTTGGAAACTTTACACCTCAGACACTTGAACAAGACGGGAACGACCTCATTTTCTTGCACTGACTTTTGCACAACAAAATAGACTGTATAGACATAATTACAAAGATAATGATACAGTTTCCAACCTTCAAAACACGCAAGGGAAATAGTGACCTGTTCTACTGCAGGAAGGCATGTACAAATGCACTGCTTATGTCATCTACATGGAGAATTTGTGCTACATACAATAAAATCAGTAAGGATTATAAAGATGTAGATATATTTAATAGTTCTGAAAAGTTGTTCAAAAGAGCAATGCCCCGTATTTTGTAAAAGTAAATAAATAAATAAATAAAATAAAAAGTCAATAAATTGTATTATCTTAATTCAAGATTTTGTATTAAATTATGTAATTATGTATTAATCAATTTTAATTGTATCAATTTTAAAATTATGTATTATATGTAGACACTGTAATTGGGCAGTAATGCCTGTTGTGTCGGTAAATCAATAAATCAATATAAAAGGAAAAAATCTAAACAGCGTCAACACATTATAGTAATTATGAACTACCCAAGTTCATTAATTAGTGCAATACTGATCAGTGGCACATCCAGAAATATATGATGAAGAGCACTAATGATGAAGAGTGATGAAGGGCCGTATATATATATATATATATATATATATATATATATATATATATATATATATATATATAAGACAGTCGGACTTATATAATTGCTGTAAGGAAAAATGCGCTTACACATACACATACACAAACATCAAGCATTATGTGGCGTCACCGGCTGAAATGTGGGCCCTACGAGTACACTCTAAAAACTGTGACGCTTAAATAAGCGTTAAAAAATAGCGATTTCTTTACATATAAAATGAATGTAATATTGTTGCTTATAAATGGAAGGTCTCATGTTACATATAATGGTGGGGCTGAATACTTCTTAGGCTCTTGTGACACGAAATTTTGGTATTTCATTTCAGCACATAGAGGTGAGGAGAATTGCAGGTGAGATAGATAAGAAGGATGTTACATTCTTTTCAGTTTTCTTTAGTTGATCAGTATTGAAATACTGATGAAATGCTAAGAAGCATTATATGAAACTTCCTGACGATACAGAAATGAAAGACTAAGGCCAGGCAGATGATTCACGTTCAACTAGTGACGTGTGGCCTGCGCATTGGTTCTCAGGTACTATTGTTTCTGGCTTTCTCGTTCAGAGTTCGCTACCTCCTAATTCAGATAGCTCTCCAACTGCTTCATGATACTGGGTCAATACCAGATAATTTTAGTTCTCCCAGCGAGAACAGAACCAGGGACCATGGACACCAACGTTGTCCACGCAAATAATGCAGCTAAACCGCTAAATAATAATAATACAATTTAAACTTCCACTTTCTTTTTCGTGCTCTCTATTTGCACTCGAAGTAGTAAATTTTGAGGCCTATGGTAAGGTAACGAGTTGAAGAAGATTTACAATACAGTTTATAACTAATCTGCTGAAATCATGTGTGGGCTGGGCTTAAGGACAGAACTTATGAGAAGTAAGTTTTTCTTTAAACTTGTCTGTGTAAAACTCATTTTTGTTACAATTTAGAGTCGTAACACGTCTACGTAAAAAACTTACAAATGGAACATACTACCAGGTACATGAGGGCAGAATCCACATAGGTACTATAGTAAAGAGGGGAAGCTTGAGCCAAGTCAACGCGTTGAGTACGCCATTTGTATTGATTAATCATCAACTTTGTTACTCTCATTTAACTAACTAGATCCATACAGTTGCCATTTTATTAGCCTACTATACTATTGCATAACTGCTTGAGAGTGATCTTATTTTTTTCTTCGAATTTTCCCTCTTTTTCCATTTTTACTTTCGAGTGACGATGGGGGAAAGAAAGTATGGTGGTCGTGAAAAAAATTGAATTCGGGACTTCAACTGGTTTTCACATTTCGTTGCCACTACATGACAAAAATTGGATTTTTGGATGTTTGTCCGTCTGTTCTTTCGTCTCGATGCAAAGATGGAATTGCCTAAAGGTCATACCGAGCGAAGTAGCTCAAGTGGTAGAGCGTTGGCTTCGCATTCGGAAGGTCGCGGGTTCGATTCCCGCTGCCGACCATCCTGATTGGGGTTTTCCAGGGTTTCCCTCAATCCTACCAGGCAAATGCCGGGATGGTACCTACTAAACAGGCCCTGGCCGACACCTTCCCAAATCCTTTCCATTGTTGTTGTTATTGTTAGATATCCAGTATAAAATGGCCTCAGAGCTGTATCTGGTAATTGTTAAATAAATAAAATAAAATAAAAAATAAAATACTGTTCAACATATCCAGACCAAATTTACAATAAAGTTTTTATAAGGTTCTCTAGTGGCGATTTTTATCTTTTAAATTTTCTTCCGACTCCTAAAAATAAGGATAAGTTTACTGAACCTTTGATCCTCTACTTCAATTATAAATATATCATTTAACTGAATTAGAACCGTAATTGGCTTATTAATTATTCCTATACCATTCTACGAAAATTAAAATTTGCGATTTTTTTAAAAAAACAGTTCTAACGATTTTCTTCATCTTTCATAAATCAATATTTTACAAACAGGAATTGTTATGCTCCAATAGGTTAATTTTTGCGTTATTTTCCGTGGCAATTAAAACGCAATTCCTGTAGCTTCCTTAACTCCACGGGAACACAACCAGGATGTACTCATGCAACGGCAAATATTATATGGTACCATTTTTTTTTCTATGAAACAGTAATACATACAAAAACTTCACATTTCCAAATGAAACTATATACATTAACGGGTTACTTCAAAAAGTAGGGGGCAACTGCCCCCCTTTGCCCCCAATAATCGCCGCCCATGATCATCATTTATGTTACATGTTAATTAATTCATTTATATGTTAATTAAAAATCATAGCTAGCTAGACTTGATTCTTCTTCGTCTCATCCCATATACATTTATATTAGAGTATATCTTTCTACCTAAATTATCAATTTTATTTTATATCCATTTTTAATAATATTTTCAAGAAGGCAATGCACGTGGGTTTCCTCGGGGTAGTCCCTTTTCTTCCCACCATCTCATTCCACCCTTCTTCCATCATCATTCGCTTGCCGTAGTAATCGCCTCTTTAGCCTAAAATCGTAGGACGTGAAACTGAAATATTTCATTTTATTTCTTATATGTGAGATATGTATTTCATTCTTGGAAATAAGAACCTTTAATCTCCCATTTTAACCTCCTTTATGATATGTATTTTTAAAAATTCTTTGTTATCATTTGTTTCTATGGCAAAGGAATTTTCTGTCCAAATTTTATATTTCTAGCTATAGAAGTATGGATTTATGTTGATTATTGAGTCACTTTTATATAAGGTATAGCTATATTATCAACAATTGCAAAAGTATTTGAAAGTGTCATTTATGATCAGGTGATGCACCATGGTAAACCTGCAATTTCAATGTATCAACATGGCTTCCTGCAGAAAAGATCCACTGTGACTAACTTAAATATAATTTCAGATTTCATAACCTCCTCTTTGGATAACAATAGACAAATAGACGTTATATATGCGGATTAAAAAAAAATTGATACTGTAGATCTTGATATATTAATTCAAAAACTTGCCACGTTCAATTTAAGTCCTCAAATGATATATATATATATATATATATATATATATATATATATATATATATATATATATATAAAATCTTACGTGAACATAGGCAATCCGTTTTGTATAAAGAATATAAAACCAAAAGCTTTCGCGTAAATTCTGGAGTCCCTCAGGGGTCTAATTTTGGGCCTCTTTGTTTTTATTATTTATTAATGATTTGCCACGTTATATTAAAAAATCTCATAAAATACTTTTTGCAGATGATTTGAAAATATTCGTAGATGTGAAATGTATAGATGACTGTCTATTCTTGCAACAAGATCTGACTAACATACTAAAACGGTGTACTAGCAATAGATTTACAGTAAATATTAGTAAGTGTAAAACTATGACATACAGTAGACGTGAGAAAACGTATGACTTTACTTACACGATCAATGGAATAAGTTTAGAAAAATTAAATACAATTAAAGATTTAGGTGTGATATTTGACAAAAAATTAGCCTTTTCGCATCATGTGGCAAATATTACTAAGGATGCATATAGAAATCTTGTATTTCTTATCAGAACAACCAAAGGATTTACGAATGTTAACTCTTTGAAAACGCTTTACTTTTCTTATGTAAGATCCAACCTTGAATATGCTCACTTATTCGGAACACTTCCGTGAAAACACGTAGTCAAAAAATTGAGCAAATAAAAAGCAAATTCATACGTTTTCTCTCATACAAAAGGACAGGATTTTATCCAAAATATGAATCATATAATAATTTACTTGGAAACTTTACACCTCAGACACTTGAACAAGACGGGAACGACCTCATTTTCTTGCACTGACTTTTGCACAACAAAATAGACTGTATAGACATAATTACAAAGATAATGATACAGTTTCCAACCTTCAAAACACGCAAGGGAAATAGTGACCTGTTCTACTGCAGGAAGGCATGTACAAATGCACTGCTTATGTCATCTACATGGAGAATTTGTGCTACATACAATAAAATCAGTAAGGATTATAAAGATGTAGATATATTTAATAGTTCTGAAAAGTTGTTCAAAAGAGCAATGCCCCGTATTTTGTAAAAGTAAATAAATAAATAAATAAAATAAAAAGTCAATAAATTGTATTATCTTAATTCAAGATTTTGTATTAAATTATGTAATTATGTATTAATCAATTTTAATTGTATCAATTTTAAAATTATGTATTATATGTAGACACTGTAATTGGGCAGTAATGCCTGTTGTGTCGGTAAATCAATAAATCAATATAAAAGGAAAAAATCTAAACAGCGTCAACACATTATAGTAATTATGAACTACCCAAGTTCATTAATTAGTGCAATACTGATCAGTGGCACATCCAGAAATATATGATGAAGAGCACTAATGATGAAGAGTGATGAAGGGCCGTATATATATATATATATATATATATATATATATATATATATATATATAAGACAGTCGGACTTATATAATTGCTGTAAGGAAAAATGCGCTTACACATACACATACACAAACATCAAGCATTATGTGGCGTCACCGGCTGAAATGTGGGCCCTACGAGTACACTCTAAAAACTGTGACGCTTAAATAAGCGTTAAAAAATAGCGATTTCTTTACATATAAAATGAATGTAATATTGTTGCTTATAAATGGAAGGTCTCATGTTACATATAATGGTGGGGCTGAATACTTCTTAGGCTCTTGTGACACGAAATTTTGGTATTTCATTTCAGCACATAGAGGTGAGGAGAATTGCAGGTGAGATAGATAAGAAGGATGTTACATTCTTTTCAGTTTTCTTTAGTTGATCAGTATTGAAATACTGATGAAATGCTAAGAAGCATTATATGAAACTTCCTGACGATACAGAAATGAAAGACTAAGGCCAGGCACATGATTCACGTTCAACTAGTGACGTGTGGCCTGCGCATTGGTTCTCAGGTACTATTGTTTCTGGCTTTCTCGTTCAGAGTTCGCTACCTCCTAATTCAGATAGCTCTCCAACTGCTTCATGATACTGGGTCAATACCAGATAATTTTAGTTCTCCCAGCGAGAACAGAACCAGGGACCATGGACACCAACGTTGTCCACGCAAATAATGCAGCTAAACCGCTAAATAATAATAATACAATTTAAACTTCCACTTTCTTTTTCGTGCTCTCTATTTGCACTCGAAGTAGTAAATTTTGAGGCCTATGGTAAGGTAACGAGTTGAAGAAGATTTACAATACAGTTTATAACTAATCTGCTGAAATCATGTGTGGGCTGGGCTTAAGGACAGAACTTATGAGAAGTAAGTTTTTCTTTAAACTTGTCTGTGTAAAACTCATTTTTGTTACAATTTAGAGTCGTAACACGTCTACGTAAAAAACTTACAAATGGAACATACTACCAGGTACATGAGGGCAGAATCCACATAGGTACTATAGTAAAGAGGGGAAGCTTGAGCCAAGTCAACGCGTTGAGTACGCCATTTGTATTGATTAATCATCAACTTTGTTACTCTCATTTAACTAACTAGATCCATACAGTTGCCATTTTATTAGCCTACTATACTATTGCATAACTGCTTGAGAGTGATCTTATTTTTTTCTTCGAATTTTCCCTCTTTTTCCATTTTTACTTTCGAGTGACGATGGGGGAAAGAAAGTATGGTGGTCGTGAAAAAAATTGAATTCGGGACTTCAACTGGTTTTCACATTTCGTTGCCACTACATGACAAAAATTGGATTTTTGGATGTTTGTCCGTCTGTTCTTTCGTCTCGATGCAAAGATGGAATTGCCTAAAGGTCATACTGTTCAACATATCCAGACCAAATTTACAATAAAGTTTTTATAAGGTTCTCTAGTGGCGATTTTTATCTTTTAAATTTTCTTCCGACTCCTAAAAATAAGGATAAGTTTACTGAACCTTTGATCCTCTACTTCAATTATAAATATATCATTTAACTGAATTAGAACCGTAATTGGCTTATTAATTATTCCTATACCATTCTACGAAAATTAAAATTTGCGATTTTTTTAAAAAAACAGTTCTAACGATTTTCTTCATCTTTCATAAATCAATATTTTACAAACAGGAATTGTTATGCTCCAATAGGTTAATTTTTGCGTTATTTTCCGTGGCAATTAAAACGCAATTCCTGTAGCTTCCTTAACTCCACGGGAACACAACCAGGATGTACTCATGCAACGGCAAATATTATATGGTACCATTTTTTTTTTCTATGAAACAGTAATACATACAAAAACTTCACATTTCCAAATGAAACTATATACATTAACGGGTTACTTCAAAAAGTAGGGGGCAACTGCCCCCCTTTGCCCCCAATAATCGCCGCCCATGATCATCATTTATGTTACATGTTAATTAATTCATTTATATGTTAATTAAAAATCATAGCTAGCTAGACTTGATTCTTCTTCGTCTCATCCCATATACATTTATATTAGAGTATATCTTTCTACCTAAATTATCAATTTTATTTTATATCCATTTTTAATAATATTTTCAAGAAGGCAATGCACGTGGGTTTCCTCGGGGTAGTCCCTTTTCTTCCCACCATCTCATTCCACCCTTCTTCCATCATCATTCGCTTGCCGTAGTAATCGCCTCTTTAGCCTAAAATCGTAGGACGTGAAACTGAAATATTTCATTTTATTTCTTATATGTGAGATATGTATTTCATTCTTGGAAATAAGAACCTTTAATCTCCCATTTTAACCTCCTTTATGATATGTATTTTTAAAAATTCTTTGTTATCATTTGTTTCTATGGCAAAGGAATTTTCTGTCCAAATTTTATATTTCTAGCTATAGAAGTATGGATTTATGTTGATTATTGAGTCACTTTTATATAAGGTATAGCTATATTATCAACAATTGCAAAAGTATTTGAAAGTGTCATTTATGATCAGGTGATGCACCATGGTAAACCTGCAATTTCAATGTATCAACATGGCTTCCTGCAGAAAAGATCCACTGTGACTAACTTAAATATAATTTCAGATTTCATAACCTCCTCTTTGGATAACAATAGACAAATAGACGTTATATATGCGGATTAAAAAAAAAATTGATACTGTAGATCTTGATATATTAATTCAAAAACTTGCCACGTTCAATTTAAGTCCTCAAATGATATATATATATATATATATATATATATATATATATATATATATATATATATATATATATATATATATATATATATATATATATATATAAAATCTTACGTGAACATAGGCAATCCGTTTTGTATAAAGAATATAAAACCAAAAGCTTTCGCGTAAATTCTGGAGTCCCTCAGGGGTCTAATTTTGGGCCTCTTTGTTTTTATTATTTATTAATGATTTGCCACGTTATATTAAAAAATCTCATAAAATACTTTTTGCAGATGATTTGAAAATATTCGTAGATGTGAAATGTATAGATGACTGTCTATTCTTGCAACAAGATCTGACTAACATACTAAAACGGTGTACTAGCAATAGATTTACAGTAAATATTAGTAAGTGTAAAACTATGACATACAGTAGACGTGAGAAAACGTATGACTTTACTTACACGATCAATGGAATAAGTTTAGAAAAATTAAATACAATTAAAGATTTAGGTGTGATATTTGACAAAAAATTAGCCTTTTCGCATCATGTGGCAAATATTACTAAGGATGCATATAGAAATCTTGTATTTCTTATCAGAACAACCAAAGGATTTACGAATGTTAACTCTTTGAAAACGCATTACTTTTCTTATGTAAGATCCAACCTTGAATATGCTCACTTATTCGGAACACTTCCGTGAAAACACGTAGTCAAAAAATTGAGCAAATAAAAAGCAAATTCATACGTTTTCTCTCATACAAAAGGACAGGATTTTATCCAAAATATGAATCATATAATAATTTATTTGGAAACTTTACACCTCAGACACTTGAACAAGACGGGAACGACCTCATTTTCTTGCACTGACTTTTGCACAACAAAATAGACTGTATAGACATAATTACAAAGATAATGATACAGTTTCCAACCTTCAAAACACGCAAGGGAAATAGTGACCTGTTCTACTGCAGGAAGGCATGTACAAATGCACTGCTTATGTCATCTACATGGAGAATTTGTGCTACATACAATAAAATCAGTAAGGATTATAAAGATGTAGATATATTTAATAGTTCTGAAAAGTTGTTCAAAAGAGCAATGCCCCGTATTTTGTAAAAGTAAATAAATAAATAAATAAAATAAAAAGTCAATAAATTGTATTATCTTAATTCAAGATTTTGTATTAAATTATGTAATTATGTATTAATCAATTTTAATTGTATCAATTTTAAAATTATGTATTATATGTAGACACTGTAATTGGGCAGTAATGCCTGTTGTGTCGGTAAATCAATAAATCAATATAAAAGGAAAAAATCTAAACAGCGTCAACACATTATAGTAATTATGAACTACCCAAGTTCATTAATTAGTGCAATACTGATCAGTGGCACATCCAGAAATATATGATGAAGAGCACTAATGATGAAGAGTGATGAAGGGCCGTATATATATATATATATATATATATATATATATATATATATATATATATATATATATATATATATATATATATATATATATATATATATAAGACAGTCGGACTTATATAATTGCTGTAAGGAAAAATGCGCTTACACATACACATACACAAACATCAAGCATTATGTGGCGTCACCGGCTGAAATGTGGGCCCTACGAGTACACTCTAAAAACTGTGACGCTTAAATAAGCGTTAAAAAATAGCGATTTCTTTACATATAAAATGAATGTAATATTGTTGCTTATAAATGGAAGGTCTCATGTTACATATAATGGTGGGGCTGAATACTTCTTAGGCTCTTGTGACACGAAATTTTGGTATTTCATTTCAGCACATAGAGGTGAGGAGAATTGCAGGTGAGATAGATAAGAAGGATGTTACATTCTTTTCAGTTTTCTTTAGTTGATCAGTATTGAAATACTGATGAAATGCTAAGAAGCATTATATGAAACTTCCTGACGATACAGAAATGAAAGACTAAGGCCAGGCAGATGATTCACGTTCAACTAGTGACGTGTGGCCTGCGCATTGGTTCTCAGGTACTATTGTTTCTGGCTTTCTCGTTCAGAGTTCGCTACCTCCTAATTCAGATAGCTCTCCAACTGCTTCATGATACTGGGTCAATACCAGATAATTTTAGTTCTCCCAGCGAGAACGGAACCAGGGACCATGGACACCAACGTTGTCCACGCAAATAATGCAGCTAAACCGCTAAATAATAATAATACAATTTAAACTTCCACTTTCTTTTTCGTGCTCTCTATTTGCACTCGAAGTAGTAAATTTTGAGGCCTATGGTAAGGTAACGAGTTGAAGAAGATTTACAATACAGTTTATAACTAATCTGCTGAAATCATGTGTGGGCTGGGCTTAAGGACAGAACTTATGAGAAGTAAGTTTTTCTTTAAACTTGTCTGTGTAAAACTCATTTTTGTTACAATTTAGAGTCGTAACACGTCTACGTAAAAAACTTACAAATGGAACATACTACCAGGTACATGAGGGCAGAATCCACATAGGTACTATAGTAAAGAGGGGAAGCTTGAGCCAAGTCAACGCGTTGAGTACGCCATTTGTATTGATTAATCATCAACTTTGTTACTCTCATTTAACTAACTAGATCCATACAGTTGCCATTTTATTAGCCTACTATACTATTGCATAACTGCTTGAGAGTGATCTTATTTTTTTCTTCGAATTTTCCCTCTTTTTCCATTTTTACTTTCGAGTGACGATGGGGGAAAGAAAGTATGGTGGTCGTGAAAAAAATTGAATTCGGGACTTCAACTGGTTTTCACATTTCGTTGCCACTACATGACAAAAATTGGATTTTTGGATGTTTGTCCGTCTGTTCTTTCGTCTCGATGCAAAGATGGAATTGCCTAAAGGTCATACTGTTCAACATATCCAGACCAAATTTACAATAAAGTTTTTATAAGGTTCTCTAGTGGCGATTTTTATCTTTTAAATTTTCTTCCGACTCCTAAAAATAAGGATAAGTTTACTGAACCTTTGATCCTCTACTTCAATTATAAACATATCATTTAACTGAATTAGAACCGTAATTGGCTTATTAATTATTCCTATACCATTCTACGAAAATTAAAATTTGCGATTTTTTTAAAAAAACAGTTCTAACGATTTTCTTCATCTTTCATAAATCAATATTTTACAAACAGGAATTGTTATGCTCCAATAGGTTAATTTTTGCGTTATTTTCCGTGGCAATTAAAACGCAATTCCTGTAGCTTCCTTAACTCCACGGGAACACAACCAGGATGTACTCATGCAACGGCAAATATTATATGGTACCATTTTTTTTTCTATGAAACAGTAATACATACAAAAACTTCACATTTCCAAATGAAACTATATACATTAACGGGTTACTTCAAAAAGTAGGGGGCAACTGCCCCCCTTTGCCCCCAATAATCGCCGCCCATGATCATCATTTATGTTACATGTTAATTAATTCATTTATATGTTAATTAAAAATCATAGCTAGCTAGACTTGATTCTTCTTCGTCTCATCCCATATACATTTATATTAGAGTATATCTTTCTACCTAAATTATCAATTTTATTTTATATCCATTTTTAATAATATTTTCAAGAAGGCAATGCACGTGGGTTTCCTCGGGGTAGTCCCTTTTCTTCCCACCATCTCATTCCACCCTTCTTCCATCATCATTCGCTTGCCGTAGTAATCGCCTCTTTAGCCTAAAATCGTAGGACGTGAAACTGAAATATTTCATTTTATTTCTTATATGTGAGATATGTATTTCATTCTTGGAAATAAGAACCTTTAATCTCCCATTTTAACCTCCTTTATGATATGTATTTTTAAAAATTCTTTGTTATCATTTGTTTCTATGGCAAAGGAATTTTCTGTCCAAATTTTATATTTCTAGCTATAGAAGTATGGATTTATGTTGATTATTGAGTCACTTTTATATAAGGTATAGCTATATTATCAACAATTGCAAAAGTATTTGAAAGTGTCATTTATGATCAGGTGATGCACCATGGTAAACCTGCAATTTCAATGTATCAACATGGCTTCCTGCAGAAAAGATCCACTGTGACTAACTTAAATATAATTTCAGATTTCATAACCTCCTCTTTGGATAACAATAGACAAATAGACGTTATATATGCGGATTAAAAAAAAAATTGATACTGTAGATCTTGATATATTAATTCAAAAACTTGCCACGTTCAATTTAAGTCCTCAAATGATATATATATATATATATATATATATATATATATATATATATATATATATATATATATAAAATCTTACGTGAACATAGGCAATCCGTTTTGTATAAAGAATATAAAACCAAAAGCTTTCGCGTAAATTCTGGAGTCCCTCAGGGGTCTAATTTTGGGCCTCTTTGTTTTTATTATTTATTAATGATTTGCCACGTTATATTAAAAAATCTCATAAAATACTTTTTGCAGATGATTTGAAAATATTCGTAGATGTGAAATGTATAGATGACTGTCTATTCTTGCAACAAGATCTGACTAACATACTAAAACGGTGTACTAGCAATAGATTTACAGTAAATATTAGTAAGTGTAAAACTATGACATACAGTAGACGTGAGAAAACGTATGACTTTACTTACACGATCAATGGAATAAGTTTAGAAAAATTAAATACAATTAAAGATTTAGGTGTGATATTTGACAAAAAATTAGCCTTTTCGCATCATGTGGCAAATATTACTAAGGATGCATATAGAAATCTTGTATTTCTTATCAGAACAACCAAAGGATTTACGAATGTTAACTCTTTGAAAACGCTTTACTTTTCTTATGTAAGATCCAACCTTGAATATGCTCACTTATTCGGAACACTTCCGTGAAAACACGTAGTCAAAAAATTGAGCAAATAAAAAGCAAATTCATACGTTTTCTCTCATACAAAAGGACAGGATTTTATCCAAAATATGAATCATATAATAATTTACTTGGAAACTTTACACCTCAGACACTTGAACAAGACGGGAACGACCTCATTTTCTTGCACTGACTTTTGCACAACAAAATAGACTGTATAGACATAATTACAAAGATAATGATACAGTTTCCAACCTTCAAAACACGCAAGGGAAATAGTGACCTGTTCTACTGCAGGAAGGCATGTACAAATGCACTGCTTATGTCATCTACATGGAGAATTTGTGCTACATACAATAAAATCAGTAAGGATTATAAAGATGTAGATATATTTAATAGTTCTGAAAAGTTGTTCAAAAGAGCAATGCCCCGTATTTTGTAAAAGTAAATAAATAAATAAATAAAATAAAAAGTCAATAAATTGTATTATCTTAATTCAAGATTTTGTATTAAATTATGTAATTATGTATTAATCAATTTTAATTGTATCAATTTTAAAATTATGTATTATATGTAGACACTGTAATTGGGCAGTAATGCCTGTTGTGTCGGTAAATCAATAAATCAATATAAAAGGAAAAAATCTAAACAGCGCCAACACATTATAGTAATTACGAACTACCCAAGTTCATTAATTAGTGCAATACTGATCAGTGGCACATCCAGAAATATATGATGAAGAGCACTAATGATGAAGAGTGATGAAGGGCCGTATATATATATATATATATATATATATATATATATATATATATATATATATATATATATATATATATATATATATATATATAAGACAGACGTATTATATATATAAGACTTATATAATTGCTGTAAGGAAAAATGCGCTTACACATACACATACACAAACATCAAGCATTATGTGGCGTCACCGGCTGAAATGTGGGCCCTACGAGTACACTCTAAAAACTGTGACGCTTAAATAAGCGTTAAAAAATAGCGATTTCTTTACATATAAAATGAATGTAATATTGTTGCTTATAAATGGAAGGTCTCATGTTACATATAATGGTGGGGCTGAATACTTCTTAGGCTCTTGTGACACGAAATTTTGGTATTTCATTTCAGCACATAGAGGTGAGGAGAATTGCAGGTGAGATAGATAAGAAGGATGTTACATTCTTTTCAGTTTTCTTTAGTTGATCAGTATTGAAATACTGATGAAATGCTAAGAAGCATTATATGAAACTTCCTGACGATTCAGAAATGAAAGACTAAGGCCAGGCAGATGATTCACGTTCAACTAGTGACGTGTGGCCTGCGCATTGGTTCTCAGGTACTATTGTTTCTGGCTTTCTCGTTCAGAGTTCGCTACCTCCTAATTCAGATAGCTCTCCAACTGCTTCATGATACTGGGTCAATACCAGATAATTTTAGTTCTCCCAGCGAGAACAGAACCAGGGACCATGGACACCAACGTTGTCCACGCAAATAATGCAGCTAAACCGCTAAATAATAATAATACAATTTAAACTTCCACTTTCTTTTTCGTGCTCTCTATTTGCACTCGAAGTAGTAAATTTTGAGGCCTATGGTAAGGTAACGAGTTGAAGAAGATTTACAATACAGTTTATAACTAATCTGCTGAAATCATGTGTGGGCTGGGCTTAAGGACAGAACTTATGAGAAGTAAGTTTTTCTTTAAACTTGTCTGTGTAAAACTCATTTTTGTTACAATTTAGAGTCGTAACACGTCTACGTAAAAAATTTAAAAATGGAACATACTACCAGGTACATGAGGGCAGAATCCACATAGGTACTATAGTAAAGAGGGGAAGCTTGAGCCAATGCGTTGAGTACGCCATTTGTATTGATTAATCATCAACTTTGTTACTCTCATTTAACTAACTAGATCCACACAGTTGCTATTTTATTAGCCTACTATACTATTGCATAACTGCCTGAGAGTGATCTTATTTTTTTCTTCGATTTTTCCCTCTTTTTCCATTTTTACTTTCGAGTGACGATGGGGGAAAGAAAGTATGGTGGTCGTGAAAAAAATTGAATTCGGGACTTCAACTGGTTTTCACATTTCGTTGCCACTACATGACAAAAATTGGATTTTTGGATGTTTGTCCGTCTGTTCTTTCGTCTCGATGCAAAGATGGAATTGCCTAAAGGTCATACTGTTCAACATATCCAGACCAAATTTACAATAAAGTTTTTATAAGGTTCTCTAGTGGCGATTTTTATCTTTTAAATTTTCTTCCGACTCCTAAAAATAAGGATAAGTTTACTGAACCTTTGATCCTCTACTTCAATTATAAATATATCATTTAACTGAATTAGAACCGTAATTGGCTTATTAATTATTCCTATACCATTCTACGAAAATTAAAATTTGCGATTTTTTTAAAAAAACAGTTCTAACGATTTTCTTCATCTTTCATAAATCAATATTTTACAAACAGGAATTGTTATGCTCCAATAGGTTAATTTTTGCGTTATTTTCCGTGGCAATTAAAACGCAATTCCTGTAGCTTCCTTAACTCCACGGGAACACAACCAGGATGTACTCATGCAACGGCAAATATTATATGGTACCATTTTTTTTTCTATGAAACAGTAATACATACAAAAACTTCACATTTCCAAATGAAACTATATACATTAACGGGTTACTTCAAAAAGTAGGGGGCAACTGCCCCCCTTTGCCCCCAATAATCGCCGCCCATGATCATCATTTATGTTACATGTTAATTAATTCATTTATATGTTAATTAAAAATCATAGCTAGCTAGACTTGATTCTTCTTCGTCTCATCCCATATACATTTATATTAGAGTATATCTTTCTACCTAAATTATCAATTTTATTTTATATCCATTTTTAATAATATTTTCAAGAAGGCAATGCACGTGGGTTTCCTCGGGGTAGTCCCTTTTCTTCCCACCATCTCATTCCACCCTTCTTCCATCATCATTCGCTTGCCGTAGTAATCGCCTCTTTAGCCTAAAATCGTAGGACGTGAAACTGAAATATTTCATTTTATTTCTTATATGTGAGATATGTATTTCATTCTTGGAAATAAGAACCTTTAATCTCCCATTTTAACCTCCTTTATGATATGTATTTTTAAAAATTCTTTGTTATCATTTGTTTCTATGGCAAAGGAATTTTCTGTCCAAATTTTATATTTCTAGCTATAGAAGTATGGATTTATGTTGATTATTGAGTCACTTTTATATAAGGTATAGCTATATTATCAACAATTGCAAAAGTATTTGAAAGTGTCATTTATGATCAGGTGATGCACCATGGTAAACCTGCAATTTCAATGTATCAACATGGCTTCCTGCAGAAAAGATCCACTGTGACTAACTTAAATATAATTTCAGATTTCATAACCTCCTCTTTGGATAACAATAGACAAATAGACGTTATATATGCGGATTAAAAAAAAAATTGATACTGTAGATCTTGATATATTTATTCAAAAACTTGCCACGTTCAATTTAAGTCCTCAAATGATATATATATATATATATATATATATATATATATATATATATATATATATATATATATATATATATATATATATATATATATAATCTTACGTGAACATAGGCAATCCGTTTTGTATAAAGAATATAAAACCAAAAGCTTTCGCGTAAATTCTGGAGTCCCTCAGGGGTCTAATTTTGGGCCTCTTTGTTTTTATTATTTATTAATGATTTGCCACGTTATATTAAAAAATCTCATAAAATACTTTTTGCAGATGATTTGAAAATATTCGTAGATGTGAAATGTATAGATGACTGTCTATTCTTGCAACAAGATCTGACTAACATACTAAAACGGTGTACTAGCAATAGATTTACAGTAAATATTAGTAAGTGTAAAACTATGACATACAGTAGACGTGAGAAAACGTATGACTTTACTTACACGATCAATGGAATAAGTTTAGAAAAATTAAATACAATTAAAGATTTAGGTGTGATATTTGACAAAAAATTAGCCTTTTCGCATCATGTGGCAAATATTACTAAGGATGCATATAGAAATCTTGTATTTCTTATCAGAACAACCAAAGGATTTACGAATGTTAACTCTTTGAAAACGCTTTACTTTTCTTATGTAAGATCCAACCTTGAATATGCTCACTTATTCGGAACACTTCCGTGAAAACACGTAGTCAAAAAATTGAGCAAATAAAAAGCAAATTCATACGTTTTCTCTCATACAAAAGGACAGGATTTTATCCAAAATATGAATCATATAATAATTTACTTGGAAACTTTACACCTCAGACACTTGAACAAGACGGGAACGACCTCATTTTCTTGCACTGACTTTTGCACAACAAAATAGACTGTATAGACATAATTACAAAGATAATGATACAGTTTCCAACCTTCAAAACACGCAAGGGAAATAGTGACCTGTTCTACTGCAGGAAGGCATGTACAAATGCACTGCTTATGTCATCTACATGGAGAATTTGTGCTACATACAATAAAATCAGTAAGGATTATAAAGATGTAGATATATTTAATAGTTCTGAAAAGTTGTTCAAAAGAGCAATGCCCCGTATTTTGTAAAAGTAAATAAATAAATAAATAAAATAAAAAGTCAATAAATTGTATTATCTTAATTCAAGATTTTGTATTAAATTATGTAATTATGTATTAATCAATTTTAATTGTATCAATTTTAAAATTATGTATTATATGTAGACACTGTAATTGGGCAGTAATGCCTGTTGTGTCGGTAAATCAATAAATCAATATAAAAGGAAAAAATCTAAACAGCGTCAACACATTATAGTAATTATGAACTACCCAAGTTCATTAATTAGTGCAATACTGATCAGTGGCACATCCAGAAATATATGATGAAGAGCACTAATGATGAAGAGTGATGAAGGGCCGTATATATATATATATATATATATATATATATATATATATATATATATATATATATATATATATATATATATATATAAGACAGTCGGACTTATATAATTGCTGTAAGGAAAAATGCGCTTACACATACACATACACAAACATCAAGCATTATGTGGCGTCACCGGCTGAAATGTGGGCCCTACGAGTACACTCTAAAAACTGTGACGCTTAAATAAGCGTTAAAAAATAGCGATTTCTTTACATATAAAATGAATGTAATATTGTTGCTTATAAATGGAAGGTCTCATGTTACATATAATGGTGGGGCTGAATACTTCTTAGGCTCTTGTGACACGAAATTTTGGTATTTCATTTCAGCACATAGAGGTGAGGAGAATTGCAGGTGAGATAGATAAGAAGGATGTTACATTCTTTTCAGTTTTCTTTAGTTGATCAGTATTGAAATACTGATGAAATGCTAAGAAGCATTATATGAAACTTCCTGACGATACAGAAATGAAAGACTAAGGCCAGGCAGATGATTCACGTTCAACTAGTGACGTGTGGCCTGCGCATTGGTTCTCAGGTACTATTGTTTCTGGCTTTCTCGTTCAGAGTTCGCTACCTCCTAATTCAGATAGCTCTCCAACTGCTTCATGATACTGGGTCAATACCAGATAATTTTAGTTCTCCCAGCGAGAACGGAACCAGGGACCATGGACACCAACGTTGTCCACGCAAATAATGCAGCTAAACCGCTAAATAATAATAATACAATTTAAACTTCCACTTTCTTTTTCGTGCTCTCTATTTGCACTCGAAGTAGTAAATTTTGAGGCCTATGGTAAGGTAACGAGTTGAAGAAGATTTACAATACAGTTTATAACTAATCTGCTGAAATCATGTGTGGGCTGGGCTTAAGGACAGAACTTATGAGAAGTAAGTTTTTCTTTAAACTTGTCTGTGTAAAACTCATTTTTGTTACAATTTAGAGTCGTAACACGTCTACGTAAAAAACTTACAAATGGAACATACTACCAGGTACATGAGGGCAGAATCCACATAGGTACTATAGTAAAGAGGGGAAGCTTGAGCCAAGTCAACGCGTTGAGTACGCCATTTGTATTGATTAATCATCAACTTTGTTACTCTCATTTAACTAACTAGATCCATACAGTTGCCATTTTATTAGCCTACTATACTATTGCATAACTGCTTGAGAGTGATCTTATTTTTTTCTTCGAATTTTCCCTCTTTTTCCATTTTTACTTTCGAGTGACGATGGGGGAAAGAAAGTATGGTGGTCGTGAAAAAAATTGAATTCGGGACTTCAACTGGTTTTCACATTTCGTTGCCACTACATGACAAAAATTGGATTTTTGGATGTTTGTCCGTCTGTTCTTTCGTCTCGATGCAAAGATGGAATTGCCTAAAGGTCATACTGTTCAACATATCCAGACCAAATTTACAATAAAGTTTTTATAAGGTTCTCTAGTGGCGATTTTTATCTTTTAAATTTTCTTCCGACTCCTAAAAATAAGGATAAGTTTACTGAACCTTTGATCCTCTACTTCAATTATAAATATATCATTTAACTGAATTAGAACCGTAATTGGCTTATTAATTATTCCTATACCATTCTACGAAAATTAAAATTTGCGATTTTTTTAAAAAAACAGTTCTAACGATTTTCTTCATCTTTCATAAATCAATATTTTACAAACAGGAATTGTTATGCTCCAATAGGTTAATTTTTGCGTTATTTTCCGTGGCAATTAAAACGCAATTCCTGTAGCTTCCTTAACTCCACGGGAACACAACCAGGATGTACTCATGCAACGGCAAATATTATATGGTACCATTTTTTTTTCTATGAAACAGTAATACATACAAAAACTTCACATTTCCAAATGAAACTATATACATTAACGGGTTACTTCAAAAAGTAGGGGGCAACTGCCCCCCTTTGCCCCCAATAATCGCCGCCCATGATCATCATTTATGTTACATGTTAATTAATTCATTTATATGTTAATTAAAAATCATAGCTAGCTAGACTTGATTCTTCTTCGTCTCATCCCATATACATTTATATTAGAGTATATCTTTCTACCTAAATTATCAATTTTATTTTATATCCATTTTTAATAATATTTTCAAGAAGGCAATGCACGTGGGTTTCCTCGGGGTAGTCCCTTTTCTTCCCACCATCTCATTCCACCCTTCTTCCATCATCATTCGCTTGCCGTAGTAATCGCCTCTTTAGCCTAAAATCGTAGGACGTGAAACTGAAATATTTCATTTTATTTCTTATATGTGAGATATGTATTTCATTCTTGGAAATAAGAACCTTTAATCTCCCATTTTAACCTCCTTTATGATATGTATTTTTAAAAATTCTTTGTTATCATTTGTTTCTATGGCAAAGGAATTTTCTGTCCAAATTTTATATTTCTAGCTATAGAAGTATGGATTTATGTTGATTATTGAGTCACTTTTATATAAGGTATAGCTATATTATCAACAATTGCAAAAGTATTTGAAAGTGTCATTTATGATCAGGTGATGCACCATGGTAAACCTGCAATTTCAATGTATCAACATGGCTTCCTGCAGAAAAGATCCACTGTGACTAACTTAAATATAATTTCAGATTTCATAACCTCCTCTTTGGATAACAATAGACAAATAGACGTTATATATGCGGATTAAAAAAAAAATTGATACTGTAGATCTTGATATATTAATTCAAAAACTTGCCACGTTCAATTTAAGTCCTCAAATGATATATATATATATATATATATATATATATATATATATATATATATATATATATATATATATATATATATATAAAATCTTACGTGAACATAGGCAATCCGTTTTGTATAAAGAATATAAAACCAAAAGCTTTCGCGTAAATTCTGGAGTCCCTCAGGGGTCTAATTTTGGGCCTCTTTGTTTTTATTATTTATTAATGATTTGCCACGTTATATTAAAAAATCTCATAAAATACTTTTTGCAGATGATTTGAAAATATTCGTAGATGTGAAATGTATAGATGACTGTCTATTCTTGCAACAAGATCTGACTAACATACTAAAACGGTGTACTAGCAATAGATTTACAGTAAATATTAGTAAGTGTAAAACTATGACATACAGTAGACGTGAGAAAACGTATGACTTTACTTACACGATCAATGGAATAAGTTTAGAAAAATTAAATACAATTAAAGATTTAGGTGTGATATTTGACAAAAAATTAGCCTTTTCGCATCATGTGGCAAATATTACTAAGGATGCATATAGAAATCTTGTATTTCTTATCAGAACAACCAAAGGATTTACGAATGTTAACTCTTTGAAAACGCTTTACTTTTCTTATGTAAGATCCAACCTTGAATATGCTCACTTATTCGGAACACTTCCGTGAAAACACGTAGTCAAAAAATTGAGCAAATAAAAAGCAAATTCATACGTTTTCTCTCATACAAAAGGACAGGATTTTATCCAAAATATGAATCATATAATAATTTACTTGGAAACTTTACACCTCAGACACTTGAACAAGACGGGAACGACCTCATTTTCTTGCACTGACTTTTGCACAACAAAATAGACTGTATAGACATAATTACAAAGATAATGATACAGTTTCCAACCTTCAAAACACGCAAGGGAAATAGTGACCTGTTCTACTGCAGGAAGGCATGTACAAATGCACTGCTTATGTCATCTACATGGAGAATTTGTGCTACATACAATAAAATCAGTAAGGATTATAAAGATGTAGATATATTTAATAGTTCTGAAAAGTTGTTCAAAAGAGCAATGCCCCGTATTTTGTAAAAGTAAATAAATAAATAAATAAAATAAAAAGTCAATAAATTGTATTATCTTAATTCAAGATTTTGTATTAAATTATGTAATTATGTATTAATCAATTTTAATTGTATCAATTTTAAAATTATGTATTATATGTAGACACTGTAATTGGGCAGTAATGCCTGTTGTGTCGGTAAATCAATAAATCAATATAAAAGGAAAAAATCTAAACAGTGTCAACACATTATAGTAATTATGAACTACCCAAGTTCATTAATTAGTGCAATACTGATCAGTGGCACATCCAGAAATATATGATGAAGAGCACTAATGATGAAGAGTGATGAAGGGCCGTATATATATATATATATATATATATATATATATATATATATATATATATATATATATATATATATATATATAAGACAGTCGGACTTATATAATTGCTGTAAGGAAAAATGCGCTTACACATACACATACACAAACATCAAGCATTATGTGGCGTCACCGGCTGAAATGTGGGCCCTACGAGTACACTCTAAAAACTGTGACGCTTAAATAAGCGTTAAAAAATAGCGATTTCTTTACATATAAAATGAATGTAATATTGTTGCTTATAAATGGAAGGTCTCATGTTACATATAATGGTGGGGCTGAATACTTCTTAGGCTCTTGTGACACGAAATTTTGGTATTTCATTTCAGCACATAGAGGTGAGGAGAATTGCAGGTGAGATAGATAAGAAGGATGTTACATTCTTTTCAGTTTTCTTTAGTTGATCAGTATTGAAATACTGATGAAATGCTAAGAAGCATTATATGAAACTTCCTGACGATACAGAAATGAAAGACTAAGGCCAGGCAGATGATTCACGTTCAACTAGTGACGTGTGGCCTGCGCATTGGTTCTCAGGTACTATTGTTTCTGGCTTTCTCGTTCAGAGTTCGCTACCTCCTAATTCAGATAGCTCTCCAACTGCTTCATGATACTGGGTCAATACCAGATAATTTTAGTTCTCCCAGCGAGAACGGAACCAGGGACCATGGACACCAACGTTGTCCACGCAAATAATGCAGCTAAACCGCTAAATAATAATAATACAATTTAAACTTCCACTTTCTTTTTCGTGCTCTCTATTTGCACTCGAAGTAGTAAATTTTGAGGCCTATGGTAAGGTAACGAGTTGAAGAAGATTTACAATACAGTTTATAACTAATCTGCTGAAATCATGTGTGGGCTGGGCTTAAGGACAGAACTTATGAGAAGTAAGTTTTTCTTTAAACTTGTCTGTGTAAAACTCATTTTTGTTACAATTTAGAGTCGTAACACGTCTACGTAAAAAACTTACAAATGGAACATACTACCAGGTACATGAGGGCAGAATCCACATAGGTACTATAGTAAAGAGGGGAAGCTTGAGCCAAGTCAACGCGTTGAGTACGCCATTTGTATTGATTAATCATCAACTTTGTTACTCTCATTTAACTAACTAGATCCATACAGTTGCCATTTTATTAGCCTACTATACTATTGCATAACTGCTTGAGAGTGATCTTATTTTTTTCTTCGAATTTTCCCTCTTTTTCCATTTTTACTTTCGAGTGACGATGGGGGAAAGAAAGTATGGTGGTCGTGAAAAAAATTGAATTCGGGACTTCAACTGGTTTTCACATTTCGTTGCCACTACATGACAAAAATTGGATTTTTGGATGTTTGTCCGTCTGTTCTTTCGTCTCGATGCAAAGATGGAATTGCCTAAAGGTCATACTGTTCAACATATCCAGACCAAATTTACAATAAAGTTTTTATAAGGTTCTCTAGTGGCGATTTTTATCTTTTAAATTTTCTTCCGACTCCTAAAAATAAGGATAAGTTTACTGAACCTTTGATCCTCTACTTCAATTATAAATATATCATTTAACTGAATTAGAACCGTAATTGGCTTATTAATTATTCCTATACCATTCTACGAAAATTAAAATTTGCGATTTTTTTAAAAAAACAGTTCTAACGATTTTCTTCATCTTTCATAAATCAATATTTTACAAACAGGAATTGTTATGCTCCAATAGGTTAATTTTTGCGTTATTTTCCGTGGCAATTAAAACGCAATTCCTGTAGCTTCCTTAACTCCACGGGAACACAACCAGGATGTACTCATGCAACGGCAAATATTATATGGTACCATTTTTTTTTCTATGAAACAGTAATACATACAAAAACTTCACATTTCCAAATGAAACTATATACATTAACGGGTTACTTCAAAAAGTAGGGGGCAACTGCCCCCCTTTGCCCCCAATAATCGCCGCCCATGATCATCATTTATGTTACATGTTAATTAATTCATTTATATGTTAATTAAAAATCATAGCTAGCTAGACTTGATTCTTCTTCGTCTCATCCCATATACATTTATATTAGAGTATATCTTTCTACCTAAATTATCAATTTTATTTTATATCCATTTTTAATAATATTTTCAAGAAGGCAATGCACGTGGGTTTCCTCGGGGTAGTCCCTTTTCTTCCCACCATCTCATTCCACCCTTCTTCCATCATCATTCGCTTGCCGTAGTAATCGCCTCTTTAGCCTAAAATCGTAGGACGTGAAACTGAAATATTTCATTTTATTTCTTATATGTGAGATATGTATTTCATTCTTGGAAATAAGAACCTTTAATCTCCCATTTTAACCTCCTTTATGATATGTATTTTTAAAAATTCTTTGTTATCATTTGTTTCTATGGCAAAGGAATTTTCTGTCCAAATTTTATATTTCTAGCTATAGAAGTATGGATTTATGTTGATTATTGAGTCACTTTTATATAAGGTATAGCTATATTATCAACAATTGCAAAAGTATTTGAAAGTGTCATTTATGATCAGGTGATGCACCATGGTAAACCTGCAATTTCAATGTATCAACATGGCTTCCTGCAGAAAAGATCCACTGTGACTAACTTAAATATAATTTCAGATTTCATAACCTCCTCTTTGGATAACAATAGACAAATAGACGTTATATATGCGGATTAAAAAAAAAATTGATACTGTAGATCTTGATATATTAATTCAAAAACTTGCCACGTTCAATTTAAGTCCTCAAATGATATATATATATATATATATATATATATATATATATATATATATATATATATATATATATATATATAAAATCTTACGTGAACATAGGCAATCCGTTTTGTATAAAGAATATAAAACCAAAAGCTTTCGCGTAAATTCTGGAGTCCCTCAGGGGTCTAATTTTGGGCCTCTTTGTTTTTATTATTTATTAATGATTTGCCACGTTATATTAAAAAATCTCATAAAATACTTTTTGCAGATGATTTGAAAATATTCGTAGATGTGAAATGTATAGATGACTGTCTATTCTTGCAACAAGATCTGACTAACATACTAAAACGGTGTACTAGCAATAGATTTACAGTAAATATTAGTAAGTGTAAAACTATGACATACAGTAGACGTGAGAAAACGTATGACTTTACTTACACGATCAATGGAATAAGTTTAGAAAAATTAAATACAATTAAAGATTTAGGTGTGATATTTGACAAAAAATTAGCCTTTTCGCATCATGTGGCAAATATTACTAAGGATGCATATAGAAATCTTGTATTTCTTATCAGAACAACCAAAGGATTTACGAATGTTAACTCTTTGAAAACGCTTTACTTTTCTTATGTAAGATCCAACCTTGAATATGCTCACTTATTCGGAACACTTCCGTGAAAACACGTAGTCAAAAAATTGAGCAAATAAAAAGCAAATTCATACGTTTTCTCTCATACAAAAGGACAGGATTTTATCCAAAATATGAATCATATAATAATTTACTTGGAAACTTTACACCTCAGACACTTGAACAAGACGGGAACGACCTCATTTTCTTGCACTGACTTTTGCACAACAAAATAGACTGTATAGACATAATTACAAAGATAATGATACAGTTTCCAACCTTCAAAACACGCAAGGGAAATAGTGACCTGTTCTACTGCAGGAAGGCATGTACAAATGCACTGCTTATGTCATCTACATGGAGAATTTGTGCTACATACAATAAAATCAGTAAGGATTATAAAGATGTAGATATATTTAATAGTTCTGAAAAGTTGTTCAAAAGAGCAATGCCCCGTATTTTGTAAAAGTAAATAAATAAATAAATAAAATAAAAAGTCAATAAATTGTATTATCTTAATTCAAGATTTTGTATTAAATTATGTAATTATGTATTAATCAATTTTAATTGTATCAATTTTAAAATTATGTATTATATGTAGACACTGTAATTGGGCAGTAATGCCTGTTGTGTCGGTAAATCAATAAATCAATATAAAAGGAAAAAATCTAAACAGTGTCAACACATTATAGTAATTATGAACTACCCAAGTTCATTAATTAGTGCAATACTGATCAGTGGCACATCCAGAAATATATGATGAAGAGCACTAATGATGAAGAGTGATGAAGGGCCGTATATATATATATATATATATATATATATATATATATATATATATATATATATATATATATATATATATAAGACAGTCGGACTTATATAATTGCTGTAAGGAAAAATGCGCTTACACATACACATACACAAACATCAAGCATTATGTGGCGTCACCGGCTGAAATGTGGGCCCTACGAGTACACTCTAAAAACTGTGACGCTTAAATAAGCGTTAAAAAATAGCGATTTCTTTACATATAAAATGAATGTAATATTGTTGCTTATAAATGGAAGGTCTCATGTTACATATAATGGTGGGGCTGAATACTTCTTAGGCTCTTGTGACACGAAATTTTGGTATTTCATTTCAGCACATAGAGGTGAGGAGAATTGCAGGTGAGATAGATAAGAAGGATGTTACATTCTTTTCAGTTTTCTTTAGTTGATCAGTATTGAAATACTGATGAAATGCTAAGAAGCATTATATGAAACTTCCTGACGATACAGAAATGAAAGACTAAGGCCAGGCAGATGATTCACGTTCAACTAGTGACGTGTGGCCTGCGCATTAGTTGTCAGGTACTATTGTTTCTGGCTTTCTCGTTCAGAGTTCGCTACCTCCTAATTCAGATAGCTCTCCAACTGCTTCATGATACTGGGTCAATACCAGATAATTTTAGTTCTCCCAGCGAGAACGGAACCAGGGACCATGGACACCAACGTTGTCCACGCAAATAATGCAGCTAAACCGCTAAATAATAATAATACAATTTAAACTTCCACTTTCTTTTTCGTGCTCTCTATTTGCACTCGAAGTAGTAAATTTTGAGGCCTATGGTAAGGTAACGAGTTGAAGAAGATTTACAATACAGTTTATAACTAATCTGCTGAAATCATGTGTGGGCTGGGCTTAAGGACAGAACTTATGAGAAGTAAGTTTTTCTTTAAACTTGTCTGTGTAAAACTCATTTTTGTTACAATTTAGAGTCGTAACACGTCTACGTAAAAAATTTAAAAATGGAACATACTACCAGGTACATGAGGGCAGAATCCACATAGGTACTATAGTAAAGAGGGGAAGCTTGAGCCAATGCGTTGAGTACGCCATTTGTATTGATTAATCATCAACTTTGTTACTCTCATTTAACTAACTAGATCCACACAGTTGCTATTTTATTAGCCTACTATACTATTGCATAACTGCCTGAGAGTGATCTTATTTTTTTCTTCGATTTTTCCCTCTTTTTCCATTTTTACTTTCGAGTGACGATGGGAGAAAGAAAGTATGGTGGTCGTGAAAAAAATTGAATTCGGGACTTCAACTGGTTTTCACATTTCGTTGCCACTACATGACAAAAATTGGATTTTTGGATGTTTGTCCGTCTGTTCTTTCGTCTCGATGCAAAGATGGAATTGCCTAAAGGTCATACTGTTCAACATATCCAGACCAAATTTACAATAAAGTTTTTATAAGGTTCTCTAGTGGCGATTTTTATCTTTTAAATTTTCTTCCGACTCCTAAAAATAAGGATAAGTTTACTGAACCTTTGATCCTCTACTTCAATTATAAATATATCATTTAACTGACTTAGAACCGTAATTGGCTTATTAATTATTCCTATACCATTCTACGAAAATTAAAATTTGCGATTTTTAAAAAAAAACAGTTCTAACGATTTTCTTCATCTTTCATAAATCAATATTTTACAAACAAACATATATAATATGGCTTTTTTTTTTTTTTTTTTATAGAAAAGAAATCCAGAAGGGTTAGTTTACTTTTGGGTGTGAGATTTCCGGACTTTTTTCTCAAACACGACAGGCTATTTTGTTGATATTGATAAATAAACATTTCATTAATTACCTGACAATATGGTCTAACTCATTTGTCTTGAAAAAATTCACAAAGGGTAGTTTATTCTTGGAGGTGAGTTTTCACAATAAAACGACTCACATGATTTAATTCATGTTTCATTAATAACGTTGCTCAAATCAAATCACTTGTTGCCCAAATCACTTGTTGCTATAATGTTGCTCAAATCACTTGTCACGAAAAAAAGTTAAAAAGGTAGTTTCCTTTTTGTTGTTATTATTATTGTTATTTACTATTTCTTCAAATACGACTTATGCGATTTTGTTGATATATTAATAACCCTAATATATTACAGTCATTTATCATTAAAACGTTCATAAACGGTTTTCTTTTGAGGTTGAGTTTTCATTGGACAAAGTTTTTCAATAACGCTTTATAAATTTGTTCATATTTCACAAATAAATGTTTCAGTAATAACTGCAGCATATCATCGTTTAGTTTAAGAAATTAGAAATTTAGTGCGGTACTTCATATATTTTATTCACACATAAAGTTGAAGTCAAACAAATTGAGTTCCTGAATTATTTTTTCTTTTCCTATGAATAAATAATTTGTTGGCACATCCCTTACAACCTGTGACTCTAATTTTGCACAGTGTCAAAAACAATGTTTCAATTGCAAATAATAACAAATATATGTAATAGACCTAATCAGTAATGAGTTATTAATATTTTCACATTCTGAAATAGGACTTTCGGTTCGGTTCTGGTATACAAAATCCGGCACCTCTGAAAAAGTCTTGGGTTCCCCCCCCCAAAAAAAATGCAGGGTACACCTCTAGTGAAATGATCAAAATTGACCTCGACTCAAGTACAAACTATATTTTTTAAATATTCGTTTCAAACGGTTTGGTGGTTTTGTCCTCAAAAGGCGACAGTACTAGCGGTTCTTCACTAGTATATTAAATGAAATTTGATGAAAATGTAACTCCTGAATAAAAGATTTTTCTTTTTCTATAACGACATGCAACTCATCAATAAAATATCTTTGTTATGGTTATGAGAGAATATAGGCCTATAATATATTTCTGAATACAATACAAGGTTTCTTGTCTGAATTTCGTGCATTTGTATAATTTTCGTAATCGTTTGTTAACAACAACAACAACAAAAAAAAAAAAAAAAAAAAAAAGAATGGGTGTCTTGAATTTGGATTCGTCTTGGCTTCAGAATATACGATAAACAATTGTCTGAGACGTATAAAATTAAGATTTTCTGTCCGTACTTTAACATTATTTTGAAATATAATTCGGCATAGTGTATCGAAAATCAATCATCAGCTACCCGAGATAAATATACACTACCAACATTATGATTGATGCGTTTAGTATTGAATTAGGGGGGAAATGCGATATATTAGTGAATAAAGAACAAAATTAGCAAGTAGAATAAGAAGTGAGAACGCTGTCAGTCTATAGAGAAATTACATTAAATACTCAAGTTCAATTTTTTTTCCAACAAGATCCTACCTTACTAAGAATATTTGCCTTAGCAGACAGAATTTTAAAGAAATGAGATTTATAAATTTGGATGGGAGAAAAAAATATTGTTGAATTTTATTTAAAATAATATACAGTATGTACTGCGTAGGTTACTATGATATGTTAGATAACGGCGTCCCGAAAATGGGTCATTATTTTTTTAAAGATATGTGTAGAAATACATGTATAAAAAAACTCAAATTAAACCGTCTTAATTCCTCCCATTAGTAGCTTTATTGTACGCGATGAATAGTTGGCCGTGTCATGCAATGCTTCTCTCCCTTCTGCTACCCACACTTACGTTTCTGCTGCTTTATATGTTGGCTCCTTTCCCCTTCTATTTTGACTTGTTCAGCTACGGATGAAAAGTGGAGAGGAAGAGAGAGAAAGGAAGAGGGAATGCTATTCACTTCTCTTCAACCCTCCCTACTGAACAGGCAGAATGGGATGGCTTCCTTTCATGTTCTTTTTTTTTCTTTCTTGTTTTCCCTTGCGTTTCATCGATCTTCTTCCCTCCTCAGGCCTTTCCAGACAGAGGATTCGACTAATACCTAACTCTGCCTCCACTATGCTTCCCCTATCTCTCGTTGAATAATTTCATTTCCCATTCATTTTCTGAATGTCCATTCCCTCCTCCTCCCTCCCTCATGTCTATTCAGTAGCTCATTTCTGACTTACTAGTTAACTCGTTTTACTTTCCCAATATGCACACAAATTAACATGCAAAATACTCTATTTTACAAGCAGTGTCATCTATTAGCAAATAAAATAGTCTGATTTATTCATTAATATTTAATTAAGATCTGATTAGTGCTTACAGAAAAAATCAGATATTTAGAATCTTAGGGAATTAAGTTTATTTCACATTTGCCTACAATTTTTATTCAATTTCGTTTGCAGCACACTTGATAGTCCCAGGCTAACGGTCGGTGAAATTGGAAAACTGGTAATTATAAAAATCAAGTTGAAAAATACTTTAGCCCAATGTAGTTTAAATATACATTATATATGCGATGACCAAATGTGCCGTCATATATCCATCAGTTTCCATACACACTTCCAATCATACTTTTACTTCTTTCTTCGGAGTACAATATTCATAACTAAAAGGTAACGAATTCACGTTTAAAATTACAAAATGATATTAAAAAAGCTGATGTTTTGACAACTTCAAGTAAATGATAGATTTGTATTCTGTAAATCTACCACCATATGTTTAGTTACTGTTAGTATGCTCAAAAACTGTGCAAAATAAATACACAATAATAGGGAAAAAAATTTCCCCACATATTCCTCGATGTAAAATTTGAAAACCTGGGTAAGAAACAAACTTTCCCTAAGTCATAATGGTATGCCGCCAAACCAGAAACACAATCGTGATCTGTAGCAATCAAGTTTTGAAATTTAACTTTTAGTTTTTATATTAGAAGATGTTCACCCTTCACTTACTTTCAGACTTCTATTTACAAATATTCCATGTAATAAAAATCATTCGTAATTGATGACTTGTCATGATACAAGAATGCGATTTACAAAGTAGGTTTTAGTGAATATTGGACGTTGAAAATATCTTCTTTGTCCTCTTACATCCACCTTATGAAATTTGTTCAAAAGTGGATGAAACAGTGGTATCATGTCTATTAAAAAGATTCCAGATAGAGGTATACACCAGGGCCGTGCTGGGATACTGATGAGGGCGGTGGACAAGCCTACTAAAAGGGCGCCCATACAAACGGGAATATATATATATATATATATATATATATATATATATATATATATATATATATATATATATATATATATATATATATATATATATATACTTTGAAAGAAAGTATAGATGCCTTTCTATATCAAAATCACTATACTATTTGAAAACAAGATCCTTATTCTTGTTCCAAGAATCCAAGAATCTTGTTTTCAAATACTATCAGTCTGCGATTTTCCCTCAGAGTCAGTGACAATGTTTCGCAACCATACAGCACAACCGGCATGATTATCGTTTTATATTTTAAGCTACAAATTCTTCAACAGAATTCGCGACAACACAAGATTTTTAACTGAATAATAACACGAAATCCCTGCTTTCAATTGACATCAAATTTTTATGTGATTATGGTTTTGGTCTGTTAATAATGGTTCTAGATATTTGAAAGTATCCACTTTGTCGAAAGAAAATATTATTTGGTATTTTAACGCATCCACAAAATGCAGTATTACGATCCCGACAAACTTCCATTTATTTAGTTTTCTCTGCATTTACTTTTAAGCCTATTTCCCTGCAAGCGTTAATTAAGATTTCTGCATTCCTTTCTATTGTTCTATCATACCCTATTAAATTTACATCATAAGCATAGGCCATAACGTGGTAAATACAATTCAGCTCTAGGACCTGATTCCTGTCTTTGATTTTCCTTACAGTGTTCTCCAGAACAAAGTTAAATAATAATGGCGACACCGCATCTCCTTCTTTCAGGCCATTCTCAACGTGAAAGCTCGTGATCAAGAATTTCTCTACTCGAACCTAAACATATCTTAATTAATCTACCTTTTTCGGTATTGCAAATTCTGTAAGCATGTTGTACAATGTTTCCCTCCTACCCTAGTCTAAAGTCAATAATTGATGTGCCAGAATATTGTATTCCCTTTCTTTTCAAGTATTTGTTGAATAGTAAATATCTGGTCGATAGTTGATCGATTTTACCTATATCCGCTCTGATAATCTCCAATAATTTCATCTGCGTATGGAGTCAATCTTGCTAATAGAATATTTAAGAAAATTTATTGGATATTGACAGAAGAGAAATGCCTCAATAATTATTAAATCAGTATTGTTGTTTTTCTTCTGAACTGGAACAATGATTGATTCTTTTCACTCTTGTAGTAATTCCTCCTTGTTCTAGATAAGGAGAATGAGTTTGTGTATCTTGCTCTACAATCCCCCCTCCCAGCTAAAATTAGGGGAAGTGCGCACAGTACCGGACGTTACCCAGTACCGGACAGTAGTTGTAGAGTCCGTATCCGATAGATGACAGACGTGTACTGGTTATCATCACCATTGTGTACGTTCAAGGTGTAGGTGAGCAAGTTGTGACTTGTATCAGGCCATTGTGGAGAAAGATATTGGCGTTTGTAGCTGAATTGCTGTGTACGTTGGTGCTGTATGTTAAGTTTTGTCTACTGTGTCGACTGTACGGGTAAGCACGTGAGCATTTTATTACATATATGACTTCTCTTATTGTGTGATGTACCCAAGAATGAAAATAAATATTGAATTACGGAACGTATTACTACGTGACCCAACATTATATGTTAACATGTTAATTTCCCAGTACCGGACAGCATGTATGTTCCCAGTATCGGACAAGGACACAATGTCGTCGTTACGGAAATTTTAGTAGCTTTTCTCGTTGTTGTTTTTTCCAGGCAAGATGCCAAGCAAGAAAGGGGGGAAATGGGTGGAAGAGGATATGACGAAGGCAACACAAGCAGTCATGGAAGGGCAAATGAGTCAGAGGGTAGCAGCACCTAACTTTCTGGTACCTAAGAGCACTTTAGAGGATAGAGTGAAAGACTTCAAAATTGGAAACAATAGAAATGACTCCTTAAATGGGCCGTTTTGATACATTTTCAGAAGAAATGGATTCGCAGCTTGTTAATGATCAAAAGGACATGGACAACCAATTGCTGTCAATGAACAAAAAGAAGTTTTTCATTTCACAGGGTAAAACACAGTTCTGTTAGCACGATTTCTCGCTCAGCTCAAGAAAGGTCTTCATTCGATCCTAGTATGCCGTCAACTTCAAGACAATTTCAAACAGTAGCTCAAGAGATCTACTTAGTCACAAGCGAAACAAACAGCAGGTTACCAATGAGAAGAAACAGAAGTGAAACCAGCCAAATTCTAACATCTACGCCACACAGGAAAACATTAGAAGAAAAAGTAACAGGAAGCAAAGCACAAGTGATAGAAGAAACGAAACTGAAGAGCATGCAGTTTCAAGTAGACGAAGACAACTCAATGAAAAGGTAGCTAATGAAAGCGAACAGACAGGTGCAAAGAAAAGTAAGAAGTCAATAAGAAAAAAACTGACTTTGACACCAGTGGCACAGATAAGTGCAGCAGTGGATTAAAAGCCATCATCACTGAATGCATCATTTGTTCTGAAAGTGGACGAAGAGTGAGTGCAGTGTATTTTGTGTCACAAATGGGCTCATGTTGCATGCACAAATCAAGAGAATATTGACTATTATTTATGTGATTGGTGCAAATTTGTTTAGTGCTTGTTTATGTTCAGGTGAGATAGGACTAATTTACATCTTCATACTCCTTGTTCAGTACTGGGATATTGGCTTGACATTTCTTTGTTTGTATTATTATTGTTTCTGCAACGTGATGTGTTTTATTTACTTAAATATTTATAGGAGTGCCTTCAGACGTTATTTACGTTTATATATCATACTATTCGTTGCATATAAAAGGAAACAATGTATTTTATGTTGTGTCCGGTACTGGGTAACGTTTTTGTGTATGTGTGAATTTGAACCTGATTTTCATTTTCATTTTAAACATATATGCTCTCCATTGTTGTAGTTTCTTTTACGTCAGCTCTTATAATGCATGTCCAACTTTAATATGGTTGCATTACTTTCATGATGTACCTCTTACTTATATCGTGAATTCGAAAAAACCTTAGGTGTCCGGTACTGTGCGCACTTCCCCTAAGTCAACCAGAATTTCGTCTACACCCGGAGATGTGTGTTTCTTTAATTTTTTAATAATGATTTCTATCTTTGTCTGGTTACGTTCTGGAATATACGTTTATACTGTGTGCATTTCACTTTCTCCACGCACATTAGTTTTTGGCTATGTGCTAAGCAAATCGTCAAAGAAATATTTCCATCTATTTAAGATGCTATCCGTATCAGTGAGAACTGTTCCTTTAGCTTTCTTTAATATATAAGCACGAAATTGATAGCCTTTCTTAAGTCCGTTGATGCATTTATACATGTCCGGAATGTTTTATTTTTTTACTATTATATTATCTTTATGTTAATTAATTTTAGCTTTCAAAAATCGCGTTTCTTTGTTCTAAAAGTTTTGGAAGTTTTCCGCCAGCGCCAGATGACAGTGAAATTTTATGTAATTATTTCGTTCGGATTTTGTAGCCAACGCTGTTTCTTCTGTTTTCTCTTTTCTCCTACTTTAGTGTATTCCTAGTTGAACCATATTTCTGCCTGTCCCAATATTTCTTTTGCTGAAATCTTAACGTTTTCTCTAATTTCAACCAAGTATCCTGAACACTAGTGCACTCCAAACCTTCTAAAACTGAGAATCTATTCGACAGTTCAATCTGGCTCCCCTCTCACCTGACTCTCCTCTAATTTCTTTAAATTGAACCGCTCCGTTTTCAGATATTGAATATTTACTTTATTCAACGATAGTCTCTCTCTTATTATCATAATCAACTCCTCTGAACGACCGAACATCAGTCGTGCTAGACTGTTTTCTTCTGTTTACTAAACCGTGATCGATTAGATTATGTATTTTTCCGTCTGGTGAGGTCCAACTATATTTATGAACGTCGCGATGTGCGAATTTTATAATCATCACGATAAGGTTTCTGGATGTTGCAAATTTCACGAGTCTAACGCCGTTATCACAACCTTCCTTATGCAGACATTTATTCCTTATAATCGGTTTGAAAATACCCTCTCGTCCTACCTTCGCATTGAAACCGCCTAACAGAATTTTCATATGGTATTGCAGGAGATGATCAAAGACCCGTTCTATTCTTTTGTAAAAACTTTTTTTTATTGTCATCCTTATTTTCTGTTGGGGCATGTACATTTAAAACAATAATATTACACCACCGACCCTTAAGAGAGGTAAAACAAAAACCAACATTAACAAATTCAACCCATGTAATTGCTGATATTACGTATTCGTTTGTGAACGAAAAGCCCTGATCCTAGTTGGTAATTTTTAATTTGTTCCCCGTAAAAGAACGTAAAATTTCCCGACTAGACTCCTTCATTTCCTTCTCATCTAACTTCCTGATATCCCAGTAGTTCCATCTTCTATTTCTAAACTCATTCGTTACACATTTTAACGCGCCTGCCCTATCTTCCATGTTCCAATTCTCATGTCGATTTTACTTTGCTGAGTTCGTGCCAAGTTATCAGTTCTGATCCGAGGAATCTGCGAATATATCTGAACAAGCCTTTTCTTTCACAGGATGAGTTGTTAGCACCACACCAAATCCCCAAGCTGGAGGATCACCCCTTGTCTGTCTGCGACTGCTTACTCAGTATATTCGCAGCTAATCTCTATATCCGAGAGGCCTTCTCCTCGATCCACAACTTGAGAACGCGCCATGCCGTGGTGACTGGAAGACCACATTTTACGGAAATTAATATAGCTATATTTTAGAATTACAATAGGTACTGATTATCCGAACACTGCTTTAAAACACACAGGAACAATCAATATGCTCGGATATATGGACGCATATTAAGACTGTGGAAGCTTCGATGCCGTAAAAATCGTAAATTAGAGAGTAGTGTCAGTGTAGTATTTCATGAATGCATCGTACGTTTGACTATCCGAACTACTCTTGATGTATCACATTGTTTCGTTTTATAGCTACATAACTTTATAATATTTTTGTAACCTTTACCTGTTCTCTGCCAATAGCAGCTGTATGAATTTATAATACAAAACTAAAATACAGAAGACTAAAATTTTAAAAAATGTGATACTTCGCAGGGCATCTCATGTAAAGGGCGCCTTATATTCTTCACAGCTTCTTTATTAACAGTCACTATTTGAATGTATTATATAAAGCTGGTACACAGGATAACTAAAACCACTTATCTATAATGCGATGTTTCGTAGGGCGCCTTATGTAAAAGGCGCACTGTACCTTTCACACGTTCTTTACCAATAGTAACTGTATGTATTTATTGTACAGAACTGTGGTATACAGACGAGTAAATAAAATCGTTTATCTTTGATGTGGTCTCGGAAGGGCGCCTAATGTAAAGGGCGCACTGCACCTTTCACGGGTTCTTTACCAATAAAACTGTAAGAATTTATTACTAAAAACTTGTAACTTTATTTATACTGTGATGTTTCGGAGGGCGCACCGGGACACGTCCCGGTGTCCCGGTGGGCCAGCACGGGCCTGGTATACACTTTTTTGCCGTTATGCTGAATGGTTCAAAAAAAAAAATAGTCTAATAATATAAAGATTTCACTTTCTTCTTCGTAGTAGATATCCAAAAATTCAAGAAATAGAACCCTGCTCCATTTCATGACCTATCATCATGATCGCAACGCATGAAGTAGTTTTTGAGTGATTTTTGAAATTCTCAAAATGTTGACATCTAAATATTTTATTTAAAAATTCTGTATTGATTACTAAATTGTTCTTAAATTTTAAATGTAATTTATTCAATCTTTTAACACTTTTGTGTGAATAACAGTAGTACTGTAAAAAGCCCTAGTTAAGAGCATAGAGCCTTTCTATTTGAAGTGTGCCCCTTCAGGCGCTACTCTCGATGTATGTTTTCCCCTACCTTCCTCAAAAGAGGAGGGACAAGTTGTTGAAGCAGAGATCTTTCTAATTGTTTAATTAATTATTACCACAATTAATTATTTCACAGACTTTGCTGTTCTCTGTCTTGTTAGTCATTCTAAGTAGCCTACGATCTTCACTCGTCAAGACCAAACGACTGAATGACAAATTGACAACACACCTGAGGTCATTCACTTCTTTTCCCTAAGCAAAGGGAGGGTTTCCTCCGTCAGAGGGTGGCGGGGGTGGGAGCCGAAGTATATTTCGCGTATTTTCCGAGGGCATACCTGAGATAAACAGGCTCTAGTGGTAAGGTTGCCACATTATAGATTTTCCCTGTATGTTTTAATTTTCTGACACATTTCACAATATGAAATCGTAAATGAATATCACATATCGTTAAAAGATTTTCTTTCGTTTCTGAAAAATATGGCAACCCTAACTGGAGGAAGTGAATACTGATCACGCATATAATAAAGTTTGAATTGTGACATCTTGCAGGCCACAGCATTTTGTTTGCTGAAGCGCTTAAGAATTTACAGTAGAGTAGTAATAAAACTAATGAAATGAAATGAATAAGAACGTTACCTGAATATGACCTGTAGAGTAAAGCAGGCGAATTATACTGATCAAATGAAAACGTAACTTAAAAAGTAAAAGATAGGAAAGTAAACAAAAAATTTGCTGTCATGAAGAATCAGGTAATTATCTTAGTTTCTTTCATACCACATTTATTTTATTCAATAGGAATTGCACATAAATGATACATTAATTGGTGAAATGCGAAAAACTGTAATAAGTTCACTTGCTATTTGCAATAATAATACAGTAATAATAATAACTATTTTTGTGTTGTTCAAATAGTAATATTTTCATTATAATCGAATGGATGTATTGTATATTACGTTTCTTAATTTTACGTCCTATATTTTTTACCCTTTAGACTAAAGAAGACAATCAGAAATGAATGATGACAACGAAATGAACCAGGAAATGACAATATGTGATTCTCGTGTGCTGAGCCTTATTCGATCCTGTAATAAGGAGGTTTTATGACTTCTCATATTCAAATGCAAAATTTAGTAAAAAAATTTAATAGATTTCGTTCAAAGAATTTGTATTGTTAAGCAAACAGCATGCTAGCTAGAATACGTTTGATTTTATTTTTAAAGTTTCCTTTGCGCATGGTCACTTAAAGGGTAATCATTGGTCACAACGTGGTTACAGTCTTCCCCTTCCAAGCTTTCAAGTAAATTTAATTACCAGTACTTCTAGGTATCAGAACAAGTATATAATATTAGATCGTTTTTAATTTCGTTTCTAGGTATTTAAAAGAAAGATTTCTCAGATTGAGCTTTCGACTTTAGTTGATCTCGGTCCATCAAGTTACGTAAATAGACTATCAGTATGGATGTTCGGAATTGCCGTTTAAGTCCCATAATACGGAATGTCCATAATTCAGGAATTACGAAATTTCGGTTTGAAGTTTTGAGATAATGGAATTCCGAGTTTCTAAATTCGGAGGTTCCGAAATCCAGGGCTAAAGTTTCGCAACTGTCCTTTCGAAATTTCGGAATAAAGCTCCAAAATTCTGAAATGACTAAAATATTAATTTCGATTTCGGAATGAAGATTTTTATTCTGAAGCATTTCGGAATCCGGAACACTCCTGACATTAGTCACTTTCGTTCCAGGATCACTCGAAATCGGTCGAGTAATCCTAAGATATCTAAAGTGCATGGGAAGACGGTTGAATGAGCTTCAGCATGTTTATGGTAACTCTACAGCAACCAACAATGTTTATCAACGCAAAATCTTCTCGTACGTTGATTTGCTTGAGGTTGCAATAATAATAATAAAAAAAACTCCCTGATAACTGAGTGCTTCCTGATATTGACGTAATTTTCAGAAAGATATTCTCAAAAGAAAGTGTATTTATATACAAATTAAGCAGCTGACTATGGTGACCAATTTTCTAAGGCTGAGTTTAAAAATTAAAAAAAAAAAAAAATAAAATAAAAATAAAAATAAAATAAATCTGTTGTACGTTACTGCCCAAGACAACTTCTGTGTTTTCTCTGTCAATTTATATGTTGCAAAATCAGTACTACACTAAACTGACGAAAACGATGAACAGATACGAAACTTATGAATGTCTCAGACAACAGCGTGTGTTTAAGTTGAGATTTTGTAGCAGTTTATAATAATTTTGTGTACGTAAAGACGTAAGTATACCAAGTCACTAGTCACTTCTCCATAGTCACTAGTACATTACCATTATCTATAGAAAATTTTGAACAAAGTCAAACAAATTAATGTCTCCTAATATTACCATTCAAACTAATTTTATATTAGGTCATATAAATATCATTAGGATGTAATAATAGCCCTGGGAGTTGAAACTTAACATATAATAGTGTTAATACTGTCGTGCAAGTACGTAACGCGTAGGCCAATTATATATATATATATATATATATATATATATATATATATATATATATATATATATATATATATATATATATATATATATATATAGGGTGGTCCAAAAGTGTAGAAACACCCAAATAAAAGGGATGATTTTAGAAGAATGGCGAAAATAACAACAATGAAATGAAATCTTTAAGTTTTACGTGCCACAGTTATGCCGGCGAGGCAAAAGGAGACGGTGATGATAAGAAATGAATGAAATGATGGAACGAAGAAAGTGTGAGGAAACGGGAGAATCCTGAGAAAACCCATGCACACGATGTTTGTCCACCGCGAAGCTCACTTGGCGCGAGCTAGGATCAAACCGAGGACCCCATGCACCAGAGGTGAACGCTGTACCACCGATCCACCGCGGTGCCCGCAAAAGTAAAACTCTAGATTAATAGTGGAGATGGGTGAAACACATTTGGGATATGGTATAGACCTACATGATGAAATTTAGGTACACTACTAAGTGACTTCATTCTCTTCGATTTCTTATATCTATCTATCTATATCTATATCTATATCTATATCTATATATATATATATATATATATATATATATATATATATATATATATATATATATATATATATATATATATATATATATATGTCTATATCTATATCTATATTTAAAGAAAAATAGCTGACTTCAACAAAAGCACAAAAGCAGAAATTAGTAATAATAAGCACTTAAAAGCTCACAATAGGTGTAATTCATGAACATCCATTACCTATTAAAGAAATTTGAAATTACTACTAAATGAAACACATTAATGAATAAGATAAAATTAGTTTCAAAGATAATTTTACAAGGTATTAATTTATTTGGCTTGGCACAGACTTGAAGTTTTTTATACATAAAAGTAATCAAATATTTCCAGATTTTAAGCACTTAATTTTATGCCTTTTAGTGCTTCTATTATTATCTAATTTTCAGCCCTTTTGTTGAAGTCGGTTACTATTGTTTTTAGGAAAGGTTTTATGTATACACAACTCCAAAAGTCCATTACCACCTGCAATTCTCCTTTTCCTGCAATACCAGTCAACCCAAAAAGCTCGGTGGTTTGGTTGGTTGCGAATTCGAAATGCGTTGAACTAAACCTCAATTTTGTAACAAATATATCAGTGTGGCAAACTGCCAATAAGAGAATAAAACAAATTGCTAAGAATGACAATTTTATTATCGTGACGGAGTTGGATGACATCAAAAGTTACAAAATGATCTTACTTAAGCAGTTCAAACAAGATAAATGACAAGAAACAGATATCAGAGGAAAGCATTTCTCTCCTTTCCCCCAGAAAAAGAATCTCATAAAAAAGAAAAAGTGTTACATAATGTAAAGGTTTAGTATAAAAGCCTCACCCAAAATTTTGAAAGTTGACACCCGAAACGCAAGAACAACTGAACCGAAGTGAATGAAATTGTGCACAGATATTGCAGACGTAAAATGAGGGAATACGGAATCGTATTTTCCTATTAAAAAAAAGGTTGGGTAGGGCACGAACCACTGCAAACATTTGATCACGAAATATCAAAAGTGCTAGTAACAGTATGTCAGATGTGTGTAAAGAACATGAAGAATTGCAACGAAATTTTACGTATAGACAATACGCAAAAAATTAACGAATACGTTTTTTTATTTTCTGCGGAAAAACGGTTTTAGGGGGCAAAAGCCCCTACCCAAAATTTTGAAAGTTGACGCCCGAAAGGCGAGAAGAAGTGAACCGAAGTGAATGAAATTTTGCACAGATATTGCAGACGTAAAATGAGGATACGGGTTTCGCATTTTCCTGGGGAAAGCGGTTAGGTGGAGCACGGAACCCTCCAAGCCTTTGACCACGAAATATCAAAAGTGCTAGTAGCATATGTCAGATGTGTGTAAAGGACATGAAGAATTGCAACGAAACTTTGTGTATGGACAATACGGACAAATAAAGAAATACGGGTTTTTTACTTTCTGTGGGAAAACGGTTTTAGGGGAAAAAGAACCCACCTCAAAATTTTGAAAGTTGACCCCCGAAAGGTAAGAAGAAGTGAACCGAAGCGAATGAAATTGTGTTCAAATATTGTAGACATAAAATGAGGGAATGCAGGTTTTTTATTTTCCTGAAAAGAAGAAAACCGTTCAGGTGGGACACAGACCCGACCAAAACTTTGATCGTGAAATATCAAAAATGCTAATAACAGTATGTCAGAAGTGCTTGAAGGACATGAAGAACTGGAACGACATATTGTGCAGGGACAATACGCAAAAAATAAACGAATAAGGATTTTTTTATTTTCTGCGGAAAAACGGTTTTAGGGGGCAAAAGTCCCCACCCAAAACTTTGAAATTTAAGACCCACAAGTCAAGGAAAAGTGCACCGAATCGAAAGACATTGTGCACAGATATTGTAAACGTAAAATGAGATAGTTGGGTTTCGTATTTTCCTGACAAAAAAAGAAAAGCAGTTGAGTGAGGCACGGACCTTCTAAACCGTTGATTGCGAAATATCAAAAGCGCAAATAAGCATACGTCAGAAGTTACTAAGGAATATGGAAAATTGCAACGAAACTTCGTATAGGGAGAATTTGCAAAACAATAAATGAAACGTGTTTTAATTTGTGCGGAAAAATAGTTTTGGGGCCTAGGTCCTATCCGAAAAAAAGTAAATATTACCGTAATAGCACAGGAAGGAGTGGACCGAAGCAAATTAAATTGTGTGTAGATATTATATAGACCCTATGTAAAATAAGACCTTTCGTGTTTCTCAATTGTCTCTATCCGTTTTGCTTCAAATTTGGCTCATCGACAGCAAACTGGAAATAAATCGGCACGGGTTTTTGTTTATGCGCAAAAACATTGTCAGTAGGGATGCACGCGAGACGGGACGAGACGAGAAATGGAAAAATCTCGTCTCGTCTCACAGCATCAAATGTTGGTCTCGTCTCGCGTCTCGTCTCGTCTCGCAAATGTGAAGCCTCGTCTTGCTTCTCGCATAAAATTTTGAGTCTTATCTCGCGTCTCGCGCGAGAATTTCTCGCATAGTCTCGCAGTCTGGCATATATTCTGGGTCAAAATTTTGCAATGTGTTATTCTATGGCTGTTAATGAATGATGATGTGATATTCTGTCCGAAGGCAGGTATTTGACCTAAAAGTCCCTTGGCAAGGTGAATCTATGGTGGTTTGCCATTGCTTTCCATGGGATGAATTTTCATAACATCCTAAGGAGACGGAACCTAGAGTTCAACATGTTATCCGAACTTGTGTCCCCTCCGCTCCAAAGTAAAAGAAAAGTTGTGCTGGAATTTGAATGCTGATCCATTAATTTTCGTCAAATTAATAGCATATTTTACAGCAAAACCAGCATAAATTGTTGCTGGATCCAACATTGTTTTCCAGTTTAGAGGTCTCCAGCAATATTTGGCTCTTCTAAAATATCATCGCCACTATCAACATTTACACGTTTTGGTCGTTTCCTTGAAGGGTGATTTTCCATTATAAAGATGTTTTTATACCACCAAAAGCGCTTGTAGACAACAAAAGAACTCCTCACAACACAATACGACCCAATTCTTTCAGTTCGTTCGCGCTTGTAGCAATGTTGCATTATCGCATTTTATCAACTTTCGATTTCAACTTATATAGTGTTGCCAGATCTATAAAATAAAATTAATGACAGATATAGGGCCATTCCTCCCATCTCCTACCAAACCTATAGGGCCATCCTACCAAACCAGTGTTTGAATTAAACTTCCGAACTAGAAGGGGATGTTTTTAATAAATATGTAGAAACAAAATGCTTATTCCATGTAAAAATATAATGTTATTTCGGCGAGCCGGGCCGGAGATAAACTTTGACGAGAGGACATTTCCCCGCCATCTCCAAACATTAATCGCTAGTAGTAATGTGAAAAAGACAGAAACAACAGAAATATCACATTTCGCAGCAATAGGGAATTTTATTTGCTTTTCAGACCAAAAACAGAAGTTCATGTATTCGTGCGCGCCCGCGTGTATGTCTTTCTGTCGCAAAATAAAGTCCTAAATTGATGCTGTAATAAATTTCCGATTTACAAAGCTTTTCTTTTTTAATGATGTTTAGAAACTAAAGAAGGCTTTAATTCTGAAAATCAACCTTGAATAATAATAAATCTCATAAACGCCCCAATCACTTTTTTGTTCCTGGTGACATTAACGCTCAACTTAGAAAATTCAATAAATGTAAAATCACTAAATATACAATGAAATGTAATTTATAAATGTTGCGAGACTGCGAGAAATCTCGCGAGACTTCTTCGTGCGAGACTTAACCGAGTCTCGTCTAGCGTCTCGTCTCGCATGGTTTAGTCTCGTCTCACGTCTCGCATAAAATTTTAACTCTCGTTTCGTGTCTCGTCTCGCAAACACGAGACGAGCCGAGACTTCTCGCGTCTCGCGTGCATCCCTAATTATCAGGGTTAAAGGTGCCTCCTGAAATACTATAAAATACGCCATACTGTTTGTGCTTGTAGTTGATCTGCCAAATTTGAAGAAATCGGATAAAGGCACGACACTTGTGAAACACGTAAGGCCATATTTTACATATCCAATATCTACATACAATTTCATTCATTTCGGTTCACTCCTCCCGCCACTCAAAGCTTCGGTCCACTCAACAGTTTTTTCTTCTTTCAGGAAAATACGAAACACCTCATGTTACCTCTACAATATTTGTGCGCATTTTAAACTTCGGTCCCCTTCTTCTTGCGTTTCGGGGCCAAATTCCAAAATTTCGGACGGGAGCTTTTGCCCCCAAAAACCGTTTTCCCCCGAAAATAAAAAAAAAATGTTTATTTTTTTCCTATTGTTCATACTCAAAGTTTCGTTGCAATTCTTCATGTCCTGTACACACATCTGACATACTGTTACTAACACTTTTGATATTTCGTGATCAAAGGTTTGGAGCGGTCCGTGCCCCACCCAACCGTTTTTTCCAGGAAAATACGAAACCCGTATTCCCTCATTTTATGTCTACAATATCTGTGCACAATTTTACTCACTTCGGTTCACTTCTTCTTGCCTTTCAGGTGTCAACTTTCAAAATTTTGGGTGAGAGATTTTGCCCCCTAAAACCGTTTCTCCCTAGAAAATAGAAATCCGTTATTCTTTCATTTTTTGCGTATTGTCTATACACAAAGTTTCGTTGCAATTCTTCATGTCCTTCACACACATCTGACATACTGCTACTAGCACTCTTGATATTTCGTAATCAAATGTTTGGAAGGGTCCGTGCCCCACCTAACCTTTTTTTTTTCAGGAAAATACGAAACTCGTATTCCCTCAATTTATGTCTACAATATCTGTGCAAAATTTCATTCACTTCGGTTCTCTTCTTCTCGTCTTTCGGGAATCAACTTCCAAAATTTTGGGTGGGGGCTTTTGCCCCCTAAAACCGTCTTTGCACAGAAAATAAAAAAACCCTGTATTCCTTTATTTTTTGCGTATTGATTTTATGGAGCCCCAAAACTATGAATTTGATACTAATATTGGTAATTTTCAGTTAGCTTTACATGTTCCTGTCTCCCCTCAGGAGTATTAATACGGTCTGAATTCGTGAATTGAAACGGCATGCTCTGTTCATCTCAGCGACCCCGAAAAGTATGGATTCGATGGCCATTTTCGATCATTTACATATCTATCTATCTATTTATATATATCTATATCTATATCTATCTATCTATCTATCTATCTATCTATCTATCTATATATATATATATATATATATATATATATATATATATATATATATATATATATAGGGAGAGAGAGAGGGAGAGTGTGTGTTATCATAATAATAAAGGTGCCGGTACGCTGGAAATCACGTTCACAATGGTTAAAAAGGTGGAAAGTTGGAAAGTTGGTTGCATACCTTTCAGGATATTATTATTATTATTATTATTATTATTATTATTATTATTATTATTATTATTATTATTATTATTATTATTAATAATAATAATAATAATAATAATAATAATAATAATAATAATAATAATAATAATAATAAGAGTCAGTGGCGTATTTACGATTTTGTTTTGAATAGGGCTTTGCTAACTTTATTCCTGGAAATGTGAAAATTCTGCAAGATATTTCATTTACTTTAATATAGTAAATAAGATTTCGGGGGGAAGCTTAAGCCCGGAAGCCACCCCATTAAATACGCCACTGATAATAGTAATAATAATAATGAGCACAATATATAGCATAATTATCTCCCATTGTTCAGACTTGAAACCCTAGACTTTTCATAAAAGATAATTGAAATATAGACACGTACGCAGGAATTTATTTCGGAAGGGTCAAGGGTATTTGGAGGGGGGTTCAAATTCAACTTGAGAATAAATTATATTAAAATTTGTAAACTTGCCCGTAGAATTAGACTAAATTTGCACAAAAATCGGAATTTCGGGAGGTCCGGACTCCCAAATCCCACCACCTGCGTACGTCCCTGTTGAAATATCTACGTTTTATAGCGTATTCCAGACAGCAACATAAATTACGAAAAGACAGCATAATATTTTAATACTTGGTCCATGGGATAACAAATGTACTTACTCACATGGTCCTAGGCAATTTCAAAAAGGCGACTATATTTTTTTGTCATATCTGGAGATAACTTCTCGAAGTTTCATCTCACAGTACACACTTATAGGTACGTTTAAGATTCAATTAAAATGTTCATAATTCGGAAATATTTGAATTTTCTTGTCTGCCACACCACACATCAAATCACACGACCAACCAAATGAAAGATTACTTAATTGCTGAAAATCCATCCCAACACGTTTTATTTTACCTTCGTGTAAATATGATGATAGTATAGAACATAGGTGATAAACTTTATTTTTTTTCAATGGGTCCCCACGCTTCACTACTTATAAGATAAATTACAACGTTTCGTAATCTTTGTATATTTTTTTACAGATTCAATACTCTACTGATTCCCAAATGGGGGAGACGCATTAAAGAAAATCAAGACGGCACAAATTACTGAAATACCATAAATTGCTAAATTATTTTTATACTTTAAGGGCGTGGTATATAATTTTCAACTAAGATTAGCTAATCTTTGTATTGAACAAACTTCAAATTAAGTATTGAGATTTCATTTTACTGATTCCAATATGTAATCTATGGAACAGAAACATGGACATTACGCAAAAACTATGAAAAAAAAAATATTGGAAGCTTTCGATAAAAGGAGAGAAATAGCTGGGTTGAACGGAAAACGAATGAGATGTTAAAAATAGTAGCAGTAGGAGAGAAAAGAAGAATTTTAGATGTAATTAAGGGGAGGAAAAGGAATTGGTTGGGGCATTGGCTGAGGAGAAACTTTATTATGAGGAACATGCTAGAGAATATGGTGGAAGGAAAGAGAGGGAGGGGGCAAAGGAGACTGTAGTTGAAGGAAGGTATTAAAACAGAAAATTGCTACGTCAAGACGAAGAGACTAGCTGAGGACCATCGTATATCGAAGCTTCTGAGTTGCAACAAGTGACCTGCCAATAATGGCAGAATATCTATGATGATGATATGTTAGCAATATTGGCCAGAAAAGAGAGAGAAAAATTACAATATTAACGATTAAAATAAAACCTCTTAATATTTTAGTATAACTTTGGTTCAAATGAAATTCGGTAGTTTCCGCTCTACATTTCTGTGTTTCCACCGTTACTGCAGCATACACAAACTAGGTTAGTTAATAGCACAGTTTGTTTGAAACACTGCTATATAATGGTCTTTTGCCTGTTTACCTACTATTGTATCATGCGCGAACTTATGATCGTCCAGAATTTAACTTCGTTTTTCTTCCTAATTAATCACCCAACACTGATGATCTTAATTACTTTGTTTCTTTGTACTCTCATGCTCTCATTTCGTCTCATTCTGTTCACTTCTCCGTAAATTTTGTATTTCGAGGCCGCCATCTGCGCCAGTTAATCCGTAGGAAGTCGTATACTTACTACCCATCTAATCGAATTTTCGAAGGACACGTCGTGTAGAATCTGAAAGAAAAGAATAAACATTAAAATAAAATTAGAATAATGGATTTGGCACTAAATAAAGCGACTAAAAATAAAATACTACTTAATAAATGATATTAAATATTTCACCTATATTCAATGTTATTCCACCTGTATATAATTAGCCTATATTCAAAATATTGTAAGTTCCTAATAAGTTCCTAACTAAACGAAAAAAGCAATAAACGAAAACCAAAGGCCAACCCTTGTCAATAATCAGAAAATTAAAAATATTAAATACCGAAAGATGAATAGTGTAGTTACCGTCGAATGTAAAAATCACGGATGTATTTGAATTGCGGCTGATATGTTTCAATTTATGGAAGATAAATAAATAGTCATGCAAACGATAATTTACATTCTTAGCTGAAACTGTAACAGTTTGAGTCACTTGTAGTAAATGTTTTTTGTTGAGCATAAAACAATGTTATGTGCAATTATAAAACTTTCTTGAAATTCATTTAGATTATAATAGATTGGTGTTTATTCAATTTAAATTACGTCTAGGTTTTATGATCTCTACCTTACGGTGTGACCGTATACTTCCCCGTATGTTACCTCACATTTCCACCAAGGATCTGTTTCTTCTGATTGATTTTTCCACTCCATTACGCATGGTGATGGCGATCCGTTTGTGCAGGCCAAAACATCTATCCTATTCAGTTCTTTACGAGGATAATAATATTAGTGAAAAGGGCTGCACTATTTGTTTTCTTTCAACATCTTCAATTCCAATATCTTTTAACGGTTGTGTGTGTGTTGTGGATGAAATTAACCATATAGTCGAAAGAAAGAGGAATAGATAAAATAATATCAGATGTAGTGGTGGGTTCTAAAACCGGTTTTCCAATTTTCGGTTTTTAGAAAAAACGAAAACGGTTTTGAAAATTTTCAAAAAAAGACGGTTTTTCACCTAAACTGGTTTCGGTTTTCTGCAAAACCAGTTCAGGTTTCTTCCAAAATTGGTTCTATTTCTGACCAGAATAGTGTTTCGTTGTTTTCCAAAAACCGATTCCGTTTCCACAAAAATAGTTTGTGTGTTTTCCAAAAGTTTTCACCGAACCGGTTTCAGAGAAAACCGAAACAGGTTTCGGTGAAAAACATCGGTTTTTGGAGAAAACCGAAACCGGTTTCGGTGAAAAACCGAATCGGTTTTGCAGAAATCCGAAATGTCGATTTTTCTACAAACCGGTTTCCAGTTTTTATAAAAAAACGGTTTTGCCCATCCCTAATCAGATTACTTTCAGCTTACTTAATAAGCTTGAATAACGTTTCATAAGTACTGTGTATCATAAAGAATATAATTAAGAGAAAGTGGAAACCGATGTCACTATCTCCTCACGTCAGTGACAGAATGCGACAAAATAGAGTATATGTATATAACCAATTACAGCAATAGCAATTGAATAAACGTAATAATAATAATAATAATAATAATAATAATAATAATAATAATAATAATAATAATAATAATAATAATAATAATAATAATAATAATAATAATAATAAAATAATAATAATACAGTAGAGTCCCGTAAATTCGTCTTAATGTGACCGAAAGGTGGCAGAGTTAGTGGAAATATCGGATTATCGGGAATGGTGTTATAAAAGAATAAGTACGAGTGTTTCCTCAGAAAATTCAGTACTGTTTTTGTATGTATTGCTTCCTTAAGAATACAACAGAGAATAAACTGCCCAATTACCTGTAAACGAAGGAAAAGTACGTATTTTATGAAGGCCTTCACTTTACATAAAAATAAAAATTAATGAACACACACTGTACAGTAATTTACCTATAAGACAGACCTCAGAAAAATACCTTATGAAGGTCTATAATGAAAATTAATTAGCCGACTTTGCAAAAGCTATCTACTTAAAAAAAAAAGAAAAAGAAAGAAAAAAGAAACAAAGAAAAGAATGTGTAATGTCCTGTTGTTGCCCTACCAGGGTATGGCCTAGTTATCCGGAATGCAGGGTTATCGAGTGTCGAGATTTAGGGACTCTACTTTAGTACGGCAAAGTTACTTCAATGTTGTACAGAGTTTCTACGTAAAATGGTATTTTAAAGGAGAATGTGAGGAGTAGAAAGTTGAAGCTGATGTAGGTCACGAAGTAGCCATATCACTTCTCTCTTGTTTGGCGAAATTTTAATTTCGTATTCTACCTTTGTTGTGAAAAGAAATTAACTATAGTAAATAAAATCTACATAAAAAAATGTTTTTTTTTATTTTCTAAAAGAATAGAATAACTTTATAACTAGTACTTCACTGGAAGTTTAAACTGTGAAAGTTATTTATTTATCAACTGTTTTATCCAGACTCTAAGAGGAAATTCTCTTTTCCGCCCAAAGTTCTAAAATTCCTTCCAAAATAAATTTCGAAGATATAGGTGAAGCATGTAGGTGATGAATATGATCTCTTTCTAACATTTTTGATTCTCCCATCCCCCTGAGATAAAACACTGATTTATCCATTTGCCAACATCAAATCTTTACGGAAGAAAGAAAAACTATGAATCTTTAAGCAGAAGGAATCCTCGCCAGCTTGCCTTCTTAACAAATTATAAAACAGCTAAAATACCCAAGATGATTCCTTGAATAAAAAACGAGAACAACACGTATGAATTATTAGACGTTACTTCCCGCCTTCTTGAGCCTTAAGGCAATTCGACCTTTACTCGCATGTTAATGCGGTTGCAAAGACCAATGCCATCCTACGTCACAATGGGCGTGTCTTTCATAATAATTTCAGAAGTGGTCCCATTTATTATGTTCCATTTTTTTAAACTAATGATTTGTAATTTTATAGCCAACATGTTTTATAGCATCTTTTCTGAAGAAACACAAGAGTACATACAGGATGTTTCGGAAATACACATGCCTCAATTCGAAACAAAAAGAAAGTAATCTTACATTTTTTGACAGATTCAAATTACAGAGTCATGGGCGTAAGAAATTTGTTTTAATTAAATAGAGCTAATACATAATTTAGCACATTGGTCAGTACAAGTTTTGAATGTCCATTGCTCCTTAATATACTAGGAAATAAAATTCAACAACTTTCTTCTTTTTTTATTTCAAGTTTAGCAATCCATTTCAGCACCGAGGATATATTAGACTGGATTTACAGTTTAAGGTGGAACCCGAATCATAGTAATGCGTTCAAATTGTAATACTCTTCCACCGAGAATTGAACCTGAGACAACGTGCATCAAAACCGCGCTGTAGCAGTTTTTTTTTTTTTTATTATTTGTTTCAATCTGAGATTATGTTCATGATCATCTAATTAATCAACGAACATAGAAACTTAGAGGGCAGTTAAAAACGTCCATGCTTTTCAGTACCGCTCGAGCCTACAATGGATTTTGTCTTACGATCCGAGCCCGAGACCACTTGGCCATTGACATCAGCGTTGAACCGGAAGGAAGGACCGCAACAACTTTCTTATTTTAATATGTTTAAGTTGTTTTCGAGGTTCGTCAGTTTACCGAACCAATCTGTATTCTTCAAATGACCTCGAACAGTAAATTCTGCTTTCTCTCTCTCTCTCTCTCTCTCTCTTTTTTTTTTCTTTTAAATTCGAAATCCAGAATTAACCTTTTTCTTAACTAATTTAAATATCCCAAAAGAAGAACTATATCAGATTCTTTCATGGGTTGATGGTCGCTGCTCGCAGTGGTTGCTTAAAATGTAGCTTCACTATTTGTTAATATTTTCAATGAAACAATAAACAAATGATAAAAGACACTATTGATAAGAGTTTGCCGTTACATTTGTTGCAGTTTCGGTGTTCAATCCTGTTGGAAGAATAGTGAAAGAATGAATTTTTGGCATGCGACATTCATGTGTGAATATATCTGTTATCAGTGTCCTTTTGTTTCATCTTTTCATGCGGATATACCCATATTTGAAGGACAGAGGTAAAAGAAAGAAGAAGAAAAGGAAAGAAAACAAGGAATTCAAACAAACCAGAGAAAAGGTTGTTGACTCCAGTGCACACTAACGTATTGTAAGACAAATGAGTATGTACCAAAATACTCATAATGATTAGAAGTTTGTCAATTATGGTCTTTGACTCTTTGTTACATTTTTATTTATACATAACTAATATATGACCAATATATTGATTCATTTTATTGTTTTATAATGTTCCATTAAAAAAAAAAAAAAAGATCCATGATGAAATGACAACTGTAGATTTAGATATACTTCATTACCAAATAGACCTAGTAACTCGGGAGCAAGAGAGCAATCGAACTTCATATTTTACTATGCAACAGATACAGAAAATCCGTTATAGGGTCGACAAAATGTATGTGGTCGAATTTGGATTGTTTTGGTTTCCTATTTTGCAATGAACTAGCCAAGTTCGAAAGAAAATCCCATACGGATTTTTGTGCTTATACGTTGCTGATCTTATTTTCAGAATACAGTAGTGTAATTAAGGATTGGGAAAAAAAAATACAGTACTCGTTATTCATGTTGACGACACCAATCGGCTACAGCACGTTTGTATTGTAGCAAGGGTTGTAGTGCGAAATTCATTTGTACCGGAGCGTTTGAAGGGAGATAAGAAAACCATAAACACAAAACTGGAATCATGGCACTTTATTTTAATATTACATAGTGAAACAATACATAACAGAAACAGCTATTATTATTATTATTATTATTATTATTATTATTATTATTATTATTATTATTATTATTATTATTATTATTATTATTATTATTATTATTATTATTATTATTATTATTATTATGTATTCTGACTTTTGGCAGGTCCTGAGGTTAAAGAGTTGTTTTTTTTCTTTAATTTTAGATTTAGGTCTGAAAATGTTTCTTCCACGTTTTTCGATCCTCAGTTTCCTCTTTTAACTGCCGATATTTTCTTCTGTTTCTCTAATCATCGATTAGTTGTGTTTTTCTTCTTCCTATTCGTCGCTTCCCTCCCATCTTTCCTTCTACTGCGGTATGAAGAAGACAATTTCATTGCAAGATGTGTTCAATCCAATTGGCCTTCCTACGCAGGATGCTGGCTAGAAGTGTCCTCTTCTCTCCTATCCGTTTCAAAACACCCTCGTTTGTTGTTCTCTCTGTTCGTTTTATCTTCTTCATCTCCCTCCAACACCATATTTCGAATCTCTCTAAATATTTCTTCTCTAACTCCCATAATGTCTAACTCTCTGAACCATACAGCCCAATGCTCCAGATATAGCACTTGACCAACTTGACCAAAGTTCAATATTGAGCCTGCTAGTTAAGAATTATATATATATATATATATATATATATATATATATATATATATATATATATATATATATATATATATATATATATTGTTGAATGCTTCTTTAGCTATGGCAATTCTTGACCTGATATCTTTGGTGCAGTAAGCGACTCTTGTCAAAATATTTCCCAGGTACTTGAAATTCTCGATCTCTTCAAGATCTCTTCTACTCTGACCCATATGGGCGCGTTTTCTCGGGATATTCTCGTGACTTTCGACTTTTTGATGTTAATTTCCATTCCATATAGTTTTCCGATGTCAGTTATTTTATTAATTATCTCCTGTAGTCCTTCGTCGGTTCTAGCTATAATAACCGTATCATCAGCATACCTGATCTTGTTAATTATCTGCCCTCCAATCTTGAAATCTTCAATTTATCATTATTGCCTCCTTCATTAAACATTCACTGTAAATGTTGAATAATTATGGCGACATACTACATCCTTGTCTGACTCCTCTTCCAATCTCCACATTATTGGTTTCTCCTTCATTCAAGCGCAGCTTCACTCGTTGTCCTGTGTACAGGTTTTGAATGAGTCGTCGATCTCTTCAGTTGACTCCGATTTCTTTAAGTATTTTCAAAAGTTTCGTCCAATAGATCTGCTCGAAAGCTATTTGTCAGTCGATGAAGCATAAACAAAGCTCTTTCTTAACATCAAGAACTTGTTCTAATATAATTTTCATCAATCGAATAGCATCTCTGGTGCCTTTTCCTTTCCGGAATCCAAACTGCTCTTCTAACATCTCTTCTATCTTACTTTCCAGCTTCCTGTTCAGCACGCGTGCAATAAATCTTTCGAGTGTGGGAAATAAGGCTAATGGTTCTGTACTCGCTGCACTTTTTTCTTGCTTTTTCTTAGGTAATGCAATCACTGTAACATCAAGAAAATGCTTTAGTCACTCAGGTAAATCTTGTTAATAAGTGATATCAGTACTTATATTGCATTGTCTCCTAATCCTTTGAGAAAATCTACTAGTATGTAGTCATCTCCAGTGACCTTTCTCCTATCGTTGATTGCTTGTATTACTTCACTTTTCAATATACTGGGTCCTTTTTCTTCGTCATATACCTCTCTTACTCTGCTTCGATCGCTGTATCTTTGGGTCGATTCTTCTGATCATACAGATCTTTTATGTATTCCTCCCAAATTCTAAGGATTCCTTGATGGTCAGTGACCACATGACCTTGTTGATCTTTGATTCCAAACGCTCGTATACTTTTGTTAGCTTTCCCTCCTGATTCTTGTGCTTTCTGATACATGGGATCATATCTGTTGCGGCGTTGAAGTTTCATTATTTCTTCACATATCTGTTCCATGTACTTTTCTTTGGCTTTGTCCGTCTCTCTTCTCAGTTTATTATTTAGCCTTCTGTATTCATTGGTGTCCGTGTTTTTTGTCCTTCTGCGTTCCTCCATCTTCTTAAGCATCGCTTCAGTTATCCATAGTTTCCTCGGTGCTCTTTGCATCCTGCCAATGTTATTGTGGAGTGTGTCTAGTAGAATCTGTTAACTTTTTCCCAACTATTTTCTACGTTGCCTACCATATTGCCCATTGTACAGAATTTTTCTTCAATCTCTACTTTCGCATCGCTGTCGATATTTCTTAGTCTCTCTAAGTTCCATTTTCGATTTCTCCTCCCATTTTTCTTGATCGACTTTAACCAGGTTTGCACTTCCGCCACTAAGAGGTTCTGATTCGAATCAATGTCCGCTCCTGGTAGTGTATTCACGTCTTGTACACTATTCCTGAAACGTTGCTTCACAAGAGTGTAATCTATTTGATAGCGTTCCTTATCTCCTGGAGTTTTCCATGTGTACATCTTGTTTTTTCTTTTCTTAAACCATGTGTTCTTCACCACCAGATCATGTTACGTGCAGAAATCGATAAGCATTTGACCCTGTTCGTTTCTTCTACCTAGTAACACTAAGTTTATTATAATTTATCATTTTTTTTTTTTTTTTGTATTATGTTAAACTATTGAATACATCTATGTTTTGTGTCAATGTTCATAACACACTTCTACTATTTTTATTTAGAGAAAATGAACGTCGAACATCACATTTCGTGTAAAACTGTGAAGCTTTTAGTTTTTAGATATATAAAAGTCTTAAATTATGTTGCAACCATTAAGAATTTAAACCAATTTGAGTTATCACTCGAACTTTGAAGATTTACGAGAAACAGTTTAATTAATACTGGAAAACGCCATTAATTTATTTTAGCGTAAGACATGTAAAACAGCTTGAAACAATTCTGATGTACATTAAAAGTACGTTTTTTCACTTTATCTCCGTGGAATAGAAAAGAGTGTATTTTGTACTGATTCTGTTTCGTAGCGCCGCTCCGCTGCGCTCCTGCTCCACTATTGTAGCTAACCAACAACGAATCCTCTGAATAGGAAGGATAAATATAAACAACAAAATATACTAGCCTAAAGAGTGTAACCATGCAGTGGAAAGGAAGTTTCTCAGAGTATTCTTATTAACTAATTTCACAAGGGTACCAATTCCAAGATTTCTTTTTCAAGGAGAATCTAACAAGGGAATCCGATTTGGTGAATTCAATTGCTGAAAATGATTGGTAGCACTGGATTCAGCACCGAAACAAAGAAAAAGAGGGTGTTTAATGGCACACCATATACAGGGTGGGAGATACGTGAGGGCGAAGAGCGAAAATAGAACTTAGAAAATGTCTAGAAATGACATGTTAATTTTGAAACGAGTAGAGGGATTGAGGTCAAATGTTGGATATGAGGAATGCATGTAGAGTTTCACTGAATAGACGTAATCTGAATCATGGGGGACATCTGAAAAGCCGCCATGTTGGAATTAGCGCAAGAAGAATATACGGGAAAGGAACTATGTGGCATATGACTCTTGATGCACACCGCCTATTGAAATTAATAGTGGCCAATACAGTTTGAGACCTCTGCAACAGGAGCCGTTCCACGCTATGGCAATGTAGCAATACTGTCGCAAAGGTGACGTGAATGAGGAACAACCACAAACGTGAATGAGGCCACTTTCGAGCCAACAAGCGTTCCGATCCACCCAATATTCGTTCATATGATGGTAAAAGTGCAAATATGACCAAGGACAACCTGAAAGAGTTCATGACTGACGTTTCCTAGCCTTCAATAGAGCAGATAAAACTGCTGCTCCTCGCTGTTCATGGAGAACCAAGAAAGATGAAGTTGGTGCAGCAACCGGACAATTTTGAACTCACCCGACTTCTTATCCCTGATGGTTGCACGTCACTCGTACAACCTTTGGATGTGTTCTTCTTCCATCCGTATACAAATTTCGTAAAACATATAACAGTCACTGTTTTTCTGTCATCTGACTTCAAAATATTACAACGGGACAACTTCATTAACTTGTAATTATTCACCCCCTTCCAATTTACAGCACCAAGGTTCCAAGCTATGATTAGATATGCTTTCTACAAAACTGGATATTTGCAAACAGCACCTCGCGCATACATGGTACCTGTCGACTACTGCTTCAATTTCAATACTGGAGACAGCTGTGACTAGCCCGATTGTCCATCTTTATCGTTTTTCAAATGTGCACTGTTGTCTCCAGTTTTGTATCAACTACACATTCATTCTTAAGTTCCATAACAATTACAATTAAACAGAGATCTCAAACTCTATTGGTCACTGTTGATTTCAATAGATGATGTGCGTCAAGAGTCATATGTTACGTGATCCCTTTCCCGTATATTCTTCTTGTGCTAATTCCATGCCTTTCAGATGTCCCCTATGATTCACACTACGTCTATTCAGTGAAACTCTACATGCATTCCTCATATAAAGATTTGATCTTAATTCCTCTACTCGTTTCAAAATTAACATGACATTTCTAGACTAGTTCTATCTTCGCACTTTGCCCTCATTCATCTCCCACCCTGAATACAGTCTGCCACTAAACACCCTCTTTTTCTCTGTTTATCTTGGTGCTGAATCCAGTGCTAGCGATCATTTTCAGCAATTGAATTCACCAAATCGGAATGGTCCCTTGTAAGTTAAATTGGCCTCTTCAAAACATTCCTAGTTCAATATTATGTGGCGTAAAAACAATGTAACAATCAAATCTTAGTTCTTGCTGATTTTTTAAAACTTACGATGAAAATATCATTATGAAAATTAACACTTAAACACATAATCATACACCAAAAGTCAATGTCCTTCATATACAGTACACTATAAAGAAACATGCATATAATCTATTGTCAGATGTGTTCGCCTTGGTATGACGGAATAGGTAATCAGAAATAAAGCATTTATTTTTTATCTGGAGTTTAACTTATTTTGTAACTTTCAATGCCATAGGAAAATAAATTTCAATTTATAGTCTATGCAAAAGCTAGTTTCTGTTTTGTACCCATGAGGAGGTTATCAGCCACGTCAGTGTAAAAAATCGCAAAGGACATCTAAAACTTTTGTTAAATACACAATATTAGAGAAATGAGTATCGTTTCAATTTTGAAACAACAGAAAACTTCCGAACCATAGAAGTTCGATATTCTAAACCAGAAATAATAGTTTTATCATTTCTGATTTCAGTAGGTGGATAATGGGAATTTGTTTTTGGAATGGAGAATCCATTTAAACGTCTAAATTGATTTCAAAGAATTTGCTATAGCTACCACTGTATTGTGTCCGTAAATGTCCGTTCATCTGTTTCACGATAATTCTCATAAAACAACCTGAATCTAATGAAATTAAGTACTATGTGACTTTCTTCTTCTTGCAAAAATAACCCTATTGTTTGGAGTTGCAATACATCAAGAATAATAGGGGTAAAATTCCCTCATGTTGCAAGTTTGCATATACACACTGTTAAGTTGATAGGTTGGCGAAAGTTTATTCCATATAATATGTATATAGTTGATATATTGAACTTGTTACGGTTGATTTCTGAGTGATTGATTCTGTGTGCATATTTATGAATGTATTCAGTGAAGTAACTTATTATCGCATAGGTTATATTACAGTTGATATTTAACGATATAGTAAAAGTAATTAAGTATCACGTTAATTATTTTTGTCCTCATCAGCACTAAATTAGTTCGATGGCCTTGGATACTTCTTGTTGGCAAACGAGGATACGACACAGATCTACAATAAAGGTCCCACTAGAAATGTATTACATCCCTGTTTTTTGATATAATCGACTCTTAGAACCTTCAAACATCATATTCTATAAGTGACATTGCTTTTTAAGTACAATTTAACTTTAAGAGGACATAATAGTTATAGCCATAAATACAACATTTTACACAAAAAAGAAAAAAATAGATATTTAAGCTTAACGTTTCCACCGTTATTTTGTGTAGACTAAAAGAGACGGTGATGATGAGAAATGAATGAAATGGTGTAATGAAAAACGTGGGAAGAAACGGAAGAACCCCGAGAAAACAAATGCATAAGTGTTTGTCCACCACAGACCCCACCTGGCGCGAGCTTGTATCGAACCAGGGACTCCGAGCACTAGAAGTGAATGCTCCTCAACTGAGCCACTACAGCACGTCCTCCAGAAAACGAAAAAACTTGCAAAAAACTAGCGTCAACATGGGCTAGGTGCTGAAAGTAAAGGTATTACTTATAATGGTACAGATTTACAATAAAACTTATTTATGAATGTTTCAAGTGAAGTATATTATCGCATAGGTTATATCACAATTGATATTTAGCGATATAGTAAAGGTCATTCAGTATTGCGTTATTTACTTCTGTTCTCATTAGCATTAATAGTTTTTCAGGCTCGAATATTTACTACTGGCAAACGAAGATACAGCGCAGATGTATAATAGAGGTCCCACTAGAAATTTATTGCATATACTCTGCTTTTTGGCATAATCGACCTTCAGCATGTTCAAAAATCCTACTTTATAAGTGACATTGTATTTCTCGGTGCAACTTAACTTTAGGGAGGCAGAGCCTTTATAGCTATTATTACAGCGTTATATATAAGAAAATATTAGTTCGAAAAAATCGCATCAACCTGCGCTAGGTGGTCACTACAAGCAAGACATATATTTCGATTCAGAGCAGGGTGTCGCTGTTGAGCGCCTCAGTATTTCCTTAAAACACAAAACATTTAATTTAAAATAAACGTTTGCTCGCTTCTACAATACACAGCGTTCCATGTTTATATCCAACAGATGTAGTCTGCGTAAAAGCAGAGGTAATCAACAGAAATGTTTCTTGCAATTTATCTCTACAATTGAAATAGGTGCTTCTTTCTACAAAATAATCATAATAATACCTTATTGAAATTAGTTTTTCCTCTTTTTCCTCTAATTTATTCTTTTTTTTTTTTAAGAAAATAAGTACCATTATCACGTGTAATCCACGTGAAGAAGTTTAACTTGTATAGTGTGATTTTTCTGTTAATATTGAAATAGAAAGTGGTTTATTTCTGCCACTTTCGTTTTTAGTACAGCAATTAAAGTGAGGATGGAATACATTCTTGGCACACTTAATTGATTGCAGAAAACCGCTTCTCGCTACTTATTACCGTCTTTAGCCTATAGCGATCAACGTTAAAACTGAAAGTAGTTGATTTTTGGCACTTCTGGTTTGATTAGAGTGTAAAGAGAGAAGATGGTGTTTGATTGAACACTTATAATAGAAATTTTGTTTTGCCAAATTTATGAAAATATAAATTTGACTTTGATTCCAGATGCGAACATACGCTAATATTTCGATGATAAGTAATATTCGTGTTAGCTAAATTTGAATAAATTGTTATGCAAATCGATTCTAAATAAGTATTTATAATGTGAACTGGTTCTTAGGGGTGTCTCAGACAAGGAGATTTGTGAGATCGCGAGGTCGGTCTTGGGGAGCTGAAGTTATTAGCGGAACACCGAGGAGGAGACTCGGACTTCAAGTCTCCAAGCCTGAAGTACCCCCCCAAAAATGAAAAGAGAGTGAAAGAAAAAAATTGACAATAAAAGGTATTGGTATCCTACTTTTTCATCAAAATGGTGTAACCATTGCGCTAGGAAAAAGTAGATGCGTAGTTATTTCGAACTTTAAATATAGAAAAAAACCGGTAATTTCAAAGAATATCACATGCTGCAAGGCTGAGAAAGATATCCCATACTAGTCCAGTATTTATGGAACTGGTTGTGCTGACTATTTTACAAGAAGCAAGTAAATTTTTATATATATAATTTTAAAAAAATCAATTGCGGAATGACTCAATTCTTGTGCAATAAAGAAAGAAAGTGATGAATAAATAAGTTAGAATAATTGAACCTGAAACGATCAGCTCAGCTGTCCCTCAATGAGCTGGTGGTAATATGATTTATCGAAATTTGTAAAAGGTAGCAAGCTAAAATTGCTCTGCAGCAAATGACAACAGTTACACATAGATTTCTGTAACAGTGATAAAGGATGAGCCTCATTTCTTATAGGTCATGTCCTTAGTAGATAATTAAATGAAAATTATATATGTTAAAGTACTACGTGAGTTAATACCTATATATATATATATATATATATATATATATATATATATATATATATATATATATATATATATATATATATATATTAGTTTGGACAAAGATAAAACACACACGCGAAAATTGAATTTAATTAACATTATCGTTTATGGGGAAAACTAGAAAAATAAGCATATCATCCTTTTAAAACGACAATTTTATGGTTTGTGTGATATATTTTAACAGAACTTAATAAGACCTTTAAAATGACCGAAAACTCTCCTTGGGGAAATGTACTATTGGCGAGCTTTGGTCTATCAAAGATAAACCAAATTGATATTTTAAACATAAAAGCCTAATACCTTTGGGAATGAGTCTCACTCTTTATTTTTAAGGATTTTAAAAGAAAATGTTGATAAATTATTTAATGAAATAATCACATAGATATCTGATTTTTTATTTTAAAAAGTTTTAAACAGCAAATAAATTTAGGACTTAAAAATGTCTTTAAAATAGGAATATTTCCATAATTTCATTCTCAATACTAATTACAAGTTGATTGCAATGTTAAATTAAATATTACTCGCAAAATCTTAAAGCTTTCGGCTTCTGGTTTTCATTATTATTATTATATTTTTAGCTTATTCAAAAATCAAAGAATTTCCAGCAAAACAGTATGTTAGAAATTTTGCACTCTTACAGTTGGAAAATCTAGAATTCATTTCAACACACAAGGAAATTAATTTTATACTTTTATGATTACTTGTAGAAGTAAAATAGTACAGTAGCGAACAATTATCATTTGAACAAACGTAAAAGTATTTATTACGAACATACGTTATCAATGAAGATGAATCTTTACTGTCTCCTCTTAAGCCTGATGAACCGGAATTCGTGCAAATGGATTCTTTGATTTAAGCTAGACAGAAAATTCTACAAACATGTAGAACTCAAAAATGGAAAGATTTGTATCTTCCAATTGGGATAGTTCAGCCAATTGAATTGATAAATACCTAGCATAATCCATTTTATCTAAAGAAAACAACATGGATTCATTTCTTGTAAACACGAAAGGTAGTGTAACCAATAACCTTTCCTATGAGCTCGAATCAAGCCCAACAGTAACTCCACTAAATTTATGTAAAACATCCAGAAAGAGGAAAGTACTCCATTCTCATGTCTCTCATGATTCGGATAGCCTTAGAAAAGAATATAAATTTCTTTGATTTTGTCGTCTCCGTATAACGTTTCAGAGCTGTTTTGAGATATATTTTCAGCAAATGAACTAAATAACTAATTTCATTCTGTAACTGTAAAGGGAAGCTAAATATTTTCAACTTCGTCATGATCCAAAAACTCATTCCAAATTATTCTCATTAAGGTTTCGTAGACGCATTCGTGGAGTCTTACAGCACGGTTGTATTACTTTCCGTCTAGAACTTGACAAATGAAGCCAATTGCAACTCTTTCTGATTCTATTGCTAAGGCTAGGTCCAGCATTGTCAATAACTTCCCAATATTAGAAAGTAGGTTACAAACTAAGTGAAAAGGTCACATCATTATGAAAATACTGTCCAATTCATTGAGATGTATACATTTAATTTCTGTTGCTTTTGAAAAATGGCCTAATCTACAACAACAGCAATATTTTCCAAATTTAGCCTTGACCTGTTTGATTGCATTCAGTCAATATTTCATAAACTGTTAGCTTATCAGTTGCTGGATGACTTATGGAAGGCAAATAAGCTACTGGGTTTGGTTAAAGTAGTTCCTGACTAGTATATTAAATCCTGTCCAAAAGCTGTCTAATTTCCAGAGTTGCAATGCCGACTTAGAACCCAAAGTAAAATTTTCCGTTTAGATTCCGAAAACAAGCTAAGGCAATCAGGAATTGGCTGTGTTGTAATGTTAGGAGACTCAATCTTCTTGCCTGCAATATATTCTGGTAAAGGTAAATGGTGAACTACCATGCATCTTTTCTTCTTATCATTACAGGTCTCAGGTCTCAATACAGGTCTCAGAGGTAAATACGAGTCTGATACTTTCTGAATTACAATGCCATTAACTTGGTGAGTTTATAAAAGCATTTCGCCTCACTATTCGTTGTTTACATTGAATTTCAGTGCTGATGCGCGCACCTTTGAACACTCAAACCTTGATATTTCTGGCTGTATTATTGTATTATTGTATCCGGCTGCATAGATTGTTCACATACACATCAAACGAAAGATAATTAATGTCTCTTTTTTCTTGCTCAGAGTATTTTTTTTTTTCATAAAATATTTTGTTGTCACGATTAATATAGATTAAATAAACCTTAAGGCGCTTCGAAATTCATTTTTTGTTATATTCCTCATAATCGTCCAATTATATCGTCCAAGATACAGCAAAATGATGACAACGCTACTTGTTGTAAATATAATGAGCTATTGTTAAAAAGAAAGAGCGTTATATTCGATAATTAGGAGCCGAGATATTGCCAGTTTTATAAATCGACTCGGATGCCATTTTTGATTCGACGCCATCTTGAAAAGCTACCGTTCCCAGACGGACATCATAATTTTTCGTTGTCCTAAGATACTAATACAATTGTGGTTTGAAGGAAATCTGGTACCCCCAAATTACACTCACCTTACCTATACTGGCCCATTAGCGGGGAGAGAATTCCGCGGAATCGCGCACTTGGTGACAAGTTTTTGCAATTTTGTATGGTGTTAGGTATAGACAGAGTTTTCAAAAAGCACCGCAAACAAGCTGAGGCTGACCTGAGCTGATGCTTATATTTTCAGCTTCGTACCGACTCTGGGGAAATAATGGACCCTGAAATCGCCAAGAGTTTAAACGAAGCTGCAAATATTAACAAAGCAATGTTTCGAGATTTCTTGCGTGACAGAATTGAAAATGCCACTAAGCCCTTGTCAGACATCATTCCTAAGCCTAAGCTGTACACTTTTAGCAACCGTCCACCTGCGGGTCGCAAAAAGGGCTCGAACAAATTGGCATCGGCAAAAGCAAATTCAGCTCTTATTACCAAACTCTTTTTATCCCTGCAAGCACGACCTGATGCTAACATAGATGACTTCTTTAGAAATGAGAACCAGTGAGAACCACCATGTTTATGCGGTAACGGGAAACTGATATCAGGCAAATAATCTACTCTTCTTACCTGTCTGCCAGAATTACCTGCTCCTGGCCACTCCGCAGCAGCCAAGCAGGCGTCAGTGATTTTACTAGATATGTCAGCAATAATTCACCTGGTCAAACCCCAGCGTGCTACTGTGTTTGTAAACTACACTAAAATGCATTTACTGCCATTTTTGGAGAAACAAACAACAGAACATACAACTCGGGTTGATGCAGTGTGGGATAGATATCTGAATCCAAGTCTCAAGTCTCAAACTCGCATAAAACGTAGTGAAACTGGAGGACGTAAATTAGAATCTCACCAAAGATACCAATTCCTAAGGGAACTAAATGGCAGAACTTTTTAAAAGATTCCCAGAATAAGGCCGAGCTCTGCCAGTTCCTTAGTGAAGAACTTGTGATACTCACCAATGCTGCAAAGTATTTGTTGCTTTCAACAAGAGAAGACCAGGTGCTTAACAACAGATCAACAGACGTAACTTCCCTGATTCCATGTCGTCATGAAGAAGCGGATATACGGCTTATGCTCCATTTACATCATACTTCTGAGCAAGGACAGAAAAGCCTATATCCGGACAGTGGACACCGATGTTGTTCTCTTAGGAATCCACTATTTCAACCAGATGAATCTGACAGAGTTGTGGATCGGCTTTGGGTCAGGAAAGGCATTCAAAGAGATTCCAATCCATTAGATTTGTGAACAGTTGGGATTTCAACGATGTCAGGCACTACCCTTCTTTCACGCCTACACAGGATGTGATTTAACGTCGGCGATGCTAGGAATTGGTAAGAAGACAGCATGGAATGTTTGGTTTAATTCCTCTGAGATTCTTGACACTTTCATTGCCATTACCCCAAAACCAAATAGCCTCACACTTGAATCTAGTCACATGCAACGTTTGGAGCGTTTTACATTGTCCGTGTACAGCAGAAATTGCACTGCAGAATCTGTGAATGAGGCAAGGAAAGTTATGTTCTTACACAGCCTGAAACCACTCGCTTCTATTCCACCGACACAGCATGCATTATTCCAACATGCAAAGCGTGCTTTACTTACTGCTGCCTTTATTTGGGGACAATCTCTTTCGAAAGTATCAGACATCCCTGACCCAACTAACTGGGATTGGGAATGGAGTGCTCAGAACTGAAATGTGGATCCCATATTGGTCTGACCTACCGGATGCAAGCAAGCGATGTTCACTTCTACTGCATTGTAGTTGTTCCGTTGCTTGTAAGGGTAATTGCAAATGTCATGGAACTGCAAGAAATTGTGGTCCATTGTGCAAGTGCAAAGGAGGTGTATGGTCCATTGTGCATTGTGTAAGTGCAAGTCCTTTGCACAAACAGCTTCACTAATGCATCAAAATTTGCTCCTGAATAATACTTGTGTACACCCTTCAGATCGCATAACATCAAATCTTTTGAATCTATAGTGCAGAACTCGGATAAACTATAAATGTAATGTATGAATAACATGTGTATAACGTAAAATATGTGAAAACGTAGTTAATTAATGATATAATAATTGTAAATGGTATGTTAATGGATATTCTGAGCAATATGCAGTTACTCACTTAGATGAAGTCATTATCACCTTAACAGTCAATTTTAATATGGCAAAAATGCAAAATTATTATTTTATAACGCACGGTTAAAATGGATGTGAAGGATAATATAGTTTTTGCGCGGCAGCCATTTTGAATTTAGGTGAACAGGCCAAAAGAGGCCACACTCAGCTTGTTTGCGATGCTTTTTGAAAACGTTATCTTTATATCTAACATCATGCTAAATTGAAAAAAAAAACTTGCACTTTAAAGGTAGAGAAACGAATTCCGCCGGCGGCCATTTTGTTCCCTCTTCCCTCCTGGGCCATTACCACATTCTTCGACTTGACACCTGATACCACATGATTAGATAGCTTCTAATGAAGATAGTTCCTCCCTACACGCAACATGTCTTCAAGTAAAAACCCATCCCCGAACTTATAAAGGCAGGGTTCAGACAATTTTTTCTGGCTCTATTAAAGTTATAAAGTAGACTCTACTACACTTAAAAAATATGCTAGTTCCGTGAATTTAAAGATATAAAAATGGCACATTCCTCGTTGGAAAGCTCTTGAACTGTCCAACAACGTTCATTTCAGGGTAGTTTGCCTATATCTAGTAACAAAAAAGTTATTTGCAGTGTTGGGTAAGATACTTGTAAAAATGTAACGCGTTACAAGTTACTTTACTTTCTCTTAAAATGTAACGCGTTACTAACGCGTTACTTGCCTCAAAAAAGTAATTGTTACTTTACTGCAAAAGAAACGCGTTACTTTTAGGTCCGAAACTTTGAATATGTGAAAAAATCTTATTACTTCAGTTTTCCGTACTACTATTACTACCGCTATTATTATTATTATTATTATTATTATTATTATTATTATTATTATTATTATTATTATTATTATTATTATTATTATTATTGCACGTTCTGAATCGATTTATGTAAATGCAAGGACACAATTTTACTTGATAGTTATATGAACATTTTAATGTAATATAACATTGACTAAAATGGCATACTGTGTTACTGGTAGGGAAGGGCACGAGTGAGTTCGAACAAGTTTTCTTTGAAACTCGATTCGACTAGAAACAGACATCTTTGAGCTCGACAAGAGAACTCGGCTTGAAAAATTTCCTCCAACTCGACTCGAATTCGGGTCGAGTTTCGAATCGAGTCGAACCAAATCTGGTGTATAGTTTCGAGTACATTCTTCAAGTATCTTACATAGACAATATAATTATTATCAATGATACTACTACTACTATTACTTATATTATTATTATTATTATTATTATTATTATTATTATTATTATTATTATTATTATTATTATTATTATTATTATTATTATTATTATATATCTGAATATTTAAATAGCAGTTAATTAGCAACCTCGGTAGTCGTGAAGTCTAGGAGTCAAGGACAATGTTCACGAGCTTCTGAATTTGGGTTGAGGGTCTAGGTTGAGTATTCGGGCTCGAGCCAAACATTGTTGAAAGTTGTAGGGCACTGGCCAAATATTTTCGAAACTGCTCGGCCCGGGTTTAGAATTGTCAACTACTTGAGCAGCTCGACTCACAGCTCATTCACTATCGACTCGAACCGAGAAGTGAGCCGAGCCAACAGCTCACCCAACCGAGTCGGTAAAACCTTCGGCCCAGATGAGCCGAACCGAACAGATGGCTTTTCCCAACCAAGCCAGCTCGAGCCGATGGTTCACCCCAAGCGAGACGGCTCGAGCCATCGGCTCAGTTGAGCCGAGCCGAGCTGAGCTTGTTATAAAAAATATCTTGTGGTCTCGATATCGAGACGAGAAGAGATGCGAGCAGTGTTTCCTCTCCTGAGCAAAACTAAAAGTATTCCATATTACAGTTTAGCTTACATTTCTCATGGCTTTCGCTTTCCAGTGTAATCAAGCCATAATTTCAAAATGAGTTATAACGAGCGAACCATTTATCAAACTCAACTCGACTCGAAACTCGACACCAAAAACAGTGAATCGGCTCGGAACTCGACTCAAGAATATTACCTTTGACTCGACTCAAAACTCGGCTTGAATCTGAGTTGAGTTTTAGCTCAATTCTTGCCCATCAATATGCGTTAGAAAAAATGATTGCTTATTATTCTTCTGCTAAACTAATTATATAATAATAACAATGTTGTTAGGTAAAATTAAAAAATACAGAATATAGAGAAATGTTACACTACAACTAATAAAATGAGAAAACATTAACTGAAGTTGAATCAAAACTTGCCAGTAATTCTAAAATCGATACATGCTTTTTAAGCTAGTTGTTCCAAACTCTATATTCAACGGGACTCTAGGACACGCAAACTGATCTGAAAAATCTTCAATATTACATACCATCAACAAACTATTTTCTAGTAGTAAACTAGGCCTGCTCATCAGAACACAGTTTATTCATATTAATCCCTTACTGTACATCGTTAATTATGGCATCCTAGTTGTTGATAAATATTTCCCGCCAGGGCACCACTTTACTTTTAAATTCTGTCCACCATCATCTTCAGCTTTTAAGAAGAAGATCTTTCAAATGTTCGAAGGGTAAAATATTTTCGTTCTCCATCCTTATAAAAACAACACCAATCAAAGTAAAATAGACTAACAGTACAATTGCACTCGTAGTTCACTCACTGAATGGAACTGGAGCTGTCAAAATATATGACAAAACCTCCCAGGTGCTTGCAATCAGTACATGTAATTTCCCTGAGGCTGTCCTCATCTTCTAAAAACAGCAAGTGGTACTATGATCTTATATGTTTCTTTGAGTGCCGGTGACTGACTGTCGGTCACTGACATACGTAGTTCATGCTCGATTGTTTCATTCTGAGAAATTTACTTACAGGAAAGAAACATTTGTTTCCGAAAAATAATATACATATATTGTAGTTACTCATCCGAAATGTAACGCGAAAAAAGTAACGCAAACTAGGTACGTTACTTAAAAATTTGTAACGCGTTACCACTACAGTTACTTTAGAAAAAATGTAACGCGTTACTAGGAAACGTTACTTGAAAATCCCAACACTGGTCTATACCTGACACCATGCAAAATTGCAAAAACTTGTCACCAAGTGCGCGATTTCATTCTATATAAGGATATTCCCTCTTCGCTAATAGACTATAATGTCGGGCATAGGCTATAGTATTTAATAATTTGATGCTTTACTATTCCATCATAATCTTAACGCTCTATCACTCGGTCTATATAACATGTGGTTTTACGTAGCAACGTCTACTAAAATATTCTTACCATCAGTATACTTTTATTTAAGGCAAAGTCCAAGGCTTAATAACTTGCCAATTACACCCTTTCTTATATATGCAGGGTGTTTCTAAACAACACCGACAACGTTTGGAGGTCATTCCTGACACCAAGATAAGACGAAAAGTATAGACCAACCTGGGTGCACAAATGCTTCCTTTCGGAGTTATAGGCTGCTGAAAATATGGAAAAATGAACTATATCTAAAGATCTATAGCTCCAAAACTATGGGACCTTCCGTAGTCGGGTCAAAATCTCACTTAGGAACTAATATGTGCCCTATCCAAATATCTAAGTTTCAAAATCCTACGGTACTTGCGTAACAATTTTTATAGAGATAGTTGGTTAGCACTTCAGATTATATGTTTGTTGCCAAACTCCCTTATAAAAATTGTTGCGTGAGTACCTTAGAATTCTGAAACATGTATTTTTTATAGCCCACATATTAGTTCCTAAGTGAAGTCTTCACCCGACTATGATAGATCCCATACGTAGTTTTGGAGCTAAGGACCTTTAAAATTAATTTTTTCATGTTTCCGGCAGCCCATAACTCCGAAAGGAAGCATTTGTGCACACAGGTTGGTCTATACTTTTTGTCTTATCTTGGTGTCAGGAACCACCTCCAAACGTTATCGATCCTATTTTGAAATGTCCTGTATATTCTTAAAACATTGACCGTATTATTCGCAATACTAATGCATACACAGATCATTTAAAAATACAGGTAGTGGAGGTAAAGCGCTAAAACGTTCTTTTTTATCTTTGCATTTTGACTATTAAAAAAAAAGTACCTAACATGAGTCTAAAAGTGTTGAGAAAATTACAAACCAGACCGCAATCTCCAGATTAACGATATCTATAATATATTCGATTGTATCTATGTGATTTCGTTGCGGAGCACATAGAGTTGAAGAAATGTGTTCATGACCCACACCATTTTCAAGAATGCAGAAGTAAAAAGCCACACAAAGAAAAGAACGGAACACAAACCATGTGCTTCGTCTATCTACATGCCGGGGAACGGTTTTCGGACCTCGAAGAAAGGGGTGTTTACTTCACAAAAATAAAATTTTCTTCTTTTGCCAAATACATGGTATAATGCAAAATAATTTCTATGTTATTTAATATACATACTAAAAATTGCTGAGTAAAGTGAATGTCACAGCTACTGTTCTCTCAGGGTGGAGTTGAGTTGATTTTGAGTTTAACGTCCCGTTCAGCAGCGAGGCTATATGAGACGTGAATCTACTGATTAACGTGGAATCCGAACCACGTGAGCTCCTGCCGGGAATCAAACCCGGGCCTCCCACGTCAAAGGCGCGTACGCTAACCACTTAGCCACGAAGGAGCTCTCTCAGGATGGAGCAAGTGATTCAACAAATTTGAAGCAGGCTTCATCCGAAGAAAATATGGATGATGTGTTACGCTAAATGATACAACAATTTCAAAGTCAAAAGATTAGTGCCTAAAATTCCGAACCCTAAAAGAAATTTTGGAAGTTAAAATATTCATACATATAAATCCTGGGTATAATTTAGGCTAACTGATGTTTCCGTTGTAAGATGTTTTTCGTGATAATCCTGGCTCTAATTATCCATCTGGCGATAATTTTCTATCTAATGAAATTGTGATCAGTGGTGTTGCCAGGCTTAAGTATATGGTCAGTTAGAGTTCTAGCACTAAACACATGAGATATAGTTTATAATAGTGCCGCAATGATCAACTTAATCATCTGGAACGCTTCTTGTAGTTAAATTTATGGCATAGGTATATTTGAATTTTATTTTCTCAAAGTATTGGTTTCCCTAGGTGAAAAAAGAATATTCTTTTAATAGACTCTTAAACGTCTTGGACTACAGGGAAGGATAACATAAAGAGTTCAGAGGATTTTCTCGAGATAGAGCTCCTCTTTATGGGGACGGCAAAGCCATTGCTCGCATTTGGGATTTCGTTATCCCGCTGCACTTTCACTTCTTCAATAAACACCTTAATATTAGGAGCCCTATAGTCTGAGAGCAAAGTTTCATAGTGCAGACCATGGTGCAGACATTCAATGTACTGAAACTTGCTAATATCTTGCTGGCTGCTAGCAGCCTAGAGCTCATCAACATCCAGCTCGGCGCATTCATTGTACATATCATCAAGAAGGAGAAGGAATGCATTGAGTCTTTTGCTCCAAACACAAAACTCCACTTCAGAGCTCAAATCGGGAATTTCTCTTTCCCGATGGCTATCAATCTATACACCCTATATATATATATATTTATATATATGCAGTTTCTTGTGTATCTCAAAAATTGTGTCCTAAGCCGGTTTCAATATTGAGTACCGTACTTTAACGGATATCTTTTGTCCATTTGCACGCTATATTCATATTTATGTCACTTCCAATGTAGAACATTATCTTTAAGAATGGGCTGGTTAATAATTTTCTCTTGAACATCATGGTATCTGCACTTCATCTTCTACTAGAGTTAGCCAACTATACCAAAAATTTCTCTTCTACATTTTCTGCAGTATATTCTCTATTCAATCGTTTTAATCGTTAGATTCCTCTTTTATTCTTGCTTCAAGTGCTGTTTCTTCCCATGCACAATCATTATGGCACTTAGTTTCAATTTCTTCCATGATACCATTATTCACGTTAGGCTGCTCACCTCGAATCCAGGGACACAAATTATTTTCTAATATGCTGACATTATGGTCCATTGAATGACACCAATGCTTCATTCAATAATAATAGGTTATCTTCAGTACTTTCGTGTCTTTCCTTTGGAACTGTGCCACAGTGAACTGGTTCCTTCTCGCCAGCTGTTATCGGACACTTCTTGACTTTCAACTGTCTTGGCCTGATCCATCCGTATATCATACAGACCATTTTGAAATCTAAGATCCGTATAGTCCGCTGTCCTGTTACCTTTGTGTTGAATCATGTTGGATTTTCATCGTCTTGCCAGTTCTCATCACTCCCTTCTTACCTGGACGTTGATTTTACCTGACAACGTAGACTCATTATTTGCGTAGTCATCATTTGCGTCACCTAGATCTCAGTGATAGCTTTGATGCTGGAATGATCTTTAATTCGTGTATTCGAATTTTCCCTCAGCACTGGAATTGCAAGTGTCTTTGTCTCTGTATGAAGACCTTTCCTTGTGGGGTCTGTGCTGGTAATTTCCTTTTCTGTCTGGATGACTACGATTAGGGATGAGCACGAGTCGAGTGGAGTCGAGATTTAAGCCTGCCTCGACTCGTCTCAAGAAAACATCTCGATTCGAAAATATGCTTCTGTCTCGTCTCAACAGTTTCTGTCTCAACTCGACTCGAATTCGAGACGAGACGTCTCGAAATTCGAGCCGAGACAAAGTATACGAGTTAAAATATACGTACACATCAGCCAGAACATTATGACTATCTACCTAATTGTCAGTATGTCTACCTTTGGCACGAATAACAACTGCGACGCGTCTTGGCATGGACGCAATGATCCTTGGTAGGTCGCTGGAGAGAGTTATCACCACATGTGCACATACGAGTCACCTAATTCCCGTAAGTTCCGGGAAGGGGGCGATGTGCTCTGACGTCACGTTTAATCACATCCTAGGTGTGTTGGATTGGGTTCAGATCCGGCGAGTTGGGGGCCAACACATCACTTGGAACTCGCCCCTGTGTTCCTCGAACTACTCTATCACACTCCTTGCCTTGTGACATAGTGCATTATTTTGTCGAAAATGCCACTACTGTTGGGAAACATGGTCGTCATGAAGGAGTGTAAGTAGTCTGCAAGCAGTGTGCGATACGCCTCGGGCGTCATGGTGGCTTGCTCGAGCTCCACTAGACACAGGATGCTCACGTGAATGTTCCCCAGAGCATAGTTAAGCCGCCAGCTTGTCTCCGTTAAGCAGTATAAGTGTCAAGGAGCTGTTCCCTTGGAACACGACGGATTCGTACCCTCCCATCATCATGAGGAAGAAGGTATCAGGATTCATCAGACAATGCAACGCTCTGCCACTCTTCCAGTGGCGATAGTTAGGTGTTCATTTCAGTCGTAGGTTCATCGAGTCATTCGAGTCGAGTTGAGATTTTTACAGACAGTCGCGACTCGTCTCGAATTTTGCAAAGTGTGTCTTGACTCAAACTCCAGTCGAGTCGAGATTCGAGACGTTTCCACTCGTGCGCATCTCTAACTACGATCTCGTTCTTGTCGACCTTCATGGGAGTTTCGCATCTTGGAGTACTTCTCGAGTTTTGGTTCGACTCTTATTTTTCATAGAACTGTCCTTCCGTGCAGCTTACCCTTGTAATGTAATTTTAATTTTTTAATGTATATTAAAAACTTTTAAGATTAAAAATTTAAAAAAAATAAACAGGCTGATGTTTTGTAAGCGCACTTTTAAGGAAGTGAAATTTAAAAGTTAAAAGTGAAAATGTTAAAAACACAAAAACAAAATAAGGAACTTCATACAGGTGAGAAGCCAAAAACAGGATATATAAACTAAAAAAAAAAAAATGGTAAACTAGGTTAGTTAATTGGTCAGTTATTGGATCAGTCAGAACGAGCGTCGTGAGTCGACCTTTAAATCCTTGTCAGTAATGGACTTCAGCCTGTACAATCCAACCTTCCTGTAAGTACTTCGTTAATTATGCTAAGAAGCAATACATAAGAAGTTCGTGCATGGAGGTCTTCCTCCATGACAGGCGTAATATCGTAAAAATTTATACCGTCTTATGCAGAGTCGTTTTGACATATGATTAGTGTCATACTAAAGACCTGACTACTGCAGGAAACATATGTTAGTCGAACTCTTTAGCATGTCTCTAATCACACGTCAAAACGACTCTGCATAAGGCCCATAATTTCTGTAATTATTATTTAAACCTTCTTTTCTATGTAACTTGTTAAATAAAAATCCAGATGCATCTGAAGTAATAATGTTCTTCTACCGAGGATAACAATAAGCAATATCCTATAATCATTATTCAATTAATAACTAAAATCTTCCTATCTAAAAGTTACGATACACCCTTGATCTTGAGAGTCTTTAAGATATTTGAACTAGTTGCAGGGCTGTCCATAGTAGAGTGAGACTCTTCGTTCTCTCGACTTAATGACAGGCTTGATGCTTTACTTCTTTGCAGCTGTTGTGTCTCACAGTTGACTTCTGGTACTTTCTGTACAGATAGAGGTGGTTTCGATAATTTCCTCCATCACACAGTGGTAAGAAATGCTTAAAACGTGGCCAAAATTCAAAATTTCTTTCACAAAAATGGGTATGCTGCGGTTTTTGACCTCACTGACCACGAACTTGATATCAAAATTGAAAACTTCAAAATGGCGGATCCAATATGATAGATCAAATTTTGAAAAAAAGTCGAATAAAATAATAAAAAATGTATACTGGAGATTTTCACCTCACTGAATACAAATTTAATATCAAAATGGAAAAATTGAAAATGGTGAATCCAATATGGCGGATAAAATTAATACATTTAAATACGATGGGTACAATTTAGAACCTTTTGTCAGAGCCCTGTTTCTCAACGTTTGAGATTTTCATATTGATATTTGCATATCAAGAAAGAGAGCTAGTGCTTCATCATTGGTATACATGTTGTGTGTGAAGAATTGATGTCACTTCTCTGCTCTCGATGGACTTGAAGATAAAACGTCCTTGACAACTTTTGAAGCCTTCAACTTCCGGTAGAGCGAAGACTCATTTGCACAGCGTGTGCCAATGTATTAAGGTCATTAATATTGCGAATTTCTTCAGTTCTTCGCTTTGAACGTTCGTTAAAGATAAAATTTCCGAAGAAGGTGGTCGAATTTTTTTTTATTTCCTTGCTGCCAACGCAGTATAACCGTTACACAAAACGATAACATAACACTAATTATTCTTGTAAAGAAAATTGGTCATGTTTTCTATTGGCATCTTGATATTTGCTCCTCATCCTAGATGCGAAGCCTGTCTTCATATCGTTACACATTTTAATACTACGAACACTCTTCGTAGATAGTTGATTTTCCAAATTTGCAACTATGATTTCCAAATCGCTTTTCAAATGGTCTCTCATCAAAACAAACAGCCTATCTCTTTTCTCGATAATTGGACGATTTCATCTTTTGAACCTGAAGTTATTATAATTAATCTTATCAAATAATCACTTCTTGTATTACTAAATTATTTAATTTAATTTAATTTAATTTAATTTAATTTATTGTATATATGTATTTCATATGACTTATAAAATAATGGAAACTAATATATGTATGCATCGACTGTCCTTTCCTATGTTATACTAAAGTATTCTTTCTCTTTATTTATTTGTTGTCCTTCACTATCTTATTTGTATCTACCTTATAAATATCATTTTCACTTATTTTACAACAATTTTAGCTTTTTTTTTAGTTTTTGTTCAACATTAATAAAATACTTAAATATTCATTAAATGCAACTTTTATTCATTCGTAATGTACAAAAAAGGCGCAGCTGGTTTCTTGTAAATTTATCGTAGATTAGCGCCAATACAAAATTTAGCGGAATGGAGCGTCGTATGTAACTTTTGAGTTCATTTTTTAGTTTAAAATGTAATAATTTCAATAATTTTTTGATATAAACATAATTGAAAAGAAATATATAATACATAAAGTATTATAAACAATCTATAATATATATACCAAAATATTTTACATACATCCTGAAACAACGCCCATTTTAATTTAAATAGATCGGAAAAGTATACAATGAAATATTTGATATGAAACTCGAGCTATATTTCTCTTGAGCAGCAGCTGTTACGAGATGCACAAAAGTAGGTTGACTTTGATTTCCAATACTAGCTCTGCTATAAACGGCTGACCGTTTCCATTGGTGAAGTTTAGGAGACGAACTGTCACTGTAGCGAATCTGATACTTGAAAATAACCAAATAGGAACTTTCACATTTTCATTTTTGGCCACGTATTAGGCATTTCGTACCACTGTGCATCGGCTTGGTTGCATTTCTTGAAATTCTCCTCTGTCTTGTATTTTGTCATTTACGTCCTCTTGGGGACCGTGGTGTATGTAGTGTGTTCACCTCTAGTGCATGGGGTCCTTGATTAGATCCTAGCTCACTGCTCGCGCCAAGTGACCTTGGTGGTGAACAAACACCGTATGTGGGAATTAACTCGGAGTTCTCCCGTTTCCTTTCACTTTCTTCATTCCACAATTTCATTCATTTGTCATCATCACCATCTCCTTCAGCCTAGCCGGCATAACCGTGGGACGTAAAACTTAAAGATTTTTATCATGTCTTCTATTTTGTTCATCTCCCGTGTGTGGTGTTCTGAGAGACGTTCATTGATCATGTTGGTTAGAACATCCTCCAGTCGGTGTTGCTATTCTTCTAGTTTTTGGACTTGCTTTTTATGTTTATTCTGTTCATCAAATTTCTTCTCAAATTTCTGCATTTCCATCGCTTTTGCTCTATAGTGAACAATGTTTTCAAACCAACGAAATGAAGTGGTTGATTTCTATTACTTTCGGTTTGAATATCATCTCCATCAAAGAACTCGACTCAAAACTTTTGATCCTCTAAATCGTGGCCAAAAATGATGGTAGACACTCAAATAATTCTTGAGGTCTTTTCTTCCCGGAGAAACAAGATAAATATTTAAAGAAGTTTTGGTAAACTAACTTCTTTAAAAGTCACTCACGAGGGATAGTAATATCGTAAGAAATCGATAGAGCTCACTCGATGTTGACTAAAGTTGGCATGGTAATCGATCTTGACTTGCTTAATACATATAAGCAATATTTGTATACAGACCTTTAGTTCGCGAATTATAACCCATTAAAGAATTGGTTTTGAATTATGAGCATCATAAGGGTGTATATAATGTACAAGTTCAAACTGGGGTCAAAAGTCGCTGCAGCGGAGCGAAAAATATGCTAGGCCTTTGGTGAGGGTGTCGTGACTACGCGGACAGCGCAGCGGTGGTTTAACAACTTTAAGGACGGTGACAAAACACTCGAAGACGCACTAAGTGAAGAAAAACCAACACATGTACAAAAAAAAAAAAAAAAAGATCTTCCGGCAACAATTAAGGCGAACAGTGGCCAGACGTGGGAGGAACTGGGACTTCAATTCAGTCTGAGTGAAGAAACCATTCGGCAGCACCTCCATCAACTTGAGAAGCACTACAAGTTGGGTCGATGGGTTCCACATGATTTGACTCCGGACCAGAAAATAACGCGAGTAGACACTTGTGTTTCCATGCTGTTTCGTCTGAGGAAGAAGCCATTTCTGGACAGAGTATTGACATGTGATGAGAAGTGGGTCCTGTACGAAGCTCCACGGCGCCGTCATCATTGGTTAGCATCCCATGAACCAGATCCAAAACAGCCGAAACCAACACTGCACCAGAAGAAAATCCTCCTGTGTGTTGGTGGACTGCTCGCGGCATCGTGCATCGTGAACTGCTACCGTCTGGTCAGAGCATCAATGCAACTGTGCACTCTCAGCAATTGAGCCGTGTTCAAGAAAAACTCAAAGCTCTACAGCCAGCACTTCTGAATCGCAAAGGGGTCTTTCTGTTACATGACAATGCTAAGCCACACGTGTGGCTAGGATGATCGGGACACCATTCTAAGCATTCGATGATAATTACTATTGCATCAATCATACTCCCCGGACATTGCACCGTCCGATTATCACCTGTTCCATTCCTTGGACAATCACCTTAGAGGACGCCAGTTCAAATCCCTAGTAGAGGTGCAAAATGCACTTGATACTTTCTTCGTCTTCACGGCCCACCAAGATCTACCGCGATGGAATCCATGGCCTTCCAGAGCGTTGGCAGAAGGTCGTCGATGCTGATGGGGACTATTTTTGATCTTCCAGATACGTCTTCGGTTACATATCGACGTTTGAAGGTTGTGGGTGAAAAGCGACAGAACTTTCTTGGTTACCTTTGCATGAGTCCTGATGCATAGTTTCTTAGAAGACGAATTTGGCCAGGGAAACGAATTTTTTGTAAGCCTACAAATTGATGCTGTCTTATAACCACTCAAATTATTGAGAGATAAAACTGATACCAAAGTGCACCTTGTACGCTAATCAAGCTCTTCATTACGACACTAGTAAAGAAAATTTAAAAAGAAAAAAGTTCTCTAAGTGATCAATGAAATTCATCTGGTCTTAACCAAAGTTGACATGGTGGCTCACTTTGATTAGCTTAGTACACATATGAAATACGCTATTCAGGTCCTTTTGATTCCCAAGGTATTGGTTCATCAAATTTGGGGTTTCTACTTAATCAAATTTTCGCAAAATATTTCTTTAATTCCTATTATGAACCAAACAAAATGCTTAGAACAAACGTCTTATTAAACGTTAATTTGAGGTATAAAAAAGAAGACGATGAGACAATTGATTAGTTATATTGTAAATGCAGTGGATGCTTGTAATCAAGGTTTACTTTTTTAAAAAAAGCAAAGAAGAGCAAGGGAAAAAAGGGAGAATAATGGTTGATTTTTTTCAGCAATAGAGAGACTTAATGATCTCTTTTCATTCACAAAATGTGGAAAGTTGCAATTAAGTACGAATCGGAACATTTACAAAGAATCCTTTTCCACTTTGATTTCGCTAATTAACTCAAAAGGTAGGCTATCTTAAGCTCCCTCCACAATGTGTTTCTTTTTCTTTCTTTACGCTTCAAAAAAAGAAAAAAAAAAGGCAATCCTTTTATTTTACAAGGAAGGCTCCTCACATTTGGAACTTTCTACTTTATAAAAGGGAGCGTAAAGAAACAAGACAAAAAAAGGAGACTCTCAGGCTTCGTTGCTAAGCGGTTGCCATAGCAACGAATTCTGTTTTACTGCTCAGAACATCTCATCGGAGAAACTTCCGTGGGGACGGAGAGAGATATTTATGAGAATAACTCCAAGAAATCCACAAAAGAAGAATTCTCTCCCGTAGTTTCCTTTCCAACATCACACTTCAATAAAGTACAATGGAAGTTAAGAGAGGATGGGACAAGATGAGGATCCGAAGAGTCTTTCATAGATTTAAAAGAAAGCTGGCTTAAAGTTTTCAAGTTTCAACGAAGAGTCTCAAGTTTCAAGAGCAAGTAACGAAGTTAAATTTTCCTTTAATATTCTCTTGTGCTTGTAAAGTTTCCGGAAGCCAACAGAGCAGTGAATGAAGATTGTCTTACCAACTTGGGAAATTTGATGATAATTGGGAAATTCCCTAAATACGAATTAACAAGAGAGTGGCTTTAGAAACTCATGCTGGGCCTTTCTTTAAATTACTTCAGAAAAAATAATTTAATAGTTTGGCATCTTACAATTTGAATTCACTTGATCATTTTGTAACTATTTAGAAACAAAATACCACTCTAAAAGATGGGCTTAGGTACTAAAAACACAACTTCCTCTTCGCCATATAGTTATCATATGTACCTTTGGTGTGAGAGACCAGGGCCGGTTCTAGATATTTATTAAGTGTAAGCAGTAGGCACCCCGATCTAAATGATAATAAAAGAGTAGAAAGGTGTAATGGACAAAAATTCTTCAAATAATTATCACAATTGCACATTTCTTCAATATCTGTAGTCGCCCTCTGAATATTAACGAAAAATGGCGAAATTATAATTAATTGACTGTGGAAGAATACTGAACAATGTTCCAATTTTAATAATTAATAGTATTTATTTATTAAATAAGCACAAGACACAATTAAGATATATACCTAAGATGTATTTTGACAAACACAATTGAAACACAAAAGTCGAAACAGAATAAAACTCATGAGCTTTAAGTTTAAAGTTAACATAGGTTTAATTTGGACAAAGAGATATGCTCTTATGCTTCATTAAAAGCATATTTACTTAGTATTTTTTACTGATACGATTATGGTGATTAACTTATTTTTCGTTGTCTTTGTTACTGAAAAGTTCATATTATAAAACACTGTCCTGGCTTTCATTTTGGCAAAATCTTTTATTATTGTATCCGTATCCATTTCATTGAGTATATCATTTTCAATGGTCATTTAGCTAGTCTATTTAATCGTTCTTGAGATATAGTTGATTTCAAATAATTCTTTATTAATTTTAGCTGAACTTGTTTAATACACAACAAATGACAAAAGTGTGTGTCTTAATCAATATTTAATTTGTCTTCGATCCAGTGGCGGATCTTCAAAATCAGCCCTCCCCCCCCGCAAAAATTCTTTTCAGGGCCCCTTAGGCCTATAAAACAATTCAGTCCTATCCTGTCTCTTTCCAACATATACGTTCGATACTAGGCAATGAGTAACACAATGTAAACACAAGCAGTGGCACACCCAAGATTTCTCTTTTGAATCCGAAGATTTTTCCCAGTAGCCTACAAAATGCAAATAATTTTATGTATTTGGCCCCTGAAATTGTGTTAATTTTCTGAATAATTAAAAGTTATGGGGGATTCAGACTCTCGGACCATCTCCGTCGGTGCATCCCGGAACACAAGTAACTAATAATCAAAACTCTTCTTTGCATTAGGACTATTAACAAATGTTTTGAAATATCGCTCCATCTAAATTTAATACAAGAGAATGAATTGACAATGATTCTTACACTGTTATAATACAACGAGCATATGTATACGCTGCTGTGATTGATAGTAAGATTTGTGAAAAAAAAATGTGTTACTTAATAATACTAATGACCTTTTGATTACAGTTTCGATTTCGATTACAGTTATCCTTTCTAGTTATATACGCATATACTGCGTGAAAACTAGTTCTATTGAAACAAATTTTGAAATAGGGTATACATAAAATTTTACTCAGAACCGTAACCGAAGAAGCCTAATTTCCTAATCTCAATCCTAATTTCATTTTAATTTAAGAATTAAATTACTGCAATCATGTAAAATAAACCTACAGTTTCAAAAGTTTGTCGACTTGTAAATACTTCGTTAACAATAACGTATTGTCAACTTCCCCATTTCAACATTTGTATGATTATCACTTCTGAAATTTGTTCAAAAGTGGAAAGAAACTTTTTTTTTAGTCTTTGCTTGCCTCTCATCTTTTAAGTTTCATAGCTTTCTTTTTCGATAAAATGTTTTTTTTTTATCATCGCCCATTATTATTACATGAAAAACAAAGAACTATTGAAAAGTGAAACATGCATCATTATAAATAATAAAAAGAAACGACTCAGGGTAGAAACAAAAATGACGAATGACAAATGGACTAATAGACATTAACAAAATGAGCATTAAGCAGTGGACATATACTAAAAGCCACTGATATTAGAAACTTAAGTTAATATTTCCTTCAGAAATGGTCAAAAATTCCATTTGTACCGCCCATCTTTTCTTAGTATTCGACCCCTCCCTGGATCAATGGACAACTAAAGCCTGTCACTTGAACTTCCATATAACGTGCATTTCATTTACGCTGACCTTTCTCAATCCTTAATTGTGGTCATTGAACTGAACCTCTATGCGAGGACACTGTTTATGACAAGGCGGAGCACCCTTGAGGACATTTCTTTCTACTGTGATAATCGCATTCAATCCATAAGCGACACGTGCAGTTGACTTCCTTTTTGTTTGTTGATCCATTCCCATTTCAAAGACATATTTTTCAATGATATTCTCTAGCAAGGTCTGGAGAGGAATGAAGAGTCTGTTATATTTGTATTTTGTGCATATGGTGGGATTGTGGAAAGAATGCCTGTCTTCAGTCGTTCTACCGAAGTGCTTAATATAATATCTATTGAAAATCTAAATTTTCCTACATTTTATCTCATATTCATAAAATCTCCCTTTTTCCCTCTTTAAAAAATCTTTCCTAAATCTCGCTGCGCCACGGTAAGTTTTCCTCAAACTAGCATCACTTGTGGGTGTGGCATTGGCGCCAATTTATGTATACGAGTCCATTTTAATTATAAAGAGGTGTTTTACAGCCAAGCACGCAAAGATTCGACTTTATTGTCCTTTTGATGTATTTTATCTGTATCTCATTCTGTACAATATTTATTTGAAGCTATTTGAAAAATTTTTCATCACAACATTTTCTCTACTCGATATTCACATTTAAAACACAAAATTATTTTCCAGTTTGGCGCCCTCTTCACCTGGCACCTTCTGCGAACGCGTTGTTTGCAGGATTCAAGATCCGGCCCTGTGAGAGACGCGCATTCGATTCTCAGTAGGAGCGCACGTGTTTCGGATCCTACGTGAAGTCCATGTCTCATATAACCTCGCTGCTTAAAGGGACAATAAACTCTAATCAACAGACCAGCTAATTGATACCCAAATATCGACTTCAATTGATACCCAAATATCGACAAAATAAGCAAATTTTGTATCCACTACCAACACAATATTATGTGATCCTGAGTAAAAAGACTTTTTTCGTCCTTCTACTTTTTGACGTTTAGGTAAATTTAAGAAGGAAGGGACGGGGGAGAGGAGTAGGGTGAGAACGTGGCAACACCGACTTGTCAAACAGAAAACAGAAACTGTTCTGACCGCCTAGTTGATCCTAGCGCCACCACTGAAATTGGAGTTCACACATCACGTCATCTGTGTCTTGCTATACTAAAGTTATATTTTGTTTCCTGTTATTTTTCTTTTTAAATGGAAACACAAATGTTATTTAGTCGTCTTACAAATGTTCGTACTGTCCTGTCACTAATCCCGTACGAGCAGCCATATCTAGAGAGGGACCCATCGTGTCTGTGGGTTTCTCGCGCTACTCCCGTTTCCTCCCACTTTCTCATTCCATCAATTCTTCCATAATCATTAACTTGCTTTAATCATCGTCTCCTTTAGCCTCAAGACAAGGACGTACGCAGGAGGTGGGTCCCGGGGGTCTGGACCCCCCTTTCCCGAAATTTCGACTTTTGTGTGAATTTAGCCTAATTTTAGGGGCAATTTTAGGAAATGAAATCTTTGAGTTTTACGTCCCACGGTTATGCCGGTTAGGCTAAAGGAGACGGTGATGATGAGAGATGAGTGAAATGGTGGAATGAAGAAAGTGGGAGGAAACGGGAGAACCCCGAGAAAACCCACGAGCACGGTGTTTGTCCACCACAAAGTTCACTTGGCGGGGGCTGGGATCGAACCCGGGACCCGAAGCACCAGAGGTGAACGCTCTACCACTGAGCCACCGCGCCCCCCAGGCAATTTTAGGAATTTTAATATAAAATACCATCATTTTGAGTGTGGACCCCTCCCGAAACAAATTCCTGCGTACGCTACTGCCTCAAGGGTATAATTGTGGAACGTTAAACCGCAATATTTCATTTCGTTTAGGGACTGAAGTGGCTATAATTCCTTCTTAATCCAATGATCTTATAAGCAAGATCACATACTCTAGAAACAATCAAAATTACCATGGCACTAATGTTCACACAAGAACTAAGATGGTGACGATATATTAAGTATTCACTATTTAAATTGGTATATACAATTCAAAATGAACAAACTCCATGGCTCTGGATAAGTAGAGTAACAAATAAAACACAGTTCCTACCAGAGCAGAATGAAATATATTAAAAACTGTAACACATTGTAAGTATAGTTTTTAATATACAGTGAAACCTGTCTTTAGCAGAATCGAGCGGGACTTGCAAAAATTTCCGTTAAAGTCAGGTTTCCGCTTAGTGGAGGTAGACCTTTCCTTTCTTTCTTTTTTTTTTTTTTTTTTTTTTTTTTAAATACATGCTTATATTTTCTCAGTATGCCCATTTATATTGCTGTAGGTACATTGTCCGATTACAGTACTTCTTTCTTCTACGAATAAATACACAAAAAATTAAAATGAATACAAAATTTGCTATGCACACATTTTCTTTACTTTTCTAATAGCCAAGCAGGGTTTTCTGTGTACATTGCTGCTTGGCTGCTTGACTTTCCGCATACACTTTAATCTGAGAAATTATACTAAGTGAATCAGAATCATTTTTCCGTAATGCAAATTTTTGCAGTTCCTTTAAACTTCTGAGAGCATCTTGATATGTATTTATTCTACACTCTTCTCCGAACTCGGTATCGTATTCTTCTTCTTCCTTATCTCGTTTTCTTCTTTCCAACATTCCGTATGATTCTTGATTAAGTTGCGGGGATTAAGGACAATTTGTGGGGGGTGAATATGAGTAGTGGTTGGGGAAGGCCAACTCTGTCCAGACATATTTAACAAAAGAACGAACATTTTATCGCAGACAGTGTAATTTATATGTCTTACAAAATGTCTAAACATCTTCTAAACGCTGTAGTCCGGAACTCAGAATTTTCCGTTAAATGTTTATTTTTCTTTCCGTTGTCCGCGTAACACAGTTTCCGCTTAATGAAGGGACTTTTTACACGTTTTGTTCTCCAAAATTCATGGGACCGTGAAATATTTCCGTTTAAGACAGTTTTCCGTTTAATAAAGGGTCCGTTGAAGACAGGTTTTACTGTATTTCATTCTGCTCTGGTCAGAACTGTGTTTTTATTTGATACAATTCAAGTATGCTTCTCTCGAAAATATAATGACACTGGCGCCTCCTCCTCCGTTCAAATAAAAAGTTCTTGGGTGCAGCCGTGTCGCCACGTTTTGCGTAATTCTATTTTGCCTAACCAATTATCTGACACTTTTATGACAGATAAATGATAAATTTGCGTTCGCTGTTTTAGGCAAAAAGGATCCTCCTTTGGACTAATCCTCGTTACGTCTAAAATGGAGGACAATGGAAAAAAATCGTGGAAATTCAACTAGAGAGGAATTACAAAAGAAAATTCCGTAACATGTGAAGAATTTTAAAAAGTGTAAAATATATATTATTAATATTGATATTAATCTGCGTTCAATATTTTCAAATAGGAAATGATATGGAATGAAATCTTTGAGTTATACGACCCACAGATATGCCGACTAGAGTAATGGAGACGGTGATGATGAGAAATGAATGAAATGGTGGAATGAAGAAAGTGAGAGGAAACAGGAGAACCCGAGAAAACCACGAACACAATGTCTGTCCACCACAATGTCCACTTGGCACGAGCTGGGATCGAACCAGAGATCTCATGCACCAGAGTTAAACCACTTTTCTTTTAATTTCGTGCCAACCGTGATATTAGTCTCCATGGTTATCTCACGTGGGCTACGTTCTACGTAATCTAAACAGAGACGTATGAAAAAACTACTAGGGTGTGAAGAATACTTGTTTATCTCGAGATTCTTTCAGATGTGTTCTTGTGCATCTGACTTTTAGTATATTTCAGAACATTTTGCAATAAAAAATACAAATGCTGAAAGTAGTGTGAAAGAGCTTCGAAGGCATTTACTACATTCGAATTTCTACGATTCGAGCAAATACTGAGAAATAGTCCAGTATCATGTGAAATTCACAAGCTTCGAAAAACAAACAAAAAAGTCTTCATAGTAGATCTATATTGGAACGTGATAGTAAGAAATCGTGTGACTAAATAATTACACAAATAGGTCTAACAGATATACAGTATTTGAATTGAATTGAATTGAATTGAAATACGATGCTCAAGTGCACCTCACAAACATCGTGTGAAAGGGTTATTCGTTTATCTTGGAGTTTAGCCGTTTCCTTCCACTTTCTTTGTCCCACCATTTTGATGCATTATCATCATCACCGCTTCGCTTAGCCTCGGAGCATAAAAATGGAATTTAGCTCGTTTTTAATAGTGAATTCTCACAAGTGTTGGAAGAAGAATGAGAAAGCTATTAAGTTTTTCTTTTTTTTTTCTTTTCATTTTTTTTAAGAATGAACATTACTTTTATTTCCTAAAATTTTATGTAAATTTTGCATATTTATACAACTTTATTTCCCTAACAGTTTTCTAATAACTATTTTTTCTATATACTAATGGTTACTCACAGTCAGAATTGAAACATTTTTCTTCATTTTTCGTTAGTAGCACATTGAGATATTAAGATTGTGGAATTATCCCGGTTGAGCTATTTGTCACAAATCTCTCATTTCGATCGCAGTTGTCCATTATTATGAGTACTTTAGGGATTTTTTAAAAAATCAGATCGGGCTCGAAGTGTTTCCAAATTTCATAGGAATTAAAATCATAGAATTATGTAGGATCCCTTATAATGCATTAACAATTTTAATGAAGCGTTGAAACTACGATGAATTCTTCTGAAAGAAAAGCAAACTTACAATAAAATAACTTCTGCATCCACGTAAGAACAAAAGAAATAGAAATATAAAATCCGAATGATATTTCGGTTTATACTCACACAAACTATGTTTCTTTTAAGATACTGATTAGCAGTACCATTTAACATTTTCAAATATTTGGAAACAAACTGTAAACCTAAAGTTACTTTTGAAAAAAAGAAAAAAAAGAACACTCACCTTTAAAAAAAAAATAGTAACAGGGAATAAACTACGTGTAACTTGTTTTTCTCTCATCTCAGTATGGCCACTATAGACGCTGTGATGGCACTAAGTTTAAATGAGGTAATGTTCTCAAAATGGGAAGAAAAATAACCGTAACAAAACTGTCGAAATATTTTTCCAAAAGGAAATACTCGTATTACATACTAGTTATGGAGAAATAAAATATTTCTCAGCTGTTCACATAGTAGGGAATATTCTTTCGAAATTCTCCTCCAGTTTTATTTCCGTGATTTTTCATATACGAGGGTGGGTTGATAAGTTCTCAGCCTCACCAAGAAAACAAATAGATAGGAAGCGAAGCTTGGTGTTTTTATTCAACATATTCTCCTTGTAGTGCAATGCACTTTTCACATCGCTGCTGCAATACTTGCAGGCCAGACAAATAGAAGTCGGATGAATGCTCTGCAAGCCAGGCCTCTGTTTGAGAAATGACGTCATAGGCGCCATTGAAATGTGTTTCCTTAAAAAAAATCAATTTAGGAAAGAGATAAAAGTCTGATGGAGCCAAACCAGGTGAATAAGGTGGATGTTCCTGTATTTGAAACCGTTGGTCCTCCAATTTTTGCAATGTCAGACGTGCCTTGTGTGAGGGCGCATTGTCCTGGAGGAAGATTAACCCTTTTGACATCTTTCCAGGTCTCTCCTTTTTTAGTGCTGCTTTCAGTTTGTCCAGAAGAGATGTATAATAAGTTGCATTGTTGGTTTCACCCGATTTCAGATAATCCAGCAATAGAATTCCTTTACAATCCCAGAAGACCGTAACAAAGACCTCAGCAGAGGAGCAGAGGAGCGCCTTCTTCGGACGTGGAGAACAGCTGTGGCGCCATTCTGCCGATTGCTGTTTCGTCGTGGGATCGTAGAAATATAACCAGGTTTCATCCACTGTTACCGGCCGTTGCAAAAAATTGGCCTTATCCGCTTGAAATCGGGATAAAACTGCCTTTCTTGCCTCCACCCGTTCACGCTTCTGATCTGCGTTCAAAAGTTTCGGAATCCATTTTGCCGAGATCTTCCTCACACCCAAGTCTTCATGGATAACTTTCCACACCCGTTCATGAATAATGCTCAATGTGTCCTCTATCTGTTTGAGCGGGATTCGGCGACTGTCGAGAATCATCCGATGAATGACAATCATCTCGGGAGAGGTCATTGAAATTGGTCTGCCACACCTTGGATCATCGTTCAGACCAAACTGCCCACGTTTGAAGTTCGCTGCCCATTTCTTCACAGTGGCATATGATGGTGCCTTGTCCCCCAATGTCGTGACAAGTTCGTTGTGGATCACCTTCGGCGAGAGTTTCTTTAGGAAGAGGTACTTGATGAATGCACGGTGTTCAAATTTACTAATTTCTGGGACATGGGCTGACATCCTCACTTTGGACCCGAAAAAAACAAATTTAAAATTGGTTTAGTCAAATCAAATTTTGCACAGTAGCTTCACAAATCATAAGTCTCATAAACGTATGTAACTTTTATATCTAGCTTTGTTTGAACTGGGTAGGCTGAAAACTTATCAACCTACTCTCGTAGTTTTCCATCTTAGGCAAAACGAGGATTAGGCCAAACGAGGATCCTTATTTGGACTAAAATGTAAATACAAATCTTGTCATTTATGTGTCATAAGTGTCAGATAATTGGTTAGGCGAAACGAGGATTAGATCAAACGACGCAATATCGGTGTGGTCATAGTTCATGGGGAATTTTTTGTTGCTTATTGGTATTAGTATGATCCTAATATGTAGGCTAAATTTACGTCTTTCGTGCTTTCATTCTCGACTTTCACTGACTTTCATTCATTCTGTTATTTATTTTTGTTATTTATAGAGATTTAATAATGCATTTGTAACTCCAATTGTTCAAACTCCAGTCATCTGGGCGCCAAATATCCGATTGATATCACGAATTTATTAAAGAATACATCAAGAAAACTTCAAATGCACTGCAAAATATAAATAAGCGTTTAGACACTTTTTAAAGAAGTTACTTTTGATCATCATTTAACATGTCCAGAAATGTACTGAAGTCTATCATTCAACAAAATGTCTAGAATGCCTATTAATTATGGCAATGGGAGCTGCCCTAAGACGACTTGTAAATGTGTAAATGGTAATATACAACATGTTCTAACACTGTTTAAAAGTAGTTTTTGTGTTTGTAGTGTATGCTCATTGGACACATTAAAAGTGCTGGCGGTACATGTTGAACATGAACACTCATAGAGCAGATCTTATTATGTCTATTAGGAGGGATTCTAGACATTTCTTGTTCACTTATGGAACACTTCAGGACATTTTTGGACATGTTATGCAACGACCAAAAGTCGTTTCTTATGCAAAAATTTTGGCAGGCAACGATTCAACATTATATCATAATCAATTGTACACGCGAGAAATTGTTAGGCATTATTAGATTGTAGAATCTGTTTTCCTCCATATCACAAAAACTTATCGAGATATCTAGACGAAATAAAGCTTAAATTGAAGAGAAACTACCTCTCTGTAGAATACTTAAGAAACAATCCCTGTTTCTTTGACGCAAAATGAGAAAATGAAATGAAAATTTTGTTCTTTTAATTTTTAACATATCAGATCCGATTCCATGATATTTCTCAATTGATTGAATATATTTGCCATAATTAGGAACAAGCATGACATGGTATGGTTAACATTAACACTTTTGAGATAAACAAACTAAATCCAATATCGAAAACTCTTCTACAATATACTTTAATAAATTTCCGTAAAAACCTAACTTTAACCTAAACAGGATGCATTGGCTGCACAAAAGCAAGATGGGTGGAATTAATTCTGCTAATCGCGAGGAAAAGGCTAATTCATTATTTCAAGGGTAAGAGGATTCCACAGTAGATTTTTGAAGTATTGTGTGGAAATAGCCACACCCATATACAAATTATTATAAAGCAAAAATATAATATTTTCTTAACGGATTTCACAATTTTGAGCCGTCCCTGAGTGAAAACCAGAGCTTCCGAGAAGGAAATTTATTGAACATATCTGTACAATCTTTGTTTTTCGTGATAAATCGTAAAAAAAGAAATACTTCGCAAAATCAAGGATCACAAATAGAACGTACTACTATGAGCAGAATCCATTTTCAATATCACTGTATAATAAGGAGAGGGCTTGATCCGAGTCAGCCCCTCGGTTTTCGCCACTGTGAAGAAGAATATGTTTCAATGTCCACCGCTTTCCCCATTTTATAGTTTGTTAAATGCATATCTAAGTTCCAGGAAATCAGATAATGACACAAATTAAATGTATTAGTATTCATATATATATATATTATTATTATTCGAAAATGTGTTGGTTTCCATAAATCGACTGTGGAAAGCTCTACTTAAATTTTAGCTCATTGCTGCTTAATTCTCGTTATAAACGGTGTCATCTGTAACTAGTGTTGGCAGCTTTCTCTTTCTGATCAACCGGATATACGCCACAATTCAAGATTAAGGATGTATATAATCATCAATAATTTCAGCTAATATATTTGGTATTGTTTCTTTTCTGTTTTACTTGGTGGAAGTGACATAAATAATGTTAAAATTTACATTATTATACTGTACAATTACATTAACAACATTAAGAATTTATGCTTTCGTTGAACTGCCATACTTTTTTTTTTTTTTTTTTTTTTTTTTTTTTTTTTTTTAGATTGAGCAGTTTATCTGTAAATTAAGCAAATTTAGGAGTGTAAATAAGGCCTATGTTATTTCAAGGAATTCTTGAATTAACAAATGAGAATATTGACAATATTGACGATCCAACTGCAGACAACTACAAAACAACAATTAAATTATGATAACTAACTGATCGATCGACTGCTAAATGAATATATTTCCCTTTCGTAGTGCTACAGCACAACCTAAAACTTTTAAATGTTATAAAAATGATTTAGAGTTTAAAATAATTAACACTAAATTTATTGCTTAAGTATTATTCTACTTAGCTTGTAACATTAAACTAACTAACTCTATGGCCTATGGAACCCGGAGGTTCAATGCCCCGTTCACAAAAGCTCTCCACTGACTTCTATCCTTAGCTAACTGCATCCAGTTTCTACTCTGTATTCCAATCTCTGCGAGATCCATCTTAATATTGTCCTCCCATCTGCGCCTAGGTCTTCCTAATGGTCGTTTTCCGATTGGTCTTCCAGTCAAGACTTTGAAAGCGTCTCTACTTTTTTCCATTCTACCTACATGACCCGCCCATCTAAGCCTCCTAGGCTTGACGACCCTAACAATGTTGGGTAAACCATATAAATTATGTAGTTCCTCGTTGTGAAGTTTCCGCCATTCCCCATTCCCCATTCCCGTTCCTCTTGGGTCCGAATATTCGTCTCAGGATCTTGTTCTCAAATACTTTCAGTCTATGTTCTTCCCTCAGAGTAAGTGACCATGTTTCGCAGCCATACAGAACAACAGGCATGATTATCGTTTTGTATATTTTAAGTTTCAGATTCCTCGACAGAATTCGCGACGACAAGAGATTTTGAACCGAGTAGTAACACGAATTCCCTGCTTTTAGTCGACATTTAATTTCTCCGTGAATATGATTTTCCTCTGTTAATGTTGATCCTAGATATTTGAAACTATCTACTTTATCAAAAGTATTATTTAATATTTTAACGCATCCATAATTTGCTGTATTCCGGTCCCGACGCACTTCCATGTATTTAGTTTTCTCTGCATTTACTTCTAAACCTATGTCCCTGCAAGCGTTTAATAAGATCTCTGCATTTCTTTCTATTGTTTTCCTATCATCTCCTATTAAATTTACATCATCAGCATATGCCATAACCTGGTGAATACCGTTCAACTCTAGGCCCTGGTTGCTATCTTTGATTTTCCTTATAGCGTATTCCAGAACGAAGTTAAATAATAATGGCGACAACGCATCTCCTTGTTTCAGACCATTTTCGACGTGAAAGCTCGTGGACAAAAATTTTGCTACCCGGACTTTACTTTGGGATTCATTTAAACGTACCTTAATTAATCTAATTAGCTTTCTCGGTATTCCAAGTTCTGCTAGAACGTTGTATAATGTTTCTCTCCTAACCGAGTCGTACGCCTTTCTAAAATCAATAAATAGTTGATGTACCGGGGTATTGTATTCCCACTTTTTTTCGAGTATTTGGCGAATGGTAAATATTTGGTCGATAGTTGATCGATTTCGTCTAAATCCGCACTGATAATCTCCAATAATTTCATCTGCGTATGGGGTCAGTCTTGCTAACAGAATATTTGAAAGGATTTTATAGGATGTTGACAGAAGAGAAATGCCTCGATAATTATTACAGTCAGTTTTGTCGCCTTTCTTGTGAATTGGAACAATGATTGATTCTTTCCACTCATGTGGCAATTCTTCCTTGTTCCAGAATAGGAGAATGAGTTTGTGTATCTTGTTCCACAATTTTTCACCTCCAGCTAAAATTAACTCAGCCGGAATTTCATTTACACCCGGAGATTTGTGTTTCTTTAATTTCTTTATAGCGGTTTCTACTTCTATTAGGTTGGGTTCTGGAATATACGGTTCTGCGGTGTGTATCTCCTTTTCTCCACTCACACTAGTTTTTGGTTGCGTGTTAAGCAAATCGTCAAAGAAATCATTCCATCTATTTAAGATGCTATCCGTGTCAGTGAGAACTATACCGTCAGATTTCTTTAATATATAAGCACACGGTTGATATCCTTTCTTAAATTCGTTGATTCCCTTATACATGTCCCGTATGTTTTTATTTTTACTGTTATCTTCAAGTTCCTTAATTTTAGCTTTCAGAAAATCGCGTTTCTTTGTTCTAAAAGTTTTGTAAGTTTCCCGCCTGATATCTGCGAAATTTTGTGTAGTCATTTCATTCGGATTTTGTAGCCACCGTAATTTTGCCTGTTTTCTCTTCTCTGCTAATTTTATGCATTCCTGGTCGAACCATGGTTTGTTCCTACGTATTTCCAAGTGTCCCAATTTTTCTTTTGCTGAAATTTTAATGCTATCTCTAATTTCAATCCAGGTATCCTCAACACTAGTGCACCCCGAATCTTCTAAAGCCGAGAATCTATTCGAAACTTCAATCTGGTATTCCTCTCTTACCTGGATCTCTTCTAATTTCTTTAAATTGAATCTCTCCGTTTTCGGACAATGAATATTACCTTTATTCAACGATAACCTCTCTCGTATTATCGCTGCTACCAGGTAGTGGTCAGTGTCACAATCAGGCCCTCTAAACGACCGGACATCAATTATGCTAGATTGCCTTCTTTTATCTACTAAAACGTGATCAATTTGATTATGTGTTTTCCCGTCTGGTGATGTCCAAGTGTATTTATGAACGTCGCGATGTGGGAATTTTGTACTCTTCACGATTAGGTTTTTGGATGTTGCAAAGTTCACGAGTCTAACACCGTTGTCATTACTTTCCTTATGCAGACTTTCGTTCCCTATAATCGGTTTGAAAATATCCTCTCGTCCTACCTTCGCATTGAAATCCCCTAATAGAATTTTCATATGGTATCGCGGGAGTTTTTCAAATATCCGTTCCACTTCTTCGTAAAAACTGTCTTTTATATCATCATCCTTATCTTCAGTTGGGGCATGTACATTTAAAACAATAATATCACACCACCGTCCCTTAGGAGTAATAAAAGAAAGTCTGTCATTAACAAATTCAACCCGTTTAATTGCTGGTAATATACGTTTATGAACGAAAAACCCTGTTCCTAACTGGTGATTTCTATTTCCTTCCCCGTAAAAGAACGTAAAATTTCCGGAATTCTCAGATCCATTTCCTTCCCACCTAACTTCCTGAACTCCTACTACGTCCATCCTGTATTTCTCTAACTCCCTCGTTACGGATTTTAACGCGCCTGCCCTATAAAGACTCCTAATATTCCATGTTCCAAATCTCATGTCCATTTTCTTTTGCTGAGGTCGTGCCAAGTTATCAGTCCTTGTCCGAGGCTTTTGTGCATATTTCTGAACAAATGCTTTTTTTTTTTTAAACAGGATGAGGTTGTTAGCCCTACCCAAACCCCCAAGCTAGAGGACCACTCCTAGTCGGCTGTCCGCGACTGCTTATTCAGTATATTCGCAGCTAACCTCTATATCTGGAGGCCTTCTCCTCGATCCTCAACCTGAGGACGCGCCATGCCGTGGTGACAGGAACCCACTTTACACGGCAGCTTGTAACATTTTGTGACAAAATTTATAACTATTTTTAATGTTGTCCACGAGAAAAGACGAGACGAGAAATAAACTTCTCTCGTCTCATTTCGTAAATTTTGTAGAACTTTCGTCTCGTCACCATTCTCGAAGCATCCTTTGTCCTCTCATCTCAATTCTTGAAAAATTCTTTCTCGATTTGCTTCGATTTTCATAAGTTTTTCTCATCTTTTCTTGTTTTGAAAATTTATGAACAAAATGTATTCCCTATTTTTTCTTAATTTCATTTAGAGTTACCAGAATTTTTCCGTGTTACGAGAGATCCATGAACGATGTGATATAGCAACACTTAAACTATATTTATTATTGGAGTATATTTTGTAATGACTTATGTATCTTTAAAAGCTAATAAATGGTCTTCATTATATTCGTACTATAACGTCATCAATTTATAGTTTTTATACTATGAATCACGTAACATGAAACAGTGTTTGAAATCTAAGATATGCCTAAGAAAGTCGAGGAATTTTTGGCTCGTTTCGAACTTGAAAATGTTCTTCTCGTCTTGAAAACGACACGAGAATCGAAACGAGACAAGACATTTTTCATCTCGTGGGCAACACTAATTATTTTTGAAAATCAAACTCTTCATACAATAGACTTTGCACAGTCACGAAACTGTTTGGCTCGTATCTTCCTTAAATAATCTAAAAATTCAATATACAACATGGAAATACACTAAAAAGTTCACTAGTCTATGTCTCTTATTACTCCGTTTTTTACTTAAGCGTTGCTTGGGGAGTAGTAAATATGATGATATACAATGTTTATTCAATTTGGATTCCGGTTACTGTAACATATTTGTATAAAGTTTCAAGTTAATTACAAAATTAATTAACTAATCAACATACCTTTAGCTAAAAATATACGCATAATTCTTGTAAATAAAAGGAGCGAATGAAAGGCATCCAGTCTGACTAATGAACCGGACACTGGATAATAAATGGTAAAACAGAACTGTCAGGTTGAAAAGACAATTTGTAAGACAGGGAAAGAGTAATGAAGACACAGTGTGGTGAGAAACTAGTTACAGCGGTCATAAGATATAGAAGAGCATAACGAACGAGGAAATCTCTGCGCATTTCATATTAGTCTGCATCATATGAGAGAAAAAATCAATAACCAACTGCCATGTATTTGGCTGGCAATAAGCATTTCAGAAAGTTCCCCGAAATGGCGGTCTGCAAATTGTAACATTCTCCACGCCTTGAAATCAGGATATTTTAAACCCATGCAGAATCAGTCACATAAGAATCTTTGATACGATAAGTAATCGAATCGATAAGTAACAGAATCGAGCTGTTGGTCATATGTACTGTTCCGAAATCTCTTCGTTGATCTCTGTTCGTATAAGTAGTATTCTGGGTTATCTTTCATCCAGTTTATTGAAGGGTAAGAGTAAGAGTTACGTATATTGAAGAGTTATACGAATTGTTAGTAAAATCATAATTACCGGTATCCCGAAATACGGATTAAAAAAAAAATAAATAAGGATTTTATCCGAAATCACGATTTCCCAAAATTCGAATTTTATCCGATATCAAATTTCGGAGAAAACCTGGAAAGTAAAAAATCCGGTTTCGGAAAAATTCCGGATTCCATTTTTTTGGAAGGTGGCTAGGGGGAAGAAAGATGATTGCTATTTTCAAAGTTTCGAGAAGATTGAAAAAAAAAAGTTCAACATTCAGATGCATGTACAGATACTAAAGAAGCTTCCTCTGTCGTATGCAGTTACTTTATTCCAAGTGACAGGGCCGGATCTTCGGGGAGGAAGGGAGGATTCGGGGCATTTGCCCCAGGGCGCAACTGGTTGAGAGCATGTAGGGGGCACCATTTCGAGGCAAGATTAACGCTGACAAGTTGGATGGCCGTATGGACGATGATAAGATGGTTGGTGGAATGAAGAAAGTGAGAGGAAGTCTGAGAATGTTCTTGCAGCATTTGATGAAATTATAACCACTTCCTCTAATGCAGAAGTCAAATCAGTTGCCAATAACTTAATGAAATCAATCAAAGATCTGAAAATTGTAATTATTTTAGTATTTTGGGACTCAGTTTTGCATGAAATAAATGGAGTTAACAAAGAAATACAGAATAAGCAGTGTTTCTTTCAGAAAAAGTGTTCCTTGGGGACACACTTAGCATTCGGAAGGGAACATTATTTTCACACGGTACTATTCTATTTATTATTATAATTATAGACGAATTATTTCGGTCTCCTCCGGGGGTAGTGCTTTCCTATGTCTGGAAGAAACACTGAGAATAAGGATTTGACTTTGCAAAGATCTCTTGATTTGTTATCTGATCTTTTTAACGCAATCTCCAGATTCAGAATTATGGATTTGACAGATGGCTGTCGGAAGCGAAGATTACTGTCAATTTGATAGATGTGGAAGATCAGTTCTTGAAGAAGTAGAGAATGTCAGGAGATTATGAAGCAAGAGTTTTTACTGAAGAAGATCGCCTTAGTCAATCTTTCTTCAGAATTCTTGACCTTTTATGGGAAAAACTCTTTAGTAGAATGGACAGGCTCAAAGTAATCAACGACTACAGCTTCCTCAGAGGAAGCTCACTGTGTGAAATGTCTTCGAAGGACCTGAAAAAATCGTGCGCGGATCTCGCTTTGAAATACCAAGACAATTAGAATACTGTAGAATTATGTGTAGAAATTGAGTCTTAATGACCAGGCTGTTGTATTCTTTCCGGACATCAAGAAGTCCATCCCAAGGAACATACTCGACATGATTACCGAAAATGGCCTTCAAAGTGTCTGTCCAAATGTCTCAGTGTCTCTTAGAATTTTCCTTATCCTTCCATGCAGTGTGGCAACTTGTAAAAGTAGTTTCAACAAACTAAAACCAGTGGCGGATCCAGGGGGGACGATCGCCCCCCCCCCCCAGAAGAGAAACCTTTCTTCTTATTGTATATATATAACCAATAATAGAGTTTGGAGCTCTTAAAAGTAGCTCTGAGTAGCAGTAGCAGTATTACAACCCACCCCCCAGAAGTCCGTCCTGGATCCGCCCCTGACTAAAACTCATTAAAACATACTTACGTTCATTAATGGGACAGGAAAGGCTCTCAGATTTGGTAACATTAGTTATACAGAACAAGATTGCTCAATCAACATCTTATAAAAAAATTAAGAACTTTGCAAAAAAAAAGAAAAAAGAAAAAAAGAAAAAAAGAAAAGAAAGAAAGAAAGAGAGAAAAAAGAAAGCCAAAAAACTATTTTTCTGAGCGCATATTACAAAATGAGAAGGGAATTATATAGAATACCGTTATTAATACCTGGTAGATACTATAAATAAAAGTACGTATTTCTATATTTATTCTTAAATACAAATGGACGTGAAACGTGTGTAATTATCTACTTTAACCTTAAGCATATTAATAGAAGAATTATTTACACACAGGTGGAAGGCCCACACACAAAGTGAAGCGTAGCATACAACTGGAAAGCCAATATATACACACAGGAGAAATCATAAGTCAATGAAGAAGAATTTCCTGAGCCAACAGAAGAAGAGCAAGCTACAGGTTATCAAGTTAAGGGTCGGTATTTATAGAAAAAAGGTTCTAAACATAAAGTTAACCAAGGAAGTTATATCGCGTTTCACACAGCACATTCGAACATCAATATGTCACCTAAGACGTACCTGGAAGATCAAATATAGTCCCCATCAGCATCGACGATCTTCTGCCAACGTTCTGGAAGGCCATGGATTCCATCACGGTAGAACTTGGTAAGTCGAGAAGCGAGAAAGGTATCAAATGCATTTTGCGTCTCTACTAGGGATTTGAATTGGCATCCTCTAAGGTGATTGTCCAAGGAATGGAACATGTGAAAATCAGATGGTGCAATGTCCGGGGAGTATGGTGGATGCCATAGTCTTTTCCATACAAGGCATAGAATAGTGTCCCGGGTCATTCTATCCACGTGGGGCTTAGCGTTGTCCTGTAACAGGAGGACCCCTTTGCGAGAAGTGCTGGCTCCAGATTTTTTTTTTTTTAAGATGGCTCAACTGCTGACAGTACACAGTTGCATTGATGCCCTGACCAGCTGTTAACAGTTCCTGATGGACGATGCTGCGAGCAGTCCACCAAACACACAGAAGTACTTTCTTCTGGTGCAGTGCCGGTTTCGGCTGTTTAGGAACCGGTTGATAGGATACTAACCAAATCTACATTTTAAGACTTTTCAGCATACTTGATCCGAGTGACACTCCCGGACTCCTTTTATTGTCGGGGGAGGGTACAATATGTGCATGTGAGTGGGCCCCCTAGAAAGTACTTTCCCGGTGGGCTCCTGGGTTGCAGTACGGCCCTGGTTGAAATTATGTGTGACTTCGAGGAATAAGTAGATCTATGAACAGGAATTGCAAGCTGGCTATTAAAACGTGATCTTGTGTCTCTGACATGGAAATCGCTTTAAAAATTAAGGTGTTTTAGTAGGTAAGAAGGTTCTGTAAAAGTAAGTGTTTTATAAAGAAGTACCAACGAGTGCAATTTACGCCCTTGCTGCATCTTCAGCCATTGTAGCTTTTCAAAGAATGGTGTTACATGATCGGAGAATTTTAAGTTAGAAATAAAACGTATACAAGCATTTTGCACTGGCTGCAAACGGTTTTGTAAATGTATATCAGTGTCAGTTAGGCGGTGTCACAGTACTCCAGATGTGGTACCACTAGAGTGTGAAGAAGAGGTTTTTTTTCAACTGTGTTGGTAAAAAGTTTTTTTAATTTGCTGAGTCAATGAAGAATTCCAAAAGCCTTCTTGCATAATGCGTTAATTTGATCAGACCAAGTCAAATATTTGTTAAGCATGACGGCAAGATTTTTCACAGAGGAAGAGAAAGGAATATTTACTCCTTCTAGAGTTATATTGGGAACAAGTGAAGCATCTATTAAAGTTGTTGCACGTTTGGAAGTAATTAAAATTGACTTTGATTTGAGTGGATTTATAATCAAACAATTATCTGCTGACCATTAAGTCTTCTTTCATCTTTGCTACACGTGTATCTATTTGCCTTGGTGAAGAAGATAGATACAATTGAACCTCGTTCGCATACATGTGATACAGTGTTTTAGAGATTGCTGTAAGTCATTAGCATAAAGACAGAAAAGAAGAGGCCCTAAGACACTACCTTGAGGAACCCCACAAGGAAGGTTGAGCTGACCAAAAACTAAGTTGGCAACTACCACATACTATTTTCGGTCGCATAAATAAATTTGGATCCATTTAACAGCTAAAATAGAGAAGCTAAATTTTTGTACAAGTTCCTGCAGCAAAATGTCGTGGTTTACTGATTGGAACGCTTTGCAATAATCCAGTAAGGTAAGTATGGTTATCTCTCTCTTGTAAAAAGCAGAACCTTTTGACATTCTGCAAATGGTTTAAGCTGATAGTTTTTTGAATGCGTTATATGAAGTTTATTTATTTATTTATTTATTTTGAATTCATAATGCCTTCAAGAACTGGGAACTGGAATTACGCAATCCACAAAATGAACCTTCATTTTTACGGTACAAACAACATACAAGTAACTTAATTTTGCACAAACGTTTATTTCCTAGTCAACTGCCACTAGGATCCACATCGTTTTCCATTTTTTTTTTTTAACTTTTTAAACGAACAATAATTTTCTCTCGTCCTTTCAATGTAAAATAGGAGAGCATGCCAAAACTATCGTATATTTCTGAGCCAATTCTACAAAGTAAATATGAAAAACGAGAGGGTTGAAAAGAGTACTGCTAAAAAGGAACATCACCCAATTGTCCGGCTCCGATTTCAATGAAACTTTTCTTGCTAATAGAGGACATGTATTTATTATTTGTGATGACAGAAAGTTTTGCATTGGTGCATGTTTTCTATTTTTTATATATATATATATACCGGTAATTGTTACGAGTTGTGATGTGATTATTAGAAATTACTTCAGAAGTCCCTTACTTCCCTTTGTAAACGGAGTGTTAATGAAAGAACAACCATAAGGCCTGGAGGGAAGTCGTATGGTAGGTATGACCTTGACGGCAGCCATCTTGAAATCCGCCATTTTGAATTAAAGTCAAGTTTTTTAAATGGGAATAGAGTAATACGATACATAATTTCGGGCTAGAATTTAATCAGGAAGGCAGTCGTGAAATTAGTTTTAAGATACGCAAATTTGGGGAAAAGTTACAGGCATATTAATTGTTTATACTTACTATGTGCCCAAGTCCCTTACCTCCGCTTCTAACCCGCGTATTAATGATAATAAGTGGATAAAAGCTTCGGTAATATATATTATGCCTAGAGGGAAGTGATACGGTACGGGTATCCTTTACAGCAGCCATCTTGAAATCCGCCATTTTGAATTAAAGTGAAGTTTTGAAAAATGTAGCATGTGACGCCTCATTTTAATAGCAAATTTTCCCAAAAAGCCAATGAGTATGCTTACTTTTAGTCTATAGTTAACCAGTATCAATTTAGGACTGCTTCTAATGTGCACCAAACGCCCATTATTGAATCTTTCAAATTGGCAATACTCCTAATTTTCATCGCATGTTTTAAGATTCCAACTGGCACTTTGCAATTGTTGCCATGGCTCATGTTTTCTAAATTTATTACATGTTTTTAAGAGTTGCGATTTGTCAGTTCATGAATAGTGTTGGGATAGGCATCCAGCAATCTTTCTGAATTTTAAAGACTTGCCATGTAATTATTTATTTCTTATGCCATGTAATTATTTATTTCCTATACCTGTCCTTTAAAAACTCATTTACTGACATGAATCATCGCAGAACGAAACAACTCCAACTTTGCATTCAGGTAATAGTGAAGAAGTAGCTTGTAATGGGTAGTAGATGAGACGAGAAATTAAATGAAAATTCACTTCAAAAAGGAAAACGAAATATGATTATTGTGTAAATCAATGGTCTTTTGTTTTGTTTTATATTTATTTCTTTATTGTATATTTATTTTCTATGGCTTTTTTTAGCTAGTCAGACAAAAAAGTCATTCGTTTTCTAGCTATTGTTGTCGATGGTTCATGTTTGAAACATTTATAATCAGTATTGAAACTCGATTAAGTTACCCTCTTTATAAACAAGTTACCTTTTCTCATATTTTCTTCATGGTACAAACAGCGTGATGGGAACAGTCATATTATGCCTCTTTGATATTTTCTATCATTGCTGCTGTTCCTTTAAAGTTGTATTTATTAAAAACATTTTATTACTTGTCGTTTGCGCAACATGTAGGCCATTTCCTGATAATTTTGTGTTCGTATAACACCAATTTGTTAAAATTTCATTTGTGTTTCTTTAGGTCACATAGGTCCATAGGTTCCTCATGTATTCTGGTTTAAAGTAAATAATTACATTGTAAGTCTTCAAAATTTAGACAGATTGCTGGATGCTTATCCCAACACTATTAACGAAATGACAAATCGCAACACTTGAAATATGTAATAAATTTAGAAAACATGTGGCATGGCAAGATTTGCAAGTGCCAGTTGGAATCTTAAAATATGCGGTGAAAATTGAAGTATTGCCAATTTGAAAGATCCAATAATGGACGTTTGGTGCACATTAGAAGCAGTCCTAAATTCATACTGGTTAACTATAGACTAAAAGTAAACACACCATTGGCTTTTTGGGAAAATTTGCTATTAAAATGAGACGTCACATGCTACATTTTTCAAAACTTCACTTTAATTCAAAATGGCGGATTTCAAGATGGCTGCTGTCAAGAATACCCTTACCGTATCACTTCCCTCTAGGCATTTGCCGAAGCTTTTATCCACTTATTAATACGCGGGTTAGAAGCGGAGGTAAGGGACTTAGGCAATTAATATGCCTATAACTTTTCCCCAAATGGGCGTATCTTAAAACTAATTTCACGATTGCCTTCCTGATTAAATTCTAGCCCGAAATTATGTATCGTATTACTCTATTCCCATTTAAAAAACTTGACCTTAATTCAAAATGGCGGATTTCAAGATGGCTGCCGTCAAGGTCATACCTACCATACGACCTCCCTCCAGGCTTTATGGTTGTTCTTTCATTAACACTCCGTTTACAAAGGGAAGTAAGGAACTTCTGAAGTAATCTCTAATAACTACATCACAACTCTTAACAATTATAAAAAAAATAGAAAACATGCACCATGGCAAAACTTTCTGTCACCACAAATAATGAATACATGTCCTCTATCAGCAAGAAAAATTTCATTGAAATCAGAGCCAGACAATTGTGTAATGTCCCTTGTAAGTTCTGGTGTTTCCGCTAGTAATTTGATTCCGACAAGTAAGCTCGAATCTTTGATTTCGGCAGCCCATTGTGTCACTTTCTTTATAGATGGAATAAAACTATCGAAGAAGAAAGTCTTTGTCGTTAATTCTATGAACAGCTTCCAGTAATTTGGTTTGTAGTCAGTAGTTGATTGATTATTTTTCAGAGTCTAACAAACACCTTAAATAAAAAAATCGAGTTTCCAAGCGGATTGATCACTGAGCTGAATGAAGCCTTATGTAAGATTGAAAAAGAATCGTTCTGTCGCAAAGAAAAGACAATGATATACTGTTTCCTGTTGCAAGAATAACACACTTCTGAATATGATTATAAATGATACATCTCAGTTTGCTATACAATTTTTCATTTGCATTGCGTTTCTAGGATTTTGTGTAGCAAACTGCTATGCGGTACCGACTAAATAAAATGCTGATACAGTATAAACTTTTTCGGTATATTTTAAAATTGAAGTTTAAGAGTTAATCATAATTTTGGCCTACTTTTCATGAACCATACGGTGTAGTGTCGTATTCCTATCGTGTCATAATGAAAAGCTCGATGTCATACTCCTCTATTTCACTTTCATCGTAGTAGGTTGTCTAATTATCGTGGAGTGTCAATCATTAGATTTACAAAAGCAATTAGTTTTTTCAATTTTCTCGGAAATTACGCATGAGGATTTATATTCATCCAGGTATATAATTTACCACAGCTGAATGAGATATACTGATTGGTGTATGTATTTGTATTTTCGTTTGACGATAATAACATTGAAGAATTTAAAAAACGAAAAATTTTCTGACTTTATATATATATATATATATATATATATATATATATATATATATATATATATATATATATATATATATATATATATATATTAGAATTGAGAATGTGGAAGGAAGCACCGAGAAAATTCTGGAATGGAAATCTATCTGGAGGAGAAATTGATCTATAAAAAGACCTGCCTGCAAAGCCTGATCACTACTACAAGAATAGTTTTTAAAATAACAAATTTTCGTCTGGAAATGTTCTGTTTTCCTTTTTCATTTTCTTCCTGTACGATTCGAATATATTAGTGAGAGAGAAAACTTAACGATGAGAAAGCTAGTCTTTGATTTTTCTCTCTTTTTTAATTTTTATTTATTTATTTATTTTTTACAAGTTCCAAGATGCACCAGTTCGTTCCTCTCTCTGGTTCATATCAAAAACTAGACACTCGCAAGAAATAATGCGAATAAGAATCGAATGTTTCATTGCACAAATATTTCATTGCACATGTTCATTCCTCCGTTATGAGGTATTTTAATTTCTTACATTCTCCACCAAATCGCAAGCATATTAATGAAGTAAGATTTTTACTGATAAGGTCTTGCGTTATTTTATTTCCATAACACATAATCAGTTACATCCGTAAGACTCTTCTAAGCTCACCCCCACTTTTCTTTAATTTAGTAAATGCGTTGACAATGAAGATAAAAAATGTAGAAAGTAAACTAGATATGCTACTCTCGGAAGCCCAATGGGGTACCTTTCTTTACCCCACTCTTTCAAATTCGCTTCTGTTTCCTGTAGTTTTTCTGCTATTTTAGTTCTTTCTCTAGCTGCATATTTTTGGCCCTACTACATTTTCTACATGAAAGCTGTGGTAAATGTAATTAGTTATTGAAATAATTAGAAATGTGTACTACTGAGGTCTAAAATATACCCTTATGAGTTTTCATGTAAAAGTATTATTATTATTATTATTATTATTATTATTATTATTATTATTATTATTATTATTATTATTATTATTATTATTATTATTATTATTATTATTATTATTATTATTATTTAATAAGAGATGGCTCTGCTCTTTGTGATACCAGGTATTAGTACGATATTATTTACCAGTAAACATTTGAGAACTTTACAAAATTTAATGTAAATGGATATTTCCTTCAATCTTCTGCATTTTCGTTTCTTGGAGTTTGCTTTTCTAGATTCACGCATTTATTTATTCAACAAAACCTTTTGCTATCACAATAATCTTAATTTTCTTTTGAGCTTTTCACCCCAATATTAAGGTAAATAATAATAATAATAATAATAATAATAATAATAATAATAATAATAATAATAATAATAATAATAATAATAATAATAATAATAATAATAAATAAGCTGGGGTACAAAATGTACCCCACTGGGCTTTCGTGAAACAAAAGGAGCTTGGGATTCCGAGGATATAAACCAAGAATTGTTTCCAAATATTTTCTTTTAGGTCAGTAATTTACGTGACTAGTTTATGGCGTCTGGCAGTACTCTAACTTCTACTATGCGAGAAGTCTTGAAAACAATTTTGTCATGTAATAATAGCATTTCGTGATAGTATTTGGATCACTTTCTAAACGTTTAATGTTCTTTTTCTTTAAGTTACTCACTAAAATCCTCCCCCTCCCAAAAAAATGGGGTGGACTTAACGAGATGGGGTAAAGATTCTAATAGCACACAAACTCACATTCTTTTCTTTTCCCTCCTTTACTTTACATTATCTACACAATCACAGATATAATAATATTGTTTCTCATGCGCAAAAACAAAAATTCGATTTTGATATACTCTCCGATTTTTAAACATATTTTTTATGATTTTTTTATGTGCAATAAAGGGAAGGGAAGGAGCGCACAGTGTGGCTGGCGTCAATAGCGCAGTTCGCCGCCATTAGTGTCGTTAGCCATTTTTCCTTTGAAGTTCAACACAGCGCTGTGAACATCCACTCGCTCTTGTAGAATACGGACGATGTATACATATATGTTCAATCAATATAAACTAACAGAACTCGAACGAACAAGGACACAAAAAGTAGGTAAAGGAAAGAAGAATAATGAACGAACTTCGCAGCAATAAAGAAGGTGTGTATAGATGGGGTTTCCGATACTAAAAAGGAACCACGTACCAGGAGAACATAAGGTAGTAACAGGCAGCTGGGGTAAAAAGAGTATTCCTTCTAATCGATACTAAAATCAAGTCCTATTGCAACCACAAACAGAAACACAATTAGTTGATACAGTTTTCAGCTAATGCTATTATGTGTAACAGTGATAAAATACCCATTCTAGCGAGACTAATACAATAGCAGTTTCTTTTCCGTTATCATTACTCTCGATCTAACTACTATGCTATCAATTGCTTCTATGTGTATTATGTGCTCCTTTTTCCAATTTAGTTAAACATTCACCTTCTATTGTACCCTTCCTTCTTTATTACATTATTTTTCGGCTTACACCTACCACCTCCCTCCCTTCCTCCTTCCTACCTACCTTAGCTTACCCACACGCCACAAATTATAAGCCGTCTCTTGGACTGAATTTCAAGAAGTCCTTGCTCGAAGGGATGGAGGTGAACCTCTTTCTTTATACGGAATTCAATGGCGGGATTCAGGGTGACAGGCTAGGTAGGATGTCCGCGCGAGTTTTGTGTTGGTTTGCTTCTTTTCATGTTTATTCTCAATAGATACTTCTTTCATTTCATGTAATGCATTTTTAGCTACTGTTGTTTATCATGCATAACCAGAATCGGTGGCGTGATGATATAATCCAGTGTTGAAAGATTGTGTAAGGAGGAACAAAGTCTATACTGTCAGGGTTGACATTGCATGATAGCCTGTACACTCGCCAACCACATCGGACTAAAATCCCCGGTCACTTTATTAGTAGTCCAGTTGCCGCCATTCGTAGCCAAAGAACGCAAAACACGAAAACTCAATTTCTGTGATGCATTCTCACTATTTCCACACCCTATAAATAAGAGTTCCGATAAATACGAACATAGCTTTTTCGTTTGAATAGATTCCATCCAATTGAATGGGTCATAAAATAACAGCAGTTTGATGCTAGCTGTTAATTAGCGTTATAGTAGGAACAGAATATGAAGTAACTTAGTATTTACTATACTATAACCGAAAAGGAATACTAATACTACCACTGCTAATACTACTACTACTACTACTACTACTACTACTACTACTACTACTACTAATAATAATAATAATAATAATAATAATAATAATAATAATAATAATAATAATAATAATAATAAAATCTAACAAAATGAAGTCGACTGTTTGTGTAAATACTTACGTACTTTATTCAGTTTATTTCATACAATATTAACAATGAACCAATTTATTTACACATTCGGGTAATATTTCAATATACTAGAGCATATTTTAACTTTTTACAGCTTTTATGATTTTTGGTATCTACTGTATGTTTACTGCTGGTATGATATTCCGGCTCATATCGCTCAATTCGACCACTGCGTTATAGAAACAGTTCTCAATTTAGCTGCCTCAGTCAATAAGGAATAGTCAAAATTTAAAGGATAAAAACTCATTTCATAAAATATGTTCTTAATTTACCTTCATTTTAATTTTTAGAAAAGGTTTAAAGGTAGAATGGGTTTGCTGTTATGTGAAAAATTCTGCATTTATGCTTCCTAGGCCATTTATGCTTATGCATATGTGCATCTGTGCTTGCTATTTTAGAGGCCTCATACATATTCAATATATACGTACTGTGGTGAAGAGCACCGTAGTGTGCGTTTTCTTGAACTGTTTTCTTCCTCAGTCTTCACTCTCCAATTCTTTAATATTTATTTGTTTTTATTTATAATTCGTCCCCTGTAACTACCATGCTAAATTATGAGATGTTAAATTCAAAATACATTTGTTTTTAATTAATTTAACCATCTCGACATAACGTATTGTCTTTTAAAATAGATAACAGCATACGTGATGAACTGCTTTTTGTTGTGATTGGATTGGAGTTAAACTTCCCAGTTCAACAGCGAAGTTTTATAAGAGGTGGACTTACAGCGTAATGTGGGATCCCAACCAAACGAGGAATCGAACCTGGATCCCCCACACCAAAGGTGCATATGGTTATCATTTAACTACAAGGAAACACACGACGGCTTTTTGAAGAGTATAGGAGAGAACACCTTTCAAAACGGTCAAACCACCCAAAAACACAGTCATAAAGCCCACAAAAGTAGTCAGAACGTCCGAAAGCAGAAATATACTTTTTCTAAGCAGATTTCTTTAAAAATAATTTTCTTGAAAACATATTTATTTTTACTTTTTGATTTGTTTTATTTTATTTGTTTTATTCAAAAATTCTTTCTTGAAAGAATATTTTAGTTTCAACTACGAACAAGAGATTTAGTGGCAATCGCAATAGTTTTCAAAAGGCTCACGAATCTCTAGCTTCGTACACGAGACATGTTCAGCAGGTTAGAAGATCCGCCGAATGAGAAATCTCAGGTCGATTTCATTATGGAGCGTTCTCACCCAACTTTAGACAGCTGTTATATAACAAGGATATTGTAACTCTAAAACAGCTAGAAAGCGAAAGTTTTAAGATCCAGCATCTTCTTTTGAGTCAATTATTATATCTACCCGAACGAGAGGCACCTAAGCCATGCAATCTGATTGCAGCGCTAGAAAGAGCAGAAATGGGATGGGGAGGTAATTTATTATCCTCGGCTCTTGATCCTGCTTATTTTAAGCGTGGACAGAATGACCTCAAGTAAACCGTGTCGAATTTTAGCCGTAAAAACAAGTCTTTTTTTCTGATTTTTGTCACAAAAGAGGGCATATTAGTAAATTTTGTAGAAAGAAAATTGTGTTCTTAAGAAAACAAATCCTTCTGAAAATAAAGTTCACAAAGAGAATAATCTAGTAAAGGAACCGCTTATTCCCTGTAAGATTTGGGGGGAAAGTATTGAATTATATGCTAACAGTGGAAGTGAGATTTCATTCATAAATTTATCCCTAGCGGAGAAACTTATGACGAAGGGGACAATGATGAAGAAGGAAAAAATAAAACTGGCTGAGGGAGAAACACAAACTGTAGGTGTCATGTAGTTTATGTTAACATTTACATGAAAGGAAGAAAGGCACGTCGTGTAAAATTGAAAACTGAATTGCAGAACATCCCAAGTCCACCGGAGTACTTTTGTGATTTTAGAAGAAAGACAAGAAAATTATACTTGGCATGCTATTCTGTTTAGCTGAAATTATTTTGTATTTTTTTTTTTAAGTTTTGATTTTGATTTACTTATTATGCAAGTGAATAGCCCTTAAAACAGATGCTAACATTAAAAAAACAAAAAAAAACGCAATATACGAAGAAAACGAGTGGACTTGGGATGTTATGCAATTCAGGTCTTCAATTGCATGTTTTAAGAGACCTTGCTCATGACTAGATAGGTGGTAGAGATTTAATAAGTGGCATGAGATTGATTTTATTAATTTCGCAGAATTCGTGGACATTTGAAGAAGAAAAGCGAAAATGTCCCTTCGAGAAATCAACAGAGCCACTGAAATTCACTAGGGACTAAATGGAAAAGTCTCGTCTCGTGTCTCGTCTCGCCTTGCAAATGTGAAGTCTCGCGTCTCGTATAAAATTTTGAGTCTCATCTCGCGTCTCGCGCGAGACTTTCTCGCATGGTCTCGCAGTCTCGCATATATTCTGGGTCAAAATTTTGCAATGTGTTATTCTATGGCTGTTAATGAATGATGATGTGATATTCTGTCCGAAGGCAGGTATTTGACCTAAAAGTCCCTTGGCAAGGTGAATCCATGGTGGTTTGCCTTTGCTTTCCATAGGATGAATTTTCATAACATCCTACGGAGACGGAACCTAGAGTTCAACATGGTATCCGAACTTGTGTCCCCTCCGCTCCAAATTAAAAGAAAAGTTGGCTGGAATTTGATTGCTGGACCATTAATTTCCGTCAAATTAATAGCATAATTTACAGCAAAACCAGCATAAATTGTTGCTGGATCCAACATTGTTTTCCAGCTTAAAGGTCTCCAGCAATATTTGGCTCTTCTAAAATATCGTCGCCACTATCAACATTTACACGTTTTGGTCGTTTCCTTGAAGGGTGATTTTCCGTTATAAAGATGTTTTTATACCACCAAAAGCGCTTGTAGAACTCTTCACAATACAATACGACCCAATTATTTCGGTTCGTTCGCGCTTGTAGCAATGTTGCATTATCGCATTTTATCAACTTTCGCTTTCAACTTATATAGTGTTGCCAGATCTAGAAAATAAAATTAATGACAGATATAGGGCCATTCCTACAATCTCCCACCAAACCTATAGGGCCATCCTACCAAACCAGTGTTTGAATTAAACTTCCAAACTAGAGGGAGATGTTTTTGATAAACATATAGAAAGAAAATACTTATTCCATGTAAAAATATCATGTTATTTCTGCGAGCCGGGCCGGGCCGGGGATAAACTTTGATGAGAGGGGATTTCCCTGCCATCCCCCAATATTAATCGCTAGTAGTAATGTGAAAAGGACAGAAACAACAGAAATATCACATTTCGCAGCAATAGGGAGTTTTATTCGCTTTTCAGACCAAAAACAGAAGTTCATGTATTCGTGCGCACCCGCGTGTATGTGTTTGTGTCGCAAAATAAAGTCCTAAATTGATGCTGTAATAAATTTCCAATTTACAAAGCTTTTTCTTTTTTAGAAACTAAAGAAGGCGTTAATTCTGAAAATCAACCTTGAATAATAATAAATCTCATAAAATGTCTATTGCCCCAATCACTTTTTTGTTCCTGGTGGCATTAATCACTAAATATACAATTAAATGTAATTCATAAATGTTGCAAGACTGCGAGAAGTCTCGCGAGACTTCTTGTGCGAGACCTAACCGAATCTCGTCTAGCGTCTCATCTCGCATGGTTTAGTTTCGTCTCGCATGGTTTAATCTCGTCTCGCATAAAATTTTCACTCTCGTCTCGTGTCTCCGCGTGCATCCCTTAAATTCACAGTAATGATAAAGCCAGTTGATAGAAAAAGTGTGGGACGTGTCCAAATAAAAGGAAATAGGAATAGCGTAGCGGATAGGAATTTTTAAGTGAAAAAATGACAGAAAATTTGAAAGAGAGGAAACACTTTAGGGAATACAATACGACACTTATCCCAACATAAATAAGAAATATTAATACAGTGTTTCCGAAAAACGGATTTTCGATGCCACCGAGGATAGCCGGAGGAAGAAAAATGTGTCTGTAGCAAGATTAGAGCACCTGTTATTAACTGTACTTTCTTTGGCATAAAGTCGAAAATGTTGCTGGAAACTGGGGCTTCTGTTTCAGTTTGTTCTAAAGAACTCGCAGATAAATGCGTACAAAATGAGTTAAAAGTAAAAGAAAAAAATCTTTAACCCTAAGAATAGCCGATGGAACCACCGTTGCGTGTGGAGAAATTATAGCGACAGTAAAATTTTATGATTTCACTCTTAAACCCAAAATTTATTCTCTAAAAACTTTTGCGAGAAATTCTGGTAGGAAGAGATTTCATTTCGAAGGTGGGGATTGTAATAAATCTTTCTAGGGGAGGATGAAATTACGAGGAAGTAGTACTGCCAATTTGTTTATTTGATAGAGATTTCCCAGAGAATTTAATTTTAGAATTTGATCGAAATATAGAGGGAAATTTACAGTTGATAATAGATAGATCATAAAAAGGTTAGGATGGCCAGACAGACAAAAATACCTAAAAGTATCATAGATTTATAAAGGGTTCTAGGTTTTTATAATTACTTTAGATCAACTATACGAAACATGGCAAAAATTACTGCTCCTCTTTCTAAACTTTAGTGTAGAAATGAGAAGTTCAAATAGACAACTGAATGTGAAAATACGATAAAGAAACTGCAACAAATCCTCGATAGCGATCCGAAGTTCCTTTTACCTGATTTAAATAGGGAGTTTTACCTATTCATGGCTACATCGGATATAGCGACGGGATTTGAAATTACTCAGAAGATAGATGGAAGGAAGTTAAGAGTAATCGCGTATGGATCTAAGAAGCTGACAGATTCACAGTGGAAATACAATACTACAATGAAGAAACTTTTTGGAATATTAATTTCTATAGGGAGATTTGAGAAATATTTGCTGAATGCACCCATAGTCTTCGTATACACTGATAATATTTTTTTATTACCTCTTTTGAAAGCGTCCGAAGTAACTACAGTTGTTTGCAGATGGATAAATAGAATTAGTAAATATCCTGTTGTTTTAAGACATTTAAAGGGGAAGGCCGTATATGTAGACTATTTGAGTCGCATACAGGATGATTATACAATCACGGAGGAATACGAGGGAAATAATTTAATGAATGAATATTATCCCTTTGAGGACGTCGGAGACAACGGATTCTGGAAACTCGAAATGAGTGATGGGAAATTGATTGATTTTCAGGAGTTACCTAGAAAAGAAGTCAATATAACTGCTTTTTATAATAGCGGCAGTTTGAAAGAAGAAAGAAGAAGAAAAAAGGTATTAGAAAGGTAGTAATATACCGAGATGTATTTTACAAAAGTTTGATGGGGAGGAAATAAAAAGAGGATTTGAAGAATTACCTTTCTTTGAGAAAGATGATTTACACAGGGAAGAAAACCTGTTTATAAATTGTTCTCGTTTAGGAATTTAAGAAAGCCCAGGGAAAAGATGGCGAACAAGGAAAAATAATAAAGCTTTTTAGTGGGAAAGAAGTAGTTTTAGAGGGAAATCAATATAGCCGAATTAAGCGATTACCTGAAATATCAATTCTTGATGTCGATGGCCTCGTAAAGAGAATAAATAGTTACGGATAAGGTAACCAATGATCCTAGGTTTCTCATATGGGTTTCTACTAAATTTCGGGATGTCGTATAGAAAGCTTTGCATAGTTCTGTTTCTTCTGTACACCTTCGAATAAAAGGGACCGTTTTGAAAATCCAGAAGAAGTTTAGTCGGATAGGAATGAGTTAGGATATAACACGCTATTGTTTAGCTTGTGAGACATGTGCGAAATTTAAATCGTCTACAAGTAAGAATACAGGGTTTATGAGCAGTATTCTAGTAACCAAAGCCAGACATACGCTATATGTACCTCGGTAGATTTACTGGGTCAAAAAGTCAAACGAAGGTTTTATGTATGTTTTAATGGCAACGGATGCTTTCTCTAGGTATACTAGAATCTTTCCGTGGAGAAAGATCTCGGCCAAAGCTGTAGGCGACTGCATAATGACAATATTTTGTCAAAGCGAATTTTATTAAGTTCTGGTTTCTGATAATAATCATTCTATATTAAAAAATAAGCCTTGGTCTGATACCCTGAAACTATTGAAAGCTAAGGAAGTACACACTGTTAGATATAGACCATGTGGTAATAAAAGCGAAGTCTGTTGCAAGAAAGTCAAACAGCTTTTAGCGGTATTATAAATCCCATCCGCAGTGGCCGAATAATATAAAAGAATCGCTATAAATAATCAGTTTTGTTCTAACACCTCATTCGCGCCGAGTTTTTTTTTACATTTTGGTAGAGAAATGAGGAATCCCTTCGATTTAGTATCTAATGAAACGAGAGTAAAGGAGATGCTATATTAAATTATGTAAGAGACATAGCTAAAAGAATAGCTAAAGCCAGAGAGCTAGCGATAAAAGTACAAGATAGGACTCATAAAGAATAAGAAAGAAAATATAACGTTAAAAGAAAAAAATCCGTATAATGTCGGAGATAGAATTTGGTTAAAGGCTGTAAGAGTATCGTGCGCCACAAAGAGAGAGACAGCAGATTTATTAGCAAAGTGAACGTTGCCTTACATCATTAAGAACAAGATCGCTCATAATAGGTACGAAATTGAAGACTTAGTTTGAAAAACAGTGTTAAAGGTAAACTGCGATCAGCTTAGAAAGTATTATGACAAGCCAGATTTTGTAGATAAGGAAACAGAGAAGAAGATATTACTAGTAAACGTTTTCCTAGAACGTCGTACAATTTTAGATATAAGTGAGCGTATATATGTACGGCAAATATATCTTTCTATTGAAAATGGGCAGACCCAAGTGGTTATAATAAATTCCTCGTTCAGTACTAATTCTGGAGTTGTGAGTGACCAAAGCTTTTTCTTATATATATAGTTTTCCAACATGTCTTTTAAACTTCCTACGAGTCGGCGGAATGTACAGCATATGTATCGGCCACACCTAAAGCCTATCCGAGTCTGGACATAGAGCTTCTGTTCCAGGTGGTCGGAGCAAATAACAGAAACAAAAGAAGGAGTGGGAAGAAAACCATTCCAGAAATGGAGAATCGTCAAGTGCAGAAAATAAAGACTGAGGCCTTCCCCTTCGTCTAATACAATTGAGAAATTAAGGGGACAAGAAGAAAAGAAGGAAGGAAAAGGAAGAAGAAAGAGAGAAGAAACCCAAAGGGAAAAGGCAAAAGATGGAGCAAGAGCTTCCTATAGAAGAAGAGGATGACTATTTATCCATATACACGGAGAGCGTCGCGACACCCCCAAGAAGAACTAATAGAATCCAAACTGAATGGGGAGTGAGTGAACTTTCATCAAAGTGAAGCATGTGTGTGCGAATGTGTGTAGTGGTATAAGATTATATATAAACTGACTTTTTAATCGCACAGGACAAGATGAGAAGTTTCGCTTAAAGGATTTTTTTCTTAATTTTGAGAGGGTAAAACAGTTTTTTAAAGTTTTTTTGGGGGGGAAAGGTTACTACGTGTTGATTATAAAAATCACATTAAATTTTTGTGTTTTTACATACCGGTAACTAATAATGGTATATAGGATTTATTAAATGGCATAGAATTTTAATTTTTTATTGGTTTTTAAGTATTTTTTCACATATAGTATTATGTGCTTTAGTTGCTGTTATCCTTAACCAACTAACTAACTAACTCTATGGCCTATGGAACCCGGAGGTTCAATGCCGCGTTCACAAAAGCTCTCCACTGACTTCTATCCTTAGCTAACTGAATCCAGTTTCTACTTTGTATTCCAATCTCTGCGAGATCCATCTTAATATTGTCCTCCCATCTGCGCCTAGGTCTTCCTAATGGTCGTTTTCCGATTGGTCTTCCAGTCAAGACTTTGAAAGCATTTCTACTTTCTTCCATTCTAGCTACGTGACCTGCCCACCTAAACCTCCTAGACTTGACGACCCTCACAATGTTGGGTAAACCGTGTAAATTATGTAGTTCCTCGTTATGAAGTCTCCGCCATTCCCCATTTCCGTTCCTCTTGGGTCCGAATATTCGTCTCAGGATATTATTCTCAAATAATTTTCAGTCTATGTTCTTTCCTCAGAGTAAGCGACCATGTTTCGCTACCATACAGAACAACGGGCATGATTATAGTTTTGTATATTTTAAGCTTCAAATTCCTCGACAGAATTCGCGACGACAAGAGATTTTGAACTGAATAGTAACACGAATTCCCTGCTCTTAGTCGACATTTAATTTCTTCGTGAATATGATTTTCCTCTGTTAATATTGATCCTAGATATTTGAAACTATCTACTTTATCAAAAGTAGGCCTATTATTTAATATTTTAATGCATCCATAATTTGCTGTATGACGGTCCCAACGCATTTCCATGTATTTAGTTTTCTCTGAATTTACTTCTAAACCCATGTCCCTGAAAGCGTTTAATAAGATTTCTGCATTTCTTTCTATTGTTCTCCTATCATCCCCTATTAAATTTACATCATCAGCGTATGCCATAACCTGGTGAATGCCGTTCAACTCTAGGCCCTGGTTGCTATCTTTGATTTTCCTTATAGCGTATTTCAGAACGAAGTTAAATAATAATGGCGACAACGCGTCTCCTTGTTTCAGGCCATTTCGACGTGAAAGCTCGTAGACAAAAATTTTCCTATCCGGACATTACTTTGGGATTCATTTAAACATATCTTAATTAATCTAATTAGCTTTCTCGGTATTCCAAATTCTGTAAGAACGTTGTATAATGTTTCTCTCCTAACCGAGTCGTACGCCTTTCTAAAATCAATAAATAGTTGATGTACCGGAGTATTGTATTCCCACTTTTTTTCGAGTATTTGTTGAATGGTAAATATTTGGTCGATAGTTGATCGATTCCGTCCAAATCCGCACTGATAATCTCCAATAATTTCATCTGCGTATGGGGTCAATCTTGCTAAAAGAATATTTGAAAGGATTTTATAGGATGTTGACAGAAGAGAAATGCCTCGATAATTATTACAGTCAGTTTTGTCGCCTTTCTTGTGAATTGGAATAATGGTTGATTCTTTCCACTCTTGTGGCAATTCTTCCTTGTTCCAGAATAGGAGAATGAGTTTGTGTATCTTGTTCCACACTTTCTCGCCTCCAGCTAAAATTAACTCAACCGGAATTTCATCTACACCCGGAGATTTGTGTTTCTTTAATTTCTTTATAGCTGTTTCTACTTCTATTCGGTTTTGTTCTGGAATATACGGTTCTGCAGTGTGTATCTCCTTTTCTCTACTCAAACTAGTTTTTGGTTGCGTGTTAAGCAAACCGTCAAAGAAATCTTTCCATCTATTTAAGATGCTATCCGTATCAGTGAGAACTGTACCGTCATATTTCTTTAATATATAAGCACGAGGTTGATATCCTTTCTTAAATTCGCTGATCCCCTTATACATGTCCCGGATGTTTTTATTTTTACTATTATCTTCAAGTTCCTTAATTTTAGCTTTCAAAAAATCGCGTTTCTTTGTTCTAAAAGTTTTGGAAGTTTCCCGCCTGGTATCTGTGAAATTTTGTGTAGTTCTTTAATTCGGATTTTGTAGCCACCGTAATTTTGCCTGTTTTCTCTTCTCTGCTAGTTTAATGCATTCCTGGTCGAACCGTGGTTTGTTCCTACGTATTTCCGCATGTCCCAATTTTTCTTTTGTTGAAATTTTAATGCTATCTCTAATTTCAATCCAGGTATCCTCAACACTAGTGTACTCCGAATCTTCTAAAGCCGAAACTATTCGAAACTTCAATCAGGTATTCCTCTCTTACCTGGCTCTCTTCTAATTTCTTTAAGTTGAATCTCCGTTTTCGGACAATGAGTATTACCTTTATTCAACGATAATCTCTCTCGTATTATCGCTGCTACCACTTAGTCATCAGTGTCACAATGAGCCCCTCTAAATGACCGGACATCAATTATGCTAGATTACCGCCTTCTATCTACTAAAACGTGATCAATTTGATTGTTTTTCCGTCTGATGATGTCCAAGTGTATTTATCAACGTCGCGATGTGGGAATTTTATACTCTTCACGATTAGGTTTTTGGATGTTGCAAAGTTCACGAGTTTAACACCGTTGTCATTACTTTCCTTATGCAGACTTTCGTTTCCTATAATCGGTTTGAAAATATCCTCTCGTTCTACCTTTGCATTGAAATCCCCTAATAGAATTTTCACGTGGTATCCCGGGAGTTGGTCAAATATCCGTTCCATTCTTCGTAAAAACTGTCTTTTATATCGTCATCCTTATCTTCAGTTGGGGCATGTACATTTAAAACAATAATATCACACCACCGTCCCTTAAGAGTAATAAAAGAAAGTCTGTCAGTAACAAATTCAACCCGTTTAATTGCTGGTAGTATTCGTCTGTGATTCCTAACTGGTGATTTTTATTTCCTTTCCCGTAAAATAACGTAAAATTTCGGGAATTCACAAATCCATTTCCTTCCCACCTAAATTCCTGAACTCCTACTAGGTCCATCCTGTATTTCTCTAACTCACTCGTTACGGATTTTAACGCGCTTGCTGAGGTCGTGCCACTCGTTACGCATTTTCTTTTGCTGAGGTCGTGCCAAGTTATCAGTCCTTGTCCGAGGCTTTTGTGAATATTTCTGAACAAGTTTTTTTTTTTTTTTTCAGGGTGAGGTTGTTGGCCTTACCCAAACCCCCAAGCTGGAGGACCATTCCTAGTCGGCTGTCTGCGACTGCTTATTCAGTATATTCGCAGCTAACCTCTATATCTGAGACCTTCTCCTCGATCCGCAACCTGAGGACGCGCCATCCCGTGGTGACAGGAAATAATAATATCCAGGACAGGAGATAATTATTTTTATTATTATCTGTTATCCTTAGCTAAAAGAAGTACGGAAAGATTATTTTTTAAGTCTTAAGTGGTATAAGATTTTTTCTGTGGAACATTTGGCTGCTTGGTAAGTTGGGAGGCAGAGCGTATAAATACGGTTCATGTTTGTGAGGGGACACTCTCTTCTTCACAACTGACTTACACATATCTCCCAAAGATCCTTTCCCCTCTGCGCCTCCTATAATGAAGGAACGCAGAGATGAAGTGTTTTACCTCTCATCCGGACTTACAGAATGAGTAACCGACTCTGAAACATTAGAAACTTAAGACATTTTTGGGTAGGATAAAATAAGGATTTTTTGTTCGATTTTTACTATAAGGGAGTTTATTTAAAATAGTATTATTAAATTTTTGTGCTAAATTATATTGGGCAGCTCTCTTGAGTGATAGAGACTTTCTTTTAATGTAATAATGATTACTGTTTTTTCGGAATAAGTGAGCCTGGAAGGGAGTTTGGTAGAAAGAAACTTTAGCTGGTTATTATTATTATTATTATTATTATTATTATTATTATTATTATTATTATTATTATTATTATTATGTTAGGTGATGAGACGGTCGTAATACGACGAGCCAGATAAAGCTTTTTATTTGAACCGCTTTCGGAATGAAGAGGAGCTGTCCTTTTTTCTTTTAATACCCAGTCGGCTAAATGATGTCAACTGCGGAGATTTTTTAAAAAAAATCTTTTTGGTTGTCTCTTGAATGAAAGGGCATTCACTATGTGCTGTTATTATTGCCTCTTGAATGCATTTAGATATCTAATTTTGATTGTCTCTTGAATGAGGAGGCATTTAAAATGCATTTATGATTATCTCTTGAATAAGGGGTTCGGTTTGATTTTTTTAACCGAGTTATCTGAGTGAGCATAGCTGCGGATTTTTTTATTATTTAAGAAGTTTTAGATAGGAACAGCTAAATTAGAGTTTGAAAAGAAATTTCAGTTTTAACCTGTAGAGGATCGAGTAAGTCCTTTTGTAGGTAAAATTTTAAGACAGTCGTCTGGTCGAGTACGCTGGCGACAAAGATAGAATACTAGCTTTGCTTCGGTCGGGTATCGAATGAGTTCTCTTCCAGAACGGATATTTACCGCTCGGCTGAATGAACTGACGGTCTAAAAGAAAGTAGGTTAAAGAGTATAATTTAATACGTTCAAGAATATTAATTTTGTATAAAAATTGTATAAAAGATGTAAATTACTTAAGAGGACTAATTAAAGAATTAATACCAAGGACAAATATTTTTTACGTTTAATTTTCACAAATACAAAAATGTTTCGCGAAATATTGCATAGTCTCTGTATTTTTCTGTTCCTTGTGTAGCTCTGTTTAAGGAAGCCGTTAGGTTTTTTAATTCTCTCCTCGAATGAGACTGGGAAGGAGCGAAGCACGATCGGACATTTTCACTTGGAAGTATATGTGTCATAAATTATCAACTATATATATTATAGATATCAAATTATATGTGTTTTTATATTTAAGCGACACATCCTGCACACTACTGAGTATCAAGGAAAGTGTATCTTGAGCGATTAGTAGATGTTCATGGATACCAGATCAGCCGTTGACGGGTTAATTGTTCCCCGGACTAGCTGTTAATTACGTTTGGCTGTGGTGGCCTGGAAAAGGTATGGCGGTGATTGGAAACCCGTCCCGTGTTGATCAACTTGCTGTGAATCAGTTTTTGTCTGGAGAGAAATGTCAGTGGAATTCATGGGAAAAAAATAATTTATGCGGAGAAGTAGTGATGGCGAGAAATAAAGATCTCATCACGTTTCCCAGTTTCGAAAGTAGTTCTCGTCTCATGTCTCGCAAAATTATTTTAGTTCTCGTCTCGTCTCTTCTGTGAGACTTCTCACATTGGTGTCGCAAAATTAGGGTAGGATTTTCTGGTCTTATTTTTCTATTCTTTTAATATTACATTTAAATACGAAAATATAATTCTTTTCTTTAAGTTTTGCAGTAATATTTTGATACTCTAGATAAAATAAAAAGTAGAATAAAAGAATCAAACAGCTAAAACTAACTTATTGTTCTACTTAATCGGAGATTTTTTTTATCCAATTCGCAAGACATGACTGGCATCTGGGAGCGGTCTTGCAGACGACATAACAAGAATTGTTCACTGTTTATTTAAGAATCTGAAGTTAAGGAATTTTCACCAAGTTATAGACATTTGCTACATAAAATACATATCTCATAAGGAATACAAATCACAAAATTACGTCAAAGAAAATAAGATTCTATAAAAATTTGGACGTGAGACCATATATAAAATAGTTTTTATTTTCGACTTCCCAGATTTTTTGACTCTCATCCTTTAAAAGATTCCAAATCAGACCAAAGTAACCAATGAGAAAGAGTAGCTCAATTCAATGTTTGAAAATGGTACCCCAAGCGATCTAAAGTTTTGAATGCATTTACTGTATTACAATACGAAATAAAGGTCTCTAATGGACTTTTGTAGTTGGGAACTGGTAAAGGGAGTGAGACTATATATTGGAAAAGGGCGATGGAGATAGATTCGCATCTATTACTGAATAGTATCGTCATGGTGGGCCATCTTAACTTTCGCCATCTTGAATTCAGATCTAACATTTTTTAGTAGAAAGAGGGTCATGCGACGTATCTCTTCGGGGTAGTTTTTCACCACAAACACAAACTGACAATATTTTTAACTTACCTTTAATCATTTAATACTTACTACTTTCATGATATGCGTTTTTTAAGCTTATAATTGTCCTTTTTTTTCTATAATCTGGATAAGTGTTTATACAAATGATAAACAGAAGGTCCAAAGCAAATTAGAATGTTTATTATATAAGAGTTTTGATATAAAATTAAAAGAAAATATAAGATTCCTAATACCAGAATAAAACCACATGGTACTTATACCTAGAAATACAGTTATGACATTCAAGAAATATTTTGCATTAAATCTTTTGGTTCGTATAGTAATATGAAGCGTAATTACAGTAAAAGTGGCAAAACTACATTTACAATGAAAGCAAAATGAGAGTTGAAAATAGTTGTCTACAAAGAAAATTGCGAGTTAATAAACATGTATTATAAAGATAATAAGTATTATGGGTGCCTTTACACTTTGCCTAATTCTCATTTTGCCTAACAGTTTATCAGCTGTCTATCACAGATAGGATATAGTAATTACATCCCTCATTTTAGGTGAAATACCAATTCCTATTTGGCCTAATTTCCTCTTATAAGGAAGGAAATACTCCTATACATAAGATCTGACAGTGTTTCCATACTTATAGATCTACAAAAGTGACAGAAACTTACATACAAGAATCACATTTATCCCAAATAATTATAACATAAAATATTTCAAATATACAAAAAAAAAAAAAAAAAAAAACTTACGTCAAAGAAATTACTACAATCAAATTAATAACTTGTCACAATGAAGAACTAAGTTTACTAGAACAATAATACTCATTTCAGACAACTATAACAAAAGATATTTCAAATATGAAACATTGAAACTATACAGTGAATACATACACAGTCGTCCAGCAGCAGACATAACAGTAGATACAGGCATATAGCTTTAGTCAAAAACACAACATCGGATGTGGATTCGAAGTATTTTGTTACACAGAATCCAAATTTCGAAACCTTAGGACGATTAACCGTGTCAATTTTGTTTTATGGGCGAGAAACGTGTGTCCTCTCTATCCAAAATCGCTCATATTTTTCGCCCATATAAAAAATTTACACGGTCAATTGTCCTGGGGTTTCGAAATTTGGATTCTAGATAATAAAATACACCGAATGCATACGTCGGGGTCCGGTGCACAGAACATTTTCTTTTGTATAATTGTGTAACTTGTATCCACCCTCTCCAAAATCGTTCAAGCTTTTCGCCCATAGTAAAATATTGACACGGTCGATCGTCCTGGGGTTTCGAGATTTGGTTTCTGTGTAACAAAATACTCGAATTCATACTCTGGAGTCCGATGCACAGAACCTTCTTCTTCTTCTTCTTCTTTTTTTTTTTTTTTTTGTATGGCTGTGAAATCGTGGCTTTTTGTATGTAAGTTTCTGTGACATTTATGTATAAGTATGGAAGCACTATCAGATCTTCTATATAGGAATATTTCCTTCCTAATAAGATCGTTAGGCGTAATGGGAATTAGGGGAAATGGGAATTGGCATTTTACCTAAAATGGCGGATGTTATTATTATCGGTGATTGACAGCTGATAAACTTAGACAAAATGGGAATTAGGCCAAATGACGAGTAAATCAGTGTTATGTGCTTAAGATAATTTAAAAATAATGTCAGATTTGTTTGTGGTTAAAAGATACCGCAAAATAATATATCGTATGAATATAAATGGATCGAATTGAGAATCCCCCTCCTACTTTGAAATCGGTTAGTTACGCAGTTATTCATAAAATTACACTTGCATTTAAAACACTTGCGTTTTGTTAGTTTGATATTCATAATTGCCGACAACATGTCCGTTAAATATTGCGTAGAATATTTAAAACTTTCCTCAGAGTCAACACAAGGAAAACACATGCCATCTTTCATGAAAATCCGGCAATTTCTAAAAAAAAAATGTGGTTGAACGATTTATATCTGTAATTTGTCCATTGTCTTGACCCTGCTTGATCTCAACCCTAAGAATTAATGTAGATATTAGGAAGTCTCAAAGGAAAGATACACTATGTTACTTCAAAAACTATTCCTTTACCCAATAAATTCATTAGAATATTATTTAATTATCACATTATGTATATGAGGAAACAGTAGTTGGGGTTGAATTTATCCCCTTATCCTTGTTCGATTTCCACTTCCAACCAATAGCCTTATTTTCTAAACATTAAAGTAAAACGTTCACATCAGACTTTATTAATCGTGAATTGTTTGTTTGCTGAAGTTGTAACGATTAACTTATTATTCTTATGTTTTACACGTTACATTTAGCCCACAGTTCGCGTATTTTTTAAAATATGTCAACACGTTCAATCACATTAAATCAGACACGTCACCTTGTGTCACCATTACCTTTTATTCTTTTTCACATCTCCATTAATAATAATAATTTTCCTATTTGGCTGTCATAGCAACTTTTAAATAAACAACTATCTGCTGTTACGGTAACTCTGAGTACAGATTATACATATAAAATCAATATATATTTTTAACTACTAAGATTAAACCATATTTCTTTATATCTTTGAATCAACAACATATATCTTCTTTCTTGCTTCATCTTCTACACAACAGGTTGTGTACTTTAAAGCACCCTTGCACAAAACCAAGATACAAAAATAGAAGAAATTTACAAAACAGATGTACAATATCGTTGTATATATGGCTCCCGACGATGACTTCTTGAGTTGGTTACAATTTAAGAAAGAATCCTGGACCGTTATCTGTTTTTACATATATGGTTACTTTACTTTCCAAATAGCCCTCATATATATATAAGTTATAATACATATATATATTAATTTTATTTTATTTCATTCTTATATTCACTTAACAATTAATTTCATTTTAATTCTATAAACTTACCAACAAAGAAGGCTTATTCAAAACGCGATTAACTTATTTAATTATTCAGGTCCTAACGCATATTCTTTAGTTCAACATCATTGGAGCTTATTGACGAATCAACTCTAGAAATATATGCTGACACACTATATGACTTATTTCTTCCATTTGGGCAAAAGTACAACATTGATAAGTAAATCAAATTACAAAGAAATAATCTAAAATGTAATGATTAATTTTCTATTATGTTTTCTGATCTTCCACTAAATTTTGTTAGAGATCTAATTTCACTAAACCGAAAATGATTACTTTTACTAGTATGCTTACAATGTTTGGAATTTACATGAATGTTTTTCCATGAATTTACATGAATTTACATTTTGAATGTATTTGTGGGTTTATTTGCTCCAATTTATTATCCATTTTAGTGTCCATTTGATTAGTTATTTGCTCAAACTTAGCATTCATCTGTTGTGCTAGTTGTTGTATTATGGATTGTGTTATTTGATGGAACATTTACTCCAGCTTGGTATCCATTTTTTGTTGTGTTAGATGTGACATTTTCTCCAGCTTGGTATCCATTTTTTGCTGTTGCTACGATATTTGCTGACCAAGCTGTCTTGTAAGATCAGCCACGTTCGTTGATGATTTCGTACCTGGTAGCTCTACATCACCACCTTCCTCATTTATATTTCACTCCCAGAAACATTCATTTTAATGTTTCTATAAATTCTTTTCTTACTCCTGAGTAAAGTATATTCCGCGTTGAACGCTATAGTGAGACTGCTTTACTTAACTTCAAACTAATCTCAAGATATTCCTGATTGGTAAACCACGATCTAAAATGTAACGATTAAATTCTTATTCTTATATTTTAAACGTTACATTTAGCCCACAGTCAAGGGCGCCGATCCTGGGGGGGCCCTTCCTCCCTCCCAAGTTCATGTGGGCCTCCTATTGTATTTATGAATATACAATATTTGGCATAATTTGAATGCAATTTGTCTTAAAATTCTTCCATATACCTTCTGCATCTGAATGCCCCCCCCCCCCAAATTTACAGAGAAATCGGCGCCCTTGCCCACACTTCGCGTAATTTTAAAAATATATCAACACGTTCAATTACATTAATTCAAACACGTCACCTGGTATCACCATTACCTTTTATTCTTTTTCACGTCTCCATTAATAATAATAATTTTCCTTTTTGGCTGTCATAGCAACTTTTAAATAAACAACTATCTCCTGTTACGGAAACTCTGAGTACAGATTATACATATAAAATCAACACATATTTTTAGCTACGTCAACCTTATTCCTTTATATTTTTGAATCAACAACATGTATCTTCTTTTTCTTCTTCTTCTTCTACACAACAGGTTGTGTACTTTAAAGCACCCTTGCACAAAACCAAGATACAAAAATGGAAGAAATTCACAAAACAGATACACAATATCGTCGTAAAGTTTAGTGTACCTTTCCAGCATCAAGGCTATTTGAAACATGAACTTACAGTTTAAGATGGAATACGAACCACCGTAATGCGTTCAAACTTTTAATGTTTTCCTACCGAGAGTTTAACTGGTGAATTTTACGGCGTAAGTTATTGTATAACAGGCTAATATATAAGTGCATGTTCAATTGCTTTGCAAGAGCTCACTTGTGTTTCAAAGAAAAATAGTAAAGGAGTAACATTCGGGAATAAAATATGGCATATACTGTCAGATAGTCGAATGACTAGTAGACGTAATTCTAACAGGTTCGATTCACAACAGAACAGAGAATTTTTGGGGTTAAAAAACACAATGATTTTAATTTGATCTTAAGATGTACAGAAATTACACTATACTTGAAAAATCGCCAGAGAAAATTCTCCCCTCGATATTGAATATAGATAGGGAGTAAGTGGTATATATAACGACTTGAGTATTAATTTCTGTAATTTATAGAGGACAACTATAATAGTTCTGAATCCGAAACATAACTTTCTGTTGAAGCACACTGATTTCCGCAGTTATGAGGGTAGGAAACTTTCAGTACGGATTTAAAAATATCACAATATTGTAATACATACCGATCATCATTTAAAGAAAGTGAACACATTTTAGTGTAAAAGTAAGAAAAAAAGTGATGCGTATTATTCATCTGTATACTGGGTGGTAGACGTCAATATGAAATTACATTACGATATTACTAATCAATCTTCTACCTTACAGCAAAAATAACTTCCCAAATTAAAAAATGTTCATTAATTTAATGTTTTAAAATTCTGAAGGGGACGTATTCCAGTTGGTATACTGGAATAGTATTTATAATATCAAAAATATAAAGAAAAGAACCTAATAATGTAGTAAAATCTGAATTACAACTTGTATATATCAGTGGTGATGTGAGGTGGAAAATTTTCCGCTATATTTTTCCGGATAATTTTCCGTTCTAAAAAAAATATCGGTAATCAAGTAACAATTCCTCAGTATAATAAAATTGATTGAATTCATGTATAGAAATATTAAAAAGTGAAAGATCGTTTAAAGAATCTAAACATTTTCATGGCTCAGACGATTTTCAATACTATGTAGGAACAAGTAAAACAATTTTGCATGAATCGAAAAATTTGTCTGTCTTCTATGGAAAAATTCAAGAACTTTTTATGAGTTGCAAAATTTTCATAATTTTGAAGCAAAAAGTGAAACAACTTGTTATGAATCGGAAAGTTTATTGCTCTGTAGAAACAAGTGAAAGGAATTTTCATGGATCGGAAAATTTTCATTACGATGTAGAAACAAGTGGAAAAATTTTTTCATACACCGGACAGTTTTGAATATTATGTATAGTGATCTTAGATGGAAAATTTTCCACTATATTTAACTGCACATTGAGCTACAAAATATTGTTTCTGTAGTGGAAAGTTAGTTAGCAACAAATTATAATTTTCCAGTTATCTTTCTTATTGATTCTTTATACTCGTTTTCACTTATTTCGCTAATATCTAAAGAATATGATATTTCATTACATGTCTCTCTAGGTATCTCATAAGATGAACTCGAGCAGTAGGCCTATACATGCTTAAAGTGTTGTGCGGCAATTGTCTTATTACAGTGTATAATTTGGCCTTCATGTATGATATCATGTACGGTCCTATTGTTTCTCTTCTTGTTATTAATGAAATTCCAAAATGATTTGGGATCCTCCTGGATATTATTCGCCACTTTATGTACAAATGATTTGTGCGATTGTTTGATCATATTTTTTCAATTTCCTACGTAATTCAACAATTTTTTTGTAATTGTAAAGCGAAATTTATTTTCTTTTTTATAAAATTGCTTCTCCTTTAAAAGCTTTATTATTTCAGGAGTAAACCAACATGGATAGGATCGTTTATTATATAATTTCCTTTTAGGAACATTATTTTTGATTGCCTCGTTCAATATTGTACAAAAGTAACACAGAACATCATTTGGGTTTTCGTAGATAAATAGGGCTTTATGCAGAGTCGCTTTGACGTATGATTAGCATCATACTAAATGACTGACGACTGTAGGAAACATATGTTAGTCGAATTCTTTAGTATGGTACTAATCGCGCGTCAGAACGACTCTGCATCAGGCTCATAGGGTCTATTTGTTCCCAATGCGCATTCTGTAAGTCTTTGTATAAATTATATAAATCAGCTTTACAATAATTATACACAAAAATAGCGTTACACGTAAAATGTGGTATTTTAATAAAACTAGTTAACTCAAATAATAATGGAGGATGATGTATGTTTTCTGTAACTAAAGAAGAATCACTTCGATAGATATTATAGTTAGGCAAATTTGTTAATGTTAAGTCGAGTGTTCTTCCATTTTTATTTTTTACGTTATTAACTGATTGTGATTAAACAAAGATAAAAATGAAAATAAAAATTTTTGAGTTTTACGTCCCACGGTTATGCCGGTTAGGCTAAAGGAGACGGTGATGATGAGTAATGAATGAAATGGTGGAATGAACAAAGTGGGAGGAAACGGGAGAACCCCGAGAAAACCCACGCACACGGTGTTTGTCCACCACAAAGTTCACTTGGCGGGAGCAGGGTTTAAACCCGAGGCCCCTAGCACCAGAGGTGAACGCTCTACCACTGAGCCACCGCGGCCCCAAACAAAGATAAAAAATTGAATGGAGCTGCACATATATGATCTCCTTCCATGAGATTATAACTTGAATCTCATATTGAAGGTACGTTAAAATCTCCCATTATTATTATATTGTTAGATTGAAAATGTAGAACATCCACGAAACTGTTAAAAAATTATAGCATGTGTCAATTTTAGATTTTGTTGGTGAACTCATGCCTAATGTTACCTTAACACAAACAGTCAGAACATGCACCACGTTTATCTTAATTTCTTTTACTTGATATTTCTTGGACACTGCAATTGAACCGCCACCCATTCTTTTAATCTATCTTGCCTAAAGATATTGCATAATTTGTAGTAAAGATACTAGCAAAACTTTCAGGTATTACCCCTTACATTCTGGTAATAAATTGAAATACGATCATCGGAAATACTCATATCTTAATCTTAACTATATATAGAACTACATGAGCTGACATAAATTATTGAGCACTTCCTGTCGGGTTACAATGATTAAATTTGGCACGATTGTAGCTTTCCTAAACTAAAAGACATGAAAATTGCCAAAAGTGAATATTTTTAATTTTTAGAGGGTCTAAAGAGGGGATGAAAAATTTCCCCATGTTATTTAAATGGGCCTTTTTTGGACATATAATCTCATGTTTTAGGTACTTAGAATTGAAATAAATGGTACCACCAGAGGAAAACCCATTAACTGCACAAATCAAATTACGTTTTACCTTCCTCTTTTTTGTAAAAAATTATCTTTTTCTACTCTTCTTAAAAACTTTACAATTATACCTGCAAAATTTTGACCTGGTTTTTCTTTAATCTATGACATGCGTCAATCTGCATAATTACAGAAAAAGTTTTAAAGATTTATTGAAGTACGATATATTATTTTGTTTCGTATGTTTAGATAAATAATCAAACGAGATACGCAGGCAACAAATTAATTGTTTTCTGTAAATGCAATCATGAACATAGAATAATCTGCGATAAATTTGTCATTTTTATTTGGATTTTAAAAAGTATTAAAAAAAAACAGGTTGCATTAACTTGACTTATTATTCATAATGCTTTTGAAATTATAAAAGCAAGGGGCAAATACTTTATAAATCCATTGTATAATATAACAGTGGTTCCCAACCTAGGATTCTCAATCTTTGTTTATTGAGTGAGTGAAGACAAGTTGTATTTTAATAATAATAATAATAATAATAATAATAATAATAATAATAATAATAATAATAATAATAATAATAATAATAATAATAATAATAATAATAATAATAATAATAATAATAACAATAATAATAGAATAGACAATCTATTCCAGCAGAATAAAAACAACTATAAGTTGCATCAGATAGGAAGCGAACGTTATACTTTTTAACCATAAAAATTAGTTTTTCTCGATTTTCTCGAAAACTATGCACGAGGGCTTACCCTTAAGTACATCATTTTGTTCAGTTTGATGTCATCTATCGATTAATACATATCTTATCTTTGGATAGTGTAATAGTCAACAATAATTAAAGGTTAAGAATGAATCATAATTTTGGCCAGGCCTATATGTCATTAACCATACTGTTTACTGTCATATTGATAGTTGTCAGATTGTTGAGCTTGATAAGGATGGAATTACCACATTCTGAAATTACAAAATGCAGGCATACTTGTATTTAGAATACGGGTCAGAAACACGAACATTTTTCCAAAAATGATGAAAAACAACTGGAGATTTTCGAAATATGGGTGTGAAGAAGAATGGAGAGAATTTGCTGGGTCAAGCAAAAAATGAGAGGGTGTTGGAAATGGTGGGGGAGAAAAGAACAATGTTAGACATTATTAAGAAGAGGAAGAGAAACTGGTTGGGGCATTCGCTAAGAAGGAACTGTATCATGAGAGACGATTTGGAGAGTAAGATGACAGGAACGAGAGGGAGGGAGCGAAGACTACAATTAATATAGGATATAAAAACACAGAAATCGTACATGAAGACAAAGAGGTTAGCGGAAGACCATGGAACATAGAAGCTTCACAGTTGCAGCAAGTGTCCTGCCAATAATGGCAGAATAACTATGATTATGATGTTCTCCATACTTGGCTGATACGCTGGCCTAAAAGTTTATAATAAGGACAGTAATAAGAAATGGAATATCAGTGCCTAGATCTAACCATTTAAATCTGACAATGTGTTCACAAAACACTGGCATAGCAAAGTACGGAAACAGAAATTTCCCACTCCCAAACTTCAGACATGCCCGTACAAATGCTGCTGTATGATAACCGTACCGTTACCATTCAGCACAAATTTTCAGGTTTATGATACATCGACTTTCTCAGATCTACTCATGACGAGTTATTCTCACCTATAAAATTTTGTTCACTTCAACAAGCTCTTTCGATCGATACACATCATATTGCAACTTTGGATATTTTATTTTCATTAATTACTAATAATATAGTAGAATTAATGTATATCCAGAAATACAGGGTGATTTTTTAAAACTCACGGATTTCATTTGGGTCTAGAATATCTAACGAAACTCCGATTTTCATACGGTTTATGGCAAATGATCAAGGAAGGATGGGAAATTTACGGGACCACGTTTAATGATTTAAATTCATCCGGGGTAATATCGGCCACGCCTCAAGAAGAACCGAGTATCTTACAGCACAAGTTAAACGGAAAGTTTTTCAGTTACGTTGCCAGAAAACTAATACAAAATGTCTTCAAGTTGATTTTGTGGTAAAATGGAACACACTAAAAAAAATGTCCAATGGAACATGTCTCATTACAATCATGGAAAATTGTTCTTTCCTTCAAAAAGAATCAATTGATCTCTTCTTTTGTGAATAATTACGTAAGTCCTACTTCCAATTTGATATTGTGTTCATTTAGAAAAGAAATTAGTAAAATTTACGACCTGTTAGTCTAACTAAACCTGCTGCTCAACCTTTGCTGTCTATATTATAGGGCATCATTATAAGTAAGTAATATGAATATGAATATCCATCTCATTCCTCACTATACATCTGTACACGTTTCTTTACAGACACAAGTGAAGGACGAGAGAACTCACAAAGGGAGTGAATTGCTATAGAGAAGAACATAGCATTCTAATATATATAGAAAAAAATACATGTAGATCTTGGAGTGAGTTTGAAGAAGTGATAGATTATGTCAAATGAAAATATGTTTCTCTGATAAATCTATGTCCGATTGGATTGTATTGAAATTTGAATTTAGCATCCCTTTCAGTAGTGTGGCTTAACATGGGATCCAAACCACATGAGCTCCCACCTGGAATCGAACCCGGGTCTCCTACACCAAAGGCGCATACACCATTCACATGACCACGAATGAGCTCAAATCAATATCCGAGTACACCTCATTCCGGCTTTACAGATTGTTGAAGTTACCAGCATGCAATAGGTTTCGCAATTCAGATTGAAACAAAGCTCCTGCAATGTCCGTCAACCCACTATACGTAGTTCTTCTGCTGGTTGCCAATGTTAATCTTAAAGATTTAAAACGATCTGTAAATGCTGGATAGAGAACTAACGGCACATTTTTTTTTTTTTTTTTGAAAATTTCAATGAGAATTTTCAAATCTACATAAAATTTGGAATGGGCAATAAAAATGTCACGTTTCTAAAGTTTGTAGTATCCGAGATCTTACTGTTGAAAGGAATTGGCCACAAACATGTAAATGTAGCATTTTTATATATAAATTGTTTGAATACTTCATAATTTATTAATGTTTAAACTTTTTGTCTCCCTACATTCCTCTTCCGTTATTTGTTTATTTAGCATAATAGTAGTAAATTAATTTCACTAGCTGTGTGAAACTTTAAAAATAAACTTTACTGTATTGAAATATGCCTAAGATAGGTCTATACGTATAAATGTAGTTGTAGTTTACCTGTTTATTCCCAATTCGATCACTGCTGTGAAGTGATTTTTATATATAGTCTTCATAGAAGGAATTCACTGTCAGAAATATCACTATTTTTCATTTGTTTCGCCAGGAGTCACCACCCAAGATGAATGAACACGCTACTGAAAGTAAAAACCATTATCCCATGTCAAAGAACCAGCACTAAGATGGGTGGAAAATGTTACCTTCCACATTGCCCACTAAGTGTGCCAACAAGATAAGAAGTATCGTTTAAAGTAAGGTCTAAGAGACTAGAACATCTCTTGTCTCGTTTTCGAAAAGATAAATTTCACGAGTTTCGTGGGCATTACTAGTTCGCTTAAGTCCTGGATCTCAAACACTGTTTTAGTATTAATTACATAAAAAATACAGTATAAACTTTATGAATTGAAGAAGTGATTGTACGAATACAATGAAGAGCATTTAACAATGTTTAAAGATATACAAGTTATTACACAATATACTCCAATAGAAAATATGGTTTAAATGTTGTTATATTATACTCCCTCTCGTGACGCTTCTAAGAACTTTTATATTAAATTAACTTTAAGAAACAGGATATAAAATTTGCACATAAATCTACAAAAGCAAACAAAAAATCGAGACGAGATAAGAAAAGCTTGTCCGAGACGAAAAAGAATTGTCCGAGAATCGAGACGAGACCTAAAATATTTACGAGACGGAACGAGAAAACAGTCTCATGGGCGACACTATTACCCACGAACTTTAGGTAAGGAAATAATAGCCATAAAGTAGGCGGCAGTTCATAAAATTACATCAGATAATTCCCTGTGGGACTAGAAAACCTAAGTTCTGCAGGTTTATTTAAACAGTTGAGTTTGGAGACAAATTGCATGAAAGGTTTATACTTCATGAAAGGAAGTGCGAAATTTAAAAAAAAAAAAAAAAATCATCTTGTGCATGACGAAACTGAAGAAAACTCATAACAGGGATTATAGTCAAGTTACTATACATGAACAATGTCAGTATAAAATTATGTTATCTAGTTGCTAGTTTCAATCTTATATTCGCCTGATTGGTGGAGAAAGACGAAGAAACTACAATGCAGCAAATTCTGGAGAATGTCATCTTCAAAAAAAGAATAAAAAAGATGTGAAAGTTTCTTTTCTGGTTAGGCAGTCAGTTATAGGTCTATGTAATGTATTGTTTATTTTATGAAAGTTCATTGGCACTTGTGTTATGTTTTCTTGCAATTAAAAGGAAAAAAATGTTACGTAATTGAGAAAGTTGATAGCAGTGACTACCACAAGGTAGGTTATTCAATGTAATTACTTTCTACGTCGATTTTCATTGCTACTTATGTTCACGAGGAAAGATAATACATACAAAGGTAAGATAAAGTTTAATGAAAGCTCATCGCTTTTAAATTTATCATCTGTTTTGTTAGTTCTTCTTTTTTATCTGCGTTAAGAAATTCAATCCCGTTTTAAAGAAAGAAAGAACTTTTTCCCCCTCGCTTTGAAGTTCTCCATGAATAGAAAGAAAAGCTGACTGCCACGGTTATGCTTTTCATCCACAGCAGTATCCGCGTTCCCTTCAGCGCTCGATGGTTATGACGACTGTCCCTTTGTATTGATTTTCTGAGCCCCCTCTAAAATTTTAATCAGAGCCAGCAGCGGCAGTCGCCGGAGGGAGAATAACCAAGTGGAGGGAGATACGAGAGGGTAAGTAGCATATTGTGTCCTGGGAGGAGGGAGGGAACGAGGGAGATGACATATTTGCCAGGGTGCTTGCCCTCGGTGGAAACCGGTTTGGATCCTCTTTTTCTCCAGTCAGCTGGGCTCATACCGCGTCTAAACGCACAATATGTCTATTTTCATTGGTGCATAGGCACTGTATACACTAGGTTTTACACGTGTTAGGGAGGGGCTATCGATGGTCAATGTCACGTGATCAGTAATAAATAAGGAAGCAAATACCTTCTAAATAGTTTCCATAGGCTTATGAACCAATTGAATAGGACTGTCACGTGTACTGGTTCTTCTGTTATTCACACTCACCAGGTAACAAACTCAAATGTCCTTCGATTATTGTCCTCAAAAGTCACACATTTCAGAAGTTGCAGTTGTATTCAAAAAAATGACATACACACTTTTCTATGTTCTATACATATATCCTCAGTTTACATAGAATTCCAAACAAAGGTTCATATTTGAAGCCTTTCGTGTAGAATTAAGTCTCAAATTGCTTTGTGCTCACTACTGACTACCATAGAATAAATCTCCTGAAAGAATAACGAGTATTGTTTCATTTTAAAGTAAAAAACTTGATCTACAGTTGGTTGGGAAAGCAAAATGCATCTAATACAAAATTACCTTTTTTTTTAAATTTAATTTTGTTTGAATAAGGAGAATTTTAGAAACGCTCTGATATTGAATGGAATTAAATGTCTAGTTTTACATCCCACGAATATGCCCTGTAGGCTAAAAGAGACAAGTGATTAATACAAGTGAATGACTAGAAAAGAATTGGTGGAATGAAAATGTAGAGAGAAATGAGGGGAACCTCCAAAACCAACGGACACGAGGTTGTCTTGAGTGATTATCACTATTATTAACGGAACTCGACATATAAATTCGAGCAAGCATTTAAAGGTAATAAATAAATAAATAAACGAACAACTTGATTTTTTTCAGGTTTTAAATGTGCATTTAAAATTTACCTCTGCAATCTGGAAACTAAAAACTAAAACTTTATTTGTACACTGACACATTATCATTCTTATCAATGTATTCTACAGTCGTTAGTAGACCATTTACCACAAAATTAAAAACTTTTATATAATGTGGCTTCAGCTTATCCTTTGGTCTTAATGTAAGTAATTGTTAAATATGTATGAGTACTCAAGTCCTTGACTATTAGGGAAATATTATGTTACATAATAAAATACAAGTGGGATTCGTTTCACAGTGTGAAGCAACGGTAGGTTTTCAAATTATACGAATTCAATACTCAAATTTGAAGTAGTACATCTATAACTTCTGATTGGAATAGAAAGATAAAATCAAAGGTCAAACTTCTCCCTCGGACTCTGAACCCATATCAAAAAGCCATTACTCGCTAACCCTTACTATTTTTGCTCTATTGGTATTAATATTGAAGCCGGAATCAGCAGTAAATTTCTACCACTTCTGCTCTTATGGTACAGAGACGCGCATAAATTCATTGGACGCAGAATCGATTCAAAAAAACAGCTTGTCGCTACTTGTTCCAGTTTTGTTCTATGGCGATTAACATTGAAACCGGAAATGGTTATTTTCTACCACTTCCGATTAGAATAGAGGGTTCGCAGCTGAGATGAAATCTATTCTTGGATGCTGAATCAATAACAGAAAAAAAAGAAGAAGAAAAGCTTTCCGATATCTCTTACCGTTTTTGTTCTGATACGTGTTGCAGACAGATGGACAGGTATAACCGTTCTGTAAGACTTCCGATATTTATGCATAACGTAGTTTGGAAGTCTAAACACTGGTCAAGGTTGCATCATTGTAGTAGTCCTCTCAAAGTAATTTGAAAGAATGTGATCCTCACCTCTCATGAACCAATAGAAGAGTAAATCATGTACAGATGCCATGAGACAAGTTTTGATTATGTCTTGTCTCGAAACACTGTCATGAAAGCGATGCCCCTTCTCGGAAAGTGTCTCGTCACGAAAATTCTGTTTCGACTCATCTTCTGAGCAACTCTAAAACTCTAGGATTAAGAGAGAAAATAAAATGAATGATATCCTTAACCCAGATTAGGAAAGAACATGCCCCCATTGTAAAATAGACAGATCTAGTGGGGTTCAAGACCCACAGTTCAACTTCTCCTCCCCAGTTTTTCTTCTAGGCATACTTCGAAGAGGGCCTGAAATTAAGAAACTAAGAAAAATTAAATTACGATTATATGCCACTCTTGTGTTGGGCATATCTGTTAGCAAATACTGTAGTAACTCAGTGCAGCCCCCTCATATTTTCTTTTTGTCTCCCCTCTTCCGGATAAAATTGTCTGTAGGAAGTATGCATCTCCCTATGTAGGTGACCCATGATGAAGTTTCTCATCTATGAGAATGCCAGGTGATTAACAAAAGTCTTATTTATATTTAGTAACTGGATATTAATGATTCAACTCATTCCGAAATTATTGATATATTAACATGCTTTATTACCTTTGTTAAGGTCCTGATTCAAACTCTATTGCTGTATGATGTCAGAGTGTCTTGTATTATATGAAAACTAACTTAAAATACTAAATATTGAACACTAAGTCTAAATACTAAAATTCATGTCTCTAAGCTTAACGAATTTCGAGATATGCATATCCTGTTATAACAGTTGTAACCCAACCCTTTTCTCTTCCCGCCTTTTTTCCCCCTTCTAGGTCATAAAACGGTGAATTACGTTTCTAATTAGCCAGTCTAAAATACGGACCCTATTTTAAGTCCGTAGTCTAAGTCAGTATACCAAATTCCAAGCCTATATCCTTCAAAGATTCGGAGATATGAACATTTTAACGTAATAATTGGTACCCCCTTCCCGTCAAATTTCCAAAAACTCTTCCTTCTGATACCTTACATCACAAATCTTATCCACTGTCAAAATTTCAAGACTCTATAGCTCAAGCGGTTTGGCCTGGGTATTGATCAGTCAGTGAATCAGGACTTCTTCTTTTATATCTAGAGATCTAACATGATCTTTGAGGAAACGAATACCATATCTGTGTAATGAAGCTACAACTATTCAGTTGTATATGTGGTAGCTTTATTTTCTAATTCCAATATTTAATCTATTCTCTCATTACACCTGCCTAGTTTTCAGTTTTTCTACCTTTTGAACCACAAGGGAAGGAAATTGACCATCCATCCTATTTCTACTCTACTGGCTTAGTATCCTCCCTCAGTTACGTAACTTTGTTTTTTTCTGGGGGGGGGGGGCAAGCATTAATATTTGGCCCCTCCCGCAAAATTCGAAAATAGGTCCCTTCCTTCCATCTTTCACTTACTCTTTGTGGGCCGTCCCGCACGCCCCTGGGCCCGTTCCATACATGACAAGTTAATTAAGGGGACAATATTGACAAATCTCAAAGCTATACGAATAAATATTATTTCTAGGACCCCTAATAATAGACATTTTTTTTTAAGGAAATGCGCCCACGATTTATTTTTGTTTTATTTACCTTCTGTGTGTTGTTTTGTGTACGTAATGTAGTGAACCTTTTCGATACTTCATTTATAATTTCATGTTCGTATTCTATATAGAGTAAGAAAATTTTAGTCTTAAAGTGGGCCCCCCTCAAACGGTGGGGAGCTTCCTTGGGGAGCAGTTGCTCCTCTGCCCCCCACAAGTTATGGCCCTTGATACGCTAGATATTTGACTAGAACCTGTTTCAGAAAGAATACAGACAAAGAATTTTCAATCTATACACAAGACTAGGAATATGAATATATTTTTAAAGCCGGTTTTGGGCACTGAAGAAAAAAATGTATTCAAATCTGGATGTTTCCCACTTACATTTGTAACTTTCTGACCAAGCGGCGTACCGTAGGGAACATCCTGATGATCGTGGAGATTTTTCTAGAGCTAACTTGTATACCGAAGATTGGATATGACAGACTGCAATACATATAGAAGGCAGAGTGCCTAACTGAATGAAATTTAGAATATGTACAGCATGATATGGAACATACGTCATGAAGTGACGCACAGTGTAAACAAAATCTCAACGGACGCTGGGGAATGTAATCTGCAAATTACCTATGAATCATTTATTAGTATATCAGGATAATGATTGTACTGTGATACGTAGATAAATAACAGTGTCTAACGCACTATACATAAATAGTACGAAGTTACTGATGTACGAAATATATATAATTATCAAAATTATGGACATCCCCATGTAACACTAAACATTTGGACACTATAGCTATCTCATGTTAGTGCTGTGTTGGGCCATAGTGAGCAGTACGCGAGGCGACATAGTATAACTAGTTTTGCCAACGAGACGAGTAGAGAAATGAGATTTTCTCGTCTCGTAAATCTTATAAAATCTCGTTTCGTCTCTGTTCATCCTGTCTTGTACATTTATTTTTAAAATTTATATCTTGAATTTATTTAATTTATTTAAAATTTATACCGTGGTTTTTGTTTCTTAATTTTATGTAGAAGTTATTAGCATAATAATTCCGCGTCGCAAGAAGTCCACGAAGGATGTGACGTCACAACGTTCAAACTATATTTATTATTTAATTACTTGCGTATCTTTAAATGTTGATAAATTCTCTTCATTATATTCATGCAATGCTTTATCAATTTATAGTTCTTGTATTGCGAATCATATAACACTAAAATAGTGTTTGAAATTTGAGATGGATAAACTCGAGAAATTTCTCATATTGTCTCGATTCTCATTTCTAAAATGAGTCAAAAAAATCATGTGTCTCGTCTCGAATTTGAAAATATACTAACGCGTAAGTACGGCTGTGTATAAAATGGGCCAGGCCTTCGTGGTGCAAAATGGCAGGAATCTCTGGTTTTCCAAGAGGACAAATAGTGGGTGCGTGTGCGTGAGAATTTGGAGCAAGGACAACCAAGACTGCTAGTGTGTTAGGTGTACCAAGAGCACGTGAGCAAGATGATGGCATACAGAACGCGTATACGTACACTCATGTCCAAAATGATTGTCGCATATCTATAACGGTCTTGTTGAGGAAATATAATTTGATAGTGACATTGCAGGAACTTCTAATACTGTTATTATGTGTATAATCGGGAAATGTATATTTGTGGTAAATTTCATAGGAAAAGAAAATGAAATGAAATGAAATTTTGAGTTTTACGTCCCACGGTTATGCCGGTTAGGCTAAAGGAGACGGTGATAATGAGTAATGAATGAAATGGTGGAATGAAGAAAGTGAGAGGAAACGGGAGAACCCCGAGAAAACCCACGCACACGGTGTTTGTCCACCACAAAGTTCACTTGGCGGGAGCAGGGTTTGAACCCGAGACCCCTAGCACCAGAGGTGAACGCTCTACCACTGAGCCACCGCGCATAGGAAAAGAATTATAAATACCAAAATTAAAATGAGTAAAACAAAAAGTTGCTAAATGGACAAAAAAAGGTTTTCTGTCCGTTATATTGTTCTTACTTATTGCTCTTTGGACATGAAATTTACCACATATATGTCTTTGCCGATTATAAACATACTAACATTATAAGAAATACCGGGCGAAATCGTTGTCAAATTATATTCCTACAACAGCATATAGATATGCGACAATCATTTTGGACATAACTGTACATCATCGTAGCTGAAACAATGATGAACACAAAGCATGGCTAGGTGAGCTAGATCGTCTAAACATTGAAGATGATTATGACAAAGAAAGTAGGCCTAATCCGACACAACTGACTGCAGAAGTACATCAGTATCTGAAACGAACGATCTGTTTATACGCAGATATAATCACAATCCAATCAGGACTGCATTACCTCAAGATTAGCAGTCGGGTTGCGATTTTGAAACCTCTGATTACCACAGTCACCATGGTGACGCAATGAAGATGGTATCGAGAACAGATCACCGATAATGAACGATGGTAATTTTGGTTTGATGAGGCACTTTCTTTTCTTTTTGTTTCCAACAACAGGTGATGTTTACGTACAAAGCATGCCCAAAAGACGTATGTTCTCAGCAGCCTACTACCTACCAGTAAACATAGCAGCAGTTTAGAGATAGTGTGAGAAGTAATTTCATATATTCAGTTGATTATATTATTATCTTCAGAGCACAAATTACTACCCGTTGGCTATGTGGACACTTTAGATAAGTACAGATGCTTTTAATTAACAAATGCAATTTCCAAATTGACAGTACACAAAACACACATCCAGGGCTGTTCAGCCTCGTTGAGCTACATCACGATGAACTGCGGCATCTCCTCTGATCCTCTATTTCCCTGACAAGCACATAATTCAGCATCTAATGGCAGATTTAGAGCAGCGAGTACACTGCAGATTTTCCTCTCCATAATCGCTGACGCAACTCAATGCTGCATTTAATGAAAAATGACTCCTATTCTTCAGGAAAGGACTCACGTGTTATGTCCCCCCAACTTTGCGGCAAGTACAAGCTGTAGTACAGAGCAAATGGTGCAACTCTGTAGTAATCAGGTGAGTGGCATTTTGATAAGGTATATCCATTATTTAACCAGTGATGGATTACATCTTGTGACCCGAAGCCGAATATCCGAGATCATTCGCCTATTGCCACGGACATCACGAAGTTCATTGTGTCCTTTTTCGTTAAATCTAAGATAGCAGAATAGTGTCGCCATAATCGATGTGTTATGGAATACAAAAGAAGTCTGGGATCACAAGAAATAGACATAGTACTATAAGTTTTGACATATTTGGCATCAGTTTGCGTTGATAGTGTCACGTTGTATTTCATGTAGATGTGATTAACGATTTACGTGATTTCTGTAACTTTATTTTATGATTTATGTCAACTTTATTTTAGGATTTCTGTTACTTTATTTTATGACTTCAGGAACTTTTTCTTGTAACTTTCTGTAACTGTTTCTTGTAATTTTCTGTACATTTATTAGAGCTTGCTGTCAGACTACCTAGTCATATAAATGTGCTTACTTTATTTTGATATAGCCCTATTCTTAATTCTAATAAACATAATTTTTTATGTCGGTTCTTGTTAAGTGCTACCATCATAATTTTGCATTAAGTGACTCCTAAATACAAGATTCGCATTAATTTTTGCTGAGTTTTCACATGAAAATTCTACTGCCAAAGGTTATTAGACGAATCTTGAAGAGCCAAAATAGTGTGACCTATCTTGTCGACTGATGGACGGACAATCATTCTGTAAAAATGGAAACAACAGCGATGTAGCCTTCGGAAAGCGAAAGAAAACTCTCTTAATAATAAACTTAACTCAAGAAATGTTCGATTACTAAGTTTTTTCTTAATTTCATTTTAATGAAGATTTGTTATCGCTCCTAAGCCCTTTTTGCAACTGTTCTAGAGCGAGGAAAGTATTCCATTTTGAAAAGCTGTATTATTAAGTACATTTCATCATGCTAGAGTAGGGAGGTTTTTATTAGCAGAACTTAAGAGTCTTCATCCCGGCGAAATTAAAATACCGCTAATTTTACAGTAATTATGTGATATCTTCAAATAGATAAAAGATAATTGAAATATGGAACAGAGCTCCCTAGACAATATTATTTTGCGTGAGGTGCCGTTATCACTAGTCACCTATAGCAGCTTTCCGTTTTCAGCTGTTTAGAAACGCGAAAATAAATGCCGATTTTCAAAATGGCTCGAAATCGAAAGCAGATAAGTGAGTCGTGATAACGGTATCTCATGTAAAATTACATTGTCTAGGGCGCTCTTGTTCCACATTTCGATTATCTTTTATCTACTTGAAGATATCACATAATTACTGTAAAATTAGCGGTATTTTCATTTCGCCGGGATGAAGACTCTTAAGGGGTCGTCTTAGGCGAAGAAACTAGATCGATATTTTTAAGCGTAATTGTATTGAGTATTGTAACTCCTGAATTGCTGAAGTTGGCTTCAGTGTTGCAATTAGCGTCAAGATATAATTGTTTATATTTACTCAGCTCTTATATGAAATTGAAAGAATGACCATCTAATGACCGCCCACACCTGGGGGAAAGAGAAGCAAATTCTCTTCTCGATTTCGAGGGAGTCTCATCTCTTCGAAATACACGTCAAAACATATATTTGCTTACTCACAGACTATAGTATTTAATATATGTAAAATAAATGCTATATATCTAGTATGGTCTGTAATATAATTACTGCACTTAATAAAAATTATGTAATGTGATTAAATAGTTTTTGTTTTATATGAAATATTATGTGCACTCATACTTTAATGTGTGTGTGGTGCTTCTCTGTTCTCTCCCTTCCTCCTTGAAAATATTTTGTGGGAGTGCTTGGATATAGGGTCTAGTAGATATCCGAGAGCGAGGTGGCTACCAGACAGGATACTTTTGGAGCGAATATTACCGGAAAATATCACAGAACGACAAATTGAACGTTTTTTTTTTCAGTTCTTGACACACTAACTTTGTAATCTAAAATATTATGTATTTAGTATTTATTATACTGTATGTATTATGATCAAACTTGGCAATTGTTATGTTTATAGTTCACAACAATTGCCAAGTTTGATCATAAACGTACTCGTGAAGTCTGCCGGTCAACTAACGAAAAATAATTACTGTTACCGTTTGAAAAATACAAATCGTAAACATTTCTTTAAAGCGTACATTATGTTTCGTTGTGTCTTAATTTCTTCCGACACACCAGTTGTTTCGTCTTGGCACATCTTTTAAAAATGCCTGTCTGGATCAGTCAAGGTAGATATTTTCTTGAATAACAAAATGAAAAAAGAAGTTATATAATACGTGGAGCTTAGTCTCCAAGGAAAATTTATATGCCAATCCCGAATGTTCTCTTTTGGGTTTAAAGAGAACAAAATGTCTATTTCTGGGAATAATAAACGAGTTTCCTTCCAGTGAGCCAGATCTAGAGCCTAGAAAAGTCTGCTTTGTACTATCTTATTTATTCTGTAAAATTGTGCTTCTTGTGGCGGCTTTATTTGTATTAATCACAGTCCCTCGGTTTATGTTAAATTATGTTCTTTTTTATATTAAAAGTTCCTTCTTTTAAATAGCTGAGTCAACTGTTCAGAAAATACAAAATTAAGGTCAACAACAACTGATTCTGTAGATTACGTGCTTAGAACTATAAATAATGTTAGAGTTCTAATATAAGGACGTTGTTAGTCTAGTTGGTGAATTTCAATTTGTTACCAGCATGTAAGAGGTATAAATACAAAACTGTAAACACAATTTATACTAGTATCCTTAGTAGTAATTAGGATATAATATTATCGACAGCAACTTGATTAAATAATTAGGTATAAGATAATGAGTTTATTAATGACAAATATAGCATTTATGGAAGATAGTTTTGACTCTTTCCGGCCCAGTGATTTCAGTATGAAACCACAGTTTTAACTCTTTTCTCAATGCAGTCTACTGGATTTAGAAAGAAACCATCTTTTATTATGAATTTTGAAAGCCACCTTCAAACAGGAGTTTAAATTATTTCCAGGATTTTCATTCGCGCTCAAACTGTATAGCCAATTCACGATCAGAGTTTGTTCTGTTCTTTCTCTTCATAAATTCATTCTTTGGGAAGCAAAGGGTTAAAAATGAGCTAAATATATAGTTTTAATAATTTGTTTATGTGATTGTAGCATTAGATGCGAGCTAATATATTATGATGACATTACACTTTCCAACAAAAATTATCTATCTATAGGTCCGACAATAAAGTAATGAGACTTTTTTTCAGCTAGTGCTAGCAACCATGCAGGCTGAAACCGCCGTCAGCTTGTGACCTTGGGCCTGCTCTACTAGCACAGCACGTGGCGCTCACGAAATATTATTCATTGTGGAGTTAGAGGTTAAAGAAATGCGGTCGTATGTTGGACCCCCGTCGAAACAATGGAAGCACGTAATATTGAGCAGCGTTACGCAATCTCCTTGTGTGTGAAACTTGGTGAGACTGCCACGGTAACGTACGGGAAGTTTCAGCAGGCCTTTGGAAATGAAGTTTTATCATGACACAGGTGTATCGTTGGCACAAAAGACAGAACAAAAACCTAATATGAACACCGCAGTGGACAACTCACAATAACACGAACGGAAGAGAACACAAACAGGGTGAGAGATCTTGTGCGAGCGGATTGTAGCAAACTGGTTAGGAAAAATTTCACACAGCAACAAATAGATGACCGGAGTACTGTGGCGGCTGATTTGTTGGACCAAGTGGAATCTAACACTGATTTACTGAACAGAATTATCACTGGTGATGAAAGTTGGTGTTTTCAATATGACCCCAAAACGAAACGTCAGAGTGCGCAACGGTGTTCGAAAGGTTCGCCACGAACAAAGAAAGCCCGCATGTGGAAGTCCAAGGTGAAATGTGGGCGTTTTTGACTCCAGGGAAATTGTCCATAAAGAGTGGGTACCTCCAGGGCAGACAGTAAATCAACATTTCTACATAGAAATCCTCGAAAGACTTCGAAAACGCGTCCGTCGTGTTCGTCCAGAGATTGCTAACACCTGGATCCTCCATCACGATAACGCACCAGCCCATACTGCATTGTCTGTTCGGAAGTATTTGGCATCAAAATCCATTAAAGTGCTACCACGCCCTCCTTATTCACCGAACATCGCAACGTGTGATTTTTTTCTGTTCTCAAAGGTGAAAGCAGTCCTCAAAGGACACCATTTTGAAGCAGAAACAGACATACAAAGAGCTGTAACAGCATTGGCAGGCATCCCAAAAGATGACTTCCAGAGATGCTCCCAACAACGGAAACGCCAATGGAGCAAGTGTGTGCAGACACAAAGGGAATACTTCGAAGGTGATCACATTGTGGTTGGTGAAAAAATTTAAGTAAAATTGTTTTTTCCAACAATTCTCATTACTTTATTGTCAGCCCTCGTATCTATCTATCTACCTATCTATCTATCTATCTATATATATATATATATATATATATATATATATATATATATATATATATGTGTGTGTGTGTGTGTGTGTGTGTGTGTGTGTGTGTGATGCATACATCTATACATTTATACATTGATATATACATTTTTTAAAGTTTCAAGGTATTCTACAATTCACTTTCATAATACAATAATTATAAACAATTTTAACATGCCCTTAATATTATCTACTGATGACTTAATACAAGGTGACTACTCTGTAGGTTTCCTTATTAATATTAACATTGTAATTTTAAAGCTTCCTGTGAGTGAAGAATATAACAAGATTCCAGAAAACATGTTACTTAATGGCACGACGTCAGATTAATATATGTGTGAAACGCCTTAATATTAAAAGAAAACTTACAATATTACTGCTTTTTCAAATTTTTAAACATTAATCCATATAAAATCAGTAAATAACATAAAGAATAAAAATGGGAGAACATTAGACTATGCTAACACATTTACAAAACTTTAATGTTTATCGAAATGACTATTTGTTTGTTACCAAAGAAACACATCACACTCCATTTTTGTTAGAGTTATCTAATATTACTATGAAAATAACATCTGTTAGTGTAAACAATAATTGTTATTATTGCAAAGCTGATTTGTCCAAGAACTTACATATTGGGAACATGCACGTAGGTAACAAATGCATATTTATCAAAACTGCAATGATGTAATAAATTATTTTTATAATAGGTCTATATTGAATAAGGTAATTAGGGTCTATTAAGGAACAAAGCATTTCATGAAACAAGCGATTATATCTATGTTGATTTAATCCAAAAATAATAGGAGATTTAAAGGGAAAAGCAATTCTATAGAAAAAGAAAAAACTCATATTACAAATTTATTAAATTTGCTAACTGCGTAGGAAATTGAAGAAAAAACTAACTCTATGGGATGGCCTATGGAATCCGGAGGTTCAATGTTGTGTTCACAATAGCTCTTCTTTGACTTCTTTCCTTAACCAACTGGATGTAGTTTCTACTTTGTATTCCTATTTCTGCGAGATCCATCTTAATATTGTCCTCTCATCTGCTCCTAGGTCCTCCTCATCGTCGTTTTCCGATTGGATTTAAAGTTAAGCGTTCCTACTTTCTTCAATTCTGACCACATGGCCTGCTCACCTGAGCCTCCTAGACTTGATGCCCTTATCAGTGTTTGGTAAACGGTATAAATTATGCAGTCCCTCGTTATGAAGTTTCCATCATTCCCCATTCCCGTTCCTCTTGGGTCCGAAAAGTCGTCTCAAGATTTTACTTTCAAATACTTTCAGTCTGCGTTCTTTCCTCAGAGTAAGCGGATATGTTTCGCAATCATACACACAACGGGCATGATTATCGTTTTATATATTTTAAGCTTTACATTCCTCGACATTATTCACAACAACAAAAATTGAACTGAATAATAACACGAATTTGTTGCTTTTAATAGATATTTAATTTCTTTGTGTATATAGTTTTGGTCTGTTAATATTGATCCTAGATATTTGAATGTAGCCACTTTGTTGAAAGTATTATTTGATATTTTAACGCATGCATAATTTGCAGTATTACGATCCCGCCGAACTTCCATGTATTTTGTTTTCTCCGCATTTACTTCTAAACCCATGTCCCTACAAACGTTTAATAAGGTCTCTTTATTTATTTCTATTATTCTCTTACCGTTCCCTGTCAGATTTATATAATCAGCATACGCCATAACCAAGTGAATACCATTCAGCTCTAGACCCTGCAGTTACTATCTTTGATTTTCCTTATAGCGTAAAAATAAACAGATTACACAAATCGTTTGAATATAAAGAAATAAATAGCATTCAAAGATACTCTAAACGTATCCCGATGCTTCATTAACAACAAGAAAAGAAGCCGTAGAAACATAAAGCAAATGGCACATGCTGATACATTTGCACACTATTTTGAAATTGTGCATTCCATTCTCACGAGGTGTCCGTACAGTGAGTGAAAATGAATGTAAAGAATCAATGAAAAAAAGTTATAATGAAGTACTTAAATCCAGGGGATATGATAAGATTCCAACTTATATGCATGAAGGCATCGCAACATTATTTTGTATGCTACTGTCTAACATATGTCATCTTATCTTAAAACAAAAAATTTACCAGAACATTTGAAGATAAATAGCGCAACCATAAGACATAAAAAGCAGTAAAAGCATAATAGAATTTCTCAACTATGGTTAGTACCATATCTGTGATTTTGACCACTTTACATAGCCAAATTTGCTAATCTTATAAGCATAATACAGCATAATTTACAGAAATAAAGCATAAGGTATAATGCTTAATGTTTTTTTTTTAACTTAAGGACTATGTATATTTGTACATAAAAGAAAAATATGTCAGTATATTTTGTATCAAAGAAAGAGATGATCAACAAAGGCTTTTATCAATGCCTCAAACAATGAAAATCAACTGCAATTGCCTTTACGTGTAACAATGGAAACTTCCAAATAAAACTCTGTTCACCTTTCGCTCAGAAGGACTTTTTCCCTCACTTTGAATTAAAAAAAGCAAGACTGGTTGTGCAAGTTATACTTTTTGTTCTGAATTCATTAAATATTAGAAGTCTACTGTGCAGCTACATTTTTCTTCTTCGAAACACCGCTCAAGGAAAACTGCACAAACTGTGCTAGTACTTTTCTATGTTGTATTGATGTAATTTTTAGTCGTAAAAATGAATAGTTTCATATACACTTTTAATGCTTGTGTGATAAAAACGAATAAAATAAAACAAATATGTAACAGAAATGGGTAAAAATGAATTATATTTCAAGGAACAGTATATTAAGGCATAATTTAGGAAAAAGCATAATAAAGCATAATGTAAAAAATAAAGCATAATATACAGCTATTTAAGGCATAAAGTTGGCTGCCTTAAAGATAAGCAAAATTAAAATCTGGTACAATTTGAAGGTAAAATATTATCAAAGGATATCGTTCCTTTAAAAATATTTGAATATTTACGTATGAATGAATATTTAGCCATGTCAAACCATTTATTTCTACTTTTCATCATCATGGTTTTTACCTAAATAGAAATATGGTTACGAATATGATTTTTTATATCTGTTTATTTTTTTAAATAAGGATCATACCATGGACGTTACTAATACGATTTATCCAAACCGTTTGATGAAATACGTAGACCATGCATGTTTACTTTAGGGGTTATTAGATTTTAGTTTATCCTCTCGCTTACTAAAATGAGAAGACAAACTAAACTATTACCTCTTACTTAAAAATCGTAAATCTTATGCATAGATTACTAAAATTATTTATATCTTAACTCTGACGCACCTCAGGGTTCATATTTTAAGAACTTTTTTGCCATTTATAATTTTTGCTATCAAGTTTTTAAAATATTTATTTGCTGATGATATTTAGCTATACACGAAAATAACGAATTTTATGGTTTGGTTAGAATAACGGAAAGGAAGGTTTGTAAGTAATAAGCTTAGATTTAATATAAGCAAGTACTTTGTAATTACATGCTGTAGGTAAAATACATGTATTAGTTTCGAATATAAAAAGAACGATAAGTTAATTATGAGAACAACTAGTATAAAATACGTAGGTATAATACTAAGTAGTAAACTTGCTTATCAAGCACGTATTGATAGATGCATTAATTGATCATACAAAGTTTTAGTTTTCTATTGCTTAATTCTAAAGAATCGATATGTAATAAAATTTAATAATATTAATTATTACTTATATTAGAAGGAAGCTTCAGTATGTTTCCGTGGTGTGGGATTTTCTCTACCAATGTTATAATGAGAAAATTGAGAGAATTCCAAATAAGTTTCTACGATATTTATATTACGAAAAAGTATAAACAACACTCACATAAGGAAAAAGCCAAGTTGCTAATCATATGCTTTTATATACAAAATAGTAAACAGGGGCGAATCCAGGGGGCGATTGAGTGATCGCCTCCTCCCCAGAAGAGGAAACTTTCTTATTTTATATATAAACAAAATCCATCCTACAGTTTGGAGCTCCTAAAAGTAGCTCTAAGTAGCAGTATTACAGCCCACCGCTCCCCCCAGAAGTCCGTCCTGGATTCGGCCCTGATAGTAAATGGAATATTCTATTTGAAAACGAAGAATGTTTACAGCAATTTAAGACTCAGAACAATAGTTTGCAAATTCGACAGCATTCTATTCTATTCTAAACTAAAGTAAAATAAAATATTACATTAAAACTCACCATTTGTGAGAATTACAAGAAATTAATTTTAACTAGAGGAAGGTTTCACTCTAGTATGCTCTCAATTACCATTTCTAGCGGATTGCCTTGGAAATCACTTTATGCCTTGGAAATCTTGAAACAAAAGAACAAAGCCAAAATTTGTTACAGAAATTTTAACTATCTAAAATTAAGAGAGACTTGAGTTGGCTAAAACATCTATGAAGGATGTAGTCGCCACGGCACAGCACAGCCTTTTCTTTTAAATACCTAGAGACTTACCTAAAAACACTGTACATTTCATTTCATTATATTTTCTTGTAAAAAATAAGTTCCTTCCTCTTCAAATACTTTTCCGGAAACATATTTTTCTCTTGAAATATCTTTCTGTCAAATCTAGATAATTGAAATATCAATAATCGATCAAGAAGATGGAATTTCGGTCAGCGGAAATACGAAAACAGAAGCAATAATAAACTCAGGAGCAGAGAAGGGAAAGAAAGAAAAGAAAACAACCTCAACTGTACAAGAAACACTGTGATAATGAAAAATGAAAAAGGAAGAAAGAAAAATCAAAAGAAAAGAAAAAGAAAAAGGTTTGAATTTGATTAAAGGTTTTTAGAAAGAAGTATTCTGTATACGCTGTCCAATAATGGACAAAAACATTATGGTGTAGAGCGTTGCTACATTGATTTTACCTAGGTATATAGAATATGAAATACATTCTCCCGGAATACCCCACGTCTTTTACTTCTAATTTGAGAAAGCAGGAACCAGAGGCGGATCCAGGAGGCAATCGGGGTGATCTCACCCCAGAAGAGGAAACTTCCTTATTTTATATATAAACAAAACCAACCCCAGAGTTTGGAGCTCTTAAAAGTAGCTTTAAGTAGCAATATTACACCCATCTCCCCACCAGAAGTCCGTCATGGATCCTCTCCTGGCAGGAACTCACCTACAACTAAACTAATTCATATTTTTGTTCAGTTTTACATTAATTCAATCTTCTTGGCTTGGACCATGTGTAGCAACCTTTCAATTTTTCTTTCTTTCTTTCTTTCTTTCTTTATTTTTGTTTAACCTCTCATGATTATGCACTGGAATAAGGGAGGTAGGTGGGGATGATGAAATGGGTGGTAATGGTGAAATGAAGAAAGTGAGGAAACAACCCCGAGAAACCCTCACACGCGGATTTTGTTCACTATAAAGTTCACTTGGCGCGGGCTGAGACCGAATAAGGGACCCAAATTACCAGAGGATAGCACTCTACAACTATTCTACTGTAGCCCCCTTTTAAATGTTGTAAATGTATTATTATTATTATTAGTAGTAGTAGTAGTAGTATTATTATTAGTATTATTATTATTATTAGAATAAGACACACACATCATCAAGTCTCACACACTGTTAGTCCTAATATGTTAATTTTGTTTGGCCAAGTTCATATTAATTGAGATATTAATTACTTATTAATTAATATGAACAAATGCCAATGTGAGAAATTGTTAGTGGAGAGACGTTCAAATATGTTAGTTTCTCAGCAAGTATTATTTCCCATTTTGCCATCAGCATACCGTACATATTTGATGTTTCTTAGAGTAACAGCAACGGAAAACTTATCATTAGTCACGAGTAGAGCAACTTACATTACGCTTTGTTTTTTGTTTAATTATGCTTTCTTTTTTTTCAAATTATGCTTTATTATATTTTATTGTTAATCCCCATCATTGTTTTACATTTATCGTGTATAATGTATTATATTTACTACACACTAAATATTCTAAATATACCCAACTTTAAAAGTGATCTATTTATTAATATTTTATGCAACCAGTTTCTTTCATACTTAATGAACTTTCTACTTAATGCACTGTAAAGAGATATGCTTTACTCGAATCAGTTTTTTATCACTTGTGAGCGCCTTACAGTTGCATATATACAGAAAGGGAAAGTAAAAGATGTCATCAAAAAGTACAGAAAGTGCTCAAGTTCAAAAGGTACACAAAACAATATAATATGGAGTTCTTGTGTACTATACATCGTTGGCGGAATATTTTCTTCTTCTTTTCCTTTTTTCTTTTCTCCACATCAAAGGATTACACCGAAAAGTTTACATAAATAAAAATAAGCTTTTCATTGTTGCAAATGTTCTCAATGACTTTGCATTGTAAATATTGGTTTTGAAAAATATTAAATACAGTATGTTAAACTTGCAGTTAAACAGAATTTTCGAAGAATTGTTCTAATAGAATTTTTAGGAGTTGTGCTATATATTTTAAATTATCCTTTATTTTCTAAAATTATGCTTTTAAAATTAGTTTCTTCTGGACCTTTTGACAACCACAACCATGTTCCAGGTACCAACCATATGTATAAATTGCTGTTATGCTTTTTATGCTTTTAGGTTGCCTTAGTTATCAGCATATAAAGAAATAAAAATGTTACCAAGTGCGATACAATGTGTACTTTTGTGTAAAGCGTTTGTTTATCGTTTCCTGTTTTAAAAAAGACTGTAAAAATGTGATTTCATGAATTTGCTGTAGTCTAACATAAGAGACAAACTCTTTGATCAACAATACTAAAGCAAGGTGATTTTCCTATTAGCAGAGAGAGCAGCTTACGAGCAGCCAACCCAAGTTGATCATATACGTTTGTATTCGAAGGGTGAGTAGACCTTTTGTTTCTTAACTGTTGCTGCTGATATTGCTTCTAAAACGACAATATTCCTCGTGTAGCTGTGAAGAAAGAAAATGCTGGTACCATGACAAAAATACACGAAAATGTAAAGACTAATAAGAATTGGTTTCTTTCGTGCAAAATTTGAAAATCTTAACAATAATAAACACTTCTTGTGTCCTTTTATACTACAAACTGGAAATTTAGAGGAATCCCGAGAGACTTACAACCCGCACCAAATGTATAGGGGGAGCCACAGTCCCTCAACCAAATTACTCAGCTAAAATTTAATGTCATCGGTTTCGAATAATTACAATGTTATATTTAAAAAGACACTATTTTATGTAATAGTTTTAACAGCATTGTACACCCATGTGGAATGAATTTTTTTTTTTCGTATTGGTTTGATTACATCTGTTTGCTCCCCTCCGTTATGCTCCACGTACGCAGTATTGATTTAATATTTAAAATATTAAGGGTTACATATCTTAAGCTACCCTCTCGCGTTAAGATAGCATTTCGTGGACGCCTCGTTCCCTCTTCAATTGATGAAATTAAAATTCAATCACTGACCACAAATAGACATAAATTCTCTTTACTGCAAGTGTGGATTCAAGTTTTCTTTTATATAATGATGAGTCATTAGTTTTGCAATAGATATTTCCACAACCCAAAAAGCAGATACGTGTATAAGCCGTGATCGGCCATAAGTACAAGATCAAACTGCCCCAATAGGTAATGGTAAGAGAATTATTTAAGGATTATTTAAGAGGTGGTGAGCGCTCAATAACGTCTGCTACGTGAACGGTTACTGCATAACGAATGTGGTCTCTGGTTCTAGAAATTTCGTGCAGGTTGTAAAAATGTCGAGGATCAGCCAAGGTCCGGCCGCACCAAGGTAACAAGACCGTTGAGGAAAATCCATCAACCAGTAAACGACAATTCTTAAACCGACTTGTATGTCCCAGTCTACTGTAGTGGTCATGTCACCTTCACGAACTCAGGAAAACCTCAAGAGTTGTCGCATTGTTCCATATAAGTTGACTCCAGATTAGTTGCAAAGGAGAGTGGATATGTACCACCAACAGCTGCAAAATCCGTGTGATGTGCATTTCCCGAAACGGGTTGTCACATGAGATGAAAATTAAACCCCCTCCTTCCCCCCCGAAATCTGTATGTGCAAAAACAGTAGTTGAGCAAAGGCCAACTTCCAGAACCAGTCGTCAAACAGAGTATAAAGTCATGCTCTGTGTGTGGTGGAACTACGATTGGATAATTCATTTCAAGTTCGTTCTTAATGGTCGTACCATCAATGCGGATTTTATTCCAAACAGGTGGAGCGGATGCGTGTTGCACTACGCCAAAAATGTCCTGCATTGTTTAACCGAAAGCGCTCCCTTCTGTTGCGGAATAATGCAATATCATACTGAGCTCGAAAAATGCAACTAAAACCTCAGGAACTTGATGGCATCGCACTGGTGCCACATCCGGCTTATAGTCCTGACCTTACCCCTTCGGATTACTACTTGTTTCGGTGACTTGTCATACTTCCTAAAGTCACCGTGCTTTACCAACCAGCAGGAAGTAGAAACAACGATGATTAACTTCTTTGCTCTAAAATCAAGACGGTTAATCGAGGAACTTGTAGGAAGGTGGCTACAAATCTGCTTTCATTGTATTGTAATATATACATGTATGCTGTGTAACTGAATATTGCAATACTCATGACTAACCATTGCACACCTTCCACTTTCACGGCTTGTAGAAAAATGAGATAGAGGGTGCCCATGAAGGCAGAGAATAGGAAAGGAAGGATTCTTCTTTAACTCTTTCTCTTGCGGAGTAAATGCAAAGAACTCAGTATGGATATTATAGAAAAGAGCAAACACAACGCAGATACAGAGAGGAAGAGAAAGGACTGGAAGCCCTCTCTACAGATTTCTTTTTTACAATCCTCTCTCCCAACTTTACTCAATTGCTAAATCACGTTCGAGCTTTCACTATTAGGCATACAGAAACAGGGGTGCCCATTGGTGGGTTTTAGGAAGGAAGTTGTGCCCACGAGATTACTTCAGGGTGGGGAGGTGGGAATTTTTCTCTGCTGAACGGTTGCTAACATTATTAGTCCTCCATAAACTAGGCAATCTTCCATCCTCTCATGAAAAAAAAGTCGTTCTTTTCCATAGATATGTAAATACATTCAAAATACAAACTAAAACTGAATTTACTGCATACTATAAGCATACATCTGAAATAAAAACTTATGAAATATGCATTTATATGCGCTATAAAACTTCAAATTCGAGTTGGATTATTGTTGTTAGAAACTCCTACCAAATTTAACAGAGATGCATATAAGCAAACAAAATATACATTTGCATAAATATCCTATGTCTAGTTATTAGTTATTTTGGGTTGCTGTCAGCAGTGTAACTTGATGTTCTACTTAAGAGAAGCTCTTATTGTTAATGATTCGCAAATCAGCACTACATTATTTATTTCAACGCATTATAAATTTCTTGCTCGGTGAAGTAATAATTTGCTTGAGAGTTTTTTGGGTTTCTCATCCCTCATGTAGGAACGAACACTCTTCACACTTTCCCCTCTGCCTCTTCACTTTGAGTTGTTGCGGACAGCACGAAACGAAGGGAAAGTGATGGGAACCCGTCTGTGGGAGAGTGAATTTCGATCCGCCAGCGCCGGCGAGCAAGGCTCACAGGTCGATACGGACTGCTGCTGTAAGGGTAAACAGAGGCTGACCCTGGCTCACAATCCAAGCGAGCGATGAAAGGGGGGTACAATGATATTTCCAGTCCCCCACCCATCCCCTACATGCTGGTGCCTGCGAAACCTCAGCAATCTCATTCTATCCTACGCACACCAATCGACTGCCTATTGATCCACTTCTGTCAACAAGGATCTCCTAGCCAGGCAGATAGTATGTGGATAACAGAACACGTGAACAATGAATGCTCTCTTCGAAAAATCTTCCTACTGGCTTCAAATGCTTCATCTGCGATGAGAATGTCAACTGAATAGATAAGTGGGAGCTGCAGCAAATATATGTACAGTATCATATACCTCGACCGAGGTAGTAGATAAAAATTTATTCTACTACTAAGAAATTGATTGCAAAATCCAGTAGTTCCTTCAGATTCCCACTTTAGAGAAGATCCAATGAGATCTGTAATTTCTATGTTCTATTTATGTAATGTGTTTTCAGCAAATAATGTGTTTCAGACTTCAAAGACTAATTAACGGGGCGGGAAAAAAAGAAACGATGAATGCTAAACAAAATTCAGCGACAAAAACCTTGAGTGTATTTCCAGATCTTCCCACTTCCTCCTTTCTTAACTTTTGTGGTTGGCAAGGTTAAAAAATAAGTCAAAACTTAACTTCTGTTTCTTAAAAAAAAAAAAAAAAAAAAAGTCCTTGTTTTAACCCTTTATTTGGCACTGTTCCTCTCAAGCAACATCGTATTGTATTGCGTTATCCGCAAGAATTATAACTTCAGTGATCATTTAATTGACATTATTGCTTTCATACAATATTCATATACATAATATGCGGGTCCCTTCTTTAGAGACTTCTAATCTTCGTCAACAGGGGACAGTCAAATTTAGTATTGTAGAAGCTTTATCTCCTACGTTCCGCAAAAGTCCTTTTTTTTAAATTATTATTATTATTTTATTAGTGATTTCTTGCTCTGTAGGAAAATATTTCAACGAAAGTGTTGGTAATTATTGAGAGTATACTATTCTTATGATATTTTACCATAACAGGGCAATGCTTCTCAGTAGCTACACATAAGATCTATTTTATGGCAATGTTGCTTTAAAATAAACACCCTGTATTTTCTAACCAAAGTACAAAATTACTTTAAAAATTACGAAATTATGATCAGGAAGACATGGTTCAACCATAAAAGCAAACTAAATATTTTAATGGTAATGCAACAAATGTTTGCCAATTAAAGGGTTTGTTCTTCGTTTTCAATAGAAAGAAAAAATGGAAAAAAACTCCTATCTGCAACTTCGTGTCCATCCCTTAGCTTTTTATTTCTACAAGCTTTGATAGTAGGATGGGCGTATAAAGGAAACTTTTCGACCACATTTGCCGTGAAGGGAAATCTATTTATTCGTGAAGATATATATACGCAAGTGCTTATTGGTTTGAAATTCTCAGACTTTGCAGGGAAAAAATCAATTCGTTTTGATCTTTTTATTGATATTATTATCTTGTTTTCTTGTATGTGGCCGGTGTTCTTTTGTTACTTGACCATTATACACAAAAAAGAAAGAAAGAAATAGAAAATAAAAAAAGAAAGAAAGAAAGATAACCTTGTCGTTTTCGCTAATAATATCCGAGAAACAAAAAGTCTGTTTTTTTTTTTTTTTTTTTTTTTTTTTTTTTTTTGTCCAGAGAAGAAACTTGGTTACACTGATGGCAAACTGCTATTCCTCCCGCAAAGGAAATCACTGTTGCGCTCAGAAAGTTAGACCGTTCTTGTAATATTAGACCAAAAATATAGACTGTATTATACTGTCCAATTAAAAGTACATATAATATTTGTGACATGAACTTCAAGATCTATTTTAGAGTTAAATTGATCTTTTATTCTGACTGAATTCAACACGAAACATGAAGATGATTGGGAAGTCTAAAAAAAACCGTCACATCAAATTATATACTGTATATATACAGTACAGGGTTTTCATAAAGTCTGGACGGATTTAATTTGCTTATAATTTTCATAAAAATGCTCATAATGAAATCTAATAAAGTGCAAACGGTAGCGGAAGGATTAAATTTTTAGTTGGCAACACTGTTACCGTATCAAAGATGGCGTCGGTGAAAGAGAAAGCGCAATGTGTTCTGTGGTACGCAGAGCTAAAATCACCAATTCTGGTGTGTCGAAAGTTCACCAAAGAGTTCAAAAAGCCGGCAGCGACTGAGAGTGCAATCCGAAAGTGGCATGCTAAGTTCTTGGAGACAGGAAGCGTCCTGGACCGTCCTCGAAGTGGGAGGCCGCCAACATCGCCTGCAACAGTGAGCAGGGTAAGGGAAAGCATCATCAACAGCCCACAGAAGTCGATTCCTAGTGGCGCCCAGTTGGAGGTGTGGCGGTGAATGAACTGAGCTGGTGCAGATTACAGGTAAAAATTTAATCCTTCCGCTACCGTTTGCACTTTATTTGATTTCAATATGAGCATTTTTATGTAAATTATAAGCGAATTAAATCCGTCCATACTTTATGAAAACCCTGTATATATATATATATATATATATATATATATATATATATATATATATATATATATATATATATATATATATATATATGAAATCTTTGGGTTTTACGTCCCACACGGATGTGCCAACTAGGCTAAAGGAGACGGTGATGATTAGAAATGAATGTAATGGTGTAGTGTAGAGTGGGAGGAAACGGGAGAACTCCAAAAAACCCATGGAACTGTGTTTTTGTCCACCACAAAATCCACTTGGCACAAGCTGAGATGGAACCAGGGATCCCACGTACCAGAAGTGAAAGCCCAACCACTGAGCTACCACGGTCCGATATACAGTATATTTACATGGTATCCCAGATGTCCCAGCAGGAGAAGACCATATTTTGAGGAATGATAGCATGGGTCATGATAAACAAAAACCATTGGTCCATTTCACTTCGTTTTCGAGACTATTCTATTTCGTACACATTCCTTTTAAGACCCATATCTCCGAAACTAATAAAGATATCGAAGTTGTTTAACAATATGTAAGTAGATCACGTAATAGGCATTAGGTACGTATCACATTCATTACACTACATATATTAGTATCACGCACAAAACCTCAGAATGTAAAAGTTTTCACATTTTGATCCCCAAATCTGGGTATCGAACCCTAATATCTTAGAATGCAATGAGGAAAAATGACTGATTACATCTTTCAATGTACGCTATATAATTCATATTACGTGTTGTAATACGACTAAAATTGTGTTGTAATACGGCTAGTATCGTAGGAAGAAGCTACAGCATACAATAAATGAATGAAATATCATTAGAACAAGAAGAGATATTGGAACAAAAAGTGTGAGATAATTTCGTGAGACAGTGATTACAAAACAAAAAAGGCATAGGGACAACAAAGTGTTACAAAATGCCGCATTTTTACTCAGATTTTTTGTTTGTGACTTCTGCGACGGTAGTTCAAGGCCTACAGTAGAAGAATATAGGCGACCGTACCTTGATCGGGCATATGTTCGCGTGTGTATGGGACATTGCGTAACATTGGCATGTTGTCAAGTGCACAGTTACTATCTGAACGTCCTCGGCAGCACACCTCTGATAAGGTACATTCGAGAAGTGTCCCCTCGGTATTCATGTAAAATTGATTCGAATGCAAAGTTCTCCGGTATATGGTGGTCCATAAACATGCAAATCACCTGTATGAGCCGCTAAAATTAGTACAATACACATTGGGCCGCGGAAAACTTTGCGTTTGAAAAATTTTACACGAATCCCGAGGGGACACTTCGCAGATGTACCTTGTAAGAAGAAAAACATTTTTTAGCAATAGTCCAAAGAAGTCCTGGAACTAGCGTACGCAGGACCGTCACAAGAGAACGTGTAGCACGGTCGTACGGCTATCGGGTTCTAGTCGCACATGGTTTACATCCTTTTCATATACAACGGGTGCAACAACTTCATGCAGGCAACAGTGAGCTGCGTGTGGAGTTTTATTATCGGGTGCAGACAAATAGAGAAATATATCCGTATATTCTATTTACAGGAAAGACTACATTCACCCGACAAGGCGGGAACAACACCCACAACGCACATCAGTTGATGCATGACAATCCGCATGCAACTGTCCAGACAGATTTTCAGGAACGTTTTGCAGTGAATGTGTGGTGTGGGATCGTTGATGATTTCGTTATTGCCCCCATTATGTTACCAGGACGTATGTCAGGCCAACATTACCTGCATTTTCTGCAGCATGATTTCGCACTGCAATTAGAAAATGTTCCCCTAACCACACGAAAAAGATTGTTTTTCCAACAGGATGAAGCACTCTGCCATTATATTCGCACCCCGCCCTGGCCGTCGTGGCTGCGTCTAGTGGCCACCACGATCACCAAACTTAACATCTGTGGATTTTTTATATGGGATTGGGTGAAGAAGATCGTGTACAGGACTAAATTTCGTACACTTGATTAACTTGTTGTCCGAATTCATCAGGCCTCTGCTACCATACGAGAGCGTCGAACTGATCTAAGACGAGCTATAAGGTATGTCCTAACACGAACTGGTAAGTGTATTGAGGTTGAGTGAGGCATTTTCGAAAATTTAGTATGATCCCTAACGCAGTAAACACTCACGACTATAGTACAGATCAGAACTGAAAGATGTTAATTGCTTTTCTTTCATTCGTTATTGTGTCCTACCATGCAATTGGAGTTCTTCTTAGCACTGCCTTCTCTTAGCAACCAAGAGAAACTGCGCTCGTATGAGAACATATTGCGTTCTTATTGATCACCATCTCTACTATTTGAAATTCATATATGAGAAACATAAAAATGAAATTACTTGCGTTAATTGGTAGAACGTATAAATACTAAAGGGCGGCGCAGAGAGAGGGGAAATTTTGAAACTAGGATTAGCAACACACTTGTGCCGATATTTGTTCTGCACCAATGCAATAGAACCGAGTAGGCTTTGCTATTTAGTAATAATGAAGCAGTGAAGTGGTGTGCAGCACGTGGTCGCTGAGAGTATTTGATGCGAACAGTGATATTCTAAGGCCTCCCGAGATCCCTTGAGTTCGATATTTGCGACTTATTTCTATGATGAATCTGTGAGGACATCTAAAAAAATGTGCAGCACACGTCCTACAACCATCGCTAAAGTGAAACAAAGAAAAACGAAAGATTCAAAAAGAAAGCACTGGCAGTCTTCAAGACATGATGCAACGACATTGTAGAGATTTTCGTATGTTGAGATGGATTACATCATTCTGATGTCGCCCCAAAAAGTAAGTGCCATAGCTAATGCATATTTTGCACATGCATTTCCATCACTAAATGTATTTGTTGTGTGTTTATTCGAATATTGTACGTCAATTATTTTTTTCATTTCCTTGTGTCAGTCTGTATTAACAAACTAATACCAATTTTATGTTAAATTCTTTAGCTGGAAATACGCTTAATGTATTACCAGTAGTATGTGGAAGTGTTTCTGAAATTGAGAACATTATGCAAAGCTCTAAGATAAAGATATATAGAGATTTATAAACATTTGTACTGTAGCTCAACACAATATGAAGAATAGCTCAACACAATAGAAAGAATATAACATGTATTTATGTTTCTGATTTAGTCTACGGGTACTTAATGCGTTCGCAACGTGTTTTCATAGCTCATGAGTACACTTGGAATACGCTGACCATGTATTTAAATGTAGATGGCTAATCGCAATGCGCTGCAAACGTGAAAGCAATAAAAACGCGCAAAATACGTCGGCTCGAGCGTATTTGGTGCATTTCGGAACAACAGACCGCCTGCTGTTTCGGAATTAGTAAAAGATGTGTAAAGGAATGCAAATAGGATAGACGTGTTGCCAGGCAAGGGAATTTTAGCAAGAAGCAGCTGCTTCGAAGACGATTTGTGCAGAGTATTGGAACACTACTATTATAAAGTATGTGCGTGTATAACAAAAGAAAATTCGCAAAAATACAAGGAAATTCCATAAAATTAGGTTATCACAGAAAAATCTATGTAATACAATAGGATTACATAGAAAAAAGACCTGGAAACCCTGATTGGCTCACAGTATAATTTATAACTCTGGCGAAAGTAAAATTACCAATAGCCACCTAGGTCGCGTTCGCTGCGGGGGTAACGCATCGTCGTTTAGCCATATCCTTAAAACTAAAGATAAAGCTATATAGTACAATCTGGAGGGTTTGGAAATTTAGAAAAAGAAAAAAAACGTATTCATCCTCAACAATGGGTTCACTTCCCAACCAAATTTCCTAATCCTCATCTATTACTAGTTCTAGACAAGGTTTAACCTTCTGGAGCGATTTTCACTTTTATGAAGAGAAGTTACTTTCAAATCAGATAATTCGTCTTCTAACCCTAAGGAGTTTTATGTTCATCCTATTTATGCTACTGAATCTTCTTATATATTGAGTGTCTATATAAATTATATACTATTTCCTTTCATCCTTGATTAAATGGCTATAAAGAAGACAAACTTCTGCACGTCACCCTTTTGCAAATGAAAGCCTAAAAAGAATAAAATAAAATAAGACAAAACAAATAACATGTATATGGATTAAGAGTTTTGTTTCTATTGCAATTTAATGCGAAATAATTCAAGAAAAAAAATCCAGCAGCGCAATTTACTAGTTGATCCCTCAAAGCCTTCGGATCCCTGTACTGTATAGGTTAAATTATTCTTGATTAAAAGTTGTGATTGTTTACATTTTCTTTCTTTCTTTCTTTCTTTCTTTTTTTTTTTTTTTTTAATCTATCACCCAGTAACTTGAGGTTACATAAATATTAATGCTCAAATGTGAATATGATCGCGGCCCTTGAATCTCATTTCGTATCAATGTTCGCAAAATTTACGAACCGCAATGCAATGCAAAACATTACTAAAGCTATGATAAATACTATGACATTATCGCAAATAAAAACGCAAACTTTGCGTTGCGTTGACACAAACCATTATGGAATAAGGCCCTCGTCTTAATAATAAACACCAAAGCACATTCAGGGTCAGTATTATAACTATTCATTTTCAAATAGTCAAATCGATATAACACAATTTATATTGTAACAGAGGGGGACTGGGTCGCCCAGATACCCGGAAATTTCCAGGTGGTCCCTGTCCTCTGCAAAATCACTTAAAATATTGCTCGATTAGTTATAACTAATTCAAAACTATGTTCTCGTTCATAATAACCAGTGGCGTAACTAATGGGCCCGCGGTACTAGCAAGGGGGGCACTAGGGAAAGTCGGCCCCGGCCCAACCCGTAGCCTGTGCAATCGTCATATAAAGAGCATGGAGCTGATTCTCCTCCGGTAAGGGGTATCGGGTTATTTTCTCAAGTACGTTTTCCTCAAGTCGAGAAAATGTGGGACATTTCCTCAAGTGCCTTATCTTGATATTGATCATGAACTAGAAATCCAAGACAGAGATACAAATCTTGGCCAACAACCAGAATGGGGGGATATGATTTCTATGCGTGATAAAATAAATACAATATTGCCACTGGTTGGTTAGATAAAATTTTACTATTAAATTTTAAGAATGAAAGTCTTTTATATCAAAGGACATCTGAATATTCCTAAATTATATAGACTACACAAGCTTTCAATGTAGAATTCAATCATAGCAGTTTCCACGTTTTCAGTATCCCATTTGAATTACGAAGGCAAAACCCTGCATCTGAACCATTCAAAACAAAAGTTTCTTTAAATACACAATAAATAATCACAGGTGATATTGTTTTAAATAAACTGTCCTATACGCACGATTGCCTTAGTAAATCATATTAGTTTCTTGGATTGTGTATAACATAATTCGAATAAGCTGATTGAAGAAAACTATAGTAAATTTTCCAGTATTGAAAACAAAACAATATGGTAATACACAGTGGTCGAGGTGAGACGATATACGGTGGTATGCCATACCGCCTCTGGTTTTTCAGTAATGAGAACACACCGTCTCTGATTTTTTAGTTACCAAGACAATATTTAAATGACCAGAGGCGGTTTGGCACTCAACAGGTATGCTGAGTCAAAATCATAATAAAACATACCGCCTCTTTTTTTTTTTTTTCCACTTCGAACACTGGTAATACAGATCTCGATAAAACTGAGTCACACTATTATTTTTAAAAACATTTATCATTGTTTTGACCAAATAATGTACATGCATCACAAGATCTTTTGGTCTAGTTGACAGAACGAGATACAGGATAGATTTCCTGTAAATAAAACCCTAGGATTGCTACCCATAAATTATTTATTATTATATGTTTAATAATAATGTTATGATCTCATAAATTTATCGTGTTATGCTCAGCACCTAAATATACCATATCAAAATTCTTACTATTCTATTTCTTAGTGCTTCCCATGTTCTAGATTAGTGCTATTTAACCGGGGGTACGCGTACCCCTGGGGATACGCGAAGATGTTTTTGGGGGTACGTAATGCTGCCTCTGGGGGTCTGCTGGAAATGTCCTTGACAGTTCACTGCAAATGAAATTGGATAACTTGTCAATTTGTGACTTTTGTATTTATGCTCGAAAAGAGTAAAATGAAATTAGTGACAGTGCTGTTTGACAACTTCTTCCATTCCATCAACATGTGTGTGTGAACAGTGTTTCTCTGCATTAACATCAATAAAAATGAGTCAGAGAAATTGCTTGAATCCAAAATCCGCTCTGATTCTCGCACTCTCGAAGATTCGACCAAGAATAGAGTAGCTGGCGTTCCGGAAACAAGCTCAGTTATCTCATTAACAGGCTAGGTCTAAAGTTACTTTTAGTTTTTGAATTTTTAACATTGTCTTCAGTGTACGAATTATCAGGGAGGATGAGGCGAAAATCCTCTTCAGTAGAACTGGATGTCCCCCATGTATTTTTAAATTTCTCATGTTAATTTTTTCGGATGTGCACTTATCCTCCTATAAATAGTGTTTTGATTGGCCCACAGATTGTCATTTTGTTGGGTCTCTCTTTGTCCCCCTTTTTAATCAACAAAACGTGTATTAAGTTTAATAACTTCATTTTGATTTAATTTCTCTTAAACAGCTTCAGGAGTACACAATTGAATGGCGAATTGTGTCTAGGGGTACCCGAGAAAAAAGGTTGAATAGCACTGTTTTAGATCACTATGTTCTATACAGCATAATAATGCCTTATTTTAGATTTATTTGACACACACTCATCGTCAACGTCTTGCGAATAAAATCAGAAAAATAAACACACTGCTGAACAAGACTGCACTTATTTAATATAAAAACACATTTACACGTGACGTTTCGATCTTCTAGCCAAGATCCTCATCAGACGTACACTCTAAAGAACAGTGTACGTCTGATGAGGATCTTGGCTAGAAGATCGAAACGTCACGTGTAAATGTGTTTTTATATTAAATAAGTGCAGTCTTGTTCAGCAGTGTGTTTATTTTTCTAGATTTATTTAAAAATGTAGAATATCATCAATTCTACGTCGAATGGCTTTTAAAAGAAAACTGTTAATCTCACTAGAATTTGTCATGCTTTCAAACGATGAAAATAAATTTAAATAAATAAATAGGTATTATGGAACTTTTGGGGTACTACACAACTGTAAGTTCCCGACAGTTACAGCTTTAAATCACTGAAGACATAAGCGATTTTAATAATAAAAATAATGTTTCTTGTAAGTGCAAGGTTTTAAGCGCTCAAGGAAACTTATTTACTTTCAGTTCAAGATACAACCGGAAAGTCTTTTCACTTTAAAGATTAACAAGTAAAAGAAAATTTGGGGAAAAGCCAGCCAGGAAGGTATCATCGTGTTAAGACTGAGAAAATTAGCCTGCCTAATCAGGATATACAGACTTGAAATTTGAATCCAAGATCTCACGATTGAAAAGAGCAGCGCAAACTGTTTACCTCACACTCTTTTAACTTGATCTTATACAGAACTACTAGTAAGCTTACGTGTCAACAGAAAGTTTGACCAATGAACTAAAGTTTGAATTAAAATAGATCATTTCCTTCAAAAGTGATAATAATATCTAATTTATTCAACAAATATTGGAGGAACATGGTTCCAACAGTGTCAATAGAAACTCGGCAATTGATTAATGTAACTTCTCATTGTTCGTGTGACTTGTTCCATATCACAATACTTTACCCAGCACTTTTAGATTTAAGGGATTTAAAGAATAAATCCGTGTAGTGATTCTGCCTTGAGATTTGTTTCTAAAGAACAGTTCAATGAATTCATTGTAAAACAGACATTTCATACTCTGCAGACATACCTTACGTTCATTTTCAGTTGGATTAATATTATAAAACAAGTAACATTATATGCAATTTTGTTCGATAAAGTATGATTTTATTTGACACCCTGCAACCCTAGTTATCAGCAACAGCTCAAATAGCCAGCAACGAAGTACCACCCCTCTTCTTTCTTGTATTAGTTAAGAATTTCAGAAGTTGTTCTCCTTCTTTCGGTTAATGATCGTCAGATTAAGAAGAAAGATAAGCACTTGAGGAAATGACACCTTTCTGGAAAGTTGGGGAAATAGACAGTTAAGGAAATAACCCTATTTCCCGGTAAGGAAACCGCGTTACGCATTTAGTTGTTGGACGCGAGTGGTTGCGATAAATACTGGTCCCTTGAGCACAGCAGTAATGTCAGAAAACGAGTCAAGTCCCAGAAATCGGGCCCCGAAGTTTCGAGCTTGGGTTCCTTCTATTCATCAATCAAATATGTAGTTCTTGAACGTGGGAGGTGGCAATGGAAAAGTCGTGGTCCCCTGAACACCGGTGTGATGTCACAAATAGAGTCTGAGACCTGATGTCCCCAGATATCGGACACCCGAAAGTATATTCTATTCACCAATGAAGCGTGGAGTTATTGGACGTGGGTGGTTGCATTGGAAAGGGTCTGTTTTTCCTTAGAGGGATACGGACAAAATCTCGCAGCCGAAACCTCGCCGCCCAAAATCTCGCAGTCCAAGACCTCGCGTGGCCAAAACCTCGCCGCCCGAAACCTCGCGGGACAAAATCTAACCGAGTATCACTTGTGAATGTGGCACTGGCACCAATTGATGTATGAGTAACTGTAAAAGAGTGTTTTACAGCCATCAACGCAAAGATTAGACTTTATTGTCCTTTTGATGTATTTTATCTGTATCTCAGTCTGTACAATATTTATATGGAGCTATTTGAAAACTCCTCATCATAACATTTTCTCTAATAAATATTCGCATTTAAAACACAAAATTCATTTTCCAGTTTGGCGCCCTATTCACCTGGCACTTCCTGCGAGCGGGTAGTTCGCAGGATTCAGGTTCCGGCCCTGGTAGGAAGCTCCACGGCGCCATTATCATTGGTTAGCATCCCATGACCAGTACCACCAAAACTTGGCCATGCGAGGTCTTGGACTGCAAGATTTTGGGCGGCGAGGTTTCGGCTGCGAGATTTTGTCCGTATTCCTCTAAGGGAAAACAGACCCTTTCCAATGCAACAAATCAGCCAAAACCAGTACTACACCAGAAGAAGGCTCTCCTGTGTGTTTGGTGGACTGTTCGGTGCACCGTGCATCAGAAACTGTTACCAACTGATCAGAGCATCAATACAACTGTGTATTGTCAGCAGTTGAGCCGTATTCAGAAAGAACTCAAAACTCTGGAGCCAGCACTTCTGAATCGCAAAGCGGTCTTCCTGTTACAGGACAACGCTAAGTCACACGTGGCTAGATGACCCGGGACACCATTCTACGTCTTGGATGAGAAACACTATTCCATCCGCTATACTCCCCGGACATTACACCGCCCGATTATCACCTGTTCCATTCCTTGGGCAATCACCTTAGAGGACGCCAGTTCAAATCTCTAGTAGAGGTGGAAAATGCACTTGATACCTTCTTCGCTTCACGGTCAACCAAGTTCTACGGGCTTCCGGAACGTTGGCAGAAGTTCGTCGATGCTGATGGGTTTATTTTTGATCTTCGAGGTACGTCTTAGGTGGCATCTCGATGTTCGAAAGTGGTGGGTGAAACAGCGACAGAATTTTCTTGGTTACCTTTATAGTTCAGCTTGCTTCAGTGTAAAGACAGTTATGGGGAAATAAATCTCGTTCGCATGCATCAAAGTTTGCTGAAAAATTATTTTATAATAAAATCCATTCAATGAGTTGCAACAATAGCTATAATAGTTTCTTTAAATGAGTTCCTAAGGTATAATTTCGAGCCAGCTTTCCCCTCCAGTATAGTGGTTAGCGCGTGTGCTTTTGATGCATGTCATACCAGGTTAAATTCCCATTGGAAAAACGTTAAAGATGTGAACACGTTACGATGGTTCCGATTCCACCTTAATCTGTAGCTCCACTTCTTACATACAGGGATGATTTCAAGGAGTGGTTCGTGGGAGTTTTCCGCCAAAGTCACGAAATTCCCTTCTCAGACCATATATTATATCGTGTTCAATGTGAGTTTCCAGTATTTTCATAATTCTACTTCTCACTCGCCGTGTATACTATTTTTCACTTCCCCTTCCTCACAGAAAATCTGAAATCATCACTGCTTATATAGCCTCGGTGGTGGAAAGAGACGGTAACTAAAACAAAAGAAATTTTCGAAGCATTTTACGATAGTGATTTCATAATACAGTGTAATGTAAATATACAGTACATATACATACACATAAAGAGAAAAACTTAACTAACTTCTACTTGCCACTCTCGCGAAATACACAATAGTGATAGAGTTGCCTATGTAACATCTGAACTTTCCGTAAGTTCTTTTTCTGAGAAGTTAGACACACAAAACGTCAAAATGCGTTAAAAAATAATTCTTCAAATGCATTACAAAGATTTAATATTTTATAGAAGGTATTCGAAAGGTGATTTAAAATAAGCAACAGAAAAAAAGCGGTATTTCTGACACTTATAAATCTAGCTTAAAATAAACTAGACTGGAAACCCTGTTACATACAAATGTCAAAAGTCTTTGGAGGGTCTCTACGCAGCAAGTGTTTGGTCCTTCATTTCGCGCGCGGTTGGTACTCCTTCGCTTCTATAGGCTAATATGCGGAATATGGACTCAATACAAGGATAATATTAAAGTTTCTGCTAGACCTGGACCATCTGTCTTTCATGGAAGCAGACTCTAGAAAAGGATCTAGTTCAAACGTGAAAGAAAAAACGGAAAATAAATTGTAAGAAGTTTGAAGTCACGGAAAGACTTAAATTTAATGCATATAAGGTGATCTGGTACCCCTAGCAACCTTGAAAGTTGGCCCATTTAAAAATCATAGCAAAGTTTTTCACTATTTTCTTCTTTATTATTAAAGTTACAAACGTCAAAATTTGAATAAACCTGGAGCAAGCAGGTTTGTGTAGGGGGGCCCGTCGTTTTTGAGGGGGGGCCAGCTACAATGTACAAAGACAAAAAAAATGTGTTGCTGCTAGTGTTTTTGAGGCCAGAAAGAAAGGAAAATTTTGGTTTCCTTCTGGAAAACTAAAAACACTATTTTAGCTTATTATTATTATTATTATTATTATTATTATTATTATTATTATTATTATTATTATTATTATTATTATTATTATTATTATTATTATCAATAAATTATATTCAAGATAGTTTTTATTATGCTTAATCAAGAACTACTGCCCTGCCCGGGACCAAACGCTAAACTTTTGTGCATAACTATAAAGGTAACCAAGAAAGTTCTGTCCCTTTCCGTGGAGGTCTGTGTTCAATTGGACCTCACACCGTGAGTTGAATGCGAGTGGAGATAAGGCGAATGTCAGTTGTTGGTGTGGGTACTTCCAACATACTACCTGGTTGTGGCAATTCAGACACACCGTGAACTTGCGTAAAGACAGAGGGAACACGGGACATCCACAGAGCGTCATAAGAGCATGTATGCTGAACGAGTTCAAATGGAGGTCAAACACCGCTGTAGCGGGACAGAAGATATGTCAGGCCTTTGGTGAGGGTGTCGTGACGACGCGGACATTGCAGCGATGGTTTAACAAGTTTAAAGACGATGACGAAACACCCGAAAACACCACGTGCCAGAATACCAACACATGTACGAAGAGTACCTCGTACAAAGAGAAACTGGGCCTACAATTCAGTGTGTGGAGAAACTATTTGGCAGCACATCCATCAACTTGTGAAGCACTACAAGTTGTGTCGATGGGTTTCACATATTTTGACTCCGGGCCAGAAGGCAACGAGGCAGTCGCCTGTGTTTATTTACTGTTTCGGAGCCATTTCTGGACAGGGCGTTGACATGTGATAAAAAGTGTGTCCTATACGAAGCTCCACGGCGCCGTCATCATTGGTTAGCATCCCATGAACCGATTTCAAAACAGCCGAAACCAGCACTGTACCAGAAGAAGGTCCTTCTGTGTGTTTGATGCATCGTGCATCGGGAATTGCTACCAGCTGGTCAGAGTATCAATGCAACTGAGTAGTGTCAGCAGTTGAGCTGTCCTCAACAAAAACTCAAAACTCTGGAGCCATCACTTCTGAATTGCAAATGGGTCCTCGTTTACGGGACAACGCTAAGTCCCACATGGCTAGGATGACTCAGGACACCATTTTTCGCCTTGGATGGGAAACAATATTGGAACCACTATATTCCCCGGGTATTGCACCCTCCGATTATCACCTGTTCCATTCTTTGGATAATCACCTTAGAGGACGCCAGTTCAAATCCCTAGTAAAAGTGCACCTGATACTTTCTTCGTTTCACGGCCCACCAAGTTCTACCGCGATGGATTCCATGGCCTTCCAGAACGTTTTCAGAAGGTCGTCGATGCTTATGGGGACTATTTTTGATCTTCCAGGTTAGGTGACATATCGATGTTCGAAGGTGGTGGGTGAAAAAGCAAGAAAACTTTTCTTGGTTACCTTTATATTTAAATTTAAAACCTTGTATACAGAACCTATCTACATAAGATTGATTTTCTTTGAAATTTCACTTAATTTCTTTACGGTTTCCAGACAAAAATATTTATTTATTATTCGTTACTAAAAAAGATAATTATTTTATTACACTGAGTAGAAATAAAAGAGAGAGCGAATGAAATCCAAATTGAATAAAGACATTGTATCTCACCAAATTTTCCATCCTCTATGTCTTTTAAAACACTTGTTAAAGCATATAAAAATATACTGTACTTATAAACCAGTTTAGTGCCTTTGTTTTATGGCTGTATTTGTAGTACCTTGTTAAAACGTTTGTCTTCAAACTGTCAAATATAAATCGCAGTAAATTGTGTAATCTGCTGTCACAAAAAAGTATCCTATTTTTCGATCGGTATAAGGAAGTTATACTATACTATTTTTCGATCGGTATGGAAAAACAATATTTCTCCATACTATTTTACCATAAATTATTCATTGTCAATAAACTTTGTTACTTTTAAATGAATGAAGCGAGATAATTTTTCTATGATGTTATAAAAGCTGATCATTTGGGGGGCCAGGAAAGCATTTGGGGGGGGCTGGCCCCAATGGACCCCCCTTGGCTACACCCCTGCCTAGAGGAGACACATATCTATGCCTTGTGTGTTTTAGATTTTGAAAAAACACATTAAGGAAACTTCTATCTTTAACTTTGAAAACATGGCTTGAATTCCCTGCGACGGTATAATTTTTCCTTTCCGCCCGAGTCGAGCGGCAAATTTAGTTCTCTGCCACGCTCAAGTTGTTCCAATCAGGTGACTCATAAACAGCGGTACAACCAAAACCTTCTTTTCTCATCTGTCTCCCTCTTTTTTTCTTTCTTTTCATTCTGCGAATTCTAGGAAGGGTAGTTGTCACTTGTCAGCTTATCATTTCCGCAAAATAACATAGTATAGATGTCAGTTTATGATATTTGGGAAAGATTATATAAAAAAAAATATTGTTGGAATCAATCTGGGACAAAATTATCCTTTGAAAGCGAGGTCAAAACCCTCTCTTCAGAAATATTTGAAAGATATTTACATGAATAATTTCTGAGGGAAATATGATCAAGTGAAATGGCATGTGGGCAAAATTCCTGGGCCATGCTTTTTTACAAATCACTTTCGTTCTTTGTTGCCTGTCCACATGGCCACTTCTATACTATCTAGACCTAGAACTTTTTTTAATTTTTCATGCACATATATCCGGTGACAAAACAATAATTTATAAATTACCGTATACCCATGTGTAATGTCTATATCTCCCTTTTCTTGGAAGTGGAGAAGGGGAAAAAAATATAGATCCATGTAATGTTCACACTAGCATTTCCTAATTTTAGATTTTTTTCTAATAAATGAATTTCGCAAGGAGCCTGAACGCTGTGAGATTGTATCATGTGCTTAAGTACACCCTCGATCATAGGCGCCGACTTTGGGGGGGCAGGGCACTTTTGGCCCCCCCCAATATTTAAAGGTGGAGTCCTCGCCCCCCAATATAATCCACTTGAGGAAAAATTACCAAAGAGGAGCAAGAATTTCTGTCGTAAATTACTTCGTGCCTTTAATTCAATATTAGGAACAGCCTTCTTATTCGATAAAAAGCGTCGTTTTCAAATCGGCGTTTAACCTTTCTAGGATTTCCACTTTTTGATGTAAATTTTAGACTTTCATTCAAGCAGCTACTACTTCCTTACTACTTATTGTAGGATCGTAGTTCATACCTCGTTTTTCTCAGGATAGATCATACTTTCCAACGGTACCACTCTCTTGTCCGTATTATAAACCAGAAATAAGAAAATTGAAAAAAAAACATGAGATTTGTCGAAAAAAATCGAAATTTTTGTGCCCCTGTGGCCCGGGCGTGGGTTCACATAGGGATTTGAATCTTTTTAAAAAAAATCTTCTTATATACATAATACGGGCGCAAAATTTCGTTCTTGTATCTTGAAAACTGAGGTCGGGAGAAATTTTTAAAAGTCTGAAGGTGACCCATCTTTTCATATATGTGTATAAATAGAGGAAGTTCGGGTATTATGGAATAGTTGGATAATATGGAATACCTCATTAGCTCGCCTGTGCTGTGTTGCTTCCAAGCAGAGAGGAAAGAAACTACTACCTGACGTCCCCATGATGCTCTACAGTCAGTCTCCATGTGATTGTGACATTCGTTGTGTTGGTAGACGTGAAAATTGATTTCTTATTCAGGAATACTTTTACAGATAAGTGGTTTACAACCTGTATTTTCCTATTGAAATGTAATAGAACAACAATTCTTTATTTACAATGACGTTGGATATACAGAGTGGTTGTTTGATAAGCGATATTATCCTATACGCCTTCGAATGCGTTTAACAGCTCTTTCGTTTCCAAGCTGGCGTGGAGGGCAATATGGAATACCCGCAAGAAAAGCATGGTATTCCGTATTCCGTACGGTATTCCGATTACAAAAATATCTATTGGTATTGGGCAATTAAACATACATTTATGATGATAACAATGCTAAGTGTATTTTTTATTACAGCAAATTGTCTGATGATACAAGGGGTGAGCTTGGATCCAGCGTTCATCATGTTTAATGTGAGCACACAATGACTGTGCCGATCCTGAAGCAGCGTATTATATTTATGACTTTTGCAAGTGATCACAATCAGTTACGGCTTGGCATTCAGAATTTTCATATATTGTCACTATATTCATTGTATGTTCAACAGAAAACTTTTTTCTTTTCTATATAGCATTTGTATTCCATATTACCCGACTATTTCATATTACCCTCCAAAGTGGTTTCTTTACAAATTATACATTTTACCCACCCCTGTAATGAAAATTCTTTATCAAGATATGCATAAATAAAACCAAATATGTAAGGCATATACTTGTTTTCCTTTTTGTTTCAATGTGCAATTATTAACTGAGTTACAAGCGAAACAAAATGGTATTCCATAATACCCGAACTTCCTCTATATATACCTAGGTATAAAATATTTTAAAAAATGTACTGCGCCATTCCTATTTTGCCTAGAGTCATGGTTGAAACGCCATTTTCTTCAGTATAATAAGCCCTTTCCAACGATATCACTCACATGTCCGTATCATACACCTAAACCAGATAATTAGGGAAAAACTTGGAAGTATTTTTGCAAATTCAACCAAAACATTTTGTCCCTCTGGCCTACGCCTGGGTTGATGTAGGGATCTGATTTTTTTTCTAAAAATACATTGTTATGTACATAATACATGTGCAAAATACCAATCTTGTATCTTAAAAACAAAGGGCAGAAAAATTGTTGAAAGTGTTGAATTGTTGAAAATTCTTAATTTAGGCTCTCTCTTTATATAAACACACATACGTATATACTTATAAAAATTTACTGCGTCATTACTATTTAGGCTAGAGTTATGGCTTAAACGTTATTTTCTTTAGTATAACAAGTCCTTTCCAACGGCGCCACATACATGTACGTATCGTATTCCTGAACCGGAAACATCGGGAAAACTGATTTAAAAAAAAAATCAGCCCCTCGGAACATTTGCGGCCCTCGTGCCCGGACTCGGCTTCACGTAGAGATCTCAGAAAAATTTGAGAAATATCCAAAGGTACATACGATTCCAATCTGATATCGTGAAAACTACAGGCGTGAAATATTTTTGAAATTTGCCTTAAGAAAAAGTAAAAAGTCACGCCCTTCCGCACCCACTTGGCACAGCCAAGTCGACCATCTGGTTCCAAAACGCATCTGGGGTGTTCTTTGGTCCATCCTTGACTTGACTAATAAAAGAACGACTTAAGTACCTGTTATAGAACCTAAATAAGAGGTCAAATACCATAGTACGCCATGGTAACAAAAGTTACCAAAAATCCTAAAAGAGTCAATAGAGCACTGAAGCTTCTACCAACACTATGGTAACACTGATAAGAGAAGTGAAGATCAATGTGGTGCAGTGAAATTCCCAGAATTTGAATTTGGATTTGTTTTAATGCGTTCACACAAATTTGATTTAGGTCATATATTTAGAAGCGGAGCAGATGCAGCAGACCGAAATGTGGAGGGAAGGGGGCCTTTATCCAGCAGTTGGTAGAAAACGGCTGAATATGATTATATATGTATTCATTGTTTTGGCCCCCCCAATATTTTCTTCAAGTCGGCGCCTATGCCCTCGATCAAATTCGTGTGAAATATCTTGTGCAAACTTTCATTGTGAGTTCGAACAGACGAAGAGAATCAAGTTTGATAAAGCTGGGTAACGGCTCACGCAACATTTTATGTTCTTGTATATAAGTAAATGATGTTGGCTTATTTTAAAATTGAGCATGATTTAGTAGTAAATTTATTTTGCATTATACAAATTTGTTTAAATTATGTAATACTTGTGAAAACCTTGTTGACCAGTCTCGCAACCAGCCACTGAAGTTTGGGGGCATAAATATAATAGGGGGGGGGGCAATCGTAACAATTCTAGGTCTCCGTATCAATGTCATACGGATGCATTGTGGTTTGAGGGGCTAAAAAATTTAGGAAGGGAGCAGGCCCCCTAACCCCCGCCGTAGTTGCACAACTATGTAAGTAGATTCCTCAGCACTTTATTTCGCAAAATAAACACAACTACTTTATTTCGCAAAAAAAAAAAAAAAAAAAAAATCTTTACTACGTTATATAAAAATTGGATAACTGGACGGGTCAGTGTGCTAATTGATTATTTTTCCCAGGGCGGATGAATTTCACTCATATACGCACCCAGCCATCACACACGTAAGAGAGGGGAAAAGTTATTCCTGTCCGGGATGAAAATTTTCTCTTGCAGGGGGATAAAGATTTCTCAGAGGAGAAATCCCTGGCATCCCCTCGTCAATTAGCACACTAGGACGGGCCTCCCCCAAGTTATAAGGAAATCGACGCAGAAGGCTGTAAGATGACATTTTTCATACCTTCTTTTCACATGACATATTTTCGACTCCAGACGACATAGGGACGGATCCAGGATGGATTCCTGAGGGATGGGGTAGCGGTGAGTTGTAACACTGCTACTTAAGGTTGCTTTAGTTTTATTATGTACAGTGAACTTTTGCAGCACTGGTGCTTGTGCCATTGGAGGTGGCGAGCGACCCTGAGTGACGACTGCAAGTCTCTATACCATCCCGACAGGATAAAATAAGATACGCAAGAATGTTTTTCACTTGTGTTTGAAGGCATACGCGTAGCCAGAAATATTCGTTGGTCGGGTTTAAATATAGAGCCCCTAATAATAATAATAATAATAATAATAATAATAATAATAATAATAATATTCGCTTAGTGTTGTGTTTCGTAGAACAAATGTAGACTTCTTCCTCTGACACTGTCAGTCTCCATATAAACATGTCCTACCCCCACATCTTTAGATTCCAAATCATTCTCAGTGGTCCGTCTCTCTGTTTATTGTTAATTTCACTGGAATGCATTTCTTTATAGTCTTCAATCTTTGCATAAAATTAACAGTCCTCACCTAAAAGATGTGTGGTGTAGTGTGCGACGCACTACTTTCCTCTGGGAAACCCTGGAAATGTACGTTGCAATCGGGGATCTCACCTGGGCCTGAGTCTCCCGTCTAATCAGTAAGTACGCTGGGAATTTTATATTGTGAGTTGTTCAAAACGCAAGAGGGGGAGCATTTAGAATAGTGATACATATTTTTACAGAAACGCAAAGGAAGCAATATATTTTGTTACGCCCAGGGATGTGTGTAAAGAAAGTTTGGTTGGTGTTAGGGAGTGTTTATGGGGTTGGGAAAGATTTTAAACAAAGAAACTTCATTTCCTAGCCTTCTCTGGATTACAGGGGTGCCCACAGTCAGGTTTTGGGACACAGGTTGCACCTATGATTTTTTTTTTTTTAAGAGGAGGGGCATAATTTGTCATTGAAAGTGGAACAATCGAATTTTAATTATACCACAATGATGCTTTTATGAACACCAGTGGCATATTTAGGAATTTGTTTCGGAGAGGGGTTTGCACAATACGAGAATAAGCACTTATATTTTTCTTTTAGGTGCCGACAAATTTTAATGAAGTTGTGAATATAACAAATTTATTTCGGGGGGGGGGGGCTTGAGCTCGATAGCCACCGACTGATGAACACTAAGTATGAAGGAGAACTTAGCATGAATAACATTTTTAAATCAGTAATTGTCATAATAAAGAATTGTAAATTTGGGGGACGACAGTAAATGGGAAGAATGGTAACCTTGAGAGGAAAATAGAGATCTCTGCCTAGGTGTGTATATTTTCTACCCATTTACATTTTCTAAACATTGCGATGTGTCGTCATACGTATATATAAGCCCCTTCTCCACACAGGAAGACTGTTGTTGATCCAAGATGAAAGCTAAAATCTTCTCTTTTCAATAGATATGAAAGGAGGGATTACAACCTGCACCAACACCTCTTGAAGTACGCTACTGTTTGAAAATATTTCTCCACTAATGTACATACTTTTCAAGAACTTCAGTTTGGTGTATTAGGTCCTATATATCGTTTCTAGCTATTTATCATTTTTGGAAAATATTTTTTCTGCATTTATATGCTTATCTCTCTCTCTCTCTCTCTCTCTCTCTTTATATATATATAAATTACTTCTGTCTACCTATCTATCAACCGTTCGATTTATCATCTTTCATTCAACATTTAAATACTGTATAGAAATAAAGCTACATAGAAACGCAAGAAATAACCACAGAAATATAAAACACAATAGCACTTCTTTCTTCTCTTTTCTTATGTTTCTGAAGCCGAAAGTCGTGCGATATTTCTCCTCGGTCGGCTGGAATATCTCGCTTTCCGTTGTCTTTTCACGGCACAGATATTTGTACTGTGCCATTATCCCTCCTGCTGTCACTCATAAAGTGATTCTCCGTCGATATTCACATTTCAAGCAACCACGACTCGAAGGACAGGCAGAAAGACGACCGCTAGACGCGGACAAGGAGGTTCACACAGGAGTCAATAGACATTTCAACAAAAGGAGACACCAACTCAAAATTTGAGTGGGAGGGTTACATCTGCGTTGCCAAGTTTTTAAAGTCAAACATGGAAGCTTTTTTACTGTGTTTTTTCAAAATCTAAAACACACAAGGCATAGATATGTCTCTCCTCTAGGTTTGTTCAAATTTTGACGTTTGTAACTTTAATAATAAAGAAGAAAATAGTGAAAAACTTTGCTATGCTTTTTAAATGGGCTAACTTTCAAGGTTGCTAGGGGTACCAGATCACCATAAAATCTTATAGGGTAGTCGTTGTCTACCCTGTCTCGCCTAAAGTCTCGCCACTAGGAGGTTTACAATCTGAGACCATAGATCTATAAAATTTACAGATACACATATACACATATATACACAATTTACAAATATACAGGATGGTCCAAAAGTATGGAAGCATCCTAATAAGTGGTAAGCGATACAAAATATAAACAAAGTAACAATGTAGATGGGGAATAAGGATGCGGGGAAATGTTTGATGATACATCACAATAACGTCCACCATCTTGAATTTTATGCAATTGTCCTAAATTGAAGCCATAGCATGTAATATGTCATTTAATAGATTTTTTTTTGTACAAATATAATAATGCAATTGTTATGACTGTTATGTTACGAAGTTATGACTGCTTCTTTGTTGTATCCCCTAGAAAAGAGATTAGTCATACTGCAAGGACCACATACTGTTACAGGACGTCTTAAATGTGCTCCCAATTCCAGTCGATTGTCAGATGCATTTGAGTTCCCAGTCACGCAAGATCTTGCGCAAGGAGTTAGTCGTAGATACAGGTATTGTAATGAGGTGGGGAGCCATCATACTGGAAAAACTTAGAGAATAATCCATTCTCCAACAGTATTAATGACAAGATGTCGTCTTCTAACTTGAGCCGATAACCCATCGCTGTTAGGGTAACGTCGATGAAGAATGGACCCACAACACGAGTCCCCCACACGCCACACCACACCATCATCTTGTCGGAAACACCTGTGGGTGCGTCAAACTAAAACAGAGTATTATCCAGTTAATACCAAATTATCTGTTTGTAAACTTTACAAGACACGTAGAAGTTTGTCTCATCAGTAAACATTAAGTCAGAGGTGAATTTGGAGTTTTGTAGTGGCTGCCCTGTGGCCTACTGAACAAATTCCAGACTACGATCTGGATCATTTTCTGTGACGTTTTGGTCAAGTTGCAGCTTATAAGAGTGATACTTATTCATTGACATAATGTGTCTGATTGAAGTGCGACTAACATCACTTTCACGAGTTGTGGAAAGAAATTAAGCATTTTACTTTGAAATCCGACTTTATAGATTGGAAGCCGAAACACATTAGAAGTATTACTAGACATTTGACATTACTTTTCACTGTAGTTACATAATAAAACTATGCATCAGGAAGGTTTGGTATTTGAGCCAGTTGGATTTTCTTGAATTAGAAATTCGTAGTTCTATATTTATCCTGAATTTGCAAATTAAACAGCAACTTCAATTTAAAAACTATGTAAATTAACTGGGTTCTACCTAATTACAATTTGCAGCTTTCTTCCAGTCTTCCAGTCTTTTTTGATATATAATTTTCATTCAACACAGGTAATTAAATTCAATCGGTTCAATTTTTGAGTGTTTTATTAAAAAATCGGTATAATTCAGCTTAACCATGCCAGATTTTATTGCGTATGCGATAGCTATCAAGCCACGTAGGGTTGTCAACTTGGATTGTACTTATGTAAAAATTGTCGTAATTATTTAAAATAAAGGTGGCACAGCTATATGTCTGAATTGCCTAAGGATGAACTCCCGGTTTTTATTTATTAATTGTAGCTTGTAATATTGTCTTATTTTGAAATTAATGTTAATTTATAGAATGTTTAGAGTTTCAAGTTGATTCGCCACTTGTAATCTCAGTTCATATAAGAGAATTGTAAGTTATCGTCGTTGTGATTACAAATAGTTTAATAATTAAGTTTCTTGTTATAATTAGAAAAATGTTTCACACTAGAACTTGATTATGATGTATTACTTGAGATGTAAACTATGAATTCTTTTAAATCACATTTGTCACTGAAACTTAAGATCGATTGTCTTTTGTTTTCCACTTCATATCTTTGAATGTAAAATTCGATATTTTGTTCTTCAACCTCACTATTTTGATTGTTTTACTCTTTCATATTGATTTAACCGTAAAATTGACCTAAATGTGTATATAAAGAAAGAATCACAAAACACTTTGTATATTGAAAAATACTTCCACTTTACATAATTATTTCATGTCTCATTCATGCCTCCTGTCCAATAATTCAAAAATTTTGATCTATTTTGTGTACATTTATTTCTTCCTTAAAAAAACAAATCTTAGCGTAAAATCTGATACAGAAAGTTATGGTCTTTTTTGCTAATAGTAGCAGTAAATGAAAATCAAACAGAAATAATATTAAAATGTGAAGAAAACAAAATGAACGTTTCCGAATTGAACTAGAATATAATACAAATCTGTAATGACAGCAAATCTATTCATTACAACCATATCTGCTATAGAACTTCGTAAATAAAGTTTCGGGCGTTCCAACTGGTAAATCTTTTTTTTTTTTTTTTTTTTTTTTTTTTTTTAATGATGAGTTGACAGCTCACTAGCTCTTATTGCTGTCGTTTATCACTCTAGAGTGAAGTTCACCTCTTCATTCATCTGGATCACAAATTATCTCTCAATGCTGGGTCGATACCAAAAGAAAATTTTGCCCCACCAGAGATTGAACTGAGAGTACTTAATCATTCGGCTACATGAAAATCAAAAAAGAAGAAGAAGAAGAGGATTAATCTATTTTAGAAAAAGAAACTTCAATACATTTACGTACTATACCCATTCAATGCTTTGTAAAATAGAGCGTTTACTTGGTTATCTCAAATCATTGAATCATATCTAGATCTACTCGTTTTATTTTTCGTGCTCCTCAACCCTGTAACATGAAAGCTTCTCTCTTTTCATAATGTTTTGAATGAATGACCTTTACAGAATTCACCGCATCGACTACTATTGATTTTCTTGGTTCTTCTCAGTTGAATGTTCTATACATTTTTTTTTTTCATAGCAGTCTAAATCGATATGTTCTTTTAACGTATCATTCATTTTTCTTCACGACAAAGTTGATAATAAAAAGAAGAAGCCAAAACTAATAAAACATAAAGGTTGGATATATGCAACTTCTACAGCAGTAGTTCATGCTTCCGAATAATGCCACATTAAGAATTTATCACCAACTTTTTTTCCTAGACAGGGGAAAGAAGTTGGCTATACTACTCCTACTCTGTTGACTTATAGCCTCATTGGCTACGTTAGATGAGCTACAATCTGCCTTCGAGGTGAAAACTTATGTGCTAACTGTGTTTACATTCAATTTCCAAACCTCTTTAATCCTCCCTAACCTCTTCATATTTTTCCATACATCTTATACAACATTAACATCTTTGGTTCTTACATTAAATGTAAAATTTATTCTAATTTTTGATACTTTATTTAATCCAATGTTTGGTACAAGCACGTTATTAGTTCCTAAGAACAGCTTCGTGGTTTTTGTCCGTCATACTGATTCTCCGTTCGTGAATTCCATGGCTTTAGACTGAAAGAAGAAAGTTGTTGTGGCTTTTGCCTAAAAAGACAACTTACATTTGCCAAATTCAATCACAGGAACTAAATCACTTTGCAAAACCAGTCACAGGAGGATGAGATAATCACATATTCTAATACATTGCATTAAGCTTTACTGTATTTAAATTTTGCATTATTAATAGAGACCCAAAGTTACGGTTTGAAATTAAACTACTACAATAACATACATAAAAGAAAGTAAATTTTGAATATAAACTACTGTTTAGTACTTAAATAGACCCTGCTGTAAATCAATGTTGAAATATTGCAAAATCTATTCAATCCATAAAGTTTACAAAAATTTCAATACTAAACTCAACTTCCCCTCACTCACTTTAGCTAAGCTTGGAATTGGGTTGATTGTGATTAGCCAAAAGTGCAAAACGTAAACAAAACCTTATCTCTGATTGGTAGAACGCTGTCTACGTCATTTAAAGGGAACTTGTAAACATTTATTATTATTATTATTATTATTATTATTATTATTATTATTATTATTATTATTATTATTCGGTTTTCTTCACAGTTGTGAATACTGAATTACCAATAGTTTAGTTACTCAAAGGGAAATTTTTCTTCTTTCTTCGCTACTAACACATGGAGATAATTGTATTGAATATATAAACCATCGAGGAACTTGCCAGTGTCAGAATTCGACTTAAAATCATTTATTTTGATCAGTTTTTCGTTATTGTGAGCAATTTCAGGCAATATTTTTGCCAGATCTGGCTCAGAATGTGTACAAATTTCACATGAATTAAAATAACATGAATTATATACACAGAGTGGAATACATACAAGTTCCTATCATGCATAAACAGTACAACAAAAGCATTGAAACTGGAATGAAACTCTAAAACAGGTACGTAGCCAAGGGGCGATCCGGGGGGTACGGACCCCCCCCTTTCGGAGCCAGAAATGAGAAAAGAAGGATGAAACAAAAAAACGAGAAAAAGAAGAAGTGGCGTTAAAAATATAAAGCTATTGCAAGCGTTTGATTACTCTTTCTTATGAGGAGCTTTGTATGGAGGAAACGGGGGGGGGGGGCAATTTGAAAATGGATATTATTATAGTATCTTGGTAAAGATGCCCCAGTGAGTGAAGATGCCTCTGGTCGAACTACTCAAGGCCAGTGACTCGTAATCATAGGACTTGCCATGCGCATGAAAGAGTACACAGTCTTGAGTAAATATATGTGGAAGTTGCATCGGAGAAAGAAGCTGCTTTTGTTCAGGCCTTTCACATTGCTAAGTTACTCTTATTTCAATGTCTATAATTATAGAGAGTGAAACATACTACACTCTCTATAATGCCGTTGACGGTAGTTAAATAGAAGTACATGAGTAAAACGTAACTGCTTAAGAACTTCAGTCTTTTATAAACGCTAACATGCTTTGTTGTGTTTCTTTGTCCATGAGTATGTCAAGTGATCGACTGGGTCATCTTTGCTTCAAAATTCTGAAAGTTGTCCCAGTGAAATCGAAGCAAAGATGCCCCTTTTTATAACACTAAAGTTCCAAGATTTCTATTCGGGACAATCAGTTTATGACGTGTTGAAAGGATTTGTACATTCGTCATATTTTCAACAATGTTTGGTTTGAATATGAAACACTAATTGCACTATAAAAACCTGTAATTAACTGTTCACTTAGAAGCAAACAGGAGGTTCCCGTTTGGAGCAAGGACTTGGTTTCCTGGCTGGATTGCTGCTTTCAATTATATAATGTACTATTTGTAAACTTTTTTCTTTTCGCTCCTTATGTGATCAGTATTGGACTGAATGAACTTCACATAATGTGTATGACATTAATTGCCTGGAAAGCTGAATCAAAGAATGTGCATGGATTGAGTTTTAAGCCATTTGAGGGATCTGAATATGTATGAGGGTTGGTCCAAATACTAAAAAAATATCCTTGGGGAAGAAGTCCTGCGACACACTTGATTTTTCACAACTTTCTTTATCTGGTTGAATTATTTTGAAAAAGGATTGGGCGAATCAAATATTCCTTCATTGCAAAATTAAGAGCATATCCACTAATAAATCAGATATCATCATTACCAGTGTTGTAGCTAGCAAGTTGTTATAAGGGGAGGCATTACTTTTTCAGGAAGCAGGTTTTACCATATTAAAAGAAGGCCGTTCTCCCTTCTGGTCTAGTGCATGTTCCTTTGGTGCACGAAGTCCCAGTGTGAACACCTTGGAAAATTTGAACGAGTATGGTGGTTTGGATTTAAACTGTAGGTTCACTGCATGTCACTGCATGTGATCGCAAGAATCCAAGTTTGAAAAAAATGAACAAATGATAATAATATCTAAGGTCAACAATTCTTTTTTCTCTTTTATTTTTATCCATTGTTTACAAATGGATTTAGAAAATATATATGGGGAATACTTGTGTTTGTTGAAATTTTTCTTTATAATTGTATCGATAGTTAGTAGAAATTAAAGTTAGTAATATCAGTGATACAAAAGCGTAGTTGCCTGTTTCTATGATGTTTAGGAACGCATTATTAAAAATTGTGAAACTGGGGCATCTTTCCCTCATATGCATGCCGAAGATGCCCCACTTGAAGGTTTTTGTAAATAGTTTAAGTTCTTAAATTTACTGAAATAAAACTGTCTTCCGAGATATTACGAACAAGACATCAATCTTGTAATTAATCATAAATTCAACGACCTCACCTCAACTACAGGAGTGGAAAATGGGTAATAATAAAAGAGTAGGGCATCTTTACTAGTGGGGGGATCCGGAACCCAGACATTTCAAATTGATGTAAAAGTTTATATTTTGGCTTCATATTAAAGTTTTAGCTCCAAATGATAATTTCAATTCAAGTGGACAATGCTCATCCCTCGAGAGGGCTCTCTGTGTATATAGGGTTCTACAACCCCCTTTTCGGAGAAGGCAAAATATTGGTATTCTTGTAGCTTTCGAATGTGTCGTCAATTTTATAGATATTTTTGGCATCATATTAAAGTTTTGACTCCAAATGACAATTTCAGTCCGAGTGGACAATGGTCATCCTTCGGGGGTGCTCTCTGGGTATAGTGGGCTATTCCCCCTTTTCAGAGAAAGCAAAAATATTGATATTCTTGTAGCTTTTTAATTTTTCGTCTATTTTAAAGACATTTTTGGCTTCATATTAAAGTTTTGGTTCCAAATGACAATTCAAACGGCAGCTACACCAGCAATGATTGCACATGGTATGGACATAGTAGTGAAAATTACGAACTATCTTAACCTTCATCGAATCCCAGTGTTGTTTGTGAACCAATCTCTATTCGCCCTTGCAAAACAAGTGCAATGGACTTTCCCTGAAGCATTTGGTGATGATAAGTTTATTGTCATGCTAGGAGGGCTCCACATTGAAATGGCTTTGTGGGCAACCATGGGAGACTTGTTAAGGGGTTCTGGATTGGCTGAAACCCTTGCACAGGCAGGAGTAACAATGTCAGAGGCCGCAGCCGTATCCTTCTGAGAGCAAGTGATCCAATGCGTACACAGTATGCCCACCAAGTTAACTGTCGCACCTTTGACATCCTTTTGAAGAAGGCTTATGAGAACCATAAAGGCGACACTGCCAAGGAGGATTGGTTTGCTGATGCTCCTAGAGACACTTCTGGCTACTTGTTCATAAATACAAACTACTTATACTCATGTTCATAAAGTCACACCGAGAACGAAAATTGGACCTCATGATTGCCACCTTGAGACAACTGGTTCCTCTCTTCTTCGCCCTAGATCATCACAATTACATCCGGTGGGTTCCAGTTTTTATTAGAAACTTGGAATCTCTGCCACCATCAACTGAGGAAGAGTTTCGTAGAGGACATTAGTTATATCCAGAAGCAATCATCGGTTTTCTTCAATTCCCATTGATCAAACAGACGAACAGTTGAATAAGAAAGTTAAAGGAGTAGGTGGAATCATAGGTATTACAGAAAGCCCGACAATGCTGGAACGCTGCATTCTGACAGGACCGGAAATTTGTCACATTCTACATGATTTCACTTCTCAAAGCGGTAGGAACGATGAAGAAAAACTGCGTTATCACGAAGGATTTGCATACCAGAGTCGTTTCCAAAGTCATGTAACTGACCTAGTAAAAACCATAATTAACGCAGGGAACCCCTTCGAGGAACCCAGTACAGGTCTGGTATCGTTAGACAATTGTGTGTGCCTTGGTACCTTACCAGCAGAATCTATCCATGTGTTGGAAAGGACAGGACAAGAGCAGTATTTCAAATTTGAGGAGGAGATCCTCCATAAGAAAGAGAGGCTCTTCAAAACTCCTATTAAGAAAAATAATCTGCTACTTTTCCATGACCGAAAACGTACTACAGCAAAACCTGCATCTAAAAGAAAACTAGAGCAATATAAGCAACAGAACAACCTGTATGGACAGGCATTTATTTCATTGGAAGTTCGCGGGGCAACTTGGAACAATTTTTCCGTCATGAATCTTGTTCATACCCACCAGTACCTTTCACTGATTGTGTTCTCCACACTTGTAAAACGTCAGATTTGCTGACATGTCTTTTGGAGACAATTCCCACGTATAACGTAACTGAAGATAAGGATTTAATGGCACCAGATACTTTTGACTTCATTGTAAATGATGGTGGAGCTCTTAGGCATGGACTTCCTGGAACACTATTAGGAACTGGCATTCACATGGGAGAATGCAATCATTAGGAGGCAGATACGCGAATTGTCGTACATACTCTTCATCCCCTGCAGACTTCTTTAATGGGATTGATTGACACTGGAGACAAAGATGTGATAGTAATTCTTGTGAGTAATTTCCACTACATCCTAAATGTCAACCCAGAAGTAGAAATCTAGGTGACATTTAAAACTGGAAAACAGATAAGAATGATATCCATTAACCATCTTACGGCAACATTAGGAAACAAAAAGTGCAAAGCATTGGCTCTGTTTCATTCTTTGACTGGGTCAGACAACACATCTGGTTTTAAGTTTCAGGGAGAACGATGTTTAAAAACAGCAGAAACCATCAAAAATGTACAAGCAGATTTTGCAAGTCTTACTAGTACTCCATTTGAAATAACTGTGTTGGAAGATGCTGCCAACAAACTTGTGTGCAGAATGTACTGCAAAGACGAAAGCAATGGCAATATTGATCACCTAAAAATGAAGATGTTCTGTCACAACACTCGAGATGTTGAGAGAATACCGTCACAAGCGAAGCTGTGAAACTACACCTGAAAAGGAGCATCTTCCAAGCAAGCATATGATTTTCAGCCCACAAACAGGTGATGCTTGTTCCAGACACCTGCATGTATGGATGGATCAAGGTAGACAACAAGCAGGTTTTAGTGTGGCGAACATTACCTGTAGCGAAGGAACTGTTTAAACTTTATTTTATATGCACCTGCAAAACTACAGGTTCATCATGCAAGTGAAGGAAGCAAAATTGGAATGTACACACCCGTGCAACTGCAAATGTGCTGTTTAGGAAATGAAATTTTGTGACACTCTGGATTTGAATTGCGATCGATGACATACTAAGAGGTATGCAAACTATTTGATGAAGAGGAAATAAATAATTTCATTCATTTATACATTTCGTTTATTAATTCAATACGTGTGACCGTATGCATATTGAAGGATATTGTGTATATATAGAGTGAATTTTGTAGGAGTGACACTCTTAAATAAATCTAAAACTATATAATGTAAATGTTTTACCATGAATATTTTACTTTAGGGGGACGTCTTGTGTAACATAAACCATAGAAATTAGCTTATCAGTATTGCAACTCAGCAGAAAATTATATGCAGAACTAACAGAAAACAGTAAAACAACCATAATAAAGTCTCTTATGTCAACCCCCTCATAGATCATGTCATGAAGATTATTTTCTAATTTGTTCGAACTCGATATCTCAAGTAGTTTCCGAGATACAGAAAAATGTCGGAAAAGTTGGCAATACTGCTCTCTTTCAGTTATGCATTCGTGGAGATACCTTTCTGTTTGGGACCTTATATTAGCAGAGTACCGTATGGACCCATACTTCAGACGTACTTGCCCAGCAATACACACATAGTGCCTTTTACGTTTATTACATATGCGACATATGCGATTTTTTTTTTTTTTTTTAATCCGAGAAAGTACCCGGTGGGTTATGGTGCCAGACGGAGCCCCCTAGCTGGCGTATGTGTCCACTCGAACTGAAATCGTTCTTAATACATATATCTTCCAATTATAGAAAAGTATACAACTTTTACATGAAGTTGAAATGAAACATGTATTCCTTATGGAGACGGCCCCCCACTATATCCAAGTTACTCTATAACGGAGCATTCCCAATTCAATCTAGCTCCATGCTAATTCTATGGACTACAAATGACGACCGATAAACTGGTTCGATAAGATAGGCTGATAGACTCTCAGGTAGAACTTAAGAAATGTTCACAATCACCAATAATATGAGCCTGGCAACATAGATTCCAGTTACATCTGTTAAAGAAATTTTCAATTTCGCGGCAGCACTAATCCATTTTATAGGATGTGTTTACTGCCGAAAGAAATCTCGTTGCTATCCTTGACGGCATTAAACGAAGATAAGAAAAATAAGAAGAAAGAAGACAAGACGAACCGAGTTCGAATGACCTCGGAAGACCTTTTTCAATACTTTTTTTATGTTCTTTTACTCGAGATTTCTTCATACAGTAGTTTGTTATTACAATACACCGTAAGTCCTGCCCTGATTATAAAAAAATTATTACGGAATAACCGTTGGACAGAATAATTAATGTAAATTCTGGTCGTTACATAGGTTAGTACTACAAGTTTTTTAAGACCAATAGATGGCACTAGTGCCAGTGGTCGAAGTGACACGGTATGCGGTGGTATGCCATACCACCTCTGGCTTTTCATTGATGAAGGCATACCGCCTCTGGTTTTTCAGGATCAATACATACCGTCATAAGAGAATAGATGTTTGATACCTTCAATAAATCCATTTTTTATACACAGTAATTGACGAATAATTCTGCACGTAAGCTGATTTTATTTCTTATGTAGAAATAATTTCTTATGAAGATGTAATTTTGTATTGTGAACACTAATATTTTTTTATATTTTTCCTAACTTTTGTTTTTAAAATGAGGTGTCTTCAAAGAAGTTAATCTAGTTTATATTTTGATGTGCCATATTGAATTGTTTCTTTCGTATGTATGTATGTGTGTGTGACTTCTTGTCTTAATTTATAAATGTCGTGTTTTGAGCATGGGCGGATTTAGGGGTTGTCTGCTGTGGGGCGGTTCTTTGGGGGTTTGGAATACTCCTCATTCGAGTGCGAGGTCCGGGTGTATTCCTGCAGGAAATTGTTAACATAAAACTCGGTTTTGAACATTTTCGTGATTCCCTATAATACAAGATAAAGGGACATATATATATATATATATATATATATATATATATATACAGGGTGACCGCGTGACTATGTTACAAAATTTAAGGGATGATTCCTGACACGGAAACAAGAAAAAAAGTTCAAATAAACTTTTGTCCAACGTACATAATTTCGGAGCTACAAGGTGCCGAAAGCGTGGGAAACTGACATTCAAAGCTCTATAGCTCGACTATGGTGAATGATAGAGCTAATGCGGCATGGTCACGTCAAAGACACCGAAGCTGCTGTATTCAAAAATGCTTAGGTCGAGATCGTGCAATTCGTGCACAAGGGATTCCCCAAAGGAGCGTAGGGATTCCCGGATAATCTGTCAAGAAAGATGGGTCGAAAAGGATACGGATGAATAGCTGTCCCAACTGCTAGCAATAATGCGTCTGTACTAAGTCGATATCTCCACAAGCACAAAATGGCGAACAGTTTTATATGTGCCATGTGTGGTTGCATAACGCGCACTAAATAAGAGTGGGAAAAATATGAAAGGAAAATGTGAATAATTTAGCACAAATGGTAAATACATGATAGTACACTGTCCTGTTCATTGTACGTATAGACGCGTTTAATAAAGGGAATAATCATGAAACGTACTAAAATGTTGTACAAACATCACACTATCATTGTTTTCTTTCATGTAGTTCTGTCATTGAAAGCAAGTAAAACTAAGGGAAAAAACCGGGGGGTATGGGTGCTTTCTTCCAGGCAGAAACTTTATTTCATTTGATGATACGAGCCGAGGATACTTTTTACGAGAGGGGGATTTTTCCGCCATCGCATGTTAATTTGACCACTGCCAGAGAACAACAGTAAAATATCCGTTTATTATCATTAGCCGTAATGTGCGTTACCCGAACATTGAAAAAGAACAAGGAAAAACAATTTATCAGGACGTTTGTTTTAGTCGCTGCTTCCGATGTTTTGCAGGACTAATTCCGAGATTTTGTCTAGAATGCTTAACATGTCGTATTGTTATCGTTTAGAAGATATTTTGTTTTCACAGACGGTGCTATCACCTGAAGTACACCACAGTTTGCAGGTTCGATCACAAGCATTTGTTCTTCCTTCTGTCGTAGAAAACAATCGAAGGTAAGGAAAGTATAAGACAACCGTACTAGAAGGTGTTGTGGAAGGTGGAAGGTCATTCTTCATGTGGTTTTGTTCGTAGCGTACGAGTTCCTTAGTGCAGTTTGTGCTTTGCTTGTTCGAATGTGAGATCAAATGGAGTATTCGATAGCAGAACTTGCGCACATGATATTTGTATAAGGTCAAGCAAATAGCAACAGTCGACAAGCTAATAGGTTATATCGACTGAAGTATCCAGAAAGAAGACATCCAGCCCATACTATGTTTGCCAGACTTTTTCAACGCTTACGAGACACGGGGAATTTACAACCTCAATACTACGACCAAGGAAGACGAAGAACCACAAGTACTCCGAACTTTGAAGAACAAGTGCTTGACCGTTTCACCCAAGACCCAACAGTAAGTACCCGGAAAGTAGCACGTGAAAGGGGAGTAGCACAAGATACTGTTTGGAAAGTAGTACACGAGCAACAGTTACACCCCTATCACCCGCAGAGGGTTCAGGCCTTACGTCCAACTGACTTTCAACCTCGCGTTCGGTTTTGAGAGTGGTTTCTCCAACGCTCTGTAATTGATCCACAGTTTGCTTCCTACCTGCTTTTCACCGACGAAGCTTGTTTTACGAAAGATGGGATATTTAATAGTCACAATAGTCATGTATGGGCAGACGAAAATCCTTATGCAATTGTGGAAAGGGGCCACCAAGACCGATTCGCCATAAATATGTGGGCGGGTATTATCAGTGATCAGATAATAGGTCCATATTTACTACCACCACGATTAACTGCACCAGTGTATACGAGATTCCTGCGAGACATACTTCCAGAGTTATTAGAGGATGTCCCTCTCGGTGTTCGTCAACGGATGTGGTTTCAACATGATGGCGCCCCAGCCCACTTTTCAGCTAGTGCTTGAGAGTATTTGAATCAAACGTTTCGTGACAGATGGATTGGAAGAGACGGTCCTTGTAATTGGCATGCACGTTCCCCAGATTTGCCTCCACTTAATTTTTTCTTGTGGGGTCATGTCTAAACACTTGTCTATGAAACGTCTATAGACAACGCAGAAGAACTTAGCACGAATACTCGCTGTCTGTGATACTATAAGAACAGATCCTGGGTTGTTACAGCGGATGCGTCAGATCTTACTGCGACGCTGTAACGCCTGTGTTGAAGTAGAGGGACGCCATGTCCATCACCTATTGTAGGATAATTGGGAGATTTGTCTCGTTTACAGGTAATTGATGATGTTCTTGGCTCCATTCAATCCTGCTGTAAAATGTTGATTGAAGACATTATTCCCATTCTTGTGACTTTTGTGTTTAGGAAACAACCTCTTTTGCATTATGGTTGTTTCGCTCAGTTTTGTTTATTTGTTTTCAATGACAACAATACATGGAAGAAAGACTAATAGTGTGATCCTTTTACAACATTTTAGAACGTTTCATGACTATTGCCTTTTATTAAATGCGTATGTTCAATGATAGGACAGCGTAATATCATGTATTTAACATTTGTACTAAATTATTCACATTTTCCTTTCATGTTTCCCATTCTTATTTAGTGCGCGTTATGCAACCACACATGGCACGTATAAAACTGTTTGCCATTTTGTGCTTGTGCGAGATATCGACTTAGTACAGACGCATTATTGCTAGCAGTTGGGACAGCTATTCATCCGTATCCTTTTCGACCCATCTTTCTTGACAGATTATCCGGGAATCCCTACGCTCCTTTGGGGAATCCCTTGTGCACGAATTGCACGACCTCGACCTAAGCATTTTTGAATACAGCAGCTTCGGTGTCTTTGACGTGACCATGCCGCATTAGCTCTATCATTCACCATAGTCGAGCTATAGAGCTTTGAATGTCAGTTTCCCACGCTTTCGGCACCTTGTAGCTCCGAAATTATGTACGTTGGACAAAAGTTTATTTGAACTTTTTTTTCTTGTTTCCGTGTCAGGAATCATCCCTTAAATTTTGTAACATAGTCACGCGGTCACCCTATCTATATATATAAAAGAGAACGCACAAAATCCTTTGTCCGCTCATCACGCTAATACGGCTGAACCGATTTCTTTCATTTTTGGGGGGTTGTTAGGATTTGGACCCTAGATGGTTTTTATCATATCACTTTAATTTTCAATTACCAGTGTCTTGAGATAATTGACCAATCAGGTGTCAATACGTAAAAAAAATCCTTTGTCCGCTCATCACGCTAATACGGCTGAACCGATTTCTTTCATTTTTGGGGGGTTGTTAGGATGTGGACCCTAGATGGTTTTTATCATATCACTTTAATTTTCAATTACCAGTGTCTTGAGATAATTGACCATTCAGGTGTCCATACGTACAAATCCTTTGTTATTAGTTCATCATAGGTATAAAAATAAACGTATTTATATGCAACCCGCATGACCCTGTGACTCGGCGGGTTAACATAACTGACAGGCGCTATAAATCACTTGAAAGCGAAAAAGTAAAAATTATCTAAGTAACAAAGTTTATTGCGTTCCGGGGTGACCGCAGCGAAGCGGGGTGAACGCTGCTAGTATATATATATTTCAGAAACTTGTTCAGAAACTTGGAATCAAAGTCTCTCCATGTTCACCCCCGGTAACTAAAGAGAAGCTCTGCACTGGTTTTCAGTCATTGTGTAAATAGAAATGCAATCTTTTAGGCAACATACCTAACTGTATTTCAACATTGTGTTAGCGGTATGTCTAGTCAAAAGCCTGATAAAACATACCGCCTTTGCTTTTTTTTTCCACTTCGAACACTGACTAGTGCTACCCAAGAGTGACGCAATACGTTACTTGGCGCGCGCGGGTTAGTTGGCGAAATGACATCGAAGCAGGAGAAAGCGCAATGCATGCTGTGGTATCACGAAAGCAAATCGCCCATCAGTAACATAAGTAAGGTAAGTGGTCTTTAAAAAAACTTGTAATACTAACCTATGTAACTGACCAGTATTTACATTATTATGTCAAACGATTCTTCTGTAATAAATTTTTGTAATAAGAACAAGACTTTATGCTCATCCTGTACTTACTAACATATCCTCATTTTATTGTCATAACAAACCAGTATGGGTATGTTGCCAGTAAAATACATTAGTTTAGATTGATCGTGTCCCTGGTGTGTAAACACTGTATTTCATGTCACGCTCCCCCCCCCCCTTCCCCCCATTACGAAATCCTGGCTAAATGAACCAATATATCTTAGCAGTAAAGTAGTTTAGAATGATCTAGTCCCTGGTGTGATAACCATAGTATTTCGCCACGGACCCCCACTATTAAGAAATCCTGGCTACGTACCTGTCTAAAACATAAGTGAAAATAGAGCAAAAGAACTTCTTCACTCATGGAAGAACGAAACACGAACAGAAAGGTAAAAATAAAATGATATATCCATTCATGGTTCACACTAACTATATTTCCTTTGACATGGTGACCATTTCTTTAATATATCTGGAAACAGATAATTTAGAAGTTACTTTTGAAAAATAATCACTTTTCAAAGAAATTCATAAAACAGGTAAGTGTACCATACAGTCTAACCTACAGGAAATCAACTACAGGAGCTATAAAATGTGTTTTCCTATTATTTCAAATAAAATATCTAAAATGTATAGCTCTTTATCGTAAGTTGTATACTTTTTTTAAAGTTACGATTTGTCGCTTTGTTTCAATTGAAGGTGAAAGAAAAGCAATTTCAAAATTTCTTTTGAGTTTGTTGTTCTATTTTGGATGGTTTATAGTTTTTGTTTGCGGTTCAGAATTCAGATAGAGCCAAGAATTTCTTCAATATTAGGCTCGGAATCTACCTATCAACCCCGTTTCTGCTAATAACCACGAGTAGAAAATCATTGCTGGCAAAAACCACGCAACACTAAGAACACGTACTTTATTGTTTAAAGTACCTAGTACAGGAAATAAAACATTTACAACAAGAAGTCAGTGGTGTACATAAGGGAGGGGTTTTCGAGTATTAACACTATTATCACTTGTACACGATAGTATGGAAAACGTACACACGTGAACAATTACGTGAACAATTACCGTATTACGATATGAACCGCACGTATCCGGAAACGATGTGAGTTTGGGTGTTTGGCTCTTTGCACCATTTCTTTTGTACAGATTATATGCATGCAATTGCAAGAAGTCTACTTATTGATAATAATAGAAATGGACTACACCTGAAATATCTATAGCGACTTTTTTGTTTACAATTTTGTATAATTAGGAATATTAAAAGATGCTATTAAAGCATTTCTAATAATTTGAAGTGATAGGCTATAAGGTTTACATTTGAGTATCAAAGCATCTTTTAGTTGCAGTATAAATTGTAAGTATCCCTATTGCCACAATATCTTCCTTGGTTAGTCTTCTAACCATTACTGCGTTTACAACATAGCTAATCAACCGTTTCATAATTTACTTTCTTATGCCTAAAATTAACGTTTAACATGTTCTTTAATAATAATAATAATAATAATAATAATAATAATAATAATAATAATAATAATAATAATAATAATAATAATAATAATAATAATAATTATTATTATTATTATTATTATTATTATTATTATTATTATTATTATTATTATTATTATTATAAAACTAGCAATTAGAGAGTATTGCGAAAATTTAATTTTGGTGGCCCATAAATCAGAATCCAAAGTCCTGCGCACCATAATATTTCATATGCGTAGTAAAGCTTGTCAAAGTCTACCGCCATGTATACTTTGGTCAAGATCAGGTGAGTTTTATTAATCGTGTAAGATACTTGTATACACTATCCTTTGTGATCTTTTAAAAAAATAAAATTAAGGACGAAAACTAAATTATTTTCAAAACTATGCAATATAACACCATAGTACGAGAAACCTCTTCTATAAGTTGTGGAACTGGGTCTAAATAGGCAGCAAAGTATCAATATGCTACGAAAATATCTCTTTAAAAATAAAATGAAGAAAATAAAAGAAGACGTCCTTATAAAGAGTTTTAAAAATGTTTATAAAGAGTTGAAAAATAATCAAATTACAAACGCAAACAAGAACAAACGTAGTCTTAAACTTAAACTGTTGTGACGTAGAGTCTATCGTATATGTTGATAAGAGATTTAACACAAACAGCGTTTGTACAAGCATTTGGAGTGTATTATTTAAATATACCGCCTGATACTTAGTTGTTTTAACACAATAACAGTAAAATTGCAAATAATATCAATCAAAAGTAAATCTTGGTTGATTAGCAATTGTCACAAGTTCAGAAATAAAATTTGAACAAAGGTTTCATAGTTCAGTATTTCTAAATACAGTAACAAGTTGTAACAAGCTGTTAGCATGACATCGAATGATTCTTCCTGATTTAAAATAATAATTTTACTATTTTTCATTGTCAATGAAAAATGTTAATGGTGATAACTTGCATTCCCTAAATTTAGATTTACTCAGGCCCGTATCCAGGGGGTTCTAGGGAGGGCCAGGCTGTCCCTAAATTTTTCCTGGCACCCTAAAATTTTCACGGTAGGCTTGCAAATGAACTATAATATGGTTGAATCGGGCCTCCCCTAACTTCAGTTGGGCTCCCCCTACATTTTTGAGCTGGCTATCGGCCTGGATTTACTCATTCATTTTGCCTTTACATGTTTAGATAAATAGTCACATCCCAAACAATTATGCAAAATTTGAAAATTATTAATAAAACACTTCTATAAAAATTAATTACCACTTCTTTTGCCAGACATGTTTACATGTTCGTAGTCATGGCAATGAAAATCAATAATTATATTTTCTGATTAAATATGCAATCGATTGAAAATAAAATGAATAAGGACATCTCAACAAACCCTAAAAGAGAAAAAAATTCCAGTATTTAGATAATTGTTAAGTATTATTAAACATTTTTGAATAAATGCAAAATAAAAGAAACTGACCTCGCTTCAGGAAGTTCTGGATTTGAGACTTACTGCGGGAAAACAATATTATTCTATTTTCCTTTTAGCACAAACTGTTCAAATATATGCCCACATCTACAAGAATACAAGCAGAATACGAAAGAGTGTGCAGGTGGCTATGATAGCTTAGTGGGAGAGTGCTCACCTCTGGTACAGGGAGTTCCTGGTTTAATCTCAGTCCGTGCCAAGTTGGTTATGAGGTCAACAAACACGTTTTGCGTGGATTTTTAGGGATTCTCGGTTTTCTCGCACTTCCATTATTCCACCATTATCATGCATCTCATCATCACTGTTTACCTTAACCTTGATGCACAATTGTGGGACATTAAAAAAAGTACAAACAATAACAAGGAAATAATTATGACGCAAGTACAATGAAGAGTAATTATAATGATAATGTTATTGCAAACTTAAGAATATTATACTACAATTATGATGCAGCTGACGGTTCTGCAGATTGTATGGCCAAAGAAATAGAATATAATCAGGTAAATGATGCGGAGAAAGCCAGATTCAGATATAGATTATAGCTTTGTGAAGTCATCCTGCCAAATGACAACGTCAAACATCATCTGAACTTTTCTGAATAGTTATCAACTATAATTGATCATTTTAATTGTTATTAATTGTTATTAGGAAACAACATACATACTTTAGTGCTACAGCAAGAATTAGGAAATTCTTTTAATAAACAATACACTGACAATAAATGAATGTAGAAGTAATATACGTGAAACATGACACCAATAGGTGTGAAAGAATGTTGTTCGGATGTTATCAGTCACCAAAAGAATAGACCACATAGGACTAATAAAGATATATCTGTGTACTAAAGTTGTGTATTTTACTTGGTTAATGACACACTTCATATGAATAGGAGCAAGCTGTTAGGCCTGCCGTCTATTTACATTTAGAGTGTAAATTGTTTCGACAGTGTTTAATGTTTAAAATGTAGAATTAGTATTTTTATTACTTTCATTTCTACTTTTGTGTTGTGACTTCATTTTCTTGTTTATTGTTATTTTGTATTTTTGATTCCTTCTTGTTTTCTTTAGAAACTTGGTTGACTTTGAGTTTAATGTCTTTTTCAGTGCTGAGGCTTTTTAAGACATGCACTTACAGCTACGTTCCGTACCACATAAGCTCCCACCTTAAATCGAAGTCGGGTCTTCCACGAAAAATGAATGTACACTGGAATACAAAATAATAATTGCAATTTTCCTTAAACTCGAGTAATTTTGCCCTTATTATTTTATGTAGGACGACTCCTCTAATTGGGAGTCCCTCTGATAGAAATAGTTTTGATGTGGTGTAGCTGCCATCTTGCTATTGATCTTTAGAAAAAAAATCTATCCTATTTTACTAGTTCTATATTATTTAAAGTATTATTATTTTCAGTCGGCATTTATATCGTTCTAATTTCCAGTAGAATTCTCAACATATCACTAATAATGTATTTCTAATTTCCTGTTGATTTTACCTATTGTTTGGTTTTAACAAATAATGCATTTTACTTGCAATAATTATACTTTCTCACTAATCTTCGTGGTTAAATATATAAGGTTATCAGAAACTTCATTACTTAAAGATTGTCCGAAGGTTCTTCAAAAAAGTTAACAAAGTAAGTGATATTTCTTCGCAGCACTTTAATAGTATTTCAGGTTAAGTAATTTTTATAGCAGAGGCAGCTCTACCATAGGAATGCCAGTTATGACACCCTTAAAAGTAAAGGGAAACAGGCTTTAACTTACTATTTATTTTATTTTATTTTATTTTAAGTTTAGCATATTTTACAATCTCGTAATTGGTTATCGCTTGATAATGCTTTAGTGCATCATAACTTAATAGCTTTCTTAATATCAATCGCAATATCGAAAAAAAAATTCGTCTTTACTTTGTTTAGCTCTCAACAATTAGACTGCTAGCAAGCTTGGAAGATTCTTGCTTCCATATAATACTTTCATGTATTCATTTCATCTGTCTAAAACTTCACTTCGCTCGTGTAGTCTTCCCATTCTTAGTTTCTAGTGTTCTTCTGTTTAGTATCTTTTTATTTTCGTTGAATTTACCTACCTATACATTTGTTTATACTTCTCTTATCTTACTAATTGTTCTACGTCATTAAATTTAATTTAAAAATAAGCTGACGTGGCTTTGTTAGTTTACTCTTAGGGATTCGCTTTAATTCCTATATATATTGATCTTTAGAAAAAAAATCTATCCTATTTTACTAGTTCTATATTATTTAAAGTATTATTTTCAGTCGGCATTTATATCGTTCTAATTTCCAGTAGAATTCTCAACATATCACTAATAATGTATTTCTAATTTCCTATATATATATATATATATATATATATATATATATATATATATATATATATATATATATATATATATATATATATATATATATATATATATATATATATTTGGTCTAGGAATTAATTCGTGCGGGTGGACAAGAGATGGCGCAACGAACGGAGCGTCCCACAGTTCCGTGTATCCACACATGTGTTGCAAACCCCTGTCATCGCGTATCGTTCGTAGTATAGGGCAGTGGATTAAAGCGTCAACAACACCAGTTTGTAGTTAAGTGAACATGGCGCAATTTGTGCCTGATAAAGTGTTTTTGCGGGGTGTCCTGCTGCATTACTTTAACATGCAGAAAAGTGCGACTGAAAGTCATCGTATTTTGGTGGAAGTGTATGGTGACCATGCTCTAGCTGAGCGAACGTGTCAGAAGTGGTTTGCACGGTTTAGAAGTGGTGATTTCGGCTTGGCAGACCAAGAGCGAGCTGGACAGCCAAAAAAATTTCAAGACGAAGAATTGACAGCATTGCTCGAGCAGGATTCGTGTCAAACGCAGGAACAACTTGCAGCAGCATTAGGCGTTGATCAAACAACAGTCTCCAAACGCTTGAAAGCCATGGGAATGATTCAAAAGATGTCACATTGGGTTCCACATGAATTGAAAGACAGAGACGTTGAAAGACGAAAAACCATTTGCGAATTGCTGCTTCAACGACAGAGCAGAAAGGGGTTTCTGCATCGAATTATTACGGGTGATGAGAAGTGGATCCATTACGAGAACCCTAAACGAAAAAAGGCCTGGGTGAAACCAGGTGAACCAGGTCCATCACAACCAAAACGAGATATTCACTGTGCAAAGGTTATGCTGTGCATATGGTGGGATATGAAAGGTGTGGTGTACTATGAGCTGCTGCAACCGGGTGAAACTATGAATGGAGAACGTTATCGACGACAATTAATGCGTTTGAAGCAAGCTCTGGCCAGAACACGACCAGAATGGGAGAACAGACATGATAAACTTATTGTTCAACATGATAACGCTCGCCCACATGTCGCAAAACCGGTCAAAACCTATTTAGAAAATGTCGGATGGGAAGTTTTACCCCACCCGCCGTATTCACCAGACATTGCTCCTTCGGACTACTACTTGTTCAATTGCATGAACAACGATTTGATTGGACAGCGGTTTACTTCTTCAGAAGATAGCGAAACATGGGTCTCTGACTGGATCGCTTCCAAGGATGAGGACTTCTTTCGCCACGGAATCCGTGCATTGCCTGACAGATGGGCGAAAGTGGTGGCTAGCGATGGACAATATTTTTCTTAAGGTATTTATGTATTTTGTGTTTGTACTACAGCTTCAATGTGTGCATACCAACCGCACGAATTAATTCCTAGACCAAATATATATATATATATATATATATATATATATATATATATATATATATATATATATATATATATATATATATATATATATATATATATATATTTCTTATTTCGTGCAACGTTGTTCACACATGCTTCTTTCTCTCATTTTCGTCCTACATTAGATTTTCCCTTAAAAATCAAACATACCATAATTATATTATGAATTCAACAAAACTCATTCGATCGGAATTAAATTTGTCATGATGGCAGATCTTAATCTGCTATAGAAACAGGCTTTTGTGTCCCGAGATACGGATGGCGTCGTATTTTTGAAAACCAAAACCCACACACCGAACTCATCCGACCAGGATTAAACTTGGCATGGTGGCAGAACTTAAACTGCTGTATAAGCGTGTGAAATGTTATCCAAGCTTCTGGTTCCCGAGTTACGGGTGGTCAAATTTTGCGTTTTGTAATTATTGGAAAGTGAAAGTTGACACACTGAACTAATTCGATTGCGATGAAATTTGGCTTGATGGTAGACCTTTACCTGTTATTGAAACATGTAAAATACTATGATGTACAGGCTTTTAGTTCTTAAATTATGCACAATCAAATTTCTATGCATTCATAAGAATTTATTGGACAACAAATACTGTTTAAATAGCAGTTAAAGGTCAGTCTTAGAAAAAAAATAGTATCCAAATGAAGGATGATTTTTTAGAGCTATGCTTTTTTTATTTGTCTAGATTAAAATTTTTTCTTTCCAATAAACTATATTTATCTAATATATGACCTTTCTGTTCTTCCACCATCAAAATCCCCCGTTGCAATTACATATTTGCCTCTTTTCTCCCTATCCATGATTAATTCTATATTCTCGTAATTTTCTTCTCTAATTATGTTCTACTTCTTTTGAGTGATTAAGGTAGCTGGAGCTTATGTTTCTGTTAACACCAGATTCTTCTTTTGTTTTCTATTAGTGTTATCACGATTATGTTGTTATCTACACTACGATTTTCTTGTTATCTTCATTCGCTTACCCAAAATCACTCCCACATTATTATGACCTATTGTTATCACGATTATGTTGTTATCTACACTACGATTTTCTTGTTATCTTCATTCGCTTACCCAAAATCACTCCCACATTATTATGACCACTTTTTCCACATTCTTTTACTACCGATACTTGAGAAGTTTATTTCCAGCCAAAATTATAAATTGCCATACACGCGGTTGTGGGATTGTAGTCATTCTTTTAACAAGACTACGTAATTTCTCTTCGTTTGGATTGACATATTTTCTCGCCGTTCGAGTTACTCTGACTACTCGTGGGACTTAGTCAAAGTTCATACCAACCATGATGATTTCTGTGAACTTGACTAGTAACTTTTCCCAGGACCTCCGTATGGTTAAATGACCCTTTTGGTATCAATCCACCGTCGAAGTAGCACATAATTGTTTTGTAGCGCAAAAAGTCTCCTTCATAAAAGTCTTCGTAAAGATGGTGCTTGTAGGGATCATGATTTATATTATACTTTTAAATGGTTTTTTTCCCGCAGATTTCTTTCCCAGAAACTTACCAACTAAAGTTATGTGAATCCTGTAAATAGTTCCCATACGAGCAGCAAGTGCTTTTATTTTGAATACCTATAATTTTTGCTGACAAGTATACGGTCTATAATGTGATTTTTGATCTATGTCACCTTGATGCACCTGTCTCTCGTGCGTTTACTGCTTCGAATATTTTTCTCGAAACATTGTTTTTGAAAATTCACACCCATGTGTTCTCAATGTGAGTAAACGCCCAACTTTCATAATATATGCTAAGGGACAGCTTTTATGGATAAGGTAGCGCTTCGATTTCCCTTTGAACGCTGTTAGCAAATGAGAGAACTGCGATGTTGCTACGTATTTCTACATACTCACGTCAGTATCTATCACGTACTCGCGTCTACTTAGATATGCCCTTTACTACACGGTAGCGTCATGTCAGAGCCTTCGTTTCAATTGCCTCGCTCACATCCATCTCTTTTGTCCCGCGCTTTAGTACAAGGAGCAAAATTATGCATGTTCATTCTTAATTTCTACGATATCAGTCATAATGACAATTAGTTCAGCACGGAGCAAGGTTTCTTCCAGAAAATTTTGTCCTCATGAGGAACAAAATCAAAATGTGAGAGGGCTGCATTTAAGACACTTTTAGCTAAAAGAGGTACCCTGCACAAAAATGGCATGAACCACAATTTATCCTAGCTCCGGAGGGCCAGTTGTTAATCTCCAGGGGCATTCCACTCCCTGAATATACATGAAAAAGTCACTTGTTACGAAGTAGTACGAGTTTCCATGCTATCAATTTCCTCGTTAATTTCGTTCTAATTGTTCGATGCCATACTGAAATAAAAATTTTAAAACATATTGTCGCATGAGAATCAGAGGAACCTAACTCCATTTTCGTAGGTTTACAGGCGAGAGGACAAAAATATTATTTTCTTAGAAAGATGTGTTTTTAATAAGATGGTAATTGAACTACATTACATACTGTGCCTTAAAAGGAGCACAGATGATGTTCCGTTCCATTTACAGCATGTAGGGCTTTCAATATTATGTCCAAGCATGAAAAAAACGAAAACTGCATTTTTGGAGTAAGGTTCCTCTGGTACTCATGCGACGATATGTTGTCATACTTTAAAAATGCATCCATGGAAATGAATAAATGCATATGCATAATGTATTTTTAATAGGGATGGGCAAAACCGGTTTTTATAAAAACCGAAAACCGGTTTCTATAAAAACCGAAACCCGAAAAACCGACATTTCGGTTTTCTCCAAAACCAGTTCGGTTTTTCACCGAAACCGGTTTCGGTTTTCTCCAAAACCGGTTCGGTTTTCACCGAAACTGGTTGCGGTGAAAACTTTCCGAAAACACATAAAACTATTTCTGTGGAAATGGATTCGATTTCCGGAGAACAACGAAACACCATTCTGGTCAGAAATAGAACAAATTTTGGAAAAAAAACGGAATCGGTTTTGAAGAAAACCGAAACCGGATCATGTAAAAAACCGAACCGGTTTTGAAGAAAACCGAAACCGTTTTCGGTGAAAAACCGAAACCTGTTTTTTGAAAATTTTCAAAAACCGGTTTCGATTTTCCTAAAAACCGAAAAACCGGTTTTTGTGCCCACCACTAATTTTTAACTGATGACTGATAAAAATGTATAGTATACAGTATATATTTCTTTTATTTTTATTTATTTAATTCTTTAACTACAAAAAGATTTCTTATAAAGAAACAATGTACACTCATGTCCAAAATGATTGTCTCATATCAATAATTGTCTTCTTGTAAGAATATAATTTGATAATGATTTTGCAGGGTACTTTTAATACTGATACTATGTGTAGAACCGGGAAATGTATATTTGTGGTAAATTTCATAGAAAAAGAATTATAAATACGAAAATTAAAATGAATAAACAAAATGTTGCTAAATGGACAAGAAAATTTTATTTTCGTTTTATTGTTCTTATTTATTGCTCCTTTGACATGAAATTTGTCACATACATGTCTTTGCCGATTATACGCATACTAACATTATAAGAAATATCGGGTGAATTCGTTATCAAATTATATTCCTACAACAACATATTTATAGACATGCGACAATAATTTTGGATATGAGTGTATATACATTCTGTCCTCAGGTGAATTGAATAATATTTATATATATTTATTACTTCTGTTTGAAACTTTGGCGATTTTATGAGTTGCGTCATTTCTTTGTGTGCCTGCGATATTATATACTCCTGATCAATAGCATTTGCACAAGCTGTCATAACGCACAAAGATAAATGAATCTAAAGGGGAAAAAGCAAAGAGAAAAGGGGAGGAAAATAATTATGCAATTGTTTGTGTTTTTATGTTGCTTTAGGCAATGAACTTTTAACATAGTAGAAAATTAATTATGGATGAAGAATAAAAAATCGTAAAGTGACAACATTCCATTTCAAATTTAATCGGTCTTTTATGTCTGTTACATACTTCTTGGAAATTATGTTTAATTTACATTCCTGTCAATTGAATATAATAGTTATTTTCTAAAAAGAAGTTTAGAGTTTACTTTTATTATGTTTGTTTATCCTTCGGAATTTATTACAAGAAATATAAGCTTATCGTTGAAGTTTACTTATGGTCGTATTTTGAACTGAAACATGAAACAATGGAGAAAAGTATTATTGGAGAACTTCTATACATATTCTTTCATTTCATTCGTCCATATAGTGTATACCGATATTGGGGAATACACCGTTCAATGGATTGGATTGAAACAAAGATTTAAAGAACAAACTCCATGGCTCTGGATAAGTAGAGTAACAAATAAAACACAGTTCTGACCAGAGCAGAATGAAATATATTAAAAAATATACTTACAATGTGTTACAGTTTCAAGGACCTAATGCCCTCTTCATCAGTGTTTGTGTCTGATGAAGAGGGCGTTAGGTCCTTGAAACTGTAACACATTGTAAGTATATTTTTTAAAAGATTTAAAGTTACGGATTTTCTTTTCTTTTCTTTCTTTCTTCTTTCCATTTTTTTTCCTACAATGACTTTACTCTCAAAATCTACCCAAGTCAGTGATGTTATTCTAATTTTTTTAACAGCCTGTGCTGTTGGAAAGATCTTAATTCAGCAATGGATCGATAATTGCTCATAATGATATGTATGTGTTTCACTTATTCATAAAGAAAGAATAAAAATATATAACCTTCAGCAGTACACTAATATGAACCCAGTTCTCATTCTTGATATCTGAGCATTTGAGACAAAGAAATAAACGCTTATACCTTGTTCTAAGAGATCATATATCTCTGTAGCTGTAAGAATTTCTAAAAAACAAAGATAGTTAAACTAAAATTTACTGTTCCTGCCTGGGTAAGATTTACTGTTATGTCTGGGTATAACAAACGATTCTGCAAACTCGAAATATTTTAACAACCGGCTGAATAGTACCACTGGGCAAAGTCAATTCTCGATCTCCTTCTCACTCACTCACCAATTAAAAAAAAAGTCATACGTCAAAATCACGTAGAATATTTCGTAATTCTATCAGACATTGTTTATTTGTGTCGGAAAAAATACAGTTTAGTGAAAAGTTTTTTTTTCTTTTTACCCGTAGGGTTATTGAGAGAAAAATTAAATCTGCGTTTGGAGTAATAAATTAAATTAAATATTAATTTTACTTTTTAAAAAAGTTATAACGTCCCATGATTTTGCTTAGAAGCTGATGAAGACTATGATGATGACAATGGACGAAATGATGGTATGAAGAAAGTGGAAGAAAAGGAAAAACTCCGAGAAAACCTACACATATGGTATTTGTCCACTACAAAACTCACTTTGCGAAGCTGGGATCGAACCAGGGACTTCATGGAGTAGAGGTGAGAGTTCTACCACTGAGTCACCATGGCCTTTCTTATATTGATGTGTACTGTTATTTGTTTCAATTGTTTGTTTCAATGTTCATTCTTTCTAACGGCTGATATTTCATGATTTGTGTGAACATATTTCTTGAATGAGAAAATTATGCTGTTTTATCTCTATTAATTTATTTAGGTCTTCAATTGGAAGCTAGTGAAAAGTTTTTTGTTAAGATATTCAGTCTGGTAATAAAAACCCTGTTGCGGAATGTTATGCCTCTGTTTTGTGAAGAATAGCAAGATAATGTTTATCTATTGAAAGATAAATAACAGAAGTTACACCTTATTACACTATCCTAATTCATTTAATACAATTACTTAATTAAAATATTTTTGGAATCCCTCTGTTGTGTCAAATACAAGCCGAATTACATTTTACAGTATTATTGGATGCAACGCAAATTTTCCATATCGGAGATTGTTGGAAGTAATTGGTTCTGGCTTTCTTACAGTTCAAAAATATGTATGCATTTCTTTTCTTAGATGATGAAAAGCTATTTTTATTTCGTCGAAAATTTTCAATCCATCAAAATTGCTATTTAATAGTTATTAGGTGCCATTATCTAGTTCGCGGGTGGAATTTATGGTCAGGAATTTTAGTGTCGTGCCAATTCCCTAGCATTGCATTTCGGATATTTTCCAAAATCCTAACGTGCATAAGCAGTAGTCAAACAAAGACCACATGTCGGAACCTGCCGTCAAACACAACAAAATGATGCTCTTATTACGGTAGAATTATCGTTCCAGAAGGTCAAACTAACAATGAGAAGGTCAAACCTGTATTCTGAGCAGCTGAAGCCGATACATGTTATTGTGTGTATTAAAAAAAAAAAAAAAAAAAAAAAAAAAACCCGACCCTAAAAGCTTATTGATTAATAGAAGCTAGGCTCTTCTATAGCAAGACAGCGCGAAACCTTATAACTCTCAAACGAACTGGAGGAAATTGACCTAAAGTCACACTTAACACATAGTTTGAACCTCGCACCTTTTAGATTATTACTTGTGTATGTCTCACTTCCTGTACCGGCGATGCTTCTACAACCGATAGTATGTGGAAGCTGAAGTGCAGTTTCTAGTCTGGGAGAACAATAATTGGGACTAGGGATGCGCACGAGACAAGATTTGTGTCTGTCTCGTCTCGAAAATGTAATGTAAAAGTGATGTCTCGACTCGAAAAATGTATATTTTTCTATTGGAAGAGCCGTGTTTCGGCTCGAATTTTGTCAGGAAAATCCTATCTCGACTCGTCTCGTGCGCATCCCTAATTGGGACCGGCGCAAAATCGGAAACCTAGTCACTGGTGTCTCTGGCACGTAAAATTTGTGTGTGGGGGGGGGGGGGGAGAAGGGGGTATCAAAGAAATTGATTTAAATGGTACCACCTAGCCCAACCTGTTTTTTATCTTCGATTCCATTTGTCACCTTTTCTGCTTACCGTCACGGACCCCCTGCGGTATATCAAGAATTATGTTATAATCGTTTCAGAGCCTGAATGTTATATTCCAAATAAATATAGTTGTTTATATGTTATTCTGTCTTTAGTAAATAAATTAAATTAGAATAAAATATTGAATATTTTGCACTTCAAAATATTCGGGGAGACGCGTCCCCCTCGTCCCCCCCCCCGCGCCAGGGATGCCCGTGAACCTAGTCAAAAGGTAGTTTAGGACGCAGACCCCTATGAATGTCCTCTACTTTAAGTGCTTGGTAGCTTTCGTTGTAACTTGACTCATAAGCAAGTAAGTGACCGAAATACTGGAAAACTTCTGACTCTTCCCACAGCGAAGTTGTTAGTGCAAACCATTAGCTCTGAAAGAACCCTCTAATTCAAATAAGAAGTTTGGGGCCGCGGTGGCTCAGTGGTAGAGCGTTCACCTCTGGTTCGATCAAAGCCGCCGCCAAGTGAACTTTGTGGTGGGCAAACACCGTGTGCATGGGTTTCCTCGGGGTTCTCCCGTTTTCTCCCACTTTCTTCATTCCACCATTTCATTCATTACTCATCATCCTTTAGCCTAACCGGCATAACCGTGGGACGTAAAACTCAAAGATTTCATTTAAGTTTTTCAAATAAGAAGTTTGTGATTGACATGATATTGATTTCAATTATTCTACGAAAGAGCTTATTTTCTTAATGTGTTAAAGTCAGGAGCGCACCTATATGGCCAGTTCACCGGAACCAGATCCCTCCCAACTTTTCAAATCGATTTGTACATTTACTAATAAAATTATGGATTTCATGTTACATTGTATTTATTGATATATAAAAGCTTTTGATTACATGAATTAGGAATTGTTGTTAGAAGTTCTAAAGAAGGTTGAGTAGGAATGAAAAGATCGATAATCTATAAGAAACTTACATATAAACCAACAAGTAAATGTTAGAATGGGGAGAAAATGGCAGAGGAGAGTGCAAATGGAAGGTGAGTTCGACAGGGATGCTGTCTACATTATTTAATATCTATCTAGAAGGGATATTGAAATCCAAAAGAATAAACTACATCTTCACTGAGAAAAAAAAATGTAGGTGGCATACTTAAAAACGTAGGTTACATTCGTAATTCCTGTAGTTTCTGGACTTAACGTACAACCGTATATAACATCCTGCAGCAAACGTATAGCTGAAAAAGTATGTATTATACGTACTGTCTGCACAAGTGCAATGACGTCATTCGTGTGACGTTATCTGCAGTAACAAGTATATACGGAAGTAATATCTAGCTTTGTGACGTCAGGGTCGTATGTAGCATGTGGATTAATAATGACGACATACGCTGACTATCAGGACAGAGCAAGATTTCAAGAAGTATGCTATATACGTTCTGTACGTATGTTTCTTGCGTTCAACCCCGAGACAGCATCTATATTGTACTTGCGCCCCATACGTACGACTAGATACAGTATACGTATTGTACGTATGTATTATACAGATTTTCCTTATGTCGCACACAGCTTGTCCAGATACAGCATACAGAATATCCGTATGCACCATACAGAGTGCATATATGTAGCTTACAGACTGTCTGCATGCAGCATATAGATTATACGTATGTCGCGTACAGGTTGGCCATATGTAATGTATAGATTGGATGTATATAGCTAATAGGTTGTCCATATGAAATATACAGATTTTACCTGTATCGAATACGTATTGCCTTCTTGTAATGTATGGATCGGACATATGCAGGATCTAGAGTGTACGTATAGTGCACCATTATTAAAGTGCTGCAACATACTGCAAAGTGCATGATACATTCTTACTGTAATGTTGTCAAATATTGTTTTACTCTGTATGAAAACAAAAATAGCTTAAAATATGGTTGATCTCCTTTGTGCCAATAATAATAAAATTCGTGGGACGTAAAACTTAAAGATTTCATTTCATTTTTAATAATAAAATTAACAATACTACACTTTTCAAATCTTAGTTTGGAGCAGTGAAACTGTCCAAAGAAATGTATTTACCTGCAGGGTGTCCTATAAGTTTGGGCTTCCTGCTAATTCGTTGGAAAGCTACTGCAAAGTCAAGTGTTGAAAAGTGACACAAGCGTTAATTTTAAAATTATGGGCACAAAGCAGGGGCGGATCCAGGACGGACTTCTGGGGGGGGGCGGTCGGCGGTAATAGTGCTACTTTTAAGAGCTCCAAACTTGTTATGGATGGGTTTATTTATATATAAAATAAGAAAGTTTCCTCTTGTGGGGGGGGCGATCGCCCCGATCGCCCCCCTCTGGATCCGCCTCTGGCACAAAGGAGGTTAACCATATATTAAACTATTTTCGTTTCCATACAGAGTAAATCAATATGTGATATATTACTGTAAGAATTTATCATATGGTTTGCAGTTAGTTAGTTGCAGCACTTCAATAATAATGCAAAATGCACAGCCTTATACAATCCTATATTCAAACTCAAACAAGATTTACGTACAATCATTTATTAAGCTGTTATCATCCATTGCTAGTACGATATAAAGATTATTTTACCTCATTCTTTTCCTTAATAGTATCTTCTACTAAAGTGCAGTTGTTACCACAAGAGGCCTGAATAGAATTTTCCAGAAATAACTTCTCTGTACATTTTAATTAACAGGTATGTCTTTTTCTTTTTTTTTTTTTTTTTTTAATGTCGCAATAATTAAAAGTGTGGTGTCAGCCGGAAACGTATTCGCTTACAATATGATTCCTACTCAGTACTCGTCATTAAAAATGCAACACCAAGAAGGAGGCTGGGTAGATGCGCCAAAGTTCCCAGGCCGATACCTAATAGTAAGTGCAGAATACTCTTAAACGTCCGCTGTATTCGCTGTGTGACAGCGGAGGCGTTGTGCAGCCATCGACTAAACATATTTATTCTTCCCTGCTATAGACATTCTGCAAATTTGGACTTTCCTGGATGCATCCTTCTTAGTGCAACATTTTAAGGAAAGAGCAATTTAACAGTCTCATACATTGCTTAAAGAAAGAGCAATGATTCTCAGAATTACTCGGAAGATATATATACACAATAATTTAAAACGGTTATTTCAAACTTTGCAATTCAAAGCACGAAAAGAACTATAGATAAAGGAACACTGATTTTAGCCAAATAGTAATTAGTAAACTCAATCACACTCAGTACCATTAGTTGCTTGGTGTTATCCGTAAGTCAGAGATCACGGTATCTCATTTCGTGTAGATTTTTTCATTTGTTTAACACTAAAAATGTATTTTATCGCTAATTGAACCCAGTACCATATATATACCGACAGGACGTACCTTAGTCACAAGGTGACATGAGTGAAACACTAAACTATTCGATTGACACCTGCGGCCTTGTCAACACTAGAGAAAGTTACAAAGTGATTAAGTAAATACGGAACATAGTTCATACAAAGTATAGCGATGTATGAAGTCTCCGTTTCACTCGACTTGGATAAAGGATACATCTGAAATAGCAACAAAGAAATATATAATGATTTCTCTGGATAATTTGGATTAGTCCAGAATTCGAACACACACGCGCTGGTAAGTCCAACATTTTTTTTTTTTTTTTTTTTTTTTTTTTTACTTCTTTCTTCGGATTCCCAATAAAGTTGACTACTGAAAAGCTGAGTTATAGATTCTGTATTAAAACACCACCTTCGCTAGACATGTTCAGTATACACATTGTCTTACATACAGAACAATACATTAGTTATTAATGCATGTCTGAAATAATAGTGCTTCGTATAGAATTTTACTTCATCCAATCGCAATAGCACAAAGATAAAAAATATTGCGAGGGATAATGTTCTTATTACAGAGAAAAAGAATTAAAATGACAACATTAACAATCATTTTCTTTAAACAGAGATAATATTTTATTATAATTTATGGAAGAAAGAAATAATTTGTAGTACAGTATCTTTATTAGGGTTATATATTCGTACAAAATAATGTAAGTACAACTGAGTCTGTCTTCAGAAAGGGCGTACTTTTAGCCACAACCTACACTGCTTCTTTTGACTGTCTTTCAAGCAGAATCCTGGTTTGATGCACGAAATACCTGCAACAAAAATCAGAAAATATTTAAAATGTTATATTCAGTGTGCTTAATTTGGTTGTACTTAACAATACAAAGTATCTTAACATTTTTGAGATTAAATGGACAAAATCTGTTCGGTCAGGTATGGACTTTTGGGTTGCACGTAGAAAAACTATGAAGTGTTTATTGATGCTAAACAACAACTCAAAATGTATTACCATTCAAAAGTAAGTGGGTACCTCAATGGTGTTCGGGCTATCATGGGGTACCTAATGTCTGTATGTTTTAGATATATGAAAATATATGTCTCTAAAATGTAAGGAACTGACATCTGTTTACCGAAAACCTCAACTCGGTAAGCCTTATGGATATCGAGATATGGGAAAATAAAGAGCGACACTACAGAACTGTGGAGTTTGCGTACTAGATGGTGCAGTTTCGGAAACGTAATTACGAGGGCTTACAACAACCTCAAAAGTAGTTTCAATTAAATACACTACACACACGCCCTGATGGGGGTTTTCGGGTACCATGATATTCCCAGAACTCTCATTTCTAAATATTCTAAAATATGTCTTAATAACGTTTTAAAGAACGTTAGAGGTGTGTGTTTACCGAAACCGCAAGTCGGTACGCCTAACAGTTACCGAAATATGGTGAAATAAAAAGCGACACCATAGGTACGTGGAGCTTGCATATTAGACAGTACAATTTAGAAAATTAATTAAAATATGACTATCAAGATATTGTCAAATAAAGGGAGGATCCATATAGTTATGGGGTTTTCGTGTTAGGTGGTAAAATTTCCGAAACCGGTCATGTAAAGTTAATAAGCATCAGTAGCAATTTCATCTTAAAATAATTAGGTATTTCCATGGAGTTTAAGAACATCATGGGGTCTACCAAGATTAAATTTTAAAAGTTTTGTAAAATATATTTTGACATTTGTAAAGAGTATTAGAAATATGTATTTACCTAAAAGTTCCAGCTAGTACATCTAGCAGCTAGAGAGACACCATACAATAAAAGCGTATTAGATCTTGAAATTTCAGAAAACAATTATTGATCCTAACAAAAGTTAAATAAGATGGTACTTTTATGGGTTAAGTGAGTACCTCAGACTCGTCAGTACAATTTCGATCGAAAGATTAATTCAGCTCTAAATTTTCTTTGGACAATTCCAAGCGTTCATCGGGCTCTGAAATAAAGTGAACATTTTTTGTCAATATCTAATATAGCAAGCGAGATATAAGGAATTATGCATTTTATGACGTCGTAAAAATAGAGACCCACATGGATTTGTACTTTTGAGTATTTGCTGTAAGAAGAAGAAATTTCAGAAAACAACCGTATATACCTTAATAGACAATTAAATGGGCGAGGGCACGATGGCTTAGGGGTAGAGTGCTTACCTCTAGTGTATTGGGTTCTTGGTTCGATCCACGGTCAAGTCAGTTTGTAGTGCACATCGTATTCGTGGGTTTTCTCGGGGTACTCTCTTTCCTCCCACCTTTGCATTCCATCAATTCTGTCAACAACATTCACTTGCTTTAATCATAATCTCCCTGAGACTAAAATGCATAATCGTGGGTCGCTACACTGAAATATTTCCTTTTATTTAATTTTAAAATTAAATAGGGAGTTAAGTATGATCGTATTTCTACAGGTTAAGTGAATACTCCAATAGTTTCTGCAAAAAAAGATTAGTTAAATACCCTACCACTAAGCTACTGTGTCCCCGCCCACTGAATTGTCTATTAAGGTATATACAGTAGTTTTCTGAATTTTTTTCTTATAGGAAAGAGCCAAAAGTACAAATCCGTAAAGATCTCTATTTTTACGTCATAAAATATATAATTCCTTATATCTTGGTTACTATCTTAGATATTGACAGCGAATTTTCATTCTTTTGCACAGCTCGATGAACCCTTGGAATTGCCTGAAGAAAACCTAGGACTGAACTAATCTTTCGATCGAAATTGTACTGAGGTACTCATTTAACCCATAGAAGTACCATCTTATTTAATTTTGTTGCCACCAATAATTGTTTCCGAAATTTCAAGATCTCGTACGCTTTTATTTCACAGTGTTTCTCCAGATGTTAGATGTACTAGCTGGAAGTTTTGGGTAAACACATATTTCAAATACTGTTTACAAATGTCAGATTATATTTTCAAAAGCTTTTAAAATTTAATTTTGGTAGACTCCATGATGTTCTAACTTCCATGAAGATATCTAATTACTTTAAGATGAAATTGCTACTGGTGTTTATTAACTTTCCATGACCGATTTCGGAAATTTTAGCATCAAACACGAAAACCCCTTAACTGTGTTGGTCCTCCCTTTATTTGACAACATCTTGATAGCCGTTAGTCATATTTTAATTCAATTTCCGAATTGTAGCGTCAAGTATGCAAGCCCCACATACCTATAGTTTATTTTCCCATACCTCGGTATCCATAAGGCTTACCGAGTTGCAGTTTTCAGTAAAAAAAAAAAATCAGTTCTTTACATTTTAGAGACATGTATTTCCATATATCTAAAACGCAGAAATTAAGTACCGCATTGGAACTCCATTGGAGTACTCACTTACTTTTGCATAGCAGGGTAAAAACGCCAGTGGTTCTCACTTTAAGGTTGAAAACATACTATTTTGTCTCTTCTCTGAGCATCGTGAATCTGTCGGAGCTGTACCATAGTTGGAAAGACTCACTGATCCTTCCTATAATGACCATGTAGTTAGAATTAAAAAAGGAGTAGCCGTTGGAGGAAAAACAATATTTTAAAATCCTTGCACCAGTAGTCGTCACCTTAAAATCAAAATGTTCCAGTAGTAGTCAGGATTTTCTACCAGTGTTCGTCACTCAAATAACTTGACATAATTTATTCAAAAACGCACTGTGTATCAGTTTAGGGTTAAGAATACAATATAAAGTAGTAAGCTTAATAACTTTGCATCACTTTTAGCACTCAAGAAATAAAATAAAAACGTTTTTACATACTTTTTAAAGCAATTTCAGAGAGAAAAATGTTAACTGAATTCAAAAGTTAACTGTATATCACTTCCACGTTAAGAGTACAATAATAAATACTATGTTTAATAACTATACGTCACTTTAAACTCTCAAGAATGAAAATAAACGTTTGTACATACATTTTAAAAACAATCTGAGAAACAAAATAAGTTAACTGAATTCAAAATTTAATTATACATCACCTTAAGCTTGAGAATACACTATAAAATACAGAGATTAATAAAAAATGAAATCTTTAAGTTTAACGTCTCACGATTATGCCGGTTAGGCTACAGGAGACGGAGATAATGAGAAATGAGTGAAATGGTGGAATGAAGAAAGTGGGAGGAAACGGGAGAACCCCGAGAAAACCCACGAGCACGGTGTTTGTCCACTACAAAGTCCACACGGCGCGAGTTGGGATCGAACCAGGTACCCCAAACACCGGAGGTTAACACTCTACCACTGAGCCACCGCGCCCCCCTGAGATTAATAATAATGCATTACTGAGGAATGAAAACAAAAATGTTTTAGCTACCTATATTGTATTTACATGTTACCGGTATTTCTCATTAACTTTTTTTTTTTTTTGATACCTCATGATCAAGTGTAGGGATGCGCAAGAGAAAAGATTTGAGATTGTCTCCTCTCGAAAAGGTGCCGCGAAAGTTATGTCTCGTCTCGAAAACTGGATCCGTTTCTATTGGAAGAGCTCTATCTCGTCTCGAATTTCGTAACAAAATTTCTGTCTCGTCTTGTCTCGTGCGCATCCCTAATCAGGTCCATAGCCAAAAACTTCATTTCGGAGGGGGTTCGATAGGGCTTTGGGATATCCGAATTTAGATATAGATAATCGATATTGACAAACTATCGAAACTTGTTCGAAATATCGAAAAATACAGCAATATCGAAATATAAACAATATCAAAAATCGAAAATATAGAAATATGAAAGAGATAAAAAATATGGATATATCGATCAAAAATGGATATATGATCTTGGAATACGATTTGGTGGAATAATGAGGGAGAAAAATAATCATTGATTAAATATTAAATTGAAAAGAAATAAGAGCCTGACGCTCAAATACTTATCTATCCGGCACCCATCTTGATCCCCATAAAATATCATGAAGTGCTTGATTGATTCTAAACCCAATAATAGTAATAGTAATTTAACAACAAACACAGAATATATAATTTACGCACCTTGAAATGTAGAAATTAATGATTGTAATCCCCAGCTTTCCAATAGACGTTTGATTTCTCCAAATGAAGATTCGGATATCTTGTTTCTTCTCAAGCAATAATGGGTTACAATAATCAGTTGCAGTCCAAAGCCAAGTCACTAAGTTAAGCATGAAAATAAAGAATTCATTAGTTAGATGCATACAAAATCCTACGCATATAAATCCGAATCTACTTGTATTAAATTGTAAATTTAAACAAACTAAATTATACTACTTTGGAAAGCGTCTCCAAATATAATGTTTTCATTCTAAAGTGAAGGAATTTTTAAAATCGTATGACCCGTTTGCGCTGTACACTCGCTATGCGTCCAATGTGAAATGAAAATGCAACATTGCCATTTACCTGGACCCACAACGTAAGTGAGTGAAGTTACTGTCTTTTACGCTAACATGTCGATGGCCAGCCCCCGTTTCAAACAGTAACTTCATTCACTTATGTTGTGGGTCCAGGTAAATGACAACGTTGCATTTTCATTTAAAATTGGGTGCATAAAGAGTATACAGCACAAACATCTCGTCCGATTTTTTTAAAAAAGTGTTCACTTTAGATTGAAAACGTCATATTTCGAGATGTTTTTCCTCTTACATTTTGTTGTAACTCTGATAATAACAGAGTTATCCTATGTCAGGGAACGTTTGAGACATCCTGTATACATCATAAGAAGTTCCTTTCTAAATTCTACACGGATGTGGTTTCATTGAATGAGAGGTGGGTGATACACATTAGGCCTTTTGGGAGTACGTCACACGGACGACCGTTATTTTGTGTTCAAAATTTTTATGAATTGATGTGATATGTGATACATATGGCCACGGACTAGAATTTTCTCAGTATGTCAAATATGCAATCAGATTTCATGCAGCTTAATTTGGTGAAAAGCTATTGCCAATTGAACGTTACATTTACCTCTTTCTTGCAGATGTTGAACCATGCCGTTAGCACGTGAGGAATGGATCGAAATAATCAAACTGTGGGGCGGGAGGAGTATATGTGCAGTGGTTGCCGATTGCAGTCATCCACAATGTGACTCTGTGTCACATGTTTCAGTGTCACAGTAATTAACTAAATTTGAGAAGACGGGGACATTCGTGAACATACATCGTAGCGGTTCAAACTCGCGGAACCTTTTTCCTTCCCCATTTTGAACCGGTACATGAAAATGCCATTTTCTCCATGTTTGCCTGCGCCGATTTTGAAAATTCCTTCACTAATCGATTTCTCTCGTCGAGTACTACAAGAAACAGTTAAAATCTCGCGGGCCCTTTTTTCTTCCCCATTTTGAACTGATACATGAAAATGCGATTTTCTTCATGCTTGCCTGCGCCGATTTGGACAATTCTTCACTAGTCAATTTCTCTCGTCGAGTACTACAAGAATCAGTTAAAATCTCGCGGTTCTTTTTCATTCCCCATTTTGAACCGGAACATAAAAACGAGATTTTCTCTATGTTTGCCTGCGCCGATTTTGAAAATTCCTTCACTAATCGATTTCTCTCGACGAGTACTACAAGAATCAGTTAAAATCTCGCGGAACCTTTTTCCTTCCCCATTTTGAACCGGTACATGAAAATGCCATTTTCTCCATGTTTGCCTGCGCCGATTTTGAAAATTCCTTCACTAATCGATTTCTCTCGTCGAGTACTACAAGAAACAGTTAAAATCTCGCGGGCCCTTTTTTCTTCCCCATTTTGAACTGATACATGAAAATGCGATTTTCTTCATGCTTGCCTGCGCCGATTTTGACAATTCTTCACTAGTCGATTTCTCTCGTCGAGTACTACAAGAATCAGTTAAAATCTCGTGGTTCTTTTTCATTCCCCATTTTGAACCGGAACATAAAAACGAGATTTTCTCTATGTTTGCCTGCGCCGATTTTGAAAATTCCTTCACTAATCGATTTCTCTCGTCGAGTACTACAAGAATCAGTTAAAATCTCGCGGTTCTTTTTCATTCCCCATTTTGAACCGGTACATGAAAATGCCATTTTCTCCATGTTTGCCTGCGCCGATTTTGAAAATTCCTTCACTAATCGATTTCTCTCGACGAGTACTACAAGAATCAGTTAAAATCTCGCGGAACCTTTTTCCTTCCCCATTTTGAACCGGTACATGAAAATGCCATTTTCTCCATGTTTGCCTGCGCCGATTTTGAAAATTCCTTCACTAATCGATTTCTCTCGACGAGTACTACAAGAATCAGTTAAAATCTCGCGGAACCTTTTTCCTTCCCCATTTTGAACCGGTACATGAAAATGCCATTTTCTCCATGTTTGCCTGCGCCGATTTTGAAAATTCCTTCACTAATCGATTTCTCTCGTCGAGTACTACAAGAAACAGTTAAAATCTCGCGGGCCCTTTTTTCTTCCCCATTTTGAACTGATACATGAAAATGCGATTTTCTTCATGCTTGCCTGCGCCGATTTTGACAATTCTTCACTAGTCGATTTCTCTCGTCGAGTACTACAAGAATCAGTTAAAATCTCGCGGTTCTTTTTCATTCCCCATTTTGAACCGGAACATAAAAACGAGATTTTCTCTATGTTTGCCTGCGCCGATTTTGAAAATTCCTTCACTAATCGATTTCTCTCGTCGAGTACTACAAGAAACAGTTAAAATCTCGCGGGCCCTTTTTTCTTCCCTATTTTGAACTGGTACATGAAAATGCGATTTTCTTCATGCTTGCCTGCGCCGATTTTGACAATTCCTTCACTAGTCGATTTCTCTCGTCGAGTATTACAAGAATCAGTTAAAATCTTGCGGCCCTTTTTTCTTCCCCACTTTGAACCGGAACATGAAAATGAGATTTTCTCTATGTTTGCCTGTGCCGATTTTGAAAATTCCTTCACTAATCGATTTCTCTCGACGAGTACTACAAGAATCAGTTAAAATCTCGCGGAACCTTTTTCCTTCCCCATTTTGAACCGGTACATGAAAATGCCATTTTCTCCATGTTTGCCTGCGCCGATTTTGAAAATTCCTTCACTAATCGATTTCTCTCGTCGTGTACAAGAATCAATTAAAATCTCGCGGTCGTCTTTTCTTCCCCATTTTGAACCGGTACATGAAAATGCGATTTTCTGCATGTTTACCTGCGCCGATTTTGAAAATTCTTTCAGTAATTTATTTCTGTTGTCGAGTACTATAAGAATCAGTTAAAATCTCGCGGGCCCTTTTTTCTTCCCCAAGCCAATATTTTTGTATATTTTGAATGTATTCAAGTATGGAACAAAAGTATTATATAATTCCCTTAGTAGGTTTCTCAACTTCATATTTTTCAACTTAAATTTTATTTATTTTAATTATTTATTTTCTTGTGACTCAATATTTAATTGCAATCGTTCATTGGGGAGAAGGGTGGCCATTCTCAAATATATAAATATAGTATTCTTAAAATTTATGTGTTCTCGTACTATTAGTTTCTTCCACTAGACCTGGAAATTGAAAAATTAATACCTGGAAAACCTGGAAAATTCAGGGAAATTGAGTTCCATATTTATGTATGGACACTGCTATTTACAATTTTTTTTTCGAATAGGGAGAACTGTACAAAAGGGTGTTTTGGGAATGGTATAACAATAGGTTTCTGGGAGTGTTGTTCGAAATGAAATCTTTAAGTTTTACGTCCCACTATTATGCTGGCTAGGCTAAAGATAACGGGGTGTTGTTCGGTGGGGGTCAATGTTGCCAATTTTGGGTAAAGTCGCTAAATAAGGGGAATTCGACCTCAACGATAGCGTAGGTTGACCATAAAATTTTCAGTTAAAAACGGGACAGGTTCTTGCAACCCTAGACTTTTAGATCTACCTTTGTTCTTATCAGTGCCTTGATATCAGATTTCCTCCTCTCTCTCTTTGTTACAGAGCGGGTACTTATGAAAAAGGAAAGACACGTTGAAATTTGTTCAACACACAACCAACTGCTAAAACCTCTGCTGCCTTTCGAGCAGTACTGCGAACTATAGAGTATGTTTAATATAGGGAATTTCAGTTCAATTTTTGCCTCTTTGTTATTATTAATTATTAATACTTTTAAAAGGAGTAAAGATACTGGGTTTGTTATTTACTTCTTTCATTTACATAGAACGGGACGAATACTACTTTTTCCATCTACTGACGGGACGGCCGGGACACGCCACTAAAACGGGACTGTCCCGGTCAAAACGGGACGTATGGTCGCCCTACGATAGCGACAAAAAATATTTTTTTCCGATTGGAGACTTTTTTGGGTGATTTTTAAATGACGATTTACCTACTTACACATTTAGCGACTTTTTGCTCCAAACAAAATGTTCATCTGTAGAGAAGCATTATTAGTTCAAAACAGTTTTTACGTTCTTTTTTTCTGTTTGTTTGTTTTACTCAGCGCAACTGATGAAGAGTTTGGAAATACAGCATACTCACTGCCCCACAATCCTGCATTGTTATGTTACCCTTGCCCTCTAACGAAGAACAACTACAAACTTGATGTCCTTTAGTTCGCAGAGTTTCCGTTGAGAAACACACGTAATACATCATTACCGATAGCAACAAGATTAGCTATAGATTGCGTGAATAAAGGCGAAGAAGATGTTTGTTATATTTGTCCTTTGGGGTCTTTTAATTATTCTGCACTTTTTCTTTTACAAAAAAATTGCTTAACGTAAGTACTGTAGTGTTAATTATTTCGGAACTATTTTGACCACAATATGAACAAAAGTACCCGAAACAACCTGAAATGATCCCTGAATTAAAGGATTGGTTGCGCCCTATTTACAAAGATGTGAGTAGAACCAGCGGCGCAAATCTGTCTTCAACATTGGGGGGGGGGGGTAAGACCGTTACCATACTTTTTTTGGCGATGTCCAAAATACTTATGAAGTTGAAAAACAATGTTGTGGAGGATCAGAGTTGTCTTCAGCGTTGGGAGGCTGCAGATTTGAGGCTTATTCTGGGGGACATCTATTTTATCTCACGTTCCTTTGTAGCAATCGGACAAAAATAATCAAATTTCTCCCAAAAAACACATTTCAAATCGGATTATTGGGGAGAAGTCCCCCTCAGTTCCAAGATTAGAGGGGACATGTATCCGTCATCCCCCCCCCACGGATTTGCGCCAGTGAGTAGAACATATTGTTTAGTTTACATCTACAACTTTAAAACAATGCTTATAGACAATGAATTTCTCTATTATTTTTTATAGCGACTTTTCACCCAAAATTGGAGTCGTCATATCCCGTTTCGCAAACTTATTGCCAACATTTTGGAAACTGGTTGCGAAGAGAGCTACAATGGATGAGTCGAGTTATTTCGTCGCTTCCGCTGTGAACCTAAGTACAAGATTCCAAAGAGATTAAGAAAAAATGAAATGAAACCTTTGAGTTTTACGTCCCACAGTTATGCCGGTTAGGCTAAAGGAGACGCTGATGATAAGCAATGAATGAAATGGTGGAATGAAGAAAGTGGAAGGAAACGGGAGAACCCCGAGGAAACCCACGCACAAGGTGTTTGTCCATCACAAAGTTCATTTGACGGGGGCTGGGATCGAACCCGGGACCCCAAGTACCGGAGGTGAACGCTCTACCACTGAGCCACCGCAGCTCTTAAGAGATTAAGAGTCACAAACATAGTCACTTTCAATTTTGTAATATATATAGGTCTATATATTGCATCACTGACTAATAACTAAAATCCTTGGATTGTATATATAAAAGTCGCCCCCTGCCCGTAAAAAGCTTCATTCGAACTCGGAATCGAACAATTGCATCTGTAAAACAGTGCTGATTTGATTTTAACGTTCCTTTCAGCAGCAAGGCTGTATGAGACGTCGACCTACAGATTAACGTGGAATCCGAACCACATAAGCTCCGGCCGGGAATCGAAAAAATGAAATGAAATCTTTGAGTTTTATGTCCTACGGTTATGCCGGTTAGGCTAATGGACACGGTGATGAGTAATGAATTAAATAGTGGAATGAAGAAAGTGGGAGGAAACGGGAGAACCCCGAGAAAACCCACGCACACGGTGTTTGTCCACCACAAGGTTCACTTGGCGGGGCTGGGATCGAACCCGGGACCCCAAGCACCAGAGGTGAACCTTCTACCACTGAGCCACCGCGGCCCCCGGCCGGGAATCGAACCCGGGTGTCCCACGCCAAAGGCGTGTTCACTAACCACTTAGCCACGAGGGAGCTCATCTATAAGGCAGTGTAAGCAAACAAAAAAACGCACACTGGATGTTTGCGCAACTGAGGATCAAAACATTCTCAATGGAGTATGAGAAATAGTTAACGCCAATCAAAGTGTGCTTTTGCTTATTTATTACTTCGTTAATACTTAATTCCTTCTAGAAATAGTGAAACTATACTATGAAGAAACATTAATAAACTAATAACAATTACGTTGTATTTCTTACCACACCACGACCATTTTTACCACCCATAGAATTTGAACCTAGTACTATACTGCATTAGTCACGCCGTAACGAAAGATGAAATTCAAACACGTGGCACTCGTAGCTGTTGAAGCTGTGTTGTAGCTACCTGTATATCACGCGGCCTGCGTTGGTACTCCTCAACATAAATACCTCACAGCCCAAAGCCAGGAAACATCACAGACAGAAGACAGGGGCACAAGCAGTGCCTGACACTTCACGAACTCTAAACCCGCCAAGACTCAACTCAACATGACCTTCAACTACGTTCTAGAAACCAAACCAATGCTAAGGCACAAACTTACCAACTTCCTATATGAAAACACAAGAAAAAAAATCTAACTTTTTTGGTTCCAAAGTGATGACATAACAATAATACTAAAAAGGTTTTAATTTTCAGTAACCCAAACATTAATTAACTAGGGAACATAACAAAGCAAAAATAAATAAAAATAAAAATAAATTAAATTAAAAAATAAAAATCTGACAAGTAAACTCTCCCTGACTACTTTTTTTTTTTTTTTTTAATTTCAGTGAGGCTGTAAAATATGTCAGTATCTTCGTAAAATATATATATTTCAATGTAAACAAGTTCTTTAAACAAAAGAAAGCTTTGTAGTAGAGCGCTTACCTCTGACGCGTTAGGTCCCTGGTTCGATTTCTGCTCCCGACAAATAGCCTTTTGGTGAACACTGTAGGTGTGGTTATTCTTAAGACTTTCCAGTTTCCTTACATTTTCTTGATTCCACCATTATCATGTATCTCATTGTCACCTTCTCTCTTACATTGATGTACAATCATGGGGCGTTAAACTAAAAGCAAAAGCAAAAAAAAAAAAAAAAAAAAGCAAATATCCTAGTAAAAATGAGTTTTCTAGACTACACAAGTGGCCCCGCGTAGGGTAGTCGCTAGCGCTCTCGCCTTCGGTGCGAACGGTTCCGGGTTCGATCCCGGGGGAGAACTCGGTCGAAAAAGTATCAAAAGATTTTAAGTCCAGCCATCCTGAATGAGGTTTCCTTGGGTTTTCCTCATTCACAGCAGGCAAATGCCGGAGTGGTACCTAACATATAGGTCCCAGGCCGTTTTCTTCCTTCCCCAATCCTTTCTTCCCTTCCTTTCCCCGGATAGTGTACTCGCCGAGGAAAGTCATCCCTCATATGGGGTAACAAGGCCATTGATGCCGAAAGCCCAGAAATCTAAATCCTAAATCTTCACTACACAAGGAAATTTCCGCGCTGAAAACGGTTTATTAGCAATTATGTTAAGCAGTCCTGTAGTAAATCTGCACCAAGTAATAAATCGTCACATATAAAATGGAATGAATAAACACATAACATTCATTTTGCTACCTTGAAACATAATATGTTTCAAAACATTAATATTCAAAGTTTTTTCAAAATTCAGATTCACCCATTCCATTCTCCTCAATCATTTACGAGTTACAATAGTAAGAATTGTAGTCATAAACTACATTACTTACTTAGTACTATATTAAAGCAAGTTACACTAAAAGAATATATAATTAATGGAATATTTAACTAAAGTAATAGTTAACTATTGTAGGGTGAATGCGCCTATTCTCGTCATACCCCCAATGGTCGTCATGGCCAAATTAATTCGTTCATAAGATGGCGTAAGTCATGGTTATACGAATACAAGCTGGCTAATCTCTAACGTCTATGGCTTTAGTTTTTAGCCCGCCTTGCGTTAACACCGAGTCGCGCGTCTTTTGTTTTCTGTTTTCAATTGAAGTGCAAAGGCTGTTGTTTTGCGTGCTAATTGCAGTTTTTGGAAAATTAAAAAACTTGTTGCTGCTGGTTGAAAAACAGCAGAGCACGGCGCAGTTGAAGCTCTAAAAGGTAAGATAATTATTTATTTTTATCAACCTAAGTCTCTTTTAAATGTTTACCATGCATTTGTCTTTGAAATTCATATTTGAACAAAAAACAGTGGGGTGACGACTATAGGTTTAAGAAAATTTGTGATCTTCCTTACTTCGTCAGATATGCCGAAGACTGGGTTTTTAAACGAACATATTAATAGAAGCTTCAAAATCATTTTAAATTTTTTGTTGGGGTGAAAGGTATCAGGTACAAAATTTTGGGGCCAATATCTTGTATCCTTCCAAAGGGCGTCATAGGGGTGACGAACACTGGTTGATTGGTTGACGACTACAGGGTAATTAGGAATAATTTATATCTTTTGGATAATTTTGCCTTCTTTCCTCTCCGGGGTGACTAAACTATAGAAGTTTCATATCTGTAACTGATTTTCAAATGTATAAATTTAAAATTGTCTTATAACGAGATAATATTTTAAGAAAAGCAAATTAACTTTCATTTTGCCATGTTTTCATTAGTACCAGAATTTTGAATTTAACTATCGTTTTATTTAAAGATCTTACCTCGCTTATTTATGAGCTATTGGCAGGTAGTGAAACGTCTTAGAACCTGACTTTTTCTTACCTACGATATTAATATTCTTTTTTCTATATTTTCAGGTGCTGTAACTATGAACGAAAATACCGAAACACGGAAGATTTTACAATATTCTGAAGATGCGATGCACAAAGCCATTTCTGAAGTACGGTCAAAATCTATGAGTATCAAGAAGGTTGCTGCAATTTTTGGTGTTCTTCGAATGACGTTATCAGATAAAGTTAGTGGAAAAGTGCCTGAACAAAGAAAAATGGGACCAAAAACTGTACTCTCACCACAAGAAGAGGTCATTGTTGTTAAATTGTTGGTAGATCTTGCAAAGAAAGGATTTCCAAGGAAAAAGCACGATCTCCTGGATACCGTGCAGAAAATACTTAAATCAGATGGCCAGAAGTCACCTTTTGCAGAGGGGAGACCTGGTGAAAAATGCCACAAAGTAAGTAATGTCAGGTTTTATTTCTATTCTTGATTAACTAATTGCAAATCTGATGAAATTTCCAAACTTAATGCTGCTCACTTTATTAGTAAACAGAATGACTGGCAGAAGCTTAATCCAAATCGAACAGTGACCAAAGCAGATTTTGCACCAATTCTAGTGGACGTTGTAAAAACCAAAGCCACACCGGAGACGATAAAGAATAGCTTTCTGGTGTGTGGACTTGCCCATTTAAATGTAGATGCAGTTGTTATTCGAAATGTTTGGATCACCACACACGGGGAGAAACTATCGAACATCAAAGCACCATCTCAAAGAAATATAGTATCGAAGAATATCACATGGCTCTTAATGTTTTACACAATGAAATCGGTCATGATACAGTTGTTAAATTCAACGACGTCTTGGGAGGAAAATCTACTATCGACCCTGAAGACCAAAATCTCTACAATATCTGGGAATCAATTAAGAAGAAAGCAGAAATAAGCGATCATCTGCTCAAAGATTCTGTGTCTGCGAGTGTGGGAAGTGAGCCAATATTAACTAAACCGTCGCAAACTCCCGTGAAGGAAGGCAGTTCTAATGGAGATTCTCTTGTCAAATCACAAGTCGCTGTTCCTTCTCCGTTTAAGAAACATCTCTGGTGGCCAAGAGAGGTGGAACGCAAGAAAACCAGATCAACTCAGAAGTTCCCATCAGCTGTTTCGTCTGGTGAATGGAAGCAATTCTATGAGAATAAGGAAGGTGAGAAGAGAGAAAAATCTCTCTCTCAAGAACAAAGAAAACGAAAAAGACTCGAAGCTGAAACAAGAAAGAAAACAACAATTACAAAGCCACGAAATGAATCTCAGTTATGTGCCAAGTGTAATGAGTTAGTAATACTTACTGATAACCCTACATGTATCAAATGCAACAAAATCTTTCACGCTAATTGTATTAGCAAATCACACAAAAAAATTTTACCAGGTGTGGATGATTCTGATTCAGATGTGGAATTCATGTGCGAAAATTGTTTCGATGTGCGTGATAGTGATGATATTGACCGTCTTTTACATGCTAGCCACTTATCTTAAGCGTTAATACTTGCATAAGCTTGAACTATAAGAATTTGTAAGAGTGACGAACACTGGAAGTTTAAGGTGACGACTTTGAGAATTTTTGTGACGACTATAGGCATTTTTCGCATGTTCGGATTGTTTTAGTTGTAAACTTTGTTCTATGTGTTTTATATCAAAGGTAATGATCCTGTATCACACATAAGCTACAAATATTAGAACCAATGTACAATTTAAGCATTCACCTGTATCTGTTAAAAGTTATGAAGTAAAAGGCAAAGTTGCAATCAAAAAGTGACAACTATTGGACCATTCACCCTACGTACCCAGGCTTTTGTTTCCTTCCTCTCTTCTGTTCCGTTTGTAAACAACCTCGTTTCGCAAGCAAAAGACGGTAGTTCAATGACGTCAGCCATGGCGAAAGAAAGAGTGTCTATAGGCGGTCTGGATCTTACACACAGATGGACGTATATAACGTATAGCTGAAGTATTTAACATACGTATACGTATGTAAAATACGGAAAATTGTTAGATGTCAGACATCCTGCAGCGACATGATGTAACATCTAAGCGCGTTAAAGGCAGTAGCTGTGTAGCATATGGATAAAGTACGCTCCGTACAGATTTCCTTAGTAAACATAACGAATCCTTGTATTTGTACAATATACCGCTGTCTGGATAATGGATTTTTCTCAGTGTTGTAAGATCTTTTCATAAGACAGACTTATGCCGTATTTTAGGAATTTTAGGATGCGAATAAAATCACCTGTACAGTTTTTGAGAAAGTTGTCCAGAAGAAAAGTAAACTACACCTGGATTTTCCCCAGAGATGTGACAGAGTTGTTAATATAAACGAAATCATTACCAATTTCTAGAAAATTGCTTTTTTAAATCTTCACCCTTCAGTAAACTGGGTCTACCATTATTTTTGAGGATAGGAAGGAAATTTGTCCCCACCTCTGAAGAATCTTACAAAAACCTTTAGTTTAAAATTTAGTCCAGATAGATTGAACGGCATGGCTTCTAGGCGAGTGTATACACGATACATTAGGATGAACGATCGGATGAATAAATAATCAAAAATTAATTTTTCGATACATAAATTCACTGAAATCTTGACTTTTTTAAAAAAAATGATTACTATATTTTCTCTTTATCTATTGTCGCTCTACACTGAGAAAAATCAGTTATCCGGACATATACAAATATATAGAATCCGTATGTTTACTACAGAAGTCTGAATGGAGCATGTGTTATTCATATGCTACATACGTACTGCCTTTCTCCCGTTTAGATGTTACTTTATACCGGTACAGGATGCCTGACATCTAACAGTATTCCGTATATTACATACGTATATGTATGCTACATACGTCAGCTATATGTTATATACGTCCATCTGTATGTGAGATCCTTACCGCTTATATACAGTTCTTTTTTTCATACGGAAAGTAGGCCTATGTATAGATGGAACAGTTAGACTATAGGGAAATTACTATAAAACATACGTTTTCAGTTATACGTTTGCTACAGGGTGTTACATAGTCGTACGTCAAGTCCAAAAGCAACAGGATTTACGCATGTAACCTACGATTTTATGTACGCCACATACGTCTTTTTCCTCTGTGTAGAGCAACAATATTGAAAATTGTATTTCTTATTCCTTTAATTGGAACAAAATTGACATCCGTATAGTATATGTTGGTTCACATTAAAAAATGTTATTAACTAAACTGCATATTAAACAAAAAATAGAATAGCTTCCAAATGTACACCGTAGATTAATTCTGCATAATACATTTATTCCTTAATACATTTCGTCAGTTATGTCTTCATAATATTCTTTCACAAGTTGTCCATTCGACAACTGTCTATACTTGAATCATGTCAGTCATATAATAACTATTCATGCGGGGTTTCTCTATATACAGTTCACTACATATACCTAATAACAAACTTTCATCTTCTAGCCGCGGTGGCTCAGTGATAGAGCGTTTACTTCTTGTTGCATGGGGTACCAGATCGCGCCAAGTGAACTTTGTGGTGCACAAACACCGTGTGCGTGGATTTCCTCGGGGTTCTCCCGTTCCCTCCCACTTCCTTCATTCCACCATTTCATTCATTTCTTATCATCACCGTCTCCCTTAGTTTAGCCGGCATAACCATGGGACATAAAACTCAAAGATTTCATTTCTTCTACACTATAAAATTACTTGACACCGCAAAACGTGCCTATACTATCCAACCCTATACAGTGTGGACAAGCTGTTTTGTTCTTTACTTGATTCTGTATGTCAATGTTTCGAACACGTAATGTATTCAAGCTGGTAATACCAAGAAACTTTTAAAAAAAAGGAAAAAAGAAATTTATTGTTTGAAGAGCCAAAACGTCGATTTTACTCATGTAAAATATATTTAACTGTCTGAAGAAAGTGTATGAGATGAGCTACATCTAAAACAAGTAGGAGAAGCAAGTGACAGGCTTAATTAAAGATTCATTGGCTTCGAAGAGGAAACAGATGTCTACGTCAACTGGAAAAGACGTTTCACTCGATCATTATTCATGAATGAAACATCGGATAAAAGGAAATTAGATTTACTGAGTAGTGTTTGCTGTATGGAAAACTACCAGCTTTCTTATTCTCAAGTAAAAGGAAATGTATTTGTTGAAGTGGTAGTCTTCTCTGGAATACATAATGCAACTTTTTTTTTTTTTTAAAAAAAAAAACTATTCTTACTTTCTTTTTCTTTCGGATTTGCCGGAAATCACTATATGAAAGAAGTTTCATCTATAGATCTGCTTCCCGAAGAATAATAAACCTTGTCTTGTCTGATAGTAGACTTACACTTTTCTTGTGAAATTTTGTAAACATTGCTGCTTTCCTTTCCTTGTTAAGTCGTAGCTAGAATGTTTGCAAGAGAGGTTATGAAAGGCAGACATTGAAATTTCAAAGGAATGAAAAATGGAATTTTTACAAGTTACTACCTACAAATTTGTATAAAAGATACACAACTTATATAAGATCAGCATTTTTAATCAAGATTGTATCATGAGAGAAGGAGGCAGAGGCAGCCCGTCGTAAGGGTCCCGATGAGTCCGTTCCTCAGTAGTTAATGACAGAGATCTATCCTGTTATCAGCGATTACTTCCGGTGAATTATCTGTGTATTTCCGGTTTTTGTATACACTATGGCGTAGGGAATACCTCCCGTTTTTTTTATAACAATGTTTTCCGGATTTTGTTGATAAGAAGATAACAATAAATGTTAACCGGATGTAGTGGAAGAGGGTGAGTCCTATCTTGTAGATAAATAGACAACGATAAATGTGAACCGGATGTAGTGGAAGGGGATGTAGTGGATGTAGTGTAGCGAGTTTTTTTATGGAATGTAAAAAGGTGAAAAATCATCACATCTTTCACTTGAATTTCTTGGTTTCAGTAAAAATGCCGCTGTAGTGAATGTGTTCCCATGTAATCTGTGGAGTCGATCTGCTCCTGTAGCATATAGTACAGTATTTCATTTTCTGAATAGATCTTTCGCGTTTTCTGTAGTTATTACTTGTTTTCAAGCCACTCAGTTGTCATTCTAATCAAAGCTTGTTGCACATCAAGAAATGTATCATTGGTGCTGGATCACGATGCATTCCTACGTTTATAAACGATGAGAATTACTTATCGGGAAATCAGACACTATTCTACAGGTGTGTGTTATCTGGAGTAAACTTAATTCTTTGACCTTCAAGCTCGTAAAGTTTGTCGACTCGCCCTAGGATAATCTCGCCTTCGGTTCCAGGTTCAATTCCCGGTGGGGACACTCGGTCGAAAAAGTGTAAAAAGCTTTTTCAGGCTAGCCATTCTGATTGAGGTTTTCCTGGTTTTTTTCCCTCACACAAAGCAAATGCCGGGATGGTACCTAACTTATAGGTCCCAGGCCGCTTCCTTCCCTTTCCCCGGGTAGTGTGCTCGCCGAGGGACGTCATCCCTCATACGTAATAGGCTAAATGGCCATAGATACCGAAAGCCCAGAAATCTAAATCCTAATACCAATCGTCCTGGGATAAATATACTAAAAGAGGGATTTTTCACCCTTCAGCTGCTTTGCCTCATGCAGTCTGCTGACGAAACGCCAGGAACGTAAGAAGAAATCTGGAAAATGAAAACCGCAAGTGGCGAGCGCAAAAAGTAAATTTCATGCGTGCTTCGAAGATTTCTTTAAATCTGGTTTGATTATAATCAATATTATTTTAATTTTTTCTCTCTTTTTTGGCCAATATTGCTAAACATGCCATCATCATATCTATTCTGCCATTATTGGCAGGTCACTTGCTGTAACTGAGAAGTTTCGATGTACAGTGGTTCTCAGCTAGTCTCTTCGTCTTGACGTAGCAATTTTCTGTTTTAATACCTTCCTCCAACTACAGTCTCCTTCGCCCTCTCCCTTCCTTTCCTTCCACCATACCCTCTAGAATGTCCATTATAATACAGTTCCTCTTCAGCCAATGTCCCAACCTGTTCTTCCTTTTAATTACGCCTAAAATTCTTCTTTTCTCCGCTACTGCTACTATTTCTAAAACCTTCTCATTCGTTTTGCGTTCAACCCAGCTAATTCTCTCTCTTTTTCTCCATGCCCACGTTTCGAAAAACCTCCACTTTTTCATCACTTTTGGGTAATGTCCATGTTTCTGCCCCATAGATTACATATCGAAATCAGTAAACCAAAGTCTCAATATTTAATTGGAACTTTGTTGAATACAAAGATTAGCTAATCGAGGTTCAAAAGAAAAAAATCTAACGCCTTTAGAGTTTAAAAATAATTTTTTAATTCATGATATTTCAGTAATCAGTGCCATCTTGATTTTCTTTCATGTGTCTCAGGGGCATATGATATTTTAATCACGCTCGACCCTAGCCATAGGAGTTAAATACTCGGTTCTGATTGGTTGAAGTTATCCGTTTCTCGCCATGTGACATAACTCTTTTATCATTAAAATAAGATAAAAATAATACTCATTTGCCCTTCTAGTAATATATAATGATTAAAGAGTGATTTACTTAAGTGACAAAACATAGCTGAGCGAGCGTCAGCGAGCGAAGTGGTCTAGAAGCCCGCAGGGCTCGTTTTGTTCCACCTTGACCCCCATGATAATATCACGTGACTAGGGACGTACGCATGGGGTGGGACATGGGGTCCGGACCCCCCGAAATTTCAACTTTTGTGTAAATTTAGCCTAATTTTAGGGACAATTTTAGGAATTTTAATATAAAATATCCTCGTATTGAGTTTGGACCCCCCGAAACAAATCCCTGCGTACGCTACTGTACGTGACATTACGTCACATCGGGTTGTGCAACTTTGATATAAATCTAACGTCATTCACTTCCCTTGATCAACAAACAGTTGCCCAGGGTAGTGCTTGAAAGAAATATGCATGTCAGGGATAGCCTCTCCAGTTTGGGAACCAGTAGAGTATTGGATCTGTTAAAAAATATAAAAAGATTGCGAAACGTTGTGATTTATTTTAAAAGCAGTGAAGCATGTGCACTCATTGGAAAAAATTAAAGGTCATCGCCTATGTTGTACACTATCATCATACACGAAGGTAATCTATATTACATTTAGAAACAAACATTGTATTTCCGTTACTATTGGCGCATTGTAGAATTAATTATCCCTTATATCCAGAGTAAAATTTACTTATGAAAAGCATAAAATTTATTAAAAGCAAGATTTACAAGACTCTTGCAAGCAAGATCAAGACCAAGAGCAAGACTGGGTGTGCAAGACCAAGACCAAGGATGCCAGTGCAAGACCAAGACCAAGACTGAATGTGCAAGACCAAAACCTAGGGCTGTGCGATATGTCGATATATCGATATCGTCGATATCGATATCAGCTTATATCGATAATCGATATTGCAAAAATATCGACGTCGATATATCGATATCGATATCCGATATCGTCAATATTCGATATCGATATCCAATATCGTCGATAGTCTATTCGATATCGATATCAGAAAAATATCGAATGTCGATATCGAAATTTCGATATCGCACAGCCCTACCAAGACCAAGACCACCTCGGTCTTGGTCTTGGTCTTGCATTTGCTCATCACTACTCCCAGTGCTGCAGAGGGGATTCGTTGTGGAAAGTTACGTGAACAAAAAATAGTGTGGTCAGTTGTTTGCTCATGAATTTCATGGTGTCAAAGTGCAAGCAAAGAGCGCAATGCAACGATTAGTCAGAAAATGGCGTCAAATAGGATCTGTTTTGAACAAGGCAAAAAACACTCCAAAACGTGTTGTCCAAACACCTGAAATTGTGGTTATTTTCATTCATGTGGTCATTCAAGAGATCAATGGTGGTCAGTTTCAACATCTGCTTTAAGCAGCTTAACAAACTGTTTCCTTTCCTTTGCTGTGTTTCTTTGTACCCTGGAACTCTGTTCTTCGGGCCACTTCTATTTGCCCCATCATGTATATATATATATATATATATATATATATATATACACATATATATATATATATATATGTGTGTGTGTGTGTGTGTGTGTGTGTGTGTGTGTGTGTGAATGAAAGTAACTATATTTGTGACTTCATACTTCTTGATCCACCCGACCTATGTCGATCAAATTTTCATAGATGAGATTCGGGCCCAGGATGGTTTTTATCATTTCACCTTGATGGTGCAACTTAGGGGAGGGGAGAGCGATATTTAAAAATAATCGAAAATGACTGATATTAGTGCCGAATCCATAATTTTTCGGGGTCGCTGCGACGAACAGTGACACTTCCGATGCCGTTGGGGCCGCGGTGGCTCAGTGGTAGAGCGTTCACCTTTGGTGCTTGGTGTCCTGGGTTCGATCCCAGCCCCCGCTAAGTGAACTTTGTGTTTGACATACACCGTGTGCATGGGTTTCTCGGGGTTCTCCCGTTTCCTCCCACTTTCTTCATTCCACCATTTCATTCATTACTCATCATCATCGTCTCTTTTAGCCTCACCGGCATAAGCGTGGAATGTAAAACTCAAAGATTTCATTTCATTTTTCCGATGCCGTTTAAATCCGAATTCAACCCTTTATGTCCAAAATGAAACGTATTCCATCCGTGCGAAGAATGGGTATTCTGCTAGTGTTTGTATATTTTAGAAAGCTACATCTTGATTTCTGTCAATGAAGTTTTTATTTCATTAAATGTTAAAGCGATTGAGATTTAAAAAAAAAAAAGGTTTAACTGAATTGTGTATACATTTTTTCGTATTCTGCAACTCTAGTTACTTTACCACAATACTATTGATTGAAATTGGTATAATGTTTTGAGAGTATTTTGTTCAGCAGATATTCTCCTATCTGAATTAAAGAGGCATTTTGTACTGGGAGGTTTTGTTGTTGATTCGAATTTATGGCGTTTTTTACAGACCTTTGGGGAAGCGGCACTTCTGGGCTCTATATATACAGAAAGGAGAGTCAAAATGTCATGAAGTCTTAGAGAGATTTCCACCGTACCCACTTACACTAGTCCTAATTAAAAATATAAACGTCGAAGTTATGATTTTGACCATTTTATTGCAGAAAAACAGTGTAGCTACTGAATATATTTTCAAGAATTCAAGAATGGATTATTCTAATGGCATCTTAGTTTGCAACCAAATCAATTATCGTGAGTTTTGCTACTAATTCTGATCGACAGGTAGATTTGAAAGCTACGTTAAAAGATTTGAATTTGTGACTATTGGTGACAGATTCTTTGAATGAAATTCTTGAAGTAGAAATCACTGAGATGGTTACCAGTTTCTGTTATTTTAAAATGTGAATGTAACAAATACCGTAAAGCGGGGCTACTTTGACATTTAGGGTTACTTTGACATAGAGCGGGGCTACTTTGACAGATGAGCAATTCGTGCTTCCTGTGAGAATTGTTGCATATACTTTCATAGATAAAGGCTGATATGGTGTCCACGGTGCGAATTGCCGGAGGGATGAGGGATTTCTCCCATTGTATTTCTACCCCCTCTCAATATCCTTCCTGTCCCCCAATATATAATATAAGGACTTCTAGAAGGAAGCCTACAAAGGAAGATAGAAGGCTATGACGAAAACATCTGTGCCATTTGTATGTGTGACTATCGAAAGTACAAGGGTGGAAGAGAGTGGATTCAATGTGTCCTGTGCAAACAATGGGTGTGTGGGTTTTGTAATGATGGATCAAAAAATCCTCAGTATGCTTGTTACGACTGTGATGTTGACGACTAAGGTTTTTGTTTCCATTGTTACATGTAAAGATAACATACCGGTATATATGTAATTATGTTAAAAGTAAAGTAAAGTAAAAAAAAAAAAAAAAAGTAGAGTTAAAAATAAAGTAACAATGTAAGGTATAGCACCGTGTATGTTCAAAGTAAAAGATGTTAAAAGTAAAGCTTTAGAAAAACTTGTATAGTGGTGTATAATGATGTACCACAACAAAATAAAGATTTCGTGCTTATCAAGTATAGAGCATACCGTACCTTACACATGCCCAAAACAGTGTTTTATACACTTTACATAAAATCCATGTCAAAATAACTCCATACGTTGAGTAACTTTGACCTTATGCAGCAAATACATAAGATGTCAAAGTAGCCCCACCCCCGGGGCTACTTTGACCGGTATTTCTTAATTTCTTCCCGCCAAAACTTACTTGTAGAGACTTAGGTTTAGTAGTGGATGTGATAGCCTAGATACCTATTGTTATGATGAGAATAGTATCATTCATTGATTGCAGAAAGTGTCCCGTGTACACATCTAAACTAGTCCAAAACCTGTCAAAGTAGCCCCGTTTTACGGTACGTCATTTTGTGAGGATTAGGGGAAGAATTGGTCTTACTGAGTTTGAGAATTACATGCTTTTAAATAATTTACATATGTACTAAGATATTAATAAAAAGAATTGCAACTTCCATGGCAGTGGACAATCTCCCCCCTTCCTCCCCATCTCTGGCAAAATCTGAAATGACGCTACTGGAATATAAATTAATTTAGTGTAGCACAAAACATAAGCAAACACTGAATTTGCATTGCGTTTCGAAGCAAGCTATTAACATTTCCTCAAAAATAATAGAGTAGTGATCTACATTGAGAACTTCAGAATGAAAAATTTAAGATAAGAAATTCTTCCAAATTGTTTAATAATTCTTGAATACTTGCTCATTCACCATTCTAGAATATTTCTTCATTGTTTTCTACGTATTCAACTGAATGAAATTAAAATACTTCTCGTAAAATGTTAATGAAAATTTAGCTTTTTATTTTTTAAAAAGGCACTTCTTTGATATTTTTTTTCCTTTCTCCTTCACATTTCATTATCTTTGCTACGATATTTTATATTTAAAAAAAAATATATGCTCAAAAATTGTCTACCTTTAATAGAAAATTTATCATTCTGTAATTTACATTCAAATATATTCTGATTACTAATTATTTCAAATTTGCTACTTGTTATTACCCAGTGTTGGGCAAAATCAATTGAAATCAATTGCAATTGATCAATCAATTGAAAGTAATTGCTCTGAAAATCAATTGCAATTGATTTCAATTGCAATTGATTTCAATTTGTAATTGACAATTAATTTCAATTGCAATTGAATTCAATCATAAAATTTGCAATTAAATTTTCGTCAATTGTTAATTGTTAATTGGTCACCAGGCAATTGAAACTTTTAATTGTTAATTGTCAATTGCAAAGGGTGCAATTGAAACATTCAATTGTTAATTGCAATTGACAATTGAAACTTGTAATTGTTAATTGTAATTGTTAATTGCAATTGAAATCAGCAATTAAAACTGAAGATAAGAAGATGTGTGTATATTGTATTGTCAACTTGTTACTGTTTTACATATTTCAAATACGGTACTTATAAGAAATGCTGGATACCTACCATCCCTTTCCCCCCTGGGAAGAAAGCCATGAAACTAAGTATTTTTTAAATATATTATGTTTATGGTTCTATCCCCCTCGAAAGAACTCTATATGCCCGTCATGCATACAATAGGAATGAGCACGAGCGAGTTCGAACGAGTTTTCTTTAAAACTCGACTCGACTCGAAGTAGACATCTTTGAGTTCGACTCGACATCTCTGCTCGAAAAATTTCTCCCAACTCGACTCGAATTCGGATCGAGTTTCCAGTCGAGTCGAGCCAATTCGAGCTAAATCCTTTGTGTAGTTCCAAGTACTACTATCTTCAAGTATCCTACATAGACAATATAATTATCAATGATACTACTACTACTACTATAACTAATTATTATTATAACACCGTGTACCTGTATAAACATGGAATATAGGCGGTTTGTATCGGAATACTAAAAATTAGTTAACTGTCGATCTCGGTAGTCAAGAAATCTTCAGGAGGCAAGGACATCTGTCACGAGGTTCTTGGCTTGAGTTCAGGAGGAGCAAGTATTCGGACTCGAGCCAAAAATTGTTAGAAGTTATGGGACTCCAGCCAAACATGTTTAAAACTGCTCGACCCGGGTTTAGGGTTGTCAACGACTCAAGCGGCTCGCTCACAGCTCATTCACTTATCGAGCCGAACCGAGAAGTGAGCCCAGCCAACAGCTCATCCAACAGAGCCAGCTCGAGCCGAACCGAAACGAGCTGATTGCTTACCCCAACCGAGCCGGTTCGAGCCATTGGCTCAGTTAAGCTAACTCGAACCCAGCCTATGGACTCGTTTCAACGGAGCTGGTTCGAGCCATTGGCTCCAATCGAGCCGAGTCGATAACTCGCCTTTACCGAGCCGGTTCAAGCCATTGGCTCAATTGAGCCCAGTCGATGGGTAATCCCAACCAAGCCAGTTCAAGCTGTACGCTCAGTTGAACCGAGCCGGGCTGGTTGACATCACTATTCCGGTTGGGCTTCTACTTTGGCTAAAAAATTGGACCGTGCAGTTCTCAGCTTTGATGGTAAGAACTACAAAAAATTATATGAAATCTTTAGTTTTACGTCCCACGCCTATGCCAGTTAGGCTAAAGGAGACGGCGATGATGGGAAATGAATGAAATTAAGAAAATGGGAGGAAACGGGAGAACCCCGAGAAAATCCACGAGCACGGTGTTTGTCCACCACAAAGTCCAAACTGCGCGAGCTGGGATCGAACCAGGGACCTCAAGCACCGGAGGTGAACGTTCTACCACTGACCCACCGCGCCCCCTGGTAAGAACTACAGTATATGCTTATATTGGTGCTCACGGCGTTAATAACTTGTTCCACCACCAACGAATTTCGAGATACTTTGTTTTGCATCTTTTGTGCGTGTTTTGTGTCGCTTTGTGCGCCTATTCCCACATTTTGTGCATCACCGGAAGTGGGTCAAAATGGGCCTACAAATATGACGGAACAAACTATTGCTCTTCCGCCACCAATGAATTTCGAGGTCGTTTCCTTCACATCGTTTTGTGCCGTTTTGTGCGTCATCAGAAGTGGGTCAAAATGGGCTTCCAAGATGGGACGAAAATGACCAAGAGTTCCGCTACTATCGAATTTCAAGGTCGTTAATTTCACACCGCGTACCCTTTTGTGCGCCTATTTCGACGTTTTGTGCGTCACTGGAAGACGGTCAAAATGGGCCTCGAAGGTGGGACGAAAATGACCCACTTCTCCGCCACTACCGAATTTCGAGGTCCTTCCTTTTGCATCGACTACTGAATTTTCGTGCTGTTTCGTGCCCTCATTTCCACGTTTTGTGCGTCACCAGAAGTGGGTCAAAATGGGCTTCCAAGATGGGACGAAAATGACCCACTGTTCCGCCACTATCGAATTTCGAGGTCATTAATTTCACACCGCGTACCCTTTTGTGTGCCTATTTCGACGTTTTGTGCGTCACTGGAAGACGGTCAAAATGGGCCTCGAAGGTGGGACGAAAATGACCCACTTCTCCGCCACTACCGAATTTCGAGGTCCTTCCTTTTGCATCGACTACTAAATTTTCGTGCTGTTTCGTGCCCCCATTTCCACGTTTTGCGCGTCATCAGAAGTGTGTCAAAATGGGCCTCCAAAGTGTGACCAAAATGACCCATTGTTCCGACACTATCGAATTTCTAGGTCGTTTCTTTTGCATCGTTTAGTGCCTATTTTTTAAAAAAGTTTTCTGTACCTACTTCCTCGTCTTGTGCGTCACCGGAAGTGAGTTAAACAGGCCTTTAAAGTGGGAGTTAAATGGCTCACTGTTCCGCCACTATCGAATTTCGGGGTCGGTTCTTTCGCATCGTTTAGTGCCTGTTTTGTACGTTTTGTGCGTCACCAGAAGTGTGTCAAAATCGGCCTCCAAAGTGTGACGAAAATGACTCACTCCTCCGCCACTACCGAATTGCGAGGTCCTTCCTTTCGCATTGACTAGTGCCTGTTTTGTTACGTTTTGCCCCTATTTCCACGTTTTGTTCGTCACTAGAAGTGTGTCAAGATGAGCCTCCAAGGCGTGACGAAAATGACCCACTGTTCCGACACTATCGAATTTCCAGATCGTTACTTTCGCATCGTTTAGTGCCTTTTTTTTAAAAAAAAAAGTTTTCTGCGCCTATTTCTCGTCTTGTGCATCACCCGAGGTGAGTTAAACGGGGCTTTAAAGTGGGAGTTAAATGGCTCACTGTTCCGCCACTATCGAATTTCGGGGTTGGTTCTTTCGCATCGTTTAGTGTGTATTTTGTACAGTTCTGTTCGCCTACTTCCACGTTTGGAGCATCACCAGAAATGCGTCAAAATGGTCGATCAATGTGTGAGGAAATACAGCCATTGTTCCGCCACTATCGAATTTGGAGGTCGTTTCTTTCGCATCGTATAGTGCCTGCTTTGTACTGTTTTGTGCTCCTATTTCCACTTTAGTGCGACAACGAAAATGGGTCAAAATGGCCTACAAGTATAGCGGAATAACTTAATGCTGTTCTGTCACCATCGAATGTCGAGGTCGTTTTCTTCACATTTTTTTTTTTGCATGATTTGCGTCGCTTTGTGCATCAGTGGGAGAGGGTCAAAATGGACCTTGAAAGTGGAATGGATATGTCTTTTTCTGCCATATTTGTAGGTCGTCTTTGACCCACTTTCGTTGGCCTACAAAACGTGAAAATATGCGCAGTAACGGTAAAAACATGCACTAAATAATGCGAAAAAGCGACCTTGAAATTCGATACTGGTGGGAGAGTGGATCATTTTTCTTCCCACATTGAATGCCCATTTTGACCCACTACCATTGATTCGCAAAACCAATACCGCGAAAACTATAAATGTGACACTAGCATCTGCCATTTTCTACTACTTTTTACATATGCCGGTAAAAGTCCCTATAATCCTCTGGTTCCAATTAAAAAAAAAAAAAAAAAAAAAAACAATGCCTCTGGCCCACAGCCGATGGGGGCTGTATTTGGAAGTCAACGCCTGTGGAAGTATCACCATTCATCTCAGCGACAGCGAAAACTATGGATTTGACACTAATATCGGTCAATTTCCATTATTTTTACATGTCTCGCAATTCCCCACCCCCCGTGACTCCCGGCCCGCATACAATGGTGGCTAAATTTGAAAATCATCGCTAATGAAAGTATCACCATTGATCTCAGCCACCGCGAAAACTACGGATTTGACATCGGTCATTGTGGATTATTTTTACATGTCTCGTGATCCCCTTTATAATGCCACCCTTTCTTAGCTGATGGGGGCTAAATATGAAAGTAAACGTGGTCTTGAGTTTCACCATTGAGCTCAGCTATCCCGAAAACTATGGATTTGACATTAATATCGGTCATTTTCGATTATTTTTACATGTCTCGGAATTCCCCCGTCTGGTGACCCAAGGCCCGCATACAACGGTGGATGAATTTGAAAGTCATCGCTAATGGTAGTGTCGTCATTGATATCAGCAACCGCGAAAACTATGGATTTGACACTAATATCGGTCATTTTGGATTACTTTTACGTTTCGGTATCCCCCCCGTTGACCCACGGCCCGCAGCCGAACACGGTGAATTTGAAAGTTAATGCGATCGGAGTTTCACCATGGATCTCAGTGACCGCGAAAACTATGAAATCGACACTGATATCGTTCTACTTTTACATGTCCCGGTAAACGCTCCCCTGAGACCCCCTGGTTCGAATTTTGTTGAAAACGCTTTGCCTTGGTGTGGGACCTGGACCAAGGTATCTTTGATCAAAATTTTGTAACTCTCGGTCGACTTTTCTGGTCCCCAGGCCGGTCCCGGTAAGCGTCCCCTGGACACCCCCTAGTAAGGAATTAAAAAAAAACTCTTCGTCTTGGTCTGGGGCCTAGACCAAGCTACCCGTGACCAAATTTTGAGAAGTTTCGGTCCACTCGTATCGTCCACAGGCCGCACAAAGATAGACAGACAGACACACGAACAAACTCTATTTTATTTATATTAGAAAGGTCAGATCCGCCGTTATTGTATTAGTGCGGTGCTTGAGCGATTGATCGTAGAAATTCAAACTCCGATAAGTGATAATTTTATAGGCTTGTTTTATTACAAGTTTAAACTCTTTAGTCAGTAGAGAAGAGGTCGTGAATCATGGGTCAGAGTTCATGACAATGGGTTTTGGTGGGTCTGTGGGTCACAGTGGGTAAGAGTGGTTTATGGTGGGTGGTGGGTCAGAGTGGGTCACGGTGGGTCGTGGGTCACGACAGGTGGTGAGTCAATTGGTCGTGGCTAAAGTTTTCATTGCCCCACGCCCTCTCTGAACTACTGTGTTGAAAATTAATCAGTGAAAATCAATTGCAATTGATCAATCAATTGAAAGTAATTGCTGTGGAAATCAATTGCAATTGAATCAATTGCCAATTAATTTCAATTGCAATTGAATTTCAGAATTCAATTGCAATTACTTTCCACTGCAATTACTTTCAATCAATTGATCAATTGCAATTGATTCTCCTTTTTCAATGGCCAAATGCAATTAACAATTAACCATTACTTATTTCAATTGTTAATTGCAATTAACAATTAAATTTACAGATTAATTGTTAATTGTTAATTCAATTGAAATTTGCCCAACACTGTTATTACCAAAATGCTGATACACAAATATACCATCTGTTACTTTTATTAGCAGTGTAGATAAAGATTTTTCCAAAGTGTTAAACAGTATACATACGATGTGTTAATCCTTTACATACACTTAATTTTCGATGGAATAGAGACATGTTTTCATTAGCTTCCAAGACATAATCTTGGCTCGTACTCGTAAAACTAAAATGTAATTAATGTTGTTTTCAAAGTTGGATACTTAGCATTCTTACTTTCGGTACTAGTGGCCTCGAATTTAATTCCGTGTATAAGTGTTGAAGATTTCGATAGTAAGAATTTGTTTCAGTTAAGAAAATCGTGTTCGAAAAGTTTACAGTATCGAATCTTAGGATTCGCTTGAGTTGGAGGTCGGAAATTCGGTAATATAAAATTAGGAAATACGTATTTTAGCGTTTTCGAAAATTTCGCTTCTAAGCGAGGAAAGAAGAAAACTTCTATAATATTGAAATTTTATACATATCGGGTGTTCTAAAAATGGCGCCCACGTAAAACAGAGCGCTATTATTCAGATTAAGGTGAAAATTTTATATAATGACATACCCTCCGGGGCTTCCTTCAACCGCTATGGGGAATCAAAATGTCACTATGTGGCAACATAACAGATTAACTTGAAACCATTAGCATTGCTTCTCCTTCGAGCAGTTCCACCGATTCTTACACTATTAAGTGGTACTAGCGTCAATACCTATCGACTTTAACTTCCGTCTGGAAAGATTGAATGTAAATATTTGATGGATTTGTAGATCTTCTCTGAGATTCTTTATCTGCTACGTTGCCACATAGTACAATTTGCGTCTCCAGATGATAACCCGAAAGGTATATATTTAATATACAACCTTTCGTACCAAACAAGCTTCCCCTGTCTGCGGATACATTTCCGAAATTAAATTATCTACATACTCCTGTAATTCGATGACAACCCATTCCACCTAATAATAAAATTTCACCGGAAGTACCTATTAGCAGTATACTCAACCGAGCCGTTCATGTATACAATCTTTGGATATCTTTTCTTTTCTTTTTTAAATGATATTGTAGAATTTCTATGGTTATGAGCAAAATTATGACAAGAAGTCAGACACAATTATTCCCTTCTTTCTTTTTAAATCTCTATTTATTTATGTATTTATTTATTATGAAAGTAGGCGTTGTTGGTCCTCCATTTAAAGGCGGAGTCTGTTTAACTACTGGCCCACACAAATGCACATCATTAACAATTTTGGCCTTTGCCCTTGATTACCAAACGTTTCCTCTACTTCATTGTCTATAATCTGCAAAGGAACTAGACAGCAATTCAAGGTTATTAAGTATAAAATAATGCTGCTGAAAGTATATTAGTAACATTTAGCTATAAATTATTTCTTGATTGCAGCCTATTTCTTCAACTGTTTGAGTACCGACCGCCAAGCAGAGACAAAAAATTCCTGTTAACCTCATCAACATTGCCTGGAGCATTTATAAAGAGCAAGGTTGCCAGATGACACCCAGCTTCACATCTTTGACCATAAATGGTTGACCCATGATACAGTAGAAACGATGTTTAAACTTGAAAGCAACCAAAACGGGAAAGATATAACGTGATAAGTAGTCTTCCAATTAAGATGATTTTTATAAACTCATAAGGGTTGTATCGAAAATTTATGTAAGACTTATGTGTGGGAAATTTCATGACAAAATATAGCATTTCTTTCTTCTTCTCTCATATACAAAACTTAGTAGCTTTAAAATAATTTTCTCTGCTACTACTTAGTACGATTATTATTATTTTAGAATTATTCAAGATTGGAATATACAATACTCTACAATATTACACTGGACTTCCAATTGTATAAAATTCATTTAACGGCCAGTGGAAATTCACCAGCTATATAATATAACAAAATTTAAATATATTAGGGGATTGGGTGGGCGGAATCTCCTATTAGTTCTAGAACCTGTCGACAAGTAGAATATTTAATAATAATAATAATAATAATAATAATAATAATAATAATAATAATAATAATAATAATAATAATAATAATAATAATAAGCAAAAAGAGAGAAAATGAAGCAAAAATACCTAACAGAAATTGTATATTCAAATTTTCTACATTTTAATTTTACATTTGATGATGATTATTTAAGGAGAAATAGGAAGTATTGAAATTTCTCACACTTTATAAAAGAAAATGGTTTATGCGGAGTTCCTATATGATGTATTGACAGATACGAAGACATGAAAAGTAAAGAATGAGAAATATGTTGACCCAACGCGCCTTACTAGACTAACATGTAACACTTCCCAAGTGTAACACTCCGATTTTGATAATATTTGGCAGGTTGATACTACACATGAAATAAACGAATACGTTTTTTCTTTATTTTCTGCAGAAAAAACGATTTTAGGGGGGCGAAAGCACCCACCCAAAATTTTGAAAGTTGACGCACGAAAGAGAAGAAGAAGTGGACCGAAGTTAATGAAATTTTGCACACATATTGTACACGTAAAATGGGGGAATACATGTTTCGTATTTTCCTTTAAAAAAAACAGTTGGATGGGGCAAGGACCCCTCCAAACATTTGTTCACAAAATATCAAAAGTGCTACTAACAGTATGTCAGAAGTGCCTAAAGGACATGAAGAATTGCAACGAAACTTTGTATAGAGACAACACGCGAAGAAATAAAGGAATATGTGTTTTTTTTATTATTATTATTTTCTGCGGAAAAACGGTTTTACGGGGCAAAAGCACTCACTCAAAATTTTGAAAGTTGACGGCCGAAAGGCTAGAAGAAGTTGACCGAAGTGAATGAAATTGTGCACAGATATTGTTGACGTAAAATGAAGAAATAATTGTTTCGTACTTTTATGAAAAAAGAAAAAAAAAGATTTTGTGGGGCACAGACCATTCCAAACTTTTAATTACGAAATATCAAAAGTACCAATAAGTATACGTCAGAAGTGCCTAGATGACATGGAGTATTGCAACGAAACTGCTTTCAGAGACAATTCACAAGAAATAAGCGAACACGCTGTTTTTGTTTGTTTGTTTATTTGTGCGGGAAAATTGTGTTGGGTCCAAGGTTCCCTTCGAAAAAAGCAAATATCACTGTAGAAGTGCAGGAAGGAGTGGACCGAAGCGAATGAAATTGTGCATAGATATTTTATAATGTAAAATAAAGCAATACGTGTTTCACAAGTGTCCCCATCTGATTTGCTTCCAAATTGGCACATCAACAGTAAGCACAAAGAGTATAGCGTATTTATAATATTTCGGGAGGCGCCTTTAACCGTTACAATATTTTTCCGCATAAGCAAAACACGTGTCGATTTATTTTCTGTTTACTGTTCTCTGTTTTCTATTTTCTGTTTACACACAACTTCATTCGTTTCGGTCCACTCCTTCCTGCGCTACTATGGTAATATTTACTTTTCTCAGAGGGGGCCTTGGCCCCATCACTGCTTTTCCCCACACACAAACTAAAAACACGTGTTCGCTTTTTTTTTTTTTTTTTGTATTGTCCCTACCAGGGTTGATATGTTTAAAACAAAATGTTTAAAATAAGTGTTTAAAACATGTTTAAAACGAGGGCTGTTGTTTTATTCAGTTTGTTTTAAACGTTTTAAACAAATTGTTTTAAACGTGTTTTTTTTCGATGCTGGTTGGACATGTTTAAAACAACTAAAATATCAGATTGAAGAAGCTAATTTAATTTTCTAACAAACAACCCATCCTCCGCAGGATTTGTGCATGGAGTAAATTACAAGCAGAGTTATATTCTTATTATAACAGCAATTACTAAACAAAATTCTGCACATCAATGTGCGTATAACTAAACCAACAGAAATTCAAGTGAAGTATTTGAACCTTTCTTAATTTCCAAGAATAATGGAGGTTAAACACACTATACACTATTCTAAGATCCAAATTCACAAATTCAAAACTTGGGTATTTTTTGATCACTATCATTTTCATAATAATGAACAGTTCTCACATCATAAGTTAGAAGAAATACTCTGACAAATACAATACAACTCATAGAAAAAAGCAGTAACTAGCCTACAAGGAGCAAATGACATTTTAACTAAACAGTTTTCAAGATACATCTCTATCTGCAACATGGATAGCTAATAATGATTAGTGTCTACGGCATAAGAACACAATTAACTCTAGACACCCGCCAGGGATTTTAACAAAACGGTAGACTCTCATCTTCGGGGCTCTGGTGACCCCCCTAATTATCACAGTCATGAGTTATACACCATTGGAAAGCTTATAGACCACAAATTCCAACGAGGTAACATTCGTGAAATTCCCGCCGTATTTGTAGAAAAAGAACAAACATAAAAAATCATTAAAAATATGAAAATATTGACTTTGCGGGGCCCTGGCAACCTTTGCAGTCTCCATACGCTGACAAAATGATGCTGATGTGTAGGCCACATACTTGTGACAATAATATAAGAAATGGTATCCATTGCTGTCATTGCGTAATGAATTCGTTTTATGTAGTAAATACTTAAAAAAAATATACGCAGAAAAACATTCATTGAATTAGACATTCTCTCCTCTCCCCCATTATAGTACCACGTCCATATGCAAATCATTTTTGCAGCACACATCATGTATACGAACAAGAATTATGCTTCTAGATCACTTCAGTGAAATATATCTTGTGTTATATGAGACCATCCCGAAAATAAATGTAAATTAACCAAATTTGACCCCCTCTTCCTCTATAAACAACAAGTACACATACAGGTTACTATCATGTAGGGGACTACTTCATTGCTTCACATACCAATTTTTAGGGATGTACCACAAAAGGGGGAGAAATACCCGCCAAAACCTGATGAAAAATATTTGATGAAAAATTAAAAAAAAAAACAAAAAACTTCATCCTCCCTCTCTCGGCAGTACATACGTACCCCTATATACGTAAAATGCAACTCACGGAAAACTTCATTTCTGAAAAATACTTTGGTACCAAATCATCTTTCTACCTTAATTAAGAACTGAGCTATTGATGTTTGTTGTAAAAATAAATGTAATTATCGTCAAAAAAACCCTCCAAAAATTGGCTAACTTTACCCCCTTCCTGCTACCCCATATAAGTAAGAAGTACAAATACACGATATTCAAGGTGACCAGAACTTTTACTTTCAAAAACGGGACGCATACGAATCGGTGACAGGTGGGGGTGGGGGGTACTTCCACATTGCATTTTGGGACTCAGCAGTGTTTTCAATTTACAAAATACACAAGTAAGAATGATAACACAGCGTTTCTAACTTAAGTACTACCCAAAAAAACTTTTAACTACTTCAACACTCAGAATTGCCACTCAACTCCCACTTTAACCACAGAACACTCAATTCTCATTTGAATATTCAGAAGTTCTAGGCACGGCTGAACCTTCCCAATGAGTGTTGGTACGGAAGAGTGTAGAATTAGCATTGACCATTTATATTTTGAATAATAATTACGGTACACCTAGGTCATGTTTGCTTAAAAACGGGACATTTAGGCGTCCCGTTTGAGAATCAGAAAAAACGGGACAACGGTTGAAAATAAGGGACTGACCCGGTTAAAACGGAACGTCTGGTCACCTTGACGATATTACCATGTAGTGGCCTACTTCATTGCTTCAAGTAACAATTTTTATGAATCTATCCCCCAGAAGGGGGAATGGCCCCCAAAAAACTGTTGAAAAAACAAAACAAAACAAAAAACACGACATTTACCTTCCTCCCACATACATAAAATGCACATAAGCAAAGTTGCATCTTTCAGGAATAAATTGGTACCAAAACCATCTTCCAGCTTAATTTGAAGTTTAAGACTGAGCCATTGAGGTTTAAAGCCCTGATAGAACGTAACACAAAGAAATTAAACTACATATTCTGTGAACGGAGATCGGGAAAAATCCCGATTTCTTTCTCCGGAATTGAATATTTGGGCGGATCGAGATTAGGGAAGTTTCCGAAATTTGATCGAGCGGTTGAATATAGATGGCAAGCAATACCTAAGAGTGTAAAAATATAATATATATGCCTATTTAGATTATTGTTTTAAACAAAATAAACATTTTAAACATGTTTTTTTTTTGTTTAAAACAAAGTACTTTGTTTTAAACGTTAAAAACGTTTTAAACAGAAAAAAAAACATGTTTTAAACATAAAAAACGTTCTTTTTGTTTGTTTTTTTTAAAATCATGTTTTTTTTTCAACCCTGGTCCCTACGCAAAATTTCGTTGCAATTCTCCATTTTACAACGGTAACAAGTTAGAAGTGCTTAAAATCAGCACTAACCCGAATATAATAAAAAAAAGAAGAAATCATAATTATAAAAATATATAAAATAAATACATCGTTGTTATAAGATCTGTAAATGTACAAATATACGGTGTAAAATTAAGCAGAATTAATAAGTAATAAAAAGCTTTCCAACGAAAGAATCTCGCAATTATTTGTTTTAATGAACCAGGTAATATAAGTAGCGAATAGTTATCGTTTTATTTGTACATTTACAGATCTTATAACAACGATGTATTTATTTTATATATTTTTTATAATTATGATTTCTTCTTCTTTTTTTATTATATTCGGCCTAGTGCTGATTTTAAGCACTTCTAGCCCGTTACCGTTGTAATATTCTTTAGGAACTCTTTGACATGACATATACTTATTTGCACGTTCGATTTCGATTTCGTAATCAACAGTATGGAGGGGTCCGTGCCCCACCCAACAGTTTTCTTTTCGAAAAATACGAAACATGCATTCCCTCATTTTACGTCTATAATATCTGTGCACAATTTTATTTACTTGAGTCTATTTCTTCTTGCCTTTCGTGCGTCAACCCACAAAATTATGGGTAGGGACTTTCAGGCCCTAAAACCATTTTTTCCGCAGAAAATAGAAACCACGTGCTTGTTTATTTATGTGTAAGTAGGCCTATCTACCTGCCAAATTCTATAAAAATCGCAGTGTTACATTTGTGAAGTGTTACATGTAAATATTTCTAGTAACTTCATTTTATTTATTTTTATTTATTTATTTATTTATTTATTTATTTATTTACTAGCTGAAATGTCCGTTCTTCGCACGGGGGAATAGGTTTATGAATATTTGAATCCCCTTCCCCTTAGATACTTATTTCAATGAAAGTTTAATGAAAAAGATACAGAAGATATTCTTCTTTTGACATAAATATTGAAATACCCATAGAAAACGTCTTTAATCAAAATGAAGTAAAAAAAAAAAAAAAAAAGCTTGAAGTGGGTACTATCTTCCAAAAGACATTTCAAACGGTTCAAATATTTTCCCGATCCCCAAAATTTTGAATTCGACCCACATCTCAGTCATTTTTAATATTTTGTTTTTCCCCTCCCCAACTCCACCTTCTGTAAATGAGGTTTACCTGAATTTAAACGGTATTGGGAGAATGAGTATTTATTTCAGCTATCCCGAAAACAATGGATTCGACACTAATATCGGACATTTTCAATTATTTTTACGTCACAATTCCTCCTCCTCCCCAAGTTGCTAATGTGGGCTGAATTTGAACTTAAATTATATCTGGAGTGTAATTCGTTCAGCGACCCTGTGAACTACGGATTCGACACTAATACTAATATCGGTCGTTTCTTATTATTTTTATGTCTTCCCAAAAGAGTGCTCAGGGGTCTTGCCCCCACTATGATGAACTCTGACATAAACGGCATAAGAATTGCGACTGCGCCGCTGAAAACTAATGATGCGACACTAATGTCGGTATTCTCGATATTTTACATGTTATCATTCACTCCACCCCCCTCCCGAGTCCTAAGAAGAGCTTAAATTGGATTTAAACGATATCGGAAGTGTCACTGTTTATCTGAGCGACCTCACACTAATATCAGCCGTTTTTGTTCACTTGTATGTCTCCTTCCTTCGTATCTCTCTAGGTATGCTTAATACTCTTTACCGTTGATTGTTTTTGAAATTGCAATCAAAGAATACGGTATCAACACTGGGAAAAGAGAGATATTGAAGATAAATTTATAATTAAAATGTTAATTACATCTTTGTAACCAAACAGGTTCTTGTTAGGTATTTACAAATGTTAAAATCCCATTTCATATTCATATTTGCATGTTTAATAGCTTTCTGAAATTTTCTGAAGTGGAGCCCGAAAAAATAAATTCTTCGCCCCTGGTCATGGTCCATGTTGGCTCATGCATAAATAAGTCCTGCTTACTCTTCTTTCTCGAGAACTTGGAGATAAAAATAAAAGCTACTTGCGCTGAAATTTACAGCGGTATTAGTAACTTGATAATCTTCTTGTCAGAAATCTGCATTTCAGGGAACTTTAAGTAATATTGTAATATACTTTATATGTTTTCCGTTTATTTTACTATAATTTGTGTCTGCATGAACTTTATTCCATTTTATTTAGTTTATTTTGTTAACTTGCAATAGGGAAAAGATGTATTTAATGTTTTGCTTAAATTTTCTTAATATTTTATCAGGATTCACAAAGCTATAAAGAATGTATTTACAATTGTTGTGTTAGAAACTGATTTAAAAATCATAATTGTGATAGAACAAATTGTATGTATATAATTGTAACTTCATCATCTATGGATGCGGACAAAAAATGCTGCAAATGAGGTGCGGATGCAATATTTTATATCCACAAGATATTTGCCTACCAAGGATACATCAATTGCGTATACAATGAACTTGTTCAATTCGTTCTCAGTTGCATCGTTTGCTTAATCTCATATTTTAAAGTAGTTTGTGAAAGAATCAGACATCTTCCTGTTCACAACGTACTACTCCTTTTTTCTCTAAGACTTGCCTACACCAATCTTAGAATCTTCTTGTGCATTCGATTTATTTCAAAATTACAAGTAAGCCTAATTTTTCATCTTCCCTAATTTCTTAGCACATGATAACATGAAATATTACAAAGTTGCAAAACTCCACGGAAATAATTCGTGCTAGTAAATTAGGATATTCCGTTGATAACATCAAGTTTCGTCTTTCCAAGACTCTCCTAATAACTTCTGGCAATAAAATTTTCATATGGAATCTCAAAAGAAAATAAGCAAATATTGAATTCAAGATTCGCCTAATACGAAATTATGTTGGTAGAACTGACAAGGAATGACACAAATACTTGTATTTATTAAAGTATGAATAAATTTAAAAGTGTATTTTAAAACAATTTAAGCACAATAATGGGTCTTATGAATAAAGTGGAGCAAGTTGAGCATGCTCCAGTATTTGTGGAGTTTACTCCTTTAGGTATGAATAAAGAGGAGCAAAGAGAGCATGCTCAGGGAGAGGTTACTCAGTGCTGGAGCATGGTCTGAAAACTATCGAGCATGCTCACATTTCATATGAATAAAAAACGAGTTCGTGCTCGCACTTCGGAGTACTGTCTCCAAAAATCTGGAGTCACCTCATTAGCTGACTCAAGCCGTGCAATGAAGGTGTGTTGTGAAAATGGCTGCATTCATGAATTTACAACGACGTAAAATATACAAGGAGCGCAGAAACACGTGGGAAGTGGACTATAAAAATCTGTATCGCTTTGATCAAGAAAACGTGAAGTGGTTTTCCTAGGTGCAACAAATGAAACTAGAGGCGGGGCACTTACTAACGAACTGAGAATGCGATTTTTTTTTTTTTTTAAGATATTTGAGTGATCCAGGGTTTCAAAGTGGGGTAGGGGAGGATATAGGTGTGGATCAGAGTACGGTGTCCGTGACATTTGCAAATGTTCTAGACAAAATAATCGAAAAGGCTCCCCTGTGGATAAAGTTCCCAACAACTGTTGCTGAACAGCAGACAGAAATGAATAAGTGGCGCCAAAAATACAATTTTCCCTTTGCCATCGGGGTCATCGATTGCACACATGTGGAAATTAAATGACCTCATGTACACGCGGAGGAGTACATAAATCGTAAAGGACGTTTCACCTTGAATGTTCAAGCCACTTGTAATTGTAACGAGGAATTCACGAGCGTTGATGCTTCCTGGCCAGGTTCGGTGCACGACTCCCGAATATGGATGAATTCAGCTGTTCGTGTGGTCATAACAGAAAACAGGTCAGGAGCCTTGCTTCTGGGCGATTCTGGATACGCCATTGCTCCTTGGCTTATGACTCCTTTCCGAAATCCAGCTACAGAAGGAGAAAGAGAATTCAACAACTGCTTTAAAGGAGAACGAGTTATAATAGAAGGATGCTTCGTCAAGTCAAGCAGCGATTCCCTATACTGGAAAATAAAATACGATTGGCGACCAACAAAAGTGCCTTCATTGATTCTAGCCTGTTTTGTCCTTCATAATGTGGCTAAATATCTGAAAGACGGCGAGTTTTACATTGTTGAGAGAGCGTTTGAAGACTATTACGACATGGAAGAGGATAACGAGGGTATCCGCGCGTGAGACAATGTGGGCAACAAAGGAGAAATGAAATTGCCAGGATGATAGTTGGTCATTAAAATGCAAGAACTTTCATGAAAAGTACAGTTTATTTACAGTAGTAGTTTGTCAAATACTTGATATAAAATATTCATGTTATACTACAGACCTAGTAATCCTTATAAATCTTATAGCATCTATGAGGTTTTATAGAAAAGTTCAACACAAATTTCTTGAAATAAATGTGTCTCATTTTTCTTTTTTTCTTGTTTCATTTATGTCTGTTGACACTTCTTAAAATAAATGACAATACATGCTATTCTTTTAAAAATAATATAGCAGAAATGCAGACTGCTTGCTTCGTCGTTCCAGCGCGGAGTGGAGCAACCTCTATGAGCATGCTCGGCTTCTGCAAGAGTAAGCTCTCAAAACTATTGATAGTTTTTATTCATACGAAATTTTTAGAGTTTGCTCACGAATAGAGCATGCTCACCTCAAGTTAGCAGAGTCTAGGCTCCATTTTATTCATACCACCCATTATGATAGATAGGTCTTATGTAGGGGTATAATAAAGTTATTCAAAGTTACAAACACCATAAACTAAAGTAATGGTAATTCTAACTATCATTCTACAATAAAGTTGTTATAAACCATAAAATAAAGTTACCCAAATCATCAAGGGGACAGGGGACATGGTGGCTCAGTAGTAGAGCGTTCACATCTGGAGTAAGGGGTCTCTGATTTGATCTCAGATTATGTGAATTACGTAAACAACATCATATCCATGTTTTTTTATTATTATTATTTCTCTTGTTTTCATGCACATTCTTGTTCTATCTATTCTTTTACAATCATTTACCTTTATTACTCACCCATCTCCTTAAGAGTCTGACACTAAAAATAATATAAAATTACCCATTTTTGTTCTGCTTGTTTTTCGTAAGTGAAAGGAGATAATGAAATGCAACTTACCGCAATCATAGATAATGTAATTCTACAGCAGAAAATATGAATCTGAAGAATTTTCAGTGTTCCCATCTATAGAAATTACAGTGTGCCAGAATAACAACACCCGTAGAATCTAAGTTAGGGCTGCGACTAGAGTAACGAACTCAACTGCATTTGATTATGCATCCTGTGAACTACTTTTAAAATAACATTATTATTTAATTTTAATAACTATGTGTTAAAACTATTTTGTTTATTACCAACTAAATACAACTATTATTTAAAAAGTAGTTCACAGGATACCAAGACAACATGATATGTAATCAAATGCAGTTGAGTTCGTTCCTCTAGTCGCTGCCCCATCTTAGATTTTGGGGAAAGTGTTATTCTTGCAACATTGTAATTTCTATGGATGGCAACAGTGATAATTCTTCGGGTTCATATTTTCTGTTGTAGAATAACATTATCTATAATTGTGGTAAGTTGTATTTCATTATCTCCTTTCACTTATGAAAAACAAGCAAAACAAAAATGGTAAAGTATTCGTAAGTCAAGTTCTTAACCTAAAGGGCATAACCCTGGAATATTAAGCTACAAATTTCATTTAATTTCATTTACAAATCACAAAAAATGAATAATCACATAAAATGCAGTGCTGCATTATGTAAATTTCTTGTGATTCTAGCCTTTTGAGTTCAACAATTCATCGATTAGGACGTCATCATTTCACTTCCTTTCAAGTGGCTGGTCCTAATGGAAATCACATCAGCAAAAATTAACTTTTTCTCGCTACAAACTAAGGGAAAGAAGCGTACTTAATATCCTAATAATTATTAGGACAATAGGTAAGGTTTCTTCCCTTAGTTCGTAGCGAGAAAATAGGAGCAGCTACTGCTTTTTTTTGATTTAGCGACTGCTCCATCAGGAAATGATGTATTGTCATTTTATTCTCGCTCATTTCTGTTTCAAAAGAGCTATAAATTTGTACAAGTTCAAGTGTGGATTTCTTGGTTTTTTGTTAATGTTCTAATGCAATACTTCAGACCGATTTGTTATTCTGTCTCCGTTATTGTACTGATTCCACATTCTCTGCAAGAAAGAAGCGAAATATCATTAACAAGATTCTTCACAATAGTGAACTGAAAGAAATACCGTTACGTATGCACTGATTTCACTTAATGATTGTATATCTAACTTGTACTCATATAAAGGAACTATTCTCAGAAACCATTAACTGAGGTAATTATATTTGCTATTAAAAAAAAAAAAAAAAAAAAAAAAGATTGAAATTTAAGGAAGTTTGGTTCAGATTGTTTCTGAAACATGGGTTTATGCACGTATTCGTCCAACCATATCTCAACCATGTAATCATGGAAGTCTGGAGCCTGTAGTGCGTCAGGCGTGTTATTCATAATATGAATGGAAATATCAGAAACTCTGTCTTCTGAAAAAAGAAAAAAAGGTAGTGCAGCTGCTCTTTCCTTCAAACTATTGCCTAGTTTTTGTTCAAATTTTTAGCAAACATTTATTTGCCTCTGATCAATAATTCTTAAAAAAAATAGCACGCATTAGAAAAAAATCTGAAGCTCCAGTACGTTTTTGTCGATCTCTGAAAAATTTTGTTTGATGGACAAGGTGCCGTTTGGAAATGGACAACTCATATATAATATGTAACTAAATATTTTAAAAAGTAGAAATATCTAAATATACATTCAGTAGATTATTTAGTGAATATGTTCTACAAACTTACATAAGCTTGTTGCTACCAAACATGCCAATAATAAGTGTCAGACCCCCTACTGCATCTACTACGTATTAAGATTTTTCAGTATAAGAAGGAAACACTGCTAAATGTTCCATCTTGATTGCAATGGAGAATAAGATGAGAAATATGGTTGACACTACGAACGAACAATGAACTATTATTTTAAAATAAACCAACTTCACCGACTTGCACATTGCTGTGATTTAACAACGAAAAAGCGACAATGTATATGTCAGTGATTTCTTTTATTTTTTACTGAAAAGTCTTAGAGCGAAATGTCACTTTCTGATTCTCTCCATAACAGAAATTTCTCTATATTCGAAGTTGAGCAGTAAACTACTCTACCTAAGTTGTTTTTCAGAAAATCGTCTGAAAAAATTCATCCCACGAATAAACTATTTATTTTTTTTTTAAACGAGAAATGTGTTACACATATATCACTCTATCAAGTAAATATTAAAAAAAAAAAAAAAAAAAAAATATGGTCAAAATAACCTCGGTCGTTTTTGAGAAAAATATCCCCCCAAAAAAATCTTAAAATTTTTACCATAAATTTTTAACCTCATAGATTTTTCCATAAATGACTTATACAACGGTATAGTATTGTTAATAAAATATTAATATATGACATAAATAAAATCGTTAGAGCCGTTTTCGAAAAAAATATTATATGTTTTAAATTTTAACCCTTCAGTAAACTACCCTGCTTTTTGGGAGTAGGAAGAAACTTGAAGAAACTCCTCTATAGAGAATTTCATTTAAAAAAATTGTTCAGATACTTTGAACAGTATGGCCTGTAGGCGAGTCTACAACAGGACGAACGGTCTAACCGAGAGACAGATCGAAAAATCATTTTTTCGGCATGTAGAGACCATGGAACATAATTATAAATCCGTTGCAATTGCGAATACTATTTTTTTCATCATCACCATACTTCCTTCTCTCCTATCGTCGCTTCTGATGCTAGTGGTCACGGGTTCGATCCACGGTGGATGCACTCAGTCGAAAAGATGTAACAGCTTTTTCAGGGCAGTCATCCTCAGTGAGATTTCCCTGCCGACCTTCTTTATGTACACAAGGCAAATGGCAAAACACACAAACTACAGCGCGATCAGGTTACAGGGGCTACACGTGGATGTATACAAAATAAACGTAGCAATACCGCTGGCCTCTCATTTGCTAGCAGCATTTAAAGGAAACTTGGAGCGCCGCCTTCAAATGCCAAGAGGTTTGTCACGCCGTTTAGAACGCAGTAAATTTGTGCATGTAAGTATTGGACAATAAAATATAGTACATGGTGGTTTTGCAAAAGAGATAGAAATAGGAATTCACCACTGTATTGATAAAATTCACAATAGGTTATTTTTCTAACAGGTACGATCTCCTTATTGGGATTAAGGAGATCAGGACGTGTGTATTCATTGGCTTGTATGGATGGCATCACCCCAATGTTCTTGATCTCTTCCATTTTTGGTGAAAGAAAAGAATTAACGAAATTGTCTGGAGGGAAAGAGGGGTGCTAGAATACACAATCCTTGCATAATCTGCTCTGTAACCTTGCTGTCAAATTACGTTTTGATAGTGCTTCGACTTGCGAGTTGTGCTCGCTTTTATGGTGACTACACGTTGTACTAGCACAGAGAAGCAAATAAATTAAATACTTTGTACAATATGTACCGAAAATTATAAGTTTGTCCGAGATGCTATGTGTTTTGAGTGAAGATAAGAAAATCAAAGCATGAATTGCCATATCATACTTCTCATCGAGCCTATAAACTATTTCTGATAAATGTTCATTTGTGTTTTGTATAGCCTCGTTGTGAAATCCCTTGCAGCGACGTATTTTATCTCCCGGGAGGCTTTTATAGATCAAAACTAAACAATCATGCATGAATCATGTATTTTTATGTACATATCGTGTATAGTTTATTTTTACATAAGCTCTTATCTGGTGTTACGTTAAGTTCTTTTCGTGGAAAAATTAACTGGTTGCTGCATTTGAGTCATTTTTTGAAGAGAGATTAAACGTGGAGTGTTGGTAAAATAAAGATGAGCATTAAAATAGCAGTCTTAAATTCTAACTCATTGGATTCATTTTAGAAACAAAGCTTAGAATCAGAGTTTGTAAGCAGTTCAACATCTCAAAACGTTAATGGGAAAAGCTGAACGGATAAAGGTGAAAATTCCAGTTGAATTCTTTTCAGTACACATTCCAGGTATAGTTATACAAAATGTATGCCTCGTACACACACTGGCAACACTGGAATACGTTCTTCTTTTCTCTTTTTTTTATCCTTTATCTATGCTTGGGCGGCCGACTTTTTCAGTTCTAAACAGTACCTCTTGTTTTTCAGTCTTTTTTTGCTCTTTTCTTCTTTCATATATATATATATATATATATATATATATATATATGTAGTGCTTTTAGTGTTTGTGTATGTGAGAGGAGAGATCGAGCGCAGTAGAAGGCCAACTTCCCCCTATTTGACTTTCAAGTCATGCATGCAGATTGTTACAATGAGAAAGAAAGACGCCACACCACAACTGGGGGAAAAGAAAGAAGAAAGAAAAAAGCCAAATTGACTCGTGCTCGGTTAACTTCGGCTGTCTTCGGGAGCTGAATCCCGACAGCTATCTCGTTACTCGCGTACTACTTGTAGTCTCTTTTACGTTTGGACACTTAAAAAAAGAAAAAAAATCCAACACAAAGAAATAAAGATAGCAGAAAGGAAGAATATAAAAAAAGTATTGTAGCTCATTTTTTTAAAATCCATATTGCGTATCAAGCAGTGAAATAGCCTGTAGGTGGACTACCTTTTTTATTCTTCGTCTTCTTTTAGTCTTTAGCGAAGCAGCAGTTGAGGCAATGATTAGTGGTTTATAGAGGAAAATAAATCGCCTGGTTTTCTCAGCCACTAACCATATTCAGACGCTGGACAAGGTGTAGGATCCTTTGGAGTGCGATGACGTGGAGTACGTGATAAGGTTTTCTCACGCAAACAATATGTTACATGCATCATTCAGTGAAAACGTAAGTGCTTTGCTGCTACATAGAAAGCAACAAGAACAACCAGGGCCCTTTGTTTCATAGTTGTAGAATTGCTTTCTTTAAAAAACAATACTGCAATAATACATGTAAACAAATTAAAAAAGGATATAAATGATACAGCTGGTAATGTAAAAAGAAAATAATGATTAGGCTTACATAAATAATTATATTCCGTCTTTTGTGAGAAATTTATGAAGGTTTTGAATTTGTATTCACCAATCTTAAACTTCCTTCCTTTTAAAGTCCTGTCTATTAGTTTAGAAATAAAAGCGATGTTGTACCTTGCCTTTTCACAACAAAACGGTTATGAACTCTGAAATGATGTTTTAAACATAGATCTCATGTTCATATATATATATATATATATATATATATATATATATATATATATATATATATATATATATATATATATATATATATATATATATATATATATATATATATATATATATATATATATATATATATATACTTGTAATAATCTGTTTACAAAAGTCACAAATATACATCATCCTCGTTCATATCCAAAACATTCTACGTGGCACCATAATTCACACATAAGACACATCTCCATGGTTATCTTGTGAGAATTTTCTACAACAAAAGAGACATTCTGCATCAGGATAATTAGGAAAACTTCATCGTCATATATATAACCACATCAATAATCATATATATCCACTGATCTACTAAAGATGATGTCCATTGCATTGGTAATTATTATTGTTATTGTTGAAACTAATTATTATTATTGCGGCTGGTCACTGTGCATGTGCATTGATTTTAATTTCCGTAGAACTTGCACCAAAGTTGTAGTGATAACCATTAGGCCACCCACTTTTCTCATTTTTTTCATTTTTAAGTTGCTGTTGAGCTATTTACAACTCTTCTTATTTCACTATTTGCGTAACTGTGCTACAATAACGTTTATGTATATTTAGTTCTGGACAACGAGGACAATAGTCCGGTACCTTATGATAACAAATGTTGTGGCCAGACTTGTTTAGGCTTGTTTTCTTTATGCTGTTAAAAATATAATAAATGAGGAAGCCATAGTTGATGGAAGTGTACTTTTTAATGTCTGCGAAATGAATGATAAAGTTTAAAAGGAATTTTAAAAAAGTTTAATTTATGGAAATAATTATCGTAGTAAGTTTTGGTGGTTATTAAAGTAAGTTTAATCGAACTGGGACAGCAATATTTAATTGTGTTCCAACTGTTAGTAAATCTATTTGTGTGACTCTTAGAAGTATGTGTGTTATCGTTAAGAGAGGAGAACAACAATAAATACAATTCGCTTCAATAGAATAAAAAGTGTCAATTAATATTAACAACGAACGACAAACTTTCTAGCGCCATAAAAGTTCGTGTTGCTCGATTTTCTGGAAAACTACGCATGTTAATTTACCCCTCAAATATATAATTTTGTTCAGCTCGATATCATATATATATATATATATATATATATATATATATATATATATATATATATATATATATATATATATATATATTAAGAATGGTCAATTCCAGAACTTTTACTTTTTGGAATTCGGAAAGCAAAATCGGAAAAATTCCTGAATTTGAAAAAAATTCCGAATTCCGGATTTTTTCCGAAATTGTGTCCATCCCCAGTTGTACGTTATCTTTAGGTACCAAAAACAAAAATTATAGTTTTAGGGCCAATTGTAATTTTGGACAATAGGTCTATGTCATTAACCATGCTAGGTACTGTCGTATTGCTAGTGTCATATTAGAGAGTTTGATGACAGGTCTAGTATACTTCAGTATCAGTTTCACGCTCATAGGTGGCGTTGTTGTCGTATAGCACCAACTTTTAAGATCACAAAAAAAAAAAAATCATTTTCTCGATTTTACTCGAAACTACGCATGAAATTTTACATTCATCCAAATAACTTGGCTGACCTCGGTGAGGCCTATTGATTGATACATGTCTCATCCTTAAACACTTCTTTTTTTTCTTAAAAGTTAATATTATTATAGAATTTGTTAAAATTTCATTTTATAGGCCTATATGTTTGCAATTTTCACTTAGAATTTATTTCCTTTAGTTAATCCCAGCGAAGAGCCTTGAATGAATTTAGTCGACGTATAAAATATCCATATCAGAATAGATTTAGATGGCTGAAAATTAAAAGGAAAATAGAAAACCATTTTTCAAAATTAATATAAGAGTACCATAAAATTCTAACTATAACTGCATATTTGTTCCGATTGTTCAATATAAAGAAATGGAATTTAGTATATGGAGGATTCTTAATATACAGAATACAAATATCACATTCACTTGATTAAATTTTGGAACGTTCATCTCAAAAGATTAAAGGGATGTCGCTACTCTTGAAATTTATAAAGCGTTGATTACAAGATCTAGAAACTTTATATTATTTAACATTACCTCCATGAAAGCTGTGAAATTGCCGATTCCTCTGAGTAAAAAGAATCTATATGTTTAAAAAATACGTGGCTAATTATTTTCGATAATGAGGCCTCGGAACCCACAAGCTCTCTTAATGTCTCTTTTTTGCTGGTAGATTCCATATTTTGTGTAGATTTTTCAATTTTCATTGAAATTTTCAAGAAAAAAGCGCTGTTATTTTTATATTCGACGATATAGGTAGAAGTCGTTCATTCCTCATTATCACCGTCTCCTTTGGCCTAGCCCACGTAAGAATGGGACGTAAAACTCAACAATTTCATTTTTCGTTCTAAAAGCCATAAGATTAACGTTGTCGCAAGGGAGTTGCTAAGGATGATATACTGTGTTAGGCAACCAGTAGAAGAGCTAAATATAGCGGGTGGATGGACATTGCAGGCGCTTCACTTTACTCTGAAAGACAAAACCTGTTGCATGCTGAAAACTTCAAAGGCCTATAGAACCGCAATAAAGTGTACCCAAATATAGATTTATGAAGTTAAAAAAATCCATTTGATATTTAATATTTTGTGCAGTTCACTTACAAATAGAGAGTATTATATTATCTATTCCATCCATAACTCCACAAAGAACAGTCACAAATTGTAATTTTACAGAAAAACCACGCTAAATTAGTTGCTTCAGAAAAATATATTTTTATCTGCTTCACTTCGTACTGCATATGCAGTTTCCTTTTCTTTTCTCACTCCTCGAAAGACAAAATTGTTAGTGCTTCCATTTTGTTCTGAGAGGTCTTGCCTTCCCACTGTCACCATACTATTTTACTCGAAAGAAAAATCCTTCAGAGTCTAAGTTCAAAGCAGATAATAATATTGCTAGCAAACTCTTTGCATATAATTTCAAGTGCGCACAGATTTTCCACAAGGTTCATGTGTCTTTTGTTCTCAAATGATTCTTTACAATGTCTTTTAGAGAAACATTAGCTCTTGAGGTGAGTTCCCTTCCATCCTCCTTACATGTCCAGCCCCTGAGACACTAGATTTTTATCAGAATAATGATATTACATGGTTTTATACGTTTATTAGATAAAATTAGGTGGTATTCTGGCAAATTATCCATATTCGCGTTATTGCGTGATTCAAATATAGCAAAAAAAAACTGCCCCTTTTATGTATCTACACGTAGGCCTACTTGTAAATTTTTTTCAACTTTTCGTTGTTATCGTAAAAACGAAAAGTTCAGGTCCCTACAGATCTGTTTAAAAGTATCAATCGGAGGAGAGTCTACAGGTTTTGTTCACGAGGTTATCAACAGGTACGCTGTAAAGAAAATTCAGACATATTCGACTAATATACATGTAAAATATTGATTTCTACACCTTATTATCTTTTAGAATAAATTGGGATACAGTTTGTAATTGGGAAGCTCAACAGAAATACTCTTATAATTTTTTTTAAACATATGAATAGATAATTTTCATTTACAGAATTTGTGTGTGTTTTATCAGTGCAAAGAAGTTTAACTCATCGTCAACACTTGTCTCTCAGTTTAATTAGACATTTCAGTGCTGTGATTTTTTCATTTCTACATTTCATTTTAACCCCTTACCGCATGCCGTGCCATATGTGGCATATACCCTTTTTTCACTAGCTATTTTGTGATTTATGAAAGGCATCAAATGACTGTTTGGTGTCATCTGGCATGTTCTTTGTGAGTTGTAAGTGTGTCATATATGGCACTTACTTATTTCTCGTCGGAATTAAGTGAAAAATCTAAAATTCAAGTTTTAATTCATTCTTCAAGTTCCCATATGAGGATTTCCAATACTGATTATTTTTTTCGCTAAAAGAAAAAAAATCATGCAGAAAGGGGGTGAATAGATAGCCATTTATTACTCCTAATTGCACGATTGTCATGTAGAAAGAAAGTGGAATTTTTTAGGTTTGAAATTCAAGAATAGTGTTAAATTTAAGAGCTCCTAAAGCTTAAGAATAATGTACTATCCTGTTATTAATATATTACTTTATTAATAATTAGCAGAATATCCGTTTTTCGCACGGGGAGAATATGTTTCATTTTGAACATAAAGCACTGAATTTGGATTTAGACGGCATTGGAAGTGTCACTGTTCGTCTCAGGTACGCCAAAAACTATGGATTCGACACTAATATGGACCATTTTCGATCATTTGTACACATCTTCCCCTCCCCAAGTTGAAGGGACTCAATTTGGATTTAAACACTATCGGAAGTGTCACTGTTCATCTCAGCGACCCCGAAAACTCAGAGTAGTAATTAAGTTCTGTATTTATTTTCTCAAACTTTCTTGAAGTCATATCTCTGTTCACGCCCAATATACAGTAGGTTGCTAGTATTTTCTTTGTGTCCTTGGATTTTCAGAACTAATATACTTGTATGTATATCTAAATCAACGAATCATCTCTGAAAAACTTAAAACTTGCTCTGTATTAAAAATAAATTTTAGTTTTTAAAATATTTTAATAATTTTTCACATAATTTCTCTTGGCCTTTCCGGAGTTCAAAATGACTTAGACCTATGTTCTTCCTTCAGGCAAGAATCATATAGCGGAAATTTCTATAGGACATTTATTATTATTATTATTATTTGTACTAATATTAAGTGTGTGAACACTTACTCGCTGTGAATACTGACTGCGGAATATAGATCAAACGAAAGGACAACAGCCTCCTGCATGAATTGACAGTTAAAACAAGAATAAACATGAATTGAATATCATTGATAGGCCTATAACAAGCAGCAAGAGCAGGGAGTACTTACGGACGTTTTTGTCTAGTGTGCATTTTGACTTTCCTCGCCTTCTGCTGATAGCGGCATTCTTCACTAGTGCTGCTGTGGGTGTGAAGACAGTGTTACAACTAGAGGAGAGAAACGAGCTGAGGGTGTCTTCCTGTTCTGCCTAATTCTTGTTCTGCCTAATCACCCTGCAGCACTTTGTAACACGCTTTTTATCCAATCTTATTTTTAGGCAGTAAAAAGGGATATTTACATTTAAGGGAAATTTAATAGGTATTAATTATTTTTCCGACAATTGCAGTTGCTGTCAGCAGCGCCGTAACTTAGATTTTTTCTGGGGGTGGGGGGGGGGCAAGCATTAATACGCGTATTTGAGCCTCCTGGAAAAGTTGTTTTTTCAATTCTTGGGTAGACCTTGCCATCTTTCTCTTACTCTTTACGGGCCCCCGGACCTGTGGCCCCTCCCGCATGGCAAGGTCTGCGGGCCCATTAGTTACACCCCTGGGCCCATTCCATACATGACAAATTAATTAAGGGGACAATATTGACAAGTCTCAAAGCTATACAAATAAATATTATTTCTAAGGCCCCTAATAGTAGAGATTTTTTTACTGAAATGGGTCCACGACTCATTTCTGTTTTATTTACCTTTTGTGTGCTGTTTTGTTTATGTAATATACTAAACCTGTTCGATACTCCGTTTATAATTTCATGTTCGTATCGTATATGGAGCAAGAAAATTTTGTCTTAAAATGGGCCCCTCTCGAACGGCGAGAAGCTTCTCTGGGGGCAATTGCTCCGCTGCCCCTCCACAAGTTACGGCCCTGGCTGTCGGGACCTCCTGATTTTCTTCTATCATTTCAGCTTTTCTGAAATTAAACTAGCAATCATAGATCACCATTATTTTACTGCGAGTATAGACCTATCTACGCGATGTCTGTTGGCCATCTACGACTTCACTGAGGAGATCTTATTCTTCTGGTAGCGAGAGAGCAACTAACTGAACAATAACATAGTTAAAGACATATAACTGTCCTTGCGGAAACGTGGATTGATTCTCACTCATAACATTAAAAATTTTTTAAAGTAATAATAGGATTTTTTTTTTTTTTAATTTTTCAAGTGACTCTTGGTACAGAAGTTGAAATATTAAGAGTAATGATAACATAAATATGTAAATTGGAACAATATGACCTAACAGTTTATTAGGTTGCATATACATGCAATTATGGACAACTAATCTTTTACTGTATAGTTAATTTATCGATCTCTGTCCTTAGTCTAAATAACAATTATTCCTATAGGGACAGTAAGGTAGTGTATATAAAAGCTCTTCAGTTGAGTGGAATTTAAGTGTTATAATATGTAGTATTTTACCATCGAGAAAAAACATACTTCTCAATGGTAAAAGAATTATCCATCTGAAAGATGTAAACAAATGCTTGTTTGTGATTGACCAAAATTAGAAAATGTAAACAAATGCTTCTCTCTGATTGGTGGAATGCCTGCTCGCGATATTTAAATGAAACTTCTAGAAATATTTGTATTTTGGGGGGGGGGTTATTTGATGTAAGTTTGTTTTCTTAACAGTTTTCCATTTACTATTTGTCAGATTAATTGAAATATAGCGTTCTTTTTCTTCGTTAGTACCACATTGAGACATGTTCCCATAAAACAACTTGCTGGCTACATCTCTGAATGGATATGTGTTGGTTTCTGCATACGTTGTGTGTTGTATATCACATTAATAATCTAGTAATAGACTATACTGTATATTGATTTTTTTAAATATACACATCGAATCTACTTATTACAATATACTTCAAATGGCTCTAGGAGTTTTGGTATAGAACATTTTAGTGCAGGACATTTCTATATGGGGACTTTTGGCTGTAAGGGATGTTTTGGCGTAAAAAAAAAATATATATATATATATATATATATATATATATATATATATATATATATATATATTTGAGAGCATTAATTATATACTCGTAGTGAAGAAAAAGGGAGAACTAATTTACGTAGAAAAAATTATATTTAAAAAAAAAAAGTGCTTTGAATTTTGTGATCTTACACTCGAAGTGCAGTAGTGTAGTTACCGTGCCATAGCGTAAACTGGTTAAAATATTATTAAGACAATTAGAGAATTATATTGGAGCGCATTCATAATAGAACGAAATATGTTCACAATAATATATTCAACTTCAATATATATATAATATAATAACAATAATATAATTCAATAATAATAATATAGTTCAATAATATGTGTGCAGAATAAAGTATTGTATGTATAAAAAAAGTTAAATAATATAATAACAATAATAACATGAACAATAATACTCAAATTTATTTCAAATTAATCAGCGTTAACAAATGAGTCTATTGCACAATGTTCGTAAGAAATCCACTTACAGACTGAACCAGAGCAAATCCTAAATTCTAAATTTAGTCTAATTTTAGGGGCGATTTTACAAATTTTAATATAATTTATTTATTTTATTTATTTATTTAACAATCACCAGATACAGCTCAGAGGTCATTTTACACTGGATATCCAACAATAACAATGGAAAGGATTTGGGAAGGTATCGGCCAGTGCCTGTTTAGTAGGTACCATCCCGGTATTTGCCTGGTAGGACTGAGGGAAACCCTGGAAAACCTCAGTCAGGATGGTCGGCAGCGGGATTCGAACCCACGACCTCCCGAATGCGAAGCCAAAGCTCTACCACTTGAGCTACTTCGCTCGGTTCGCTCGGTATTTATCCTCATATTGAATTTGGGCCCTCCCAAAATAAATTCCTGCGTATGTGCCTGCCTCATTGGAATTCTGGTCAAGAAAATCTAACAACGTCAGTTTCATCAGTATCACCAAATTTAGAATTTAAAATTGTACTCAACTCCTTTTAACAAAGTAATTATATCATTAAGTTTGCATTTGTACAAATGTTGATCAGCCTCTTTGTAACGCCGACATACACACACACACAAACACACACACACACACACACACACACATATATATATATATATATATATATATATATATATATATATATATATATATATATATATATATATATATATATATATATATATATATATATATATATATATATATATATGTATATATGTATATATATGTCAACAAAGTCTTACTTCTTGCTTCTGATTTGACACTTCCCCTAATACATGTTATATATAAGGATACTTGTATTAGACACTAAGTTTATAGTAAAATTTCCAGCTTCTATTGGTATCAACATTAAGAAAGCATTAACCTTGTGCTTCTAGTTCATATTGTAAAATGAATAAATAATAATAATAATAATAGAGTTATTTCACACAGATTAGTAACATTTCATGGCAATATTTAATTTTTATTTTAAATCTTTTATTTTTTTCATAAATTTAATATTTCTAATGAATAACTTGCGTTACGTTTATTTCTTTCTATTGAAAAACTTTCGTTAGAAAGACTTGAGGTTTTGGTGTAAAGATTTGGAACTTTACAGCGAACCAGCCTCACAATTAAACATCTTTATAGCGAAACATCGTACACCCAAACACCTGTATTCCACTCCAAATTATTGAGTATGATATACCTGACTACGTGATGATGACGTCTTCAGAGTCTATTTCATTACACTGGTATACAAATTTTGATCAAGGCCGTGCTTATGTTGGTTTTTCGTCGGTTTCTTAATGATTTGCACCCGCTGAACACGAATATGGCAGTTATTTTCCCGTAATGTCAAAATTTGTAATGATATAAGCATATTAGATTTTACTGAAACACTAACATATTATACAATTGTATCTAATAGGAACATTGAAGTACAAACATAACACACACATTTTGGACATCAATTTTCTGGGTAACAAAAATCTACATAACAATACATAAATACCAAAATATGTGAATACTACATTTCTTATAAAAAATATAAAAAAGTACTTGAGATTGGAGGAAAGTGTTCATCAAGTACTGGAATTCCGTAATTAAAAGTGAAGGTTTTTTTTTTTTTTTTTTTTTTTTTTGTGGAAAACGTTTACTTCGTCACGAATCACCCATCATTGCACAGTCCCACATTCCTTGGTATCTGCTTTCCATTACCTCAATGTCCTTATGGAAATGTTCCCCGTGCTCTTCGCTAACATCTCCTAAATTCTCCCTAAAGAAATCCGAGTGTGAATGAAGCATATGTAATTTTAAAAACATTCTACATCCCAATGCTCGATATTGATCAATGAGTGTCTTAACGTGGTGATCCAACGCTTCACTTCGGTTATGCACAAGAAATCCCGTCAACAACTTATGAAAAGCCTCCCAAGCGTCTCTTTCCAACTCTGCCATTTTTTGTTTAAGTGTAGCACTATTAAGCATGACACGAATCTGAGGCCTTGTGAAAATGCCTTTTGCCTCTGATAAAGCTGGCAACATTTGTTTGATACATTGTGGGTAGGTGAATTGCGATCCAGAGCTTTCACAAATTGTTTTGCCAATCCCAGCTTAATATGTAATGTTGGCAAGAGAATCTTCTCCATGGGCACTAATGCTTCATTTATCACATTATGTGTTCCTGGAATAAGCTCCGTTCTTTCAGGCCACACGGTTTGATCATAATACTGATTAGTTGCCCGATTGTCCCACAGACATAGAAAGCAGGAAATTTAGTATAACCACTTTGCAACCCAAGAAGAAAACCAATAATTTTGAAATCCCCACACACGTCGCATTGATGTTCCTCATATTTAATTTTCTCCAACATCAGCTTCACACTTGAATAACTTTCCTTCATGTGGATGGAATGTGCAACAGGGATTGAAGGGTACTGGTTTCCGTTGTGCAAAATAATAGCCTTCAGACTAGTACTCGAACTGTCCATGAACAGTCGCCATTCCTTTGGTTCATATTGAAAGCCAACAAACCTAGAAAGACCAGCGATATCTTTACAGTAGCACAATGAATCCTCAACAGCAAAATAAACGGAAAAACGTTGGTGTCTGCTTCTGTACTTAGATATTTTGCAGGAAGGAAGTAGGAAGTTCCACTCTTTGAGTCATGATGCTAGCAATTCGGACTTATTTTTCGGTAATTGTAGATCTCTAATCAGATCATCTAGTTCTTTTTGGTTCAGAATATTAGGTTTCTCACTATCTTCCAAAACGAACGAACTATCTGAACTGTCGGAATGAGCTGCTTCTTCACTGAAAACCGTTTGGGGCGGAGGTGAGAGAATAGGGAGTTCTTCACTATGCGGAACAGGTGCTCGAGAGGATGGTATGTTTGGGTATTGTAGATGACGTCTGTTCTTGCCTTTCTTGTAGTGCGTCAAGTCGATCATGCAAAAATAACAATCATCATGATGGTTGGTAGGTTCTCTCCACACGCGCGGAATGGCATGGCAAACGGCATGCTTTTCCTATTCCCACGCAACCAATGGTCCAACGTCGACCTGCAATTACCACAAGACATATTACCCATGGCTTGTCAAGATCCCCAACCGCCATTCCGAAGTAAGCTGTATTGTTCTAGGCACTATCCCATGCTTCACCTGCTTCGGACCAATATAGTATCAACACACATAAAAGGAATCCGCACGTAGCTTGCACTTCCGGCCCGACAATATGTTGCTCAAATACATTTACACACTGACATTGAACTACACGCACATACACTCAGATAGACTTATACGATAATATAAAATAACTGTGGAAAATGTGCAAGCAGCACTTTTCGACCATTTCATTACTACCAGAATTGGCTACAGCTTAATTATTGCTTAGACTCTATTTAATCTATTTACAATTCTGCTATGAATCTTTAGAATCTATATTCTCTGTTTGCTACTCCGAACAATTTATCTTTAATAACAAATGCACTACCACCTAGCGAGCATCGAAATAAATGCACAAAAATTGCTCTGCACAAACCAGTATAGGTAGAAAAATAAAACATACTTATATCACTGAAAATATTCACACTACATAAAAATAAGTGCCGGATTCGTGTTCAGGGGGTCAAAATACATAAAGATTCATCAAGAAATAATAATAAGCAAAATTCTGTTTACCAGTGTATTAGAGGTCTATGTGCAATGTCTATTTTGATAATCTCTTTCCTTTTTCCGCTTCACTTTTTTCATTTACTGCTGACGCGCCTTTGTCTACAGTTAAGCGTAATGTGCTGCCATGGAGAAAATTTCTGCTCAAGTGCATCAGTTGCGGCTATTTATGGTTGTCCAAAAGTTCTTTAGATAGACGCGTTATTTGTAACCATGTGGAACTGTTAGGTTTGATTTGATTCCATTCTGTTAACTCTGAATTACACAAGTTGAATTTACTTTTTTGTAATAAAGATGGTATTTTTGTGGAAGGTTATTTTACAAGGAATATTAAAATATCGAACTTGAAGAAATACATTTGTCTCGACCCACCATAATATGTATAGTGTCTTATGTTTCGTGGAAAGTCACTCGGTGAACTGTTTGTTGTAACATTAACTTTCAAGTAAAAGCAATTCTAAGGAAAAAATGAAATGAAATCTGAAATGAAATGAAGTTTTACGTCCCACGATTATGCCGGTTAGGCTAAAGGAGACGGTGATGATGAGAGATGAGTGAAATGGTGGAATGAAGAAAGTGGGAGGAAAGGGGATAACCCGAGAAAACCCACGAGCATGGTGTTTGTCCACCACAAGGTCCACACGGCGCGAGCTGGGATGAAACCAGGGACCCCAAGCACCAGAGGTGAACGCTCAACACATGAGCCATCGCGGCCCCAGCAATTCTAAGGAGTCATACACTATGATGCAGTATCTAAATGGGCTATAAATATTCTCCTTACGTTACTAACACCAAAGATAATAAATTTAATTTGAAATTCAGAGTAAATATGGTGTACGTCTTAGTGGAAAGCCATTAGAGAGATCTACGTAATTTAAAAACAGTTAAAAATGTGGTGGAATATTTGGCCTATTACAAGCAAGAATTCGTTGGCATTCAGTTTGCTTACCAAAGTAGCTCTAAACGGCAATAAATACTTGCTTCTGATTGAGCAAAACTAGATGTCAACTACTTCTTGATTGTAATTGGCCAACCATTTTTCCATATTGATTCCATTTTTCTAAGTTGCTTATTTCAAATAAGGAGACATTACAGGCCATAGATTTAGTTGTCCTTACTAGCTGCCAAAAGCTACGTAAATTGAATAATTTATTCTATATTATTTAATCTGAGCTGTTCTATAAATATGATTAAGCATTACTTTTTAAATGCCTTTCCACTAACAAAGTACATATAAATTCAGTTTTAATTTCGAATACACTGAAAAAAATACGTTCTGCGGACAGCGGTATATTGTACAAATATACAGGATCCTCTTGCGTACTACACAAATCAGTACGGAGCATACGTTATCCATATGCTACATAGGCACTGCCCTTAGATATTACATCATGCCGTTGCAGGATGTATGGCATCTAACAGTTTTCCGTGTATCACATACTTATACTTATGTAACATTCCTTAGCTAAATATTATATAAGTCCGTTTGTATGTGAGATCCTGACCGTCTATATTGTTTCATACGGAAAGTACGTACTGATTTTTCTGTTTGCTAGTGTCAAATCTTGTAACCTAAATCTTGAAACAACGAATTTCAACACCAATTAGAGCTCTGAAATTTTGCATAAATACGTAAATTAGACATGATATAATACAGGGTGGCCAAAAAGTAGGTATACACCCCTGCATTGTTAAAGTATAACATTCTAGTTTATGGGTTTATTTGCTTCGATTGTTCCGAGCTTAAGGTATAAGTAAAAGGGCTTTAAGAACAAATAATAAAGAAACTAAGTCTACCTGATGGATAAAAATAAGAAATGATATGAAATGCAGTGAGCTGATGAGTACGGGACTGTATACCTACTTTTGGGCCACCCTGTATTTTAACATGATTAATTGTTGTTCTAGCTTATGTTAGGACTATACTGTACTGTCCAATAAACAAAGTTATTACAAGTGTATTTAGATTGCGTATATGTTTAGGTAACGTCAATTAATTAAGCATTATTACAGTAGATGGCAAAGTGAATCAAGGTTTATTTGTGACGCCTTTTAACGATAAAATTAGGAGTCACTATCTTCCACAAGTGTTATTTTCTAAAAAAAAATTGAAGCAACTATTGCAAGGCTTGAAAATGTTCTTAGAAAATAAAATGTTGAAGCTCACACACTAAAATCATGTACCTACAGTAATTTCAAGTTAAGTAAATTAAGGGGAAAGGATTGATTGCAGGACATTGAATAAAGTTCATAATAACCACAAAAAGTAATAAATAAAAAAATAAAAACAATATTATTATAAAATGTACTGAAAAGAACAAACAATCTTTTAGTGTGATAAAACGAAAATATGGCTCTCTAAGACTAAGAGTATTCGACGGGGTTGCACACAGGACCAGTTGAGACAAAATTTTCTTGACTATACAGAGCTCTTCCAATGGAAACAGATAGCCTATATTTTGCGAGACGAGACATCACTTTCACAACACAGTTTCGATTCTAGACAGTTTCAACACGTGCTTATTGTGAATCTCTATATGAACGTCTTTTAATGTTTAAATGACGATTTTATTATTGATCATTATCACTTTCTCCATAAAAAACTTTAGTCCTCAAACCTTAGAAAAATGCCCAATACTTTTTAGTCTTAGTCCCATTTCATTTTATCCTGTCTTTTAAGCGCATGTTATAGAAATATATATATATATATATATATATATATATATATATATATATATATATATATATATATATATATATATATATATATAAAAGCATTATTTTAGAACAGTGGTTCCTAACCTTGTTTACTTGGCCCCTTTCATATTTTGTCCGTTTTGCTCATTGGTCGTTCGTGGTTTTTGACTGACCTTTTCTGCAACTTCAGATACAGCTTTAAATTCTCAAATATTTAATAATAATAATAATAATAATAATAATAATAATAATAATAATGTTCTTACAGGTATCAGCAAAAGATTAATTTTATACATCTCTTACTGATAATATATTTGTATTTTCTCTTTGATATCTTGCAAACTTTTTGGAAATTTTAAATAATATCAATCTCAAACTCCAAGGGAGGAATACGAACATATTAATTTCTTATGACGCGATAAGAGCCTTCATGGAAAAGATCCTACAATGGAAACATGTCTAAATGCTTCTACGCCCAAACTTTCCTCGATTAAATTAACTTCTTGATAATAAAGAGTTTGGTTTAACCATGTGGAGAGACAATATTAACTCACATCTAGACTCAGTCTATGATTAATTCAAGCGATATTTTCCTGATTTGTGTGAGGAAGACTGGCAGTGCAAATTAGCAAGAACACCTTTCACCATTGATGTAGATTTACATGAAATTTTGGAGAAAGCAATTGAATTAAAGTGTGAATCGGGTCCAAAGAACTATTTCAGTCGAAATATTTGGAATAATTGTGGATTTGTTCCCTACCTCTTTACCCAAGAGAAGGAAAAGAAGAATCAAAAGTTCTTGCTCAGTTTTTGACAACTTACCTCTATGAATCAAGATTTTCGACGTTGACCCCATAAAATCAAAATTTCGCAACTGTTTGGAAGTGGAAAGTGATGTTAGGTGTGCTTTGTTGAACTTATCTCTGAATATCAAGAAATCTGTGAAGGAAAAGCAATGTCAACCTTCACACAGGTTTTCCTTTCCCCTTACTTGATAAGTTTTTGAACTCCATTTTACACACTGAAATAACATTTTGTACTCATTCTTGATAATTTTGCGAAATAATATTATTATTAATAATAATTCGCATAATAATTTAGTTTTTAATAATAAAGTAAAAATCTTGATAGGAATAGGAAAGACAAGATGACAAACATGTAACATTTTGAAGTTTGCTAAAGTTAAAGTGTTAATGCTAATTACAAGTTAGTTGGTTTTGTTCATATTTCACATTTTATTTCTGCCACAGCTTGCGGCCCCTCCAGGTTGGGAATCACCGTTTTAGAAGTTGTGTTTATTGTTCTACTCCTCATATGCAAATAGGACATGTACAGTACAATTGACAATGCCATGAATCATGAATTCAGAAAGGGGGAATAGTACAACTTAGAGAATGGTAGAAATAAAAGAAAATATTTTCATTAATGTTAACATAACTTGAAAACTGCAAGACATTAGAAATCATACATGAAGTAACAACTGAACAAAATTCCTCTTGTGGACGTTAAACCTTCTTTTCATCTTACACCAATTTTCCTTCATAACATCTGGTTACGGAAAGCAGATATTATTTTATATCATATTTTTAACGTGATTCGTCTTCCCCTTCGTGAAATTGTAATTAATTCTGTTTAAATATATCGATAACAATGAATTCTGAAGTTTTAAAACTATAGGTTTTACAGTATGTTGATCAAATACAAAAGTAAATAAATAAAAAATATAAATAAATAAAAAATATAAATAAATAATTTCATTATATACTGACATAATCTTAGAAACTTCTCTTTAGTATGCCTTTCTATTTCTATTTAATGCACCCAAACTTATCCTGACTAAAGCAACATAGCTTTCTGTTGGTCATTTGTTAACAAAATCCAATTAGAACTTAACTTTGGACAGATGATAACCTTGGAGAAATAAAAACGTAGACAATAACATGTCAAAATCAGCTTGACTAGAGACAGACATTTCTATAATAAAAATGAAAACACAATGACAAAGATTGAAAATTCATTTACTGCAAAATATTTTGATGGAATAACCCAGAAAACTGATGAGCATGTAACAAATATTAATAAGCTATTTAACAATTATAAAAGCAGAAGTGTATTAATGTTTACAGTACTAAAGCTCACAATATACTCTTGTGGACTTGTTATTATTGGTATAGGCCACTAAAATTAAACTCTCTATGGCAGTAGAAAACCAGTCCTCTAAGATATTAGAAAAGTAATAGGTCAATAATATTTCTCTTTCCAACACTAAGTCTTTTACAACAATTTTCATCTTATGTGCACTAAGCAGATGCAATTTCACATTCGAATTTTTCTTTCGTGAGTCATAAATTATCGTTCAATGTAAGATACCATCATACTTCAGTCCATTTTTTTAATGCACTCAGAGATGCTCAAGTTAGCGTAACATTAGAGAGCTAGAGTGATGGATAAAGTATTTAGGATTAGGGATCCACTTACAAAAATCTAGGTCTTTATTAACCCCTACCCCACCCTGACAAGCCAGGTTATTGTAAGCCTATGAGTATTATGAAGGAAAAGACTCCACACTCTCTACAAACTATTTAATTACAAAAATAAGTCTATCTATTTCACACGTAACTACTATTTCTCCGATACAAAGCATTATTAGCCTCCTACGGGTATAGTGTTAAGGAACCAAATCCTTAAAAGATTAAAACATTCATAAAGCTGGCTATAAAAATTATTATCAAAATTGTGAATTTCACAAGATAGTAATTTTTCTCTCATCTTTATGAACACTACTCCACAAAGGAAATACATACTACTGCACTTTATATGGCCAAACACAAAGGCAGATCATATCGCCAGATAATGGTCTCCACCACAGAAAGAAAATGAGTATCCGCAGAGAAGAAAACAGCACCTAAAGGCATTGTCCTTTCTTTACTCCTCCCTATTTCATGCCTGAGCCTCTTGTTTCCCCATCCTGTCTTTTCCCCCTGTTTCTAATGGTCTGATTTAATTCACCAGACAAGGGATGGAAGATGCTTTTTCACTTCGAGAAGAAAATATAGTCAAGCCCCTTCAGTCCATTAAGGCAGTTTTGAAAGGAATAATTTATTATTATTATTATTATTATTTTATATAAATTATATAAATTACTTGTAAGACCAAAACTAGAATTTGATTCGGTAATTTAGAACAACGTTTCTAAAACTTTGACAAGATAGAATATATGCAAAAATGTTTTATTCGACTGCTATATTTTAAGATGAAAATGAGCTACTATTCACAGAACTATGAATATTGGTGCCTGGAGAGTGGTAGGAATAGAAGAAAAAATGACAAAATACGCACGAAAAAATATTAGACAATGTTCATATCAGTAAATACTGTTTACGAAACATAGCTTTTAAAGTACCAAATCATAGCATAAGAAATAGCACGATTTTAGTTCCTCTGAATTGGAAATGTGAAATTATATATCTATTCAGATGTATTAACTACGTGAAAATTTTATGAGATCCGACTGATAGCTTTTTAGCAATGACGTTTAGAAATTTAATTTTAAGACAGTGTAATTTTAAGACTGCTGTTCTTAGCTTTTCGTTATTTTAGATAGATAGAAAGCTTGTCAACTTTTACAGCGTTGAAAATAAATTATTTCTGCTTAATTGACTTCTACCTACATTGTGTTTTATATTAGTGGTGTTCTTGTTACTGATTTCTTCTATAATAAAGATTATTATTAATAATAATCTGAAATAAAGATTATTATTATTATTATATTATATTTTTAATGGCAGATACTTGCGAAAGAGAATGGAAATTTTACCTTATTTTACCTAGCAGAAAGAAATCTTGAAACTTGTAATCTCAAACATTCTTGAGAAAATCAGGTAACTTCTCAGCATTTACAAAGTACCTTTTACAAGCTTTCGTTTTTATTTTTGTCATTATTTGATAAACACTGTATATCAATAAATGGACAGCGTCGATTCCGTCTACAAATACACAAGGAATAAACAAAATAGACACATTCTCGCAAGAAAGCAAGTGTACACATTAAAAAAAAAAAAAAAAAACTAATTGAACATTGTACGGTAGAAATAGAAATTGAAAAAATGATAAAATCTATAACTCCACGTCTCATGTCTATACCTTTTAGCCTATGGGAGAAAGATGATTAATGGAAGTAAACCATTTTGAAAGAATTGATGAATGTGGACGTGAGAGGAAATGAGAGAATCCCAAGGTATATACGTAAAAAGACTAAATAAAAACTCATATTTCTGTAAATGTATTCAAGAAATATTTAATGATTTCGCTTCAACAAATGCAATTATTTACTTATTTCTTTTTATTTTGTTATCTCGATATATAAAGGAAAAAGTTCTCAGTGACTGACTAATCGACGATTAACTCAAACTACACTTGAAACCGGGACAACACACAGGTTTTTGATGTGTGATGTGTTAAAGGTACCAATAAAATAGGATTTTAAAAAAATGACTCGAAAGGTTGTGAAATGGTGATTGCAGTTATCATAATAAGATATTCATTTATTGGAATACCTTAAGAAAAATGAAATGAAATCTTTAAGTTTAACGTCCCACGGTTATGCCGGTTAGGCTAAAAGTGACGATGATAATGAGAAATGAGTAAAATGAAGAAACTGAGAGGAAATGGGAGAACCCCGAGAAAACCCACGAGCACGGTGTTTGTCCACCACAAAGTCCACACGGCGCGAGCTGGGATCGAACCAGGGACCCCAAGCACCGGAGGTGAACGCTCTACCACTGAGCCACCACGTCACCCTGGAATACCTTAAGATTAGGGACAGGAAATTTGGAATTTGGACTTTTAATTTTAAATAATTAAACATGTGTTTCGGTGTTATAGCTATATATGTTTAGACTAAAATGGAAGAAAAAGAGATGGAAGGGATGGAAAAGAGATGGATTGCAGTTATTATAAATCATATATCCAGGGCTTGAATTAGGGGGAAGCATGCGGGGCACATGACTCGGCGCGTGGTGGAGTGACACCTAAAAGGGATATATATATATATATATATATATATATATATATATATATATATATATATATATATATATATATATATATATACACATTGTGAGGTGTCTAATTTCATGTTTGCCCAGGTGACACAAGGCCAAATAGCAAAGCCAAATGGAAAGCCCAAATAGCAAATTTCATGTCCTGGCCTGGAGAAATACTTGTGGGCCTGGAGAAATCCATATCTTAGAATTGAAGACCTGAATTGCATAACAAGTCCACTATATTTCTTCGTATTTGGCGCTTTCTGTTTTTTATGTTAGCATCAATGTTTTAAGGGCTATTCACTTGCATAATACGTAAATCCAAATCAAAATATTTTTTTAGAAAAAAAATACAAAAAAATCAGCTAAACAGAATAGCATGCCAAGTATAATCTTGTCTTTCTTCTAAAATCACAAAAGTACTCCGCGGTGAACTTGGAATGTTCTGCAATTCAGGTCTTCAATTCTGCAGACATGAAATTTCAAGCAGGTTGCAGACATGAAATTTGCTATTTGGGCTTTCCATTTAAAATAATTAAACTCATATTCCAGTTTTATTTCTACAAGGGAAGTAAAAGGAGTGGATGATTCACCAAGATGTACATACAAGCTGTTTGAATTTCGTGCGAGACTTCCAAGTTGAGGGGAATTTATTATGAAAGGCATTTGCTAGTACGTAGATGAAATTATTGGAGATTATCAGTGCGGATTTAGATAAAATCGATCAACTATCGACCAAATCTTTAGCATTCGACAAATACTTGAAAAGAAGTGTCAATACAATACCCCGGTACATCAACTATTTATTGATTTTAGGAAGGCGTACGACTCGGTTAGAAGAGAAACATTATTCATTCTTACAGAACTTGGAATACCAAGAAAGCTAATTAGATTAATTAAGATATGTTTAAATGAATCCCAAAGTAAAGTCCGGGTAGGAAAATTTTTGTCCACGAGCTTTCACATCGAAAATGGCCTGAAACAAGGAGATGAGTTGTCGCCATTATTATTCAACTTTGTTCTGGAATACGCTATAAGGAAAATCAAAGATAGCAACCAGGGCCTAGAGTTGAACGGTATTCACCAGGTTATGGCATATGTTGATGATGTAAATTTAATAGGGGATGATAGGAGAACAATAGAAAAACGCAGAGATCTTATTAAACGCTTGCAGGGACATGGGTTTAGAAGTAAATGCAGAGAAAACTAAATACATGGAGGTGCATCGGGACCGTAATACGGCAAATTGTGGATACGTTAAAATATTAAATAATGCTTTTGATAAAGTGGATAGTTTCAAATATCTAGGATCAATATTAACAAACGAAAATCATATTCACGAAGAAATTAAGTGTCGACTAAAAGCAGGGAATTCGTGTTCTAAATGTTTTGTCGTCGCGAATTCTGTCGAGGAATTTGAAGCCTTACCGCATGCCGTACCATATATGGCACATACTCTTTTTTCACTTTGGCTTTTTTGTGATTTATCAAAGGCATCAAATGACTGTTTTGTCTGCTGTGTGAGATATTGACGTGTATGAATAAGAGATTTTGGTGTCATCTGGCATGTTCTTTGTGAGTTGTAAGTGTGTCATATATGGCACTTACTTATTTCTCGCCGGAATTAAGTGAAAAATCTAAAATTCAAGTTTTAATTCATTTTTCAAGTTCCCATATGAAGATTTCTAATACTGATTATTTTTTCGCTAAAAGAAAAAAATCATGCAGAAGGGGGTTAAAATATATAAAACAATAATCATGCCTGTTGTTCTGTATGGTTGCGAAACATGGTCGCTTACTCTGAGGAAAGAACATAGACTGAAATTATTTGAGAACAAGATCCTGAGACGAATATTCGGACCCAAGAGGAACGGGAATGGGGAATGGCAGAAACTTCATAACGAAGAACTACATAATTTAGTCTATACGGTTTACCCAACATTGTTAGGGTCATCAAGTCTACGAGGCTTAGGTGGGCAGGTCATGTAGCTAGAATGAAAGAAAGTAAAAACTCTTTCAAAGTCTTGACTGGAAGACCAATCGGAAAACGACCATTAGGAAGACCTAGGCGCAGGTGGGAGGACAATATTAAGATGGATCTTGCAGAGATAGAAATACAAAGTAGAAACTGGATCAATTGGCAAAAAGATAGAAGTCAGTGGAGAGCTTTTGTGAACGCGGGATTGAACCTCCGGGTTCCATAGGCCTTAGAGTTAGTTAGTTTGCTAATACGTAATAAAAAGGCACAAACTGCAAATTTTTGGAATCATCTCGTCTAGCCTTTTCATTTTGACTTTCTACACCAATTGTTTCACTGGCAATTAATTTTCTGTTTTAAAAATACAGTATTTAACGTCTATCATATTGACGTTAATATAACGCCATACACCCAGTGTCACTTTCTATTCTACATTCATCAAACCCCACTACGTGAAAAGTTTTATTTTAACAACATAGTGTTCGATGTCATCTATATTGAATTTACGAAGCCCCATATCGCTCGTATCCTCGCAATATGACGATTCTATTGACATCTCGTTCATCAAGCCCTATCAAGCAGTTTTTCACATTCTTTCACCAATAACATTCTGGCAAGTTGACGGTTTTCAGCAATATACAAGAAACTGTTCTCTCTACATGAAAGGAAACTCTCTGCATTACTTGTAAGTTTACCAATTTTGGAAAAAAATCTTTCTCGTTGATTTTAAAACCAAATATTCATTATAGACAATGCATTTACAACAGTCCTAGGACTAGCTACAAAGTATGCTTGTATACTCTAATAAAACTTCGTTAAAATCAACAAAATTTACCATTTTTGAATTTATTAGATATTTTGCAAAATGAAATGAAATCTTTAAGTTTTACTTCCCACGGTTATGCCGACGAGGCTACAGGTGATGAAAAATGAGTGAAATGGTGGAATGAAGAAAGAGGGAGGAAACGGGAGAACCCCGAAAAAAGTCACGCACACAGTGTTTGTCCACCACAAAGCTTACTTGGCACGAGCTGGGATCGAACCAAGAACTCCATGCACAAGAAGTGAACGTTCTACTATGAGTCACCGCGGCCCTACATGTTTTCAATAGATGTATTAAAATGCTGGTTCACTAAAATGTCTATGCGAGGTGTTCGAATTTCGTGCGAGACTTCGAGTTCAAAGGAATTCTATTATGAAAGGCACAAGAAGACGAGCACAGTAATACGTGGCAGCATTTGTTAATATAATAAAACAGCCATAAATTGTATATTTTTGGAATTATATTGCCAAGGCTCTTTTAATTTTTGGCATTCTGCGCAAATTGTTTAATTGACAAATAAGTTTACATTTTAAAAATACAGTGTTTAACGTACGTTTCTGTTGTGTACATTTACCCTTCTCCTAGACAAGTTCGGGAAGTTTTCGGCTCTATGTTAAGCAGATCTTTCCATCTATTCAAGGTGCTATCTGTATCAGTGAGAATTGTTCCGTAGGGTATCTTTAAAATATAGCCTAAGCGCGGGACCTATCTTAAATTCGTTGATGTCTTTATGCATGTTCCGAATGTTTTTGTTTCTACTATTATCTTCAAAGCTTTCAATAAATATCGTTTCTTTTTGCTAAAAGTTCTGAAGTTTCCCGCTGGTGTCAACGAAATTTTGTGTAGTTATATCGTTTGGATTTTGTAGCCAACGCAGTTTTACCCGTTTTCTCTGCTAGTTTAGTGCATTCTGGTCGAACCATTATTTGTGTGTATATTTCCACGTACACCATTTTTTTTTCTTTCGGTTAAATTTTAATGTTATTCCTAGTTTTAATTCAAGTATCTTCAACACTAGTGCACTTTGAATTTTCAAAAACCGAGAATCTATTCGACACTTTAAGCTGGTATTCCCCCTCTTATCTGTCTCTCTAACTTCTTTAAATTAAACAGTCAGCATGGACAGTAACAGTTTTTTTTTTTTTTTTTTTTTTTTTTTTAAGTTGAGGTTCTGTCTATGTTGACTTGGCAACGACTCCTTGCATCGCTAAAGGAGGGATGTATTTGCATCTTGTTTCCAAAAATTCAAGATATACTGTACATGTCTGGAGCAGCGCATTTAATTTCTTGTGCTATTCTGATTGCTCTACCGTTTTCTTTTTTCTTTTCATAAAATTCCAGCAGGTTAAGTCTTCTGCAGGCAAATACGCTATTTATATTCACTTAATAGTGCTATGTATTCATTTTGTAATGAATTTTCAGAAGCTGTTAGAACCACATTGTACTATGGTAATTGTTCAATGCATTTCAAATGTTTTTGTTTCAAGAAACTATGAATGTGAAATGAATTCAAGTTCCTCTTCCCCCCCTTCCCAAATTATCTCGTCCCTTCCGCTTTAGTATTCTGACTATGCGTATGGTTCAAATGTGAGTTGGGGTTCACCCAGTCTCTGCAAAATGGTTACTGGGGAATGTTAACTACATCGGCACTGCATGTTCCGAAGTCTAGTGTGTGTGGTTTTATTTCCACTCAGATTTTAGGCCTAATAAAGCCTCTCCAATTGGGGGGAAGGGGGGGTTCTCTTTCAAAGCCTTTTTACCTTTACTTTATTGATTATTTTTAATCCCAAAAATAATGAAAGAATTATTATTTTATTTAAAAAAATTGAATTTCAAAGTTGCCAAGAAACGGTTGCTTTAAGATAATTAAGAACTAAGCCATTTACCCATTGTACAAAAAGTTATCATTGCCCTTCTACTGCTCTAATACCTAGCGTACACGTCTTTAGACCTCCGGGTTCCAGGTTAGATTCATGGTGATGCGGAAGAGCATTGAACACATTATAGTGGTACAGATTCCACGTTAAACTGTAGGTCCACGTCTTACATACCCTCGTTGATGAAGAGACCTGCTGAACTTCAATAAACATACAAATAATTAAAAAAAAAAAAGTGATCGTTCTTCCACTCACGTCACAGACCTTATCCACAGTCATAGACCTCATCATTGTCACTTTAATTTCGTTATGTCATTCCCGGTATAATCAATGTCAAATTTCACTGATCATATCCAGTATCAGTGACGTCGTGAGAGCATGTGTGGAAAAGTTGGTAATGAGAAAAGTGTTATTAGACGTCAAACTATTTCTGCTTGCCTACTACAAAGAATATGCATTGTTGGTAGGGATGCAAAAGTAATGAATTTGTTTCAAAGCCATTTGAAAGAGATTGTAGTGTTGGATAGGAAAGATCGTAATATAGCTAAATCGCAGGCAGAAACATAGATACTCAGCAACTGCATTACAAAAATATAGGGCCATTCTCCAGAAAAGTAATATCTGAGAAAATGGCAAAATTAGCTAACAAGCACATTTATTTCCTTACATATATTTATTGGAATTTACCTAAAATATGTTCTATCGAATTCTTCGTCAAGTTTCCAAATATTTTAAATTATACTTTTGTTACATAATTTGGAAAGTCACAAAATTCAGCTTCATAGTCTATGTCCAGCATCAATTTCATATCAATTTATTATTTTTTAATCCCTTAACTTACCATTTATTTTAAGCGTGTCCTTAAAAAAAAGTCCATTTCTTCCGCTTAAGATAATCATAAAAAGTAAAAGTGATCATAAAAGCCAATATATCGTATGAATATGAAGTTCAAGCATTAAACGTTATAAGATGCAAATGAGACATATTGTAGCAAGTCACATGAAGAACCCCGTGAACGAAGCATGATTGCTGCTATTCTTCCAGTTTAAACGTCTTTTTGAACGTAAACAATTTTAGTATCAGGCGCTTCATGAACAATCATGTTTCTTGTTTTCGTCAACAAACACTCGTGTAGCATCATATTTTATGAAGCGCCTCATACTAAAACTACTGTTTTAAATTCGAAAAAAATGGATAAACATAGAATATCAACAAATATGCTCGCTTACGGATTTCTTTACGTGACTTGCTAAAGTATTTTTCATACGCATCTCACAGAGCTGTAATGTTTAATGCTTTAATTTCATATCCATACGATATAGGTGTCTATTGTTTTTATGAACACACACTTTTTATGATTGTCATAGGTGGAAAAAGCCTATTTTTACCCACTTACTTTAATTGGTTATATATGACACTTTCCACGTGACACTAGGGTACAGAAAAAAATCGATTTTAGAATTTTGGAGGAAAAATTGTTTGTGATCGTGCGACTATGATCGTAAAAATTTGTGCCAGTCAACTAAACGTACAAACTCGGGGTTTCAACAAAATGTACAGAATGTTTCAGGTTGCGAGAATATTCTCGGGATTTTAAATGTTCGTTAAAATTAAAAACCTTAGATAATTTGGATTCTAAGGACTTTCAAACCAAAAAGGTCATCCATCCTTTCTCCATAGTAAGCAATGTGATGGTAGAATCATTAGATGGGTAGGGCAAAGTAGGATAGGCCTATGGGAAGGTTTTTCCATTATTATTATTATTATTATTATTATTATTATTATTATTATTATTATTATTATTATTATTATTATTATTATTATTATTAATATTATTATTATTATTATTATTATTATTATTATTATTATTATTAAATAATAATAATAATAATAATAATAATAATAATAATAATAATAATAATAATAATAATAATAATAATAATAATAATATAAGGGAAAATAACTAAATATGTAATACAATTCGGTTTTATGATTGTATCTGTCTGTATGGATTCATGAAAAATTGCAAATGAAACATCCATATATTTATAAGTACTTTTACAAAGCTTGTACTTTCAATTACAAAAATGACTGCACCAAAAATTCATAAAAAGTCTGAAACTTTAATCTGAGAAATATTCTGTACAATATGGAATACCATGAAAATGATCTCTGAAATTCATCAGTAGCGAATACTAAGTAGAATACTTCAACACTGAACAGCCGAATTCAAATCTTAAAAGTAAGTGAAAATATGCCTTACACTAACAAGGACACCGATTCAAGTGTGACACGAAATTGTGGATGAATTTATGCGCAATCGAAGTTTTTTGTGAACAATGAATTCCATTAAAATGAAAAGCCCTCGATCTCAACCGTTCCGGAGATACAAAAGAGTAAGGGAAAAAACTGGTACTCCGATATTTTGTGGATTTTCGGCTATGTTGCAAGTGAATATGTTTGAAAATTGCATTGAAACGTAAAGAAAGATGGACCAGAGCGAATAAAAGTGGTGTTGAATGTTGAGGTGAGTGGCATAGCTTTTACCTGGGGCCGGAAAAAGAAGGGGCAATGAGGAATAACATGCCACTGAAACGAAGAAGAAAATTGTATGATATTACTTGCTAATATATCATGTCTTTAGTTCGTAGAAAATGAAAAAAGTAATATGAGAATGTATTGATTATGTTGCCAATGGAACAGAGAAGTTATTATGTGAACAAACCCGTGTGAAAAATACAAGGTCATATTCTGTGCAAAAGCGCTATAGAAAAACAAATAAAATAATATGAAACAAAAGCACATATTGTTGCAAACGTCCACCATTTTTATATTTTTCATCCTATTTGACCTGATGATGCTTTTATTCGATTGCAACTCTGGTGTCTAACCCAGCCTTCATATGCAGTCACTGAGTGATGCAACTGCTTGTGAAGCATTGTTTTAAATTGTTGCGTTCATACGAGGTAACTGCAGTTGCCGTCACTAAAACGGTTGCCGTCACCGACCGCTCTCGCGCAACTGTCTCGAGCAACTCTCAGTGTCCGTCACTCGAAGAAAAGCATTATTTTAAATTGTAGCCTTCGTACGGGGACACTGCAGTGACCGTCACCGCACAAGGTTGCCAGTGTATCTTGATGCCAATGTATGTGTATGTTTAAAAAAAATGCTGATCAGACGAAACATGCACACTTGATCTTTCCGTACCTGCCCTAGTCGCGGGTTTTCTACCCCTCCCCGATGGGGGAAGTTTTTAACACAATAGAAAATAATAAAAAACTTATTTTATGCATATCTTTATTCCGTTTTTGTATAAATTTTAATGAATTTTCATTTTACATATGCTGTGAAGAAAGACGTAAGTTACTACACGATCTTTTCATTTTACATATGCTGTGAAGAAAGACGTGAACGAATTCACGATCTTTTCTTGTTATTTGAAATCTGGTTGTTGAAATTTATCTTGCTTCGACGGCCAATAGACTTGCTAAATCAATTATTATTTGGAGACTGTTTAATTTGACTTCTATTATTATTATTATTATTATTATTATTATTATTATTATTATTATTATTATTATTATTATTATTATTATTATTATTATACTTTTGCACTTTTCTTCGTCTTCCTAATTAAATCTTTGTTCAAAATGCTCCCCTCAAAACGTTGCCCCCCTAGACTCGGGCCTAGTGGTAAATCCAACCCTGCCTAGTGGTCTGTTATGTTTTGTTCTTTGGGTATTAGTCATTTATATTAATCATCAGAGTTTCAGCCACCCCTTATGCCAAATGAATCATTTCCGGATCTACGTTTATAACTATTATTATTATTATTATTATCACTTAACGGGACTTATAATATTGTACTCTTAGTACGGTCGTCCGTACTCCCACGATAACTCTTTGACAAATGCCAAATTTTTATGTTCTGTTTTTGCAATAGATATGTGGAGCGATTATGGTATCTCGTCCGAATTCGTTAATGGAGACGATTGATCAACCGGACGTGATAAAAATCAATCATTTCCGGTTTTAACGTTGTCATTATAGAGCGAAAGCCGTAATAGATAGCGAGAAGGGTTTACTCAAATGGATTAAGCGTTCCAAGAATTACTTCCATGTCCATCCTTAATACTGTATTAAAACCGGAAGTGGTAGAAATCCAGTGCAACTTCCAGTTTCAATATTAATCTATATAGAGAAAAATCGATAAGAGACTGAGTTCGATTTCCTTGGGATCGAGGCTAAGCGGTTAGCGTACGCGCCTTTGGCGTGGGAGACCCGGGTTCGATTCCCGGCGGGAGCTCATGTGGTTCGGATTCCACGTTAATCAGTAGGTCCACGTCTCATATAGCCTCGCTGCTGAAAGGGACGCTAAACTAAAAATCAACTCAACTCAACTCCTTGGGATCGACTTAGCGTTCTAAGAATAGTTCGCATTTTCTTTCTTAACACATTATTGAAATCGATAGTGGCAGAAATCAACCATTTTCGGTTTCAGTGTTGATCGCCATAGAATAAAAACCGTAATAGATAGGGAAAAGTGTTTTTGTAATCGATTTAGCACTTCCAAAATGTGTACTATCTCTTCTCTTAACCCTCTATTCAAACCAGAAATTTCATAAATCAACTACTTTCGGTTTAAACATTGATCACTCTAAGTTAAAAACGGTAGTAGGTAGGGAGAAGAGGTTTACTGTAATCAATTATGTCCCAAGAATAATATTCCATCTCGACTCTAATCTTTTTACTAAAACTAAACTTGGTATACATCTACCATTTTTGGTTTCCATACTAATTTGAAAGAAAAATATTGGCGCGCTCCTCTTTATTGTCTTTCCAGAATTATGCATTATTATTATTATTATTATTATTATTATTATTATTATTATTATTATTATTATTATTATTATTATTATTATTAAGTCATTAAGGAAAGAAATAAAGAACATAAATATGTTGTTGACAAAACCAAACATATATTGATGGGATTCTTTGTGGCTAGGTGCTTAGAACTTTGATGCCCTTCCAGGAGCCGGGTTCGATTTCCGGTGGCAGGTGTTGTGGTTTGTAGATATACATCCCATGTAGCCTAGTAGCGTAGGTGTTGAAATGAAATTGAACTCTTAAGTAATAAAAATATATAAACAAAAATATTGATAAGTGGAAGAGTATTACCTGCGTCTAACAAAAGAATATAAATTGAGAAATTAATTACAAAGTTTATGTTGACTTTGGAGCTGCAATACCTCAAAAACTGTATGCAAATAATATGCATGTGTGTATATATAGTCCTAATGACAGGATTGCTCTCATGCAAATCATCCTCTAATGCAAGCCTCTTGGCAGAAAGAGAGCCGTCTTGCGAATTCTCAGGGACGACGTATTACTAAAATTTCGTGGATAAAGGAATTCTTCATTTTTAAAGTCTATTTTACTTGTACTATTGCTACATATGCAAAACTTTGCAAAATATCGGAACATCAGCCTTCTTCTATATCTCCGGAACCGTTGAGAACGAAAGTTTTTTTTTTTTCCTCTAATGGATTTAATTGTACACAAAAACACTTTGTTTGAGCATAAACTCGTCCACAATTTCATGTCACATTTGAATCGGTTTCCTCGTAAACTACACTGTAAAAAAATAAAACACCGTTTAAACACTTTTTGTACAGATGTTGGGGGGGGGTTGATGAAATAGTATTTATAAGGTGTGTTTTGCGTGTCCAAAAGCGTTAATTCTCAAACAACAGTATCTAGTATGACATATTTAATACACTTCTTCTGGGCAAGCAGTTCGAAAACAAAATTATAACACACTTTGCACACTTTCTTTATTTTTTTGCAGAATGCATAGAAAAAATCATGAGCCATACAACTGTAAGTTTATGAAGAGCTATATTTTTAATATTCATAGTGTAGAATCAAGTAATTTGTTTGCCAATCTTACAAACATAGAGACCTTTCTCGTAGTTTGCACGTTCATTGTGAGTCCAAACCTACTCATGATCCATAGTATATCTGTAACTTACAGACACAGCATGGATATCACTATTTACCACGTAGATTGTGCTGTACCTATTACATCACTGTTATTGATTTTGCATTTATATCCTTGTAGATTTACTTCTTATTTTCTTTTTATTTATTTCCTTTTTATTTTCCATATTTTTGTATTGTATTCTTTTGTATCTTAAATACCTATTTTCTTATAAACACTATTATTTAATTGCAATTTCTGTTCAATTGGGAACAAAATATAATTTTATTTATTTGATATATATTCTTTTAATTTTATATAGTCGAAAAATTCCTTTCAAATAAAAAATTATCTTTCTCTTCCTGTCGAGAAATGAAGATAATTTTCCCTTCATTTTGTTCTTAAGGTCTATATTTCACTTTTCTTTAAATATTTTCATTGTTAAGATAACAAATGTTACATAGTAATGGTTTTATTTTTCTTAAAATCTCAGTAAGAAATTAATCTTTCCGCTGAAAAATGCGCCTCAATTCCTTTTTCCCCTAAAAACTTCCAGATTCGCTTCAAATTACCTAGAAATGCTTTAAAATCGTCATTGATATATCATGTTTAGTTCTGTTATCCTATTGGTCAATTGCTAAAAACTCCTTTTTCGGCCTGGCAAGTAAAATATACTGAATTGAATGGAGAAATCTTCCCTAGCTCCTCGTCGAATAAGAAAATTATGTCATTGTTCATTTTAAAGTGGCGTATTATTGAGTGAAACGAAGATGTTAAAAGACTCTGTTACTTGTGCTCCGGCCCAATATTTTAAGAAAAGTGGATTTTCTATGTTCTTTAACACACAAAACAGCCGAAAATGATAATCTTTAGAAACGTTATCAACTCTGCGATTTGTGTTTCAGAGTAATATTGACCATGTTTGTGAAAATGAGATATTTCATATGCATGGCGCCCTGTTGAAGACTGAAACCGCTATGTTCTAACATTGAAAAGTCAATATAAAGTAATCTTAGTATGGAGCATGGACTGTAGGTGTAACGGATATTTACATTTTCAAAGGAATCAAATGCTATTTTGCCTTTTAAGACGAACTGTTTGAGTTTATTCAGTGAGTAAGGTGTCTTACATAAACTTTTATGCTGATTGAACTTTAGCTGTATCGTAATCCTAGTTTATTGGGAAGATGATTATTCACCGTTCCAAATTTTTGAAAAGAGACTATTCGAATAAATTCTGGAAATTTGATTCTCGTTGTCGTATAGACAGTCGCTATATTAAATGTCCAATGTGAAGAAAGTCACTAGAAGTTGGTAATCAAAGAGCTGCAACATCGGTTCTTCTGTCAGTACGGATGTTTCGTTTTCCGTTGTGTTAATCTGTTGTTGGCATTAGAAATCCTTTTTCTAATGTGGAAGTTCACTTGGGATTCTGGATATTCGCAGGAAGTAAAAATAGACATATTAGAGATCTTTAATGCTGAGATCTTTTTAAAATTTAAGATAAACTTGTTCCATCTATTTAGTGATCATTTTATAGATATTTTTATAAAAAGGCCTTGTGTCCATCTTAAACATAAATTAAACATAACTTTCTTACAAGGCTGTCTGTATTCTTTATTATAAATTAACGAGAAATGTATTATTTCTGTTAAGAGTTTAAAATTGTCATAACAATGGGCATATATTTTGAATTTTAATGAAAAAGATGATTCTTGATTGGTAGAGATAACAAATTATGTTATGTTATCTATGATTTCAGTTGAAATAGTAGTCTGAAGAAGGAAGTGATATACTTCCGAAACTGTTACATTTCTCGTTAATTTATAATAAAAAATACAGACAGCCTTGTAAGAAAGTTATGTTTAATTTAGTGATCATTATTTCAAAAATGAAATGACGCATAATGTTCAAAATTGAGAAGTTATTTGAGATGACAACGGAATACTAATCCATGAAATTCTAAATTCATCTTTAGGCCACATCTCTCCTGTGTAGATGCCATCTCATATAGTAGTCAGAATGTTGTCATCTATTTCTTAAAAAATGTAAACAATTTTCCTTCCTCCTTTATAATATCCACTTCATATAAATTAACATATTAGATTTTGGCACCAAAATTTAAAATTTTTTACATAATATTTACATATTTCTCATAATCCGGTATTTTCGCATTTACCCTAATTCAGTAACGTGTTGATTTAGGATTTCCTTACTTGTAGATTCTACCGCAACTTGAGTTTGTTTTGAACCTATTTTATTGATAGTAAATTCAAAATTTTTGATAACTCATTATAATGTTCAATGATAAGAGTAATGGGTTTTACTTTTTACATTATTATAGCTACTCTGTAGCATGCTTAGTAACGGTTGGAATATTCAATAATTTCATATTTTATTACGTGCATGTACTTACGCGTACTATTTGTGAGAATATATGTGATTTTATTTTATGTAATAGTGTATGTTTTGTATGTTGTTTTGTGGTGCTTTTCTCCAAGAGATTGTTGATAAGTGTTGCACATTTTTGTATTCCTTTCCGTGAAGTATCCTGTAGCCACTTGTTCACAGATGTAAATGTAATATTAGTTGCTGCTATTATTGGGGTTAATACAATAGTTAAGTTATTCCCGTGTAGTATATTTAATAGAATGTCTAATTGCTCTAATTTCGTTCACTAATGAAGGAAATGATGCTTTGAGTACTCACATTAATATAAATGTAAACTGTCTATTTACAAACTTTACATGCTTTTCATATATCATGTCGAAACCAGTTTTGCTTGATAGCTCCAGGCTGAGCAGCCGTTTATGTAAAAGAGGGATTTTACTAATAACAGCCTATTTTTCGTAACCAAAAACCATCAACTTAATAATGATAACATATTCTGAAAGAAGTCTGTTAAATTGGTTACATTAAACATTTGAAATATGCAGCATCAACATAAAAATCACTGTTTGAAAGAAGCTATGCTTTTTTTATAGTGTTATTATGTATACGTTCAATTGGTATATACATAATAACAACATCGTAATTTAATCAACTGTTTTTCTGAGCTATTTTATTTAATATCTTAGTTAACTTCAATATGTTTTTCTTCTCTTTCAGTGAAATTATATGAATAAATGAAAATGTCATATAAGGATGTTATCAGCATTTTAATAAACTTTTGAAAGCTATTCATTCACAAATTGAATTTGATATTAATGCTATTTTGAAAAGCTCGAGGAGTAAAAGTTTATTGATGCTACATAACACTCGACTGCTGATAATTCAAAAGTTACTTGTGTTGTTGATAGTGTCAAATCTGTTGAAGTAACCTCTTTCCAGTTCGAAGAATTTTGGTTCATTCCCCCGTTCGCGTATTGTTTATTTTTCGTCATTTTACTTTTATCAAAATTTTCATTGCATGTATTGTTCTCGTTATTTTATTTTATGTAAAGCATACTTTTGTTTAGGCTACAAATTTCCTTAACTTTGGTTGTATTTTATCAGTGTTTCATGTATTTTTCAAGCGTTCGCTTTTAATTCTTTAAAGTATATTCTACTTTTATTTATGCATTTTTTTGTTTAATTTTGTCAAAGTTTTGTAGTAAATTTTAGAACCGCGCTAGCCTTTGCATTTGCAGAAGTACTTTCTCCCATCTGTATATTCTTATTCTTCCCTTTCCCTGTTCCTTTTTCTCTTCTTTTTTATTATCGTGTCATGATTTACAGAAAATTTGAAACAGTGAAACTGACCTTCTGTATCATCTTGCTTAGCTAGTTCCCATAAAAATCCTAAATTCTTCGTTGTGGTGAATTTTCAAGGTTCTATTTAGAGGTTGCGAATGTGGAAAAACACAAAATATGGAGATATTTCCTCTTGCTAGGCTTAATACCTTTCAAGTTTTCGGTGAGCGTAATGGTTGTAAAGAATAAGTAAAAATGAAAGGCTGCAAATGGTTTTATGTATTCCATTACATGTCTAAAATAATTCGTGAAGAGATTGCTTTTAATCTATCCAGATGGATGGCAAGCCCTTATTCCTCGTGCATGACCGTCACATATGACCCGATCAGAAAAATAAGCATTGGAGGAGCATAGATATCCATTGCTCCCATACACGTGAGAGCGTTCCAATTAGTCCAATTTTGCTGACGCACTTGCACCTACGTGGCATTTTCCTTTATGCGCAAGAATCGGAGTGATCTTAGATGTAACAACTGTCAGACCTGTACGTTAAAAATGCGATAAGATGGAATGTTGCGTTTGTCTACCTTTGATAATAACAGTAAATTCCTTTACAAAACCCAGTTGTCCTGTTATACGAATGAGATTGCTGTTGATTTCTTGAAAGGAAATATTGTTTGTATCTTTTCAAAAATAATGTCAGCCATGTCTTTCCTGTAAATTCTTGAGACAGAAAAAGAATTCGTTTAGCTAACTGATAATTGTTTTTCTGACCAGAGTATGCAATTTTTATATAAAAAATAAAATATTTCGTAACAGTTTCCATAAAGTAACGCTATCTTCTTCAGACGTGTCTATGTCTGAGGAAGATAACGTTACGTTATGGAAACTGTTACGAAATAATTTATTTTTAATAAAGAAATGTATAGTCTGGTCAGAAAACTAATAATTATTTAAATAATAATTCCAGAGTGAACATGGAGGAAGTAGGCTAACTGGTACATCATCATCCTCATATTTCTCTGTGTTACTCCAAAATACTAGCATTTACTTCTCATAGCCAGTAAATATTCCACCAATTTTTCCACCATCCCGGTTACCAGGATAGGCTTTCTTCCTAGCTTCTTCCTTACCACCTCTTGGGGAACCTCCTTTGACAACGACAAAAGGAAGAGTGTAGTTCGAGGTATATCGTAAAATTTAGCAGCGGTTGATATGCCTCGTCTGCTCTTTACATCTTGAATTATGATTAACATCGCTTCCTGGTCCAAAATCTTGCACTTTCGACTCATCCGAGGAGACAAAAATAAATTGGCGTGAAACTCTAAATATGAAATGCAATTTCATATTTAAAACCTCATTCCATATTTTTCATGCTGCATATATCACCATCTTTGTTTTTGTAGCCACGAAACACGAGTGTAACATAACAACTCAATTACGAATCAACCTTAGTTACTTTTTTCTATCTTGAGCTTTATGCTTACTTCACTTCTATTATCTAAACATTAAAGCAGGGTAAACTAATGAGTAACAAAAAACCTCATTTTTGATAAATAGTCTCCAAATTCACAAATTCACGCACAAAGTCGCTTTACCTACAGTGCACAGCAATTCATTTTCGGTTTTCTCTTCAACTGTTTTTCGTCGCCGTCCGTATGTTCCGAGATCTCCCACACCAGACACGTTGGTATTCCATATTAGCACTCCAATTCCATATTTAGGTACATACCAATAATAATAATAATAATAATAATAATAATAATAATAATAATAATAATAATAATAATAATAATAATAATAATAATAATAATAATAATAATAATAATTAACCTTGTGAAATTGTAACTACAAAATACAAGATTGGTTTTGTTCATAATAACGTTTCTCTCTTTTTCTTTGTAGGGAACATGAATAGCAGCATTTAGAAGATTGGAGCCACTTCTTTGGTCCAGCAAGGTGTAAAAAATTATTTGGTAGCCTTTCAACTCATGTATGTAACAATTCGTCAGAATTTCAAACACTGACAAAAATGGACAGGTACTGTACTGAGCAAAAGAGATTTCTTGTGAAGCATTGTTATAGCAGTGACTATTTCATCTTTATTTCACAAAAGGAAACACCGTGAAGTTTACGTATGCGTACTGGATTTACTTAGTACACAATGCTGAGACTGATGAACAAGTTCAAGTAGATTAACAACGTTTTGGATTCAAGTAAAGGACATAGTGTGTGGGCTACCATCAATACTAGAATGATTTGCAGAGCTTCGCACAGCGTTCCTTCGGAAAAACACTTGCGTAAACTATTACAGCAGATGGACATGCACATTATTTTAATGAAAATATACCAAAGTGATTTGTCACCTTATTATTTTTATTATTGTTATCCTTACAAAGTTCACCTCAACCAACCACTCACTCCAAACGCCAATGAAATTAATCATATTTTGAAAAGCTCGAAGAGTAAAAGTTTATTGATACGACATAACACTCGAGTGCCTGATAATTCAAAAGTTACTTGTGTTATTGATAGTGTCAAATCTGTTAAAGTAATCCTTGTCCAGTTCGAAAGGTTTTGGTTCATTCGACCGTTCGCATATTGTCTATTTTATTTTTCGTCATTTTTCCTTTATCCAAATTGTTGCGCGTATTGTTCTGGTTGTTCTATTTTATCTAAAGCATATTCTCGTGGAACAAATTTCCTTAACTTTGGCTGTATTTCATCAGTGTTTAATATATTTTCCCAGTAAGCCTACTCATTTTTAATTCTCTAAGCTTTATTCTAATTTTATATATGTAATTTTAGCGGATTTTTTAAATATAATTTTATAAAAAATTTGTAGTAAATTTTAGAATCGCGCTAGCCTCTGCATTTGTAGGAGTGCTAGGCTCGTTTCCGAAAATACAGCCAACTGCTATATCCTTTACTTATTATTATTATTATTATTATTATTATTATTATTATTATTATTATTATTATTATTATCTTCCTCTTTGTATATTATTATTCTTCCCTTTCCCTATTCCTTTTTCTCTCTTTTTTTATTATCGTGTCATGATTTACAGAAAATTTGGAACAGTGAAACTGATCCTCTGTTCTGCTGATCATCTTGCTTAGTTACTAGTTCTCATCCAAATCCTTATACCTTGATCCTAAATTAAAGTAACTATACGCTGAATTACAAACATATTAGGTGGTACACGTCGTATATTCTCTATTATATCCTAGATAGATTCGTAGTGTTAGTTATCCCGAAATGCTCTCTCAATGCTATTGAGTCTAAGGTTCTTTTGATATGAAAGTATTTTTCGGAAGATTTCTTGTAGCAAAATTCTTATAATTAACCTACTGTGTAGAGAACTCTGTTGAGTGGTTGCAAACTACCACATGTCATTTAATGCATTGATGAAATGTGGAAGACAAGAAAGAAGTTAGAATATAAGCGACCGAAGTTAACTATAATCAGGACATGAAAAATAAAATGTGTAATCAAAGTTCACGGAAGTAGTAAATGACAGACAGATCATGAAATGAATATATCATTGTTTTGCTTTCCTTTTTGCTATTTAGTAGGAAGTAGCATAAAACCTGAAAGGTGTAATATATTTAGGAAATTTGAGTGAAAAAGCAAAGAAGTATATATGTAAGAAACATATTATAGTCCACGTCACCCGAATTAGCGTGTGGCATCAGCCAATAAGCTCGCAGTGCCCTGTTACCAAACCTTCAGTGATGAATCTAATCATTCAAAATATTCCTCAAATACGAACAAAATCAATTATGAATGATTAGATTTCTCCCTGAAGGTTTACTAACACCGCACTGCGAGCTTATTGGCTGATACCACACGCTAATACGGGTGACGCGGACTATAGCATTATGTTGAATTTAACCAGTGTCAGTGCCCCAAATCACAAGTATTCAATCTTAGTGTTAACCTATTAAGGCTTTTTGGAAATACGTCACATTTGCTCTCTTTTGATTGATTGGATCAAACTTTGAACATGCTGTCTTGGGTGTGTTTGAACATGGTGTATATCTCCATTACGCGTCTGAAGCTTCAAATAACCCTGGCGTTTTCCGTGGTTTAATTGACTTCAGGAAATGTCTTGCCTTCAGTGCCGGTCTAATCGTTAGTGTATGCTATTGGTTGACAAGTCCTCGTTCAATTCCCGGTGAGAGAGCATCAATCACATTACAGTAATGTTGTTTTTAAACTGTAAATCTCGTTCTATATACCCTAACCTCTGGCTATGTAAGTATAAAATAAACAATCATGGAGTGTTTCAACAGAACAATGCAAGAATACATGGACAAAACGTTCGTAATTAAAGGCATCTCTGTAACTTTCGTAATAATTTGCTGCATTGCATTTTGCGTGTATACTGTTAACAGATTTTAAAAAAGCATATATATTCATGTATACGATACAACAGACGTTATGAATTCAATACAGATGCCACTAGTGTATCGTCGTGAAATTAATGAATCCGCAGAAAGGTATTGGGATTTATGCACCTTTCAGTGCAGAACAAAGCCCTTCAAAATTGAAGGAAATATTCCGATATCCACTTCAGAAACTGGAAGTTGCTTTACCATATTAAATAATACAAAAGAATTAAGTGAAATACCATTACTCAAAATTGTCTCAGTGCATTAACTATAGTGTCAATAGAGAGAAAAAATGCTAAAGACTAACCTTCAAAAAAGATACTGACAAATTGTCTGCCCAGAACAATAGAATTGAATCAGTATTTTAGAAAGGTCATTAGTCAGAAAATGGCGAATTTGCATTGACTATATTTTTTGTTGCTACTGTTTTTTTCTAAACAAGTTGCTCATTTGGTGCAATGACAAGAAATGTCTACTTTTACAAACAAAACTCGATCATTTCATGTCTAGCAGTATATTCAAAAATTAAAAAGTTTTTTGTTCGATTTTCTCATAACTTCACTTTTCTGACTCATGACGTTTTCAAAACTACTGATTCAATTGATTTCACTTACAAATACGTAAAATGGAGTAATTGTTATGAATGGGTGCTCGTTATTATGTATAAGTACATATGATTAATTCATTGACTTTATCGTTTTGCTTACTTAGAATACTGAAAATGTTGATCGGTCATATAAATTATTTTACCGATCTGCTGTGAACTACCGAAAACTTACGTCACGAAGCGTCACGGACTTATGGTCACATGCCAGTGGAAAAGGTTGGGAACACATGATCTATGCCATTTGTACCTTATAATAAGTTATATTGTAGAGTATATTTAAGTTATTTAGAAGAATTATATTTTTCTTATAACAAAGGCCAGACTTAAATTCTTTTCATATTGCGAAGCACTAACACTGTTTTCATTTAATGATTCGGCAGTAATGGAAATTAAGTTTCAAATTAGTTTCGATGGAAATGAACTGTACAATTAGTTCTAGGTTTTGAAATTTATAATATTACTTCTTGAAGGATAGTACTCGTAATAACTGTAAATTACGAAGAACGTTTTTCGATGAAGTAGATACAGCAACCTTGATTAAAATAATAGAGTATTCTAACTATGCCAGTTCGTAATATTCTACATATGTCGAATGAGTGTTTAGTGCGTATTGAAAACTTTCTTGTTAGATGATAGGAACAGAATGTGAACAGAACTTGTGATGGCCGAAATTTGTGTTCTGATGAACTTGAAAATTCAAGTTTCCTACAAAATGATTGGAAAATATGATTCTCCTTCAACAGCAAGAAACCCAAAAAAATGATAAGGTAAAAATATGAATAATAATCTGTAATCATTAATGTTTTGTGTTACTTTGTTTTAGTTCGGTACAGCAAACGTTTGTTTAGTAGTAACGAAAAGCCAGCCATAGCTATTAGTAGTTAGTAATAATAGTTATAAGCAAGGCTCAGATTTTTCAGTGACACGTCATGTTTTTTCCCTGGCATCTTTCTCACATGTTTAATTATTTATAAACACATTTCTGACTCTTGTGGTCATATAAAAATACAAAGATACGGTTTTTATTGGTCATATAAACACACATATTTCAACCATATTTTAGTTTAGGTCATATTTGGGTTCCCAAGTAATATAAAAATATTTTTTGTCATATTTTAGGCGAATTTCAGTTTTGCCAACAGTGGCAACGAGGTTGTTTGGAACTTTTTCGTAGAAATATTTGAGTTTGTGTAGCAGTAATTGAAGAAATCAGTGAGAAGGGATCGAAGTTGTTGATCTGGAGTGGCATCTATATATTAAAATGATAGGTTTATATGTTTGTTTCCAAAGAAAAGTTTATATGTTTGTCTCCAAACCTTTCGACAATGAGACCTCGAAAACCACAAGTACTAGAAACATGCCGTTTTCGCTGGCTGATTCAAGATTTTGTATGGATTGTGCAGTTCTAATTGAATATTGAAGAAAACATGGCCATTATTTGTTTATTACAAGTTTAGGGGTACACTGGAAGTGTTGAAATTTTAAATAAGCAATCTAACACACAATTGTATATGGGGGTTGTATATCTCTCAGGCGTTTGTTTCATGGCCAAATGATAATAAAAACGAAGATAATTATTTCTTCTAAGATAAATCTTTATTGTTTGGAGTGTTTGCCCAATGAACACTATATATCACTGACATTATAATTAATTGTGTATGTAAATGTATTTGCTTATTACATACTGCATGCAAGAAGAAAGAAAACAATGATCATACATGAATTAGAAACTCCAACTGGAAGTAAGATCAAATCTTTCAAACGATACATGATATTGAAAAAAATAATCGAAAAAGTTCCTCTTTAGCGACGTTTATCAAGACGTCTTTCATTTGTGTCTATAAAGGGTCATGGACAAATGTTGTGAGAAATGACAAGGAGATTCATGCACATATGTGAATGATGTACTGTGTAGAAAGTGCAAGTTCAGCTAGTCTTCTATCTATCTATGTATTAAAATGCTACAATACCAACAAAAGCGCCTGAGCTCCAACCTATAACTTTGGATTTTAAACCTTTGATTTACGGTTATTTGTGATTTTACGTTTAATAAAAACAAATATTTAAAGTATATGTACTTTAAATAAATTATTTAAATGCAAATGAATTGTGCTGCCATCTTTGGAGTTTTTAAAATATACGTTTGTGCATGTTTATATGTTTGTGGCCAATACTTTCGACAATGAGATCTCGGAAACTACAGGCTCTAGAAAGATGACGTTTTCACTGATCAATTGGAAATTTTATGTAGATTGTCCAATTCTAATTGAATATTTAAAAAAACATGGTCATTATTTCTTTATTACATCTTTACGGGTACACTGGAAGTGTTGAAATAAAAAAAACATCATATCCTACGCATTATACATTCCAACACTACATAATTCTATATTGGGGTTGCGTACCCCTGAAATGTTTGTTTCATGGCCAAATGATAATGAAAAACGGAGGATAACTATTTCTCCAGTCTAAGTTGAATCTTTATTGTTTGGAATGTTTTGCCCAATGAACACCACATATCACTGACATTATAATTAATTGTGTGTGAAATGTGTGAATATTTGTTTATTACATACTGCATGCAAGAAGAAAGAAAACACTGATCATACATGAATTAAAAATTCCAACCGTAAGTAGGCTCAAATCTTGCAAATGGTGCGAGATATTGAAAAAGTAATCGAAAAAAATCTCCCCTTTATGGTATCTCTTGCCAATTCTTATTAAGACGTTTTTCACTTGTGTTTGTAAAGGGACATGTACAGATGTGAGGAATAACAACGAGATTCATTCTCATATATGAATGATGCGCTGTGCAGAGAGTGCAAGTTCAGCTAGTGTATATATTAAAATGCTAGGAATATATGTTTGTAGTCAATTGTTGCCAATCGTTTCGACAATGAGATCTCGAAAACCACAAGAGCTAGAAACGTACCGTTTTCGCTGATCGATTCCAAATTCTGCGTAGACTCGCTAGTTCTCACTCAGATTTTCAAAAAACTTGTCTTTGTTTTTCTATTTCACATTTTTCGCGTAGTTTTGACCCTATCAGTTTAATATTGCCATTAGGACGGTAAGGTTGATACCCTTGTGAAAGGCAACCAGTAGAGGAGCTACGTATAGCGGGTTGATTGACATTTCAGGCGTTTTTGCTTTAATCTGAATTATTAACATATTGCAAGTTGGCAACTTCGAAGGCCTGTGGACCCATAATGAGGCGTATTCGGATATGGAATTATAAGAGAAAAATATTTGCATTTGGTATCATTTATCACTTATCCAAGTTTGCCACAAATTCGCCCCAACATTCTATATATTAAAATACTACATTTATGTTTGTCTACAGCAATTCACTCCCTTTGATAGTCTTCCTGTCCTTTACTTGTGCCCGTAAATGGACTTACACATAAACAGTGAGAAGTGGGAAGGAGATTCATGTTCTATTAGAACTGTGCGCTGTGTAAATAGAACAGGTTCAGCTAGTCAATGACTTTAAAAAGAGAAATTGGTATTCCAACTTTTCTCTTTTTCTCTTTCTCCTCTGCATTTCATATTGGTGGAAACTATTCCTCCCTATCTGGAGGAATCTTTAAATACACGGAAAATGAAAGTAGTATTGCAAAAATACAAGTAATCCACATTGAGCACATTCACTATTGCTAAACAGAAAAAAATACGCGTAGCTCGGTTTTTATAACTCTGCTCAAAAGTTTTCATTCAAATTAGATAATTGTTTATTGAAATTAGGATCCCTTTTCAGCAACGAGGCAAAGTGAGACGTGAAATTCGAACAGCCATCTTGTGTTCATTATTTCCCTATCGGAAATCGAACCCAGGATAACGTGCACCATAAACCTCCGCCCTAGTTACTAGACCAGTAGAGAAGGTATAGGGGCTCACGGGTTACAATCTTAATCCGTTTCGCAACGCTATTTGGAAACAAAAATATCCATAAACCGGAATTATTTTTCCCTTTGAAATTAGTGTAGACCCCTACAAACAGTTATCCGTTCTAGCCACAGAAACATGATACTATGTTTTTTTAAATACTTTTTTGTAAGGAAGAATATAGTGAAAATATCATTACTAATAAGTAATGCTAAATTAAACTAAAAAGTGTGAGGGCTAAAGAATGCAACACAAAAAATAATAAAGAACAAAAAGTAATTTTTGAACATCTGACAGATAATTTTTACAGTAAATGTGCAAGGCACTATTAGCCGCGTAAAATTATCGGTACACGTGTCTGCGTGCGCTTATATCGCGAAACATTGTTCATAATCCGAGAAAGAAATATTGAACCGAGGAGTTCGTAAACTGTCCACTGTATATAGAATCAAGTGTCATAATGTCCTGACTACTTCAGAATATTTGAACACTCAATAGCGTCAAACAATGGTTCTAAATGCCAGACGCACCTTGCAAAAGCAATTGTATCCTTATAATAAACGATAAAGTTACCAGTCTGTATGTCACACTAATCTAATAGAGATATATAAAAATGAAACTGATCTTGTGTGTGATTGCATCACGTACAAATTGCTGAACAGTTTGAAATTAGTTTGTAACATAGACCTCGAGCTAAGTTTTTATGTCATTTTGATTTAAAGGGAGTGCCCTAAGCGGGGTCCAGAATCAAAATTTCAACCAAAAATAGAGTGTCTTACAAGCATTTCAAGTTAGGACGAGAAAACTCGGTAAATCTTCTATTCTTGCTTTTTCCTGTAGTATTGAACCCAGGTACTTGAATTTCTTTGGTATAACTTCTCAGTTCAGATATTTTCAGGTATTTTCGATTACATTTTTGCTGAATGGGAAATGTAAATAGTCTGTCTTGATTTTACTAATCCTAAGCCCTTTGGTTTCCAATGCTTTTCTCCATGTATCTAATTTCTCTTCCAGTGCTTTCCTGGTGTCATTTCTCAGCATGATGCCCGGAAATAGCATACTGGAAATAGCATATAACTCTTGGGTATCCTGTGTAAGTTCATTCATCACAATTACAAAAAGGCATGGGATGAAGACAAGATCCCTGATGAAGTTCCTCTTTCATTGTGAACTCTTCTGTTATTCCGCACTCGTCCTTCACTTTTGTGCTACATCCATCATACATAGGCTCTATTTTGAATTATGTAGATGTATGGTTCGGAACACACACCTTTTTCTAGGTCGAAGAAAATCATATGGAGATACCTCTGGTATTCTCTGTACTTTTCCATTAGAATCCTAAGCGCAAATATTGCATCCGTTGTTGACCATCCTGGCATGAAACCAAATTGATTATTATTTTGGACTCTTCTCTCAATCTTGCTCTATCATTTTCCCAGAGATTCATTGCATAGCTCATACGTTTTATTCACCTATAATTTCTACATTCTCACAGTCTTCTTTGTTTTTAAAAACTTTCATATCGTAGTTACCTTTCCATTTTTTGAAGGGGATATATTTACTGTTTTTATTAAAAAGTCGGGTTGAGTAATTTTAACTCAAGCCTTCAACGTACATTTGTCACCGTGTTTTCTGTGCGAGACAAGATACAGGTAGCAATCAAGAAGCTTAATTTGTGATGCAACTGTCGTGAGAAAGGAAAATAAAATTACGTACTGAATGATTTAATTTATTCCAGTGAACAACCCCTTTCGAATGATCTTGCTAAAAGCATGATTGAACATTTCAAGGTCATGGTGTTTCAACTACTTCTGTATTTACAGATTTGTCCTTTTTAAAAAAACGAATGAAAATTGCCTTTCTGTATTCGGGTTATCGACTTCCTTCTGTCGAAGAAAGACAACTTGTCGACTTGTTTGTGATTGAACGTTCAAAATGCCGTTTCCAGAGAGAGAGAGAGACAGATTTGGTTTTTAAGGTTGCTTATCCTGAAATTCCCAAATGGCTGTAAGACATCTTCTGCCATGTCCCATTACATATCTCTGCGAAATAACATTTTCTCATCTTGCTCACATGAAAAAACAAATATAGGAACACACGTGGAGCATATCTACGTCTGAAATTATTTAGTTTGATCTAAATATACTGCAGCCACATCTGAAAAACAGCATTAGGCGAGTATTCAATTCATAATAATGTAATAGGTATGATTGGTAAGATTGCAGGACATACATATTTATTGTTGTAAAATTATAATTTGAACTTAATTTTTATGATATGTTAAATTTATTTTTTAAAACCCTTTTGGATTCCATGGGGGGCTGCGGAGAATTAGCAGTTGCTACAAGAGGTCCAGGATATCAGGAGGATTTTCGGAAACGTTGTTGTAGAATTTTAGATTGAAATGACTTAATGGATTATGTACTTACATGCCTTAATTGTTTTTATTTAGCGTAAAACCAGAAGTTCGTTCAGAAATATATAAGAAGAACATAGACTTTCTGACATCTGATGATATTACAGATGGAGAACATTCACATTATTAATATTGTAACTACGTTATTTTTATACAAGTGCAGCGTTTATAAACAGTGTTTATAAACGAATACTTAGTTTACGTTTTACTTATTGGGTCAACACTTCTTTTTATCTCTGTCTAACGTATGTGGCTTTGTTGCATATGATTGACAGCAAAAGCACTCATTTGTTGATACTGACCCAGTATTATGAGGCAATTGGATTATCATCACTTGAAGTAAGAACAGGAAGTAAACCCCAGTGTCCAAAGCCAGAAACAACAGCTATAGGAGCTTGATCACACGTGATTAAACTAAAACCCATCTGGCTGGCCATTGTCTCCATAAACTGTAACGTCAGGTAACTTTACAATTATCTTATTATTCAAGAAGATTAATAGTACTGTTGATTGTATATTGATTATCTTACTATTTGCTTTCTGTGATAAGAGTTCAAAACTGCGCTCTGCTTTTGCTCACGCATCTTCATGTTTTGTCTCAGTAGTAAACAGTGCCTGATAGTGCGTAAGTTGAGTTGAGTAAAAATATAAACAAAACATGTTACGTGATGTCCAGTCTCTTGTCCTTCATTGACCTCGACCAAGGCGAAAGAATCCGACAGCTTACGAGGTCGACCGAACGCTTCACCCTAATTGCGGGCGGCCCCGATGATTAGCCGAATAAAAATCTATTGCAGGGGGGTAGCACCACGTGACTTCAGCTCGTGCGAAGATCCCAGTAGAGGGGTGAAGGGAGGGAGCAATAGGAACGGGTCGAAACAGCATCATAGGGGAGAGAGCTTACCCGAGTGCTTGTGTTTTTGTGGGTGAGAAGTTATTGCTCGCAATTTTTTCATCAATTTGTGCGGTTCTAAGAAGAGTATAACATTTCTAAAGGTACGTAAACATTCCTGTATATACATTTTAGTAACAGATGTATTATTTTTAGTGATAGATGTATAATAAGATGCCATTCTGACGTTGTTTTTGTCACCTCTGATAAACTAGCAGACGCTCACTGTGAGAGGAAACATGGCGCTCAGGCGTAGTGCTGTCACGATCCTAAAGCGGCACACCGTGTGTACGATCATCTGTTCTTCCCCGGTGGGAGCGCGACAAGGGGAATGTGCTGCGGTATTCTCCCACAAGCACGGCAAAGCGCATAGCGAAACTGATATAAAGTCCGCACCTAAGATCCTGCTGCTTTTTCCCTTTTATTTGAAAGAAAGTAAATATAGAAAGCTTTGAGCAGAAGGTAAATGTATTTCAGTATATATATTGTTTGATATATACACGCACACATGCATACGGGGATGGATATTTTGCCCCAGCACAGGCGCATTCAGCATTCGGCTGCGAACGATGCGAAGCAGAGAGTATGCTCCGTGTTATTGATGTGAAGAGAATAACAGATTTCGACGTTCTAATGAAGCTGACGTTGCACTTGAAATACTCAAGTGCCTTGCTTGGTAAAGTTTACCAAAGAAGATATGAAGTGTAGATGTGCGTTATACAAGATGTGTAAACTCGGCGGACTGTACACAACAAGGTGGACTTCATTCAATCTTTTATTTCAATGATCCGTCTGATTTGAATAAAACTAAGAGTTAATAAATGAGTCACAGAGTAAAGTGAAACACAAAGATGTTTATAAAAGCGGCATTTGTCTCAAGTGGTATACCTACTTTAATGGATTGATATGTCTTATGAAAGCTTTTAGACCCCAAGTCATAATAGATAATTACTTTTAAATAATAACTCTGTTCTGTGTATACAGTAATCGTGTTATGATTGACAAACTCTACTATAAATACGACTAATGTCCATAACTAATATTTTAAAAGTAATTAAAGCAAGTAAATTTATTTATTTATTTATTTTAATGTCATTTGTTGAGTATCTGTCACGTAATTGAAACATAGATATGTATGGAATAAAGACATTGATTCCCCGAGTTAACAAATTCAGCTGGAGAAATTAAAAATACATCATTCGGAACAGGAAGCAGTAACTCAAGAGTGTTAAGCTGATTTGTTTTTTGGAGGGGTGGGAGGGGTTATCTGTTTCTAACGTATTTTGCACAATTAATATGAATATACAAGATATAGTTTGAAAGTAAGCTCCTCAGATTGTGCAATTTCGTTCATAAACATGTTTAAGATATGCAACTACAGTGACATACTAGGGGGCACGATGGCTCAGTGATAGACTGCTCATCTCATATGCAAGGAGTTCTGATTCGATTCCAGACCATGTGAGTGTAGTGAACAGTATCGTGTTCGTAGGTTTTCTCCCGTTTCCTCCCATATGCCCATTTCATCAATTCTTTCACAACCATTCACTTTGATTAATCACATTTCTCCTTTACCCTGAAGGGCATACGCTTGCGATGTAAAGCTAGAAATTTCATTTCATTTTCCAGTAGAAAAAGGTATTAGCCTGGACAGGTGTTCTAATTGAAGTTGAACATTTTTAATACACTTGAAGTATAAACATCTGTCTTTTATTTATGTAAACAGATATTATTTTTGCATATATTCAGCAAAGCTTACGTTTCACATATATAGAATCATTCAATAGAAAGCCGTACCCAAAATACCGTAGGGCGAGAGTTTTACCTACCCTCTCAGAAAAAGAACTCTAGGAGTGCAGACACTAGAACACGAAGGCAGAGGACTGAGATAATTTTTGGACAGCTGACATGAGTTTCTCCTACATTCTTTGATGGTTATCTTTCTCATATTCTTACTTATTAATATATATTTAAAATAACTGAAAGTTTTAAGAGGCTGAAAGTTCTTGCAAGGGGAGCTAAGCCTCCCCCCTTTCTAACTGAATGAGAGGGACTTGAAACTAACCTGGCTTCATACGAATGAACATATTCTGGAATAAAAGTCAAATTTATCCATTAGAGGTTTCCGATCCTTTCTACCTAGCGACCTCTTGTGTTCAAATTTCATCCCTCTCATTTATCTAGACCAGTAGTTCTCAACCTTTTTTGATTGACGACACACTTAACTGAACGACCATAAATTTGCGACACATTTACTTGATTTCCTATTAATAATAACATAAAATTATAATTAGTAGTGTAAGACTATATATTTCTATGAAGTAATGACTCTATGTGTTACTACGCACTGTTGCTGTCACTGGAGGGGCTGTTTGGTACAGTCTATCTCAAAATTGATTTTAACTAATTAATGTGTACTGATTTTTAAATTGTAAAATCCTGGGACACACCTTATGGGACTGTGTGACATAGCAATGTGTCACGACATATTTGTTGAGGACTAGTGGTCCAGACCATACTGATTTTTAATCCACGTATCAGAAATTCTATTTCAGATGAGATTACTTTAAATAGTAGCTTTGTTTCCTTCCTGTATGATGTTTCCTTTGACCAATTTTCACTAGCCAATTCTCGTCCCTAGTGTTGCCTGCGAGACGAAATTTGGTCCTATCTTGTCTTGACAACGCGCCGTAAAAGTATTGTCTCGTCTCGAAAAGTGTATATCTGTTTCTACTGGAAGAGCTGTGTCTCGTCTCGTATTTCGTCACAAAAATTCTATGTCGTCTCTTTTTATGGGCAGCACTATTTGCCCCACCCTCTTTCCTAGCCTTCCACTATCCCAAGGTTTGTAACAAATCTGCCTTTAGATCATCTTTGAGCTCCTAGATATGCATACATTAATTAAAGCATTAATACGCACCATATTTACCACTTAATTTGGGCACCTTTTCAATCTATTTTGGTCACTAAAAAAATCAGAGTGCGTAAAAATTTAGATTTTTTTATTGGTAGAAATTTTGATGTGGATTTTATTTTAGTATATAGTAATTTTGACACTATTCTAATATCAAAATATTCCAGCGTGTGTGTAACGATAATTCTTAATATTACACAATCAAGCTAATATGTGTCGCAATCTGCCTCCCTGATGGCAACAGATGTTACTCGAGTGCAGGCGATTTAATTTCAACTTAAAAACTGTGTTGTTTGAGCTTAATTATTTCAAAATAAGACAAGGGCTGTAACAATGTTGAGATTTATGCATTAATATTTAAATATTTCTACAATAATATATTATAACGTTTTAATTTCAATTTAAATTGTATTGTTTCAATTTACAAGTGTTATTTACGTAACTGTTATGATTATCCGTGTCATTGTTTGGAGTATGTGTCACCGCTAGGAATATGTGCGACCGTTACGAATACGTGTTACAAACAAAAAAAGATACAATTCCCTTTGCTGGTTGACAATCTATTTTTGTATATACTTATGTAAATAGATAAACGATATTATCTAGCAGAATAAAACCTCCAGTCTATGTACTTTTATAGAGCCACAAAACTTTGTTTCTTTGTCGACTTTCTTGAAAACTACGCCGCATGGAAATTTACTTTCAAGCATATCATTTCGTTTTGTTCGATGTCATCTCTCGATTGGTGGTCGAAGTGATACGGTATGCGGTGGTATGCCATACCGCCTTTGGTTTTTCAGTAATGAGGACATACCGTCTCTGGTTTTTAAGTGATCAAGACAATATTTAAATAGCCGGTATGTTCAGTCAAAATCATAATAAAACGTACCGTACCATCTCTGCTTTTTTTCCACTTCGAACACTGGGTATATGTATCAACTTTGGACATCATTTTAAGAAAACAAGAATTAAAGTTGAAGAGTTAATGATGGTACGTTAAGAGTACATTTCATTAACCATACTATGCATTGCCATTTTGCTAGTGTTGTGTTAAAAAACTATGATGGAGGTGTACTTCAGCATCAGTTTCACCTTAATGGGTGGCTTGCTTTTCGCACAAAGTCAATTTTTATGTTTACAAACATATTCATTTTCGTCGAGAGCTCCATTGTGACTAAGCGCTTAGTGTACGCGTCTTTGGCTCGGGAGACCTGGGTTCAATTCCCGGCGGGAGCTCATGTACGTAGGCTGTAGGTCCACGTTTCATATAGCCTCGCTTCTGACATGAACGCTAAACTGATATTCTTCGAAAGCTACACATTAGTTTCTCCACTCACACATTTTATTTTGTTGTGTTGGAAACAAAGATTTTATATAAAAAAATAATAAATAAATATATATGCTAATCTGTAAAAAATAAGTGATAGTGCTTAAGTGAATTATAAAAAAACAGCCTTAAAAGTAATCAAGAGGAACCACTATGTTTTTCCTTTGTTATAATAACTTGTCCTAAGGGACAACGATGATAAAAACTAATAAAACTTTTTAATTGCAAACAAAATCATAAAGCACTTAATTTAAAATTAAAAAGTGATAAAATTTGGTAGTATAATGGGAATTCAGGCTGGAAGAGGGGAGAGTGAAAACGGAGGCAACAGAGACATCGTTTTGTAGCCATGTGCAAAAAACTAACCTTGGACTTCGGGTGAGAGGTTACCACATACTCATGTGAATTTCAATTGCTACCACTTGTAAAAGTTAGCTAAAAAAAAAAAAAAAAAAAAAAGTCTAAGCATTGTAGTTTTGGGTTACTAGCGTAATTAGTTTTTGTGACAAGAATCATTCAAATATAGAAATAGCATCATTAATATCTTGTATATGTTAAAATTCTCTTTGTATAATTAAAATTGTAATTAAACATTTCAAGGTAAAACAGGTTATTTTACTTCTACAAAAAATAAAATTAGAACCTACCTCTTATGCACAAATACAACAGCGTAAAATACTGTTTGTCAATAAATAATATAATCTAAAATCATCTACCACACCTAACTAAAGATATTTAATTAAGCATTTTTATTAATCAGTTAAGCTTAATGAGATCTATCCATGGGAATATGTCATTTCCTTCTGTATGTCATTTCCTCCATGTGTAGGTGAAATATAACATCAAAAGTATACCTTTCAGGAACTTTACTTCAGAATTTATTTTTATGATAGTAACGGTTCATATATTTCTAACTTTTTAAAACATCTTTCGCATATCATTGTGTTTATTGTGAGATTAAAATAAACACAATGATATGCGAACGCTATTTCTAATTTTTTTCATTTGTACGAGGGCTATCCAGAAAGTAGATTACGTTTTCGTCTGTGTCCGCTAGGGGCGGGGCTAGCGCGGCCATCTTGGGATCAGAGCGTTGCGCAGCTCAGTCGGCATCTAGCCGTGCTAGTGAGAGGTTCGTGCTGTGCTCCGTTAAGATACTGTGACGGTTTGAAATGTCTGCGTTAATTGAAAATCCCGCGAGCTGCGAGGTGCGTGCAGTAATAAGGTTTCTGACAGCAAAAAACTGTAAACCGATAGAAATCTATCGGCAGCTGTGTGAAGTGTATGGGGACAACATTATCACTGAAGGTGGAGTGCGACAGTGGGTCATAAGATTTAAAAATGGCCGAACCAATGTTCACGACGAAGATCGAAGTGGGAGACCCAGCAAAGTGACTGCCGAACTTGTCGAAAAAGTCGATGTTAAAGTCCGTGAAAATCGAAAGTTCACAATAACGGAACTTTCTTTGAGTTTTCCACAAATTTCGCGAAGTTTGTTGCACGAAATCATCAGCGAAAAGCTTGGTTACCACAAGTTTTGTGCAAGATGGATTCCAAAAATCTTGACAGAGGACCACAAAAATCAGCGAATGGCTGCAGCGTTGCACTTTTTGGACGCCTACAATAAGGATGGTGACTCTTTACTCGATCGCATCGTTACTGGTGACGAAACATGAGTGAAACACGTGAACTGTGAAACGAAATTGCAATCAATGCAGTGGGGGCACACAGGTTCTCCCCAAAAACCCAAGAAATGCATGCAAACAATGTCGGCAAGGAAGATGATGGCGACTGTTTTTTGGGACAGAAAAGGTGTGATTTTGGTGGACATCCTGGAAAGAGGCACTACAATAAACGCTCAAAGGTATTGCCAAACTCTGCAAAACCTCAGAAGAGCAATTCAAAACAAGCGCAGAGGAATGTTGAGCTCTAAGATCTTGTTGATTCACGACAACGCCCGGCCCCACACGGCAAATGTCACGCGTGAAGTTCTTGAATCTTTTCAGTGGGAGTTGTTTCCTCATCCGCCGTACAGTCCCGACCTGGCACCGAGCGACTTCCACCTATTCCCAGCAATGAAGAAGTGGCTGGCTATGCAGCGTTTTTATGACGACGAACAGCTGCAAGAAGAGGTAACGAAGTGGTTGAAGTCGCAGGCGGCCGAATTTTTCGACGAAGGAATTTCCAAGCTCGTACATCGCTACGATAAATGCCTTAATTTGAATGGTGACTATGTCGAAAAGTAGTATTTGTGTGTGGCTTTCATCTGTATATAGTAAAATTTGTTTCCTATACTTTGTTGATTTTTTATTCCAAAACGTAATCTACTTTCTGGATAGCCCTCGTATTTTAAAGTCTTTTTCTACGTTTCCACTATACAAAAAAGTTTCGTTTTTAAGGATTTGCTCCTTCCTGTGATTAGCTTTATATCACAAGATGCTTCTCTAAACTTTTTGGTGCCAGTTTGTGACATTTGTAGCAAAAAAAAAAAAAAAAAAAAAAAAAAAAAAAAAAAGACCTTTCAACGTCAACAAATATTATTAGACGTTATTTATAAAGAGGAGCAAGTTTAGTATCTGTATTTTCTGGCAAGTTGAAATCTAACCCTTGAAAGTATTTTGCCATGGATCCAATTGTTTTGTAGGCGGAATCTCTGGCAAAAACATCCGTCAATTTCTTTTCCACAGTGCGCCCGAATTTGCCAAAAGCTGACTGAAGCTCTGCTGAACTTCATTAACTAGAGCTAAGCTTCGCATCTCTTGTTTCTAAATTGATGTCGACACGATATTACAATGAGTCTTTATCATTATCAGATTTATTTTAACGTTTTGGCAATCGTGTTGTCTTTGCTCTGTTTATCGGTTGCTAACATTATTGGTCCTCCATAAACTAAGCATTTTTCCATCCTCCCATGCAAAAAGTCATTATGTTGCATAGACATTTAAATCTATTGAAAATACAAACTAAAACTCGATTTATTGTGTGCTAGAAGCAGACATCTGAAATCAAAACTTCTCTAATAACTTATATGCATTAACCTTTGAAATGTGCATTTATCTGCACTATAGAACTTTAAATTCAAGCTGCATTATTATTATTAGATACCTCTACCAAGTTTAACAGAGATGCATATAAGCAAAATACAATTCCATAAAAATTAGATGCCTAGTATGACATAAGTCATTACTCTTTAGAAAGTCCACGAAGGGTAGTTTATTCTTGAACAGTGAGTTTTCTGCGGCGGGAGTTTACCGAAAACAATTTTGTTTGTATTTCAAAATAAATATTTAATTAATAAGTGCAACGCAAAAACATTTCATTAATAACTACAGCATAACATGACTTTTTTTTAATGGAGCGAGAAAGCTTAGTGTGGTAGCTTGTATCTTTTCTTGTTTTTAATAAAATGTCATCTGAAATCAATTCATTTTTGTTGACGCAATGGACATTTGAGAAGGAAGTGAATCATTCCTCAGTGTAAGAGAACTTCTGAAAATTTTAACTGTATTGCAAGTTACTACATAGACAGACAGTAGGAAGATCGTTCTCCACCCTATACCAGCTAAAATATGTCTCAGCAATTCTGTTAAGAGAATGACTCAGCGGTCTTTCTTTGTGAAACATTCATGCAGATATTAATGTCTCCACTAAGGAGGCCGTGAATGGATTTGTCAACTTAGTGGGGGAAAAAGGTGTCTTAACAAGGAAAGTATGATGTACATTTAATCAGCATTCAGTTCTTCATGAGTCAACTTCGCATTTGTTTACTCTGTGCTGTAACTAATAATCATTTTTAAAAAAAAATCCTAATCACTTTATTTTAGTAAATTAAGTTTGGAGACATTTTGTTCAGAAACGTTACCAAATTCAGAGTAACACAAATGGGAAGGAATGTTCAATGAACTTTGCAATCACAACACATTCTTGTCTTCTGCAAATATATCCGATGGAAAATTATGCTTCGTATTAAGAAGCAAGCTTGTAAGTGATCCGTTAAAAAATTAAAGATTAAGTTAATCAATTAAAAATTTTGCTAACTTTTAATTTAATCAATCAAAATTTTCAGAAATTATTTTTTTAAATTGATAGTCGTTAAAAAAAATCTTAATGATTAAAAATAAATCGTTATTTTTTCTCAGACAAATCTGCAAGGATATTTTGTGACTTTAATAATAATAATAATAATAATAATAATAATAATAATAATAATAATAATAATAATAATAATAATAATAATAATAATAATAATAATAATAATAATAATAATAATAATAATAATAATAATAAAAACTATATATAAAACTACATGAACTGACTGACATAAAATAACAGGTACTTCCGGTTGATGTGGGAAATTGAAATTTGGCATGATTGTAGCTTTTCGGGTCTAACCCACAGGAAAATTACCGAAAGTGCATATTTTTAATTTTTACTGAGTCTAAAGGAAGATGAAGAAATACCCCATGTTATTTAAATTAACCCTTTTTTTGACCTATAATCTCATATTTTAGGTACTTGGAATTGGAATAAAAACTTAAAATTCGGTATGCTTGTAATTTTCTATGGTATTATTTAATAAAATCACTAAAAATAAAAATTTCCTACTTTGGAGTAGTTTATGGGGAACTGAAATATGTTTCCAATGTTATTTATATGGGACATCTTATACACCCCAAAATGTTTAGGCACTTCTGGCAGGATTAAAACTATGAAATTTGCTCTGATTGTAGTTTTCCGGAACGAACCGACAGGAAAATTGCCAAAAATGAATATTTTTAGTTTTTAAGGCGTCTAAAGGGCGATGAAGAAATATCTGTTAGAATGTTAATTTTAATGTTAACAGTCAACCTTAACTTTAAAATCTTGAGTACGGTTTTGATACAGATTACTGAAATTTCAAATTCAGTGATTTAGACTTAAAAAATGCTCTAATGTGAAGTAGCCATTGTTTTGGGGAGATTCTTTGTTGTCAAGACTTCATCCTCAGTGTTATCAGCCTTTTTATTTTATTTTATTTTTTTATTTTTTAAACTTTTTATTTATTATTATTATTTTTTTTTGTGCCGAGACTGTCCTGAATACATGCTGTGATTGACTGTGAAGGCAAACATCAAAATTTAAAGAAGTGGATGAAATTAAAAGATGCTGTTTCTCATATTACCTTTTAAATGCATATAATAAACACTTTCCAGTCTTCAAATCGATTTAAGTTGAAAAGATTCATTTGATAAACACAAAAGTTTTTTTTTTAAAATGGCTAGGGAAATCTCAATTTTTATAAAACTTCATAAAAAGATGTACCGGTTCTTGGTATTGTTTCACACCTTCACAAAAAATATTGGTTAATTATAATTACAAATGCTCGATCAACAACGAGGAACTTCTTGATAACGCTGTCTATTATACATTATGCCTATATAGAATATTATGTAAATAAAATAGAGTTTGTGTGTGTGTGTTGTCTGTCTGTCTGTGTGCGGTCTGGGGACTAGACGAGTGGACAGAGAGACCAAATTTTGATCACGGGTACCTTGGTCCAGGTCCAAGACCAAGACGAAGCTTTTTTTTTTTAATTAGAACCAGGGAGGGTCTCAGGGGGCGTTTACCGAGAAATGTAAAAGTAGCAGAAAATGACCGATATTAGTGTCAAATTCAGAGTTTTCGCGGTCACTGAGATCAATGGTGACACTTCCATTAGCGACGACTTTCAAATTCAGCTACCATTGTATGCGGGCCGGGGGTCACCTACCCGGAGGGGGTACCGAGATATGTAAAAATAATCCAAAATGACCGATACTAATGTCAAATCCATAGTTTTCGCGGTCGCTAAGATGAATGGTCATACTCCCGCATGTTGACTTGCAAATACAGCCGCCATCGGCTGGGAGCCAGAGGCGTTTTTTTTTTTTTTTTTTCAATTTCGAACCAGGGGGTCTGGGATACGTAAAAGTAGTAAAAAAATAACCTATATTTTTTCCTTTCGTTGTTCAGTTTGTTTACATAGGTATGCGAAGAATGAGTATTTCAGCTAGTATCAAATAAAAGGTACAGGCCACCTTCTGGCTCCACTTCCTTAAATTAAAACATGTTCTGCAGTTATTAATAAAATATATTCTTGTGAAATTCAAACAGATTTATAAGGCGTTTTTGGAAAATTTCACTCAAAGAAAGTAAACTATGTCTTGTAGACTTTAGCAATACAGAGTGTAAGAGTTATTAATGAAATATTTGTTTATAAAACATATACAAATTCACGAAACTGTCAGAGCAACTCATCTCCAAGAGTAAACTACCGCTTACTCATGGCAGTGATTTATGCAGCATTATACTATAGGATTATTAATGAAATATAAATGACATGATCTGAATGATTTTTGAGAAAATCGTCCAGAAAAATTACCCCAAGAATAAACTACTCCTTGTAGATTTTTCCAGGAGAATTTAGTTACGTCATATTGTTAGGTTATTAATGAACTACTTATTGAAGAATTATGAACGAAATGGCCGGGATCGGTTTTTAGAAAATAATCCGAAAACAAAACTCACTCCAAGAATAAACTACCACTATTCAATTTTTCCCAGAGAAATGAATTGTATCGCAATATGTAATAGCTTTTGGAAAAATTGATTTATGAAATATAAGCATGGGTAAATATCATTAGACCCATGTTTGATTTTACCCTTCAGTAAACCACCCTTAGTTTTAGAAGTAGGAAGAAAATTTGGAAAATCCACTGGCGAATCACATAGAAACCTTAAGTTGAAAATTTGGTTCAGATACATTGAATTATGTTGTCCACCAAAAACTCACATGGCCTGGTATCCAACCAGAGACCGCTCGCATAGTGGTCAATACTGTCATACTACAAGACAATATTCAGCTCGACTTATATAGATTTATGTGCTACTTGCCGCTTTTATTTATTTATTTAATAAAAATGTATTGGAATACATAGTCAGTTCGCAAACATGTGTAATAATATAAACCGCGTTCAAGCAAAGTCTACACTGTTTAAAACTACGCGTACAGTATGCAAGGTTTATAAACTGTACATACTGTTTATATATATATATAAAAAGATGATAAAATTTGTGCTATAACTACTTTTTAAAGCCCGTAATATCTTGGGATAGGATTACAATAAAATAATAAAACAAAATTTTTAATTTGCTAGTGCACTGTTATGCCCGTATCATTAGTAAGTTTTTCTATGGTTTTCCTCATTCACACAAGGCAAATGCCGGAATGGTACTTCTTCGTTCTCCATTCATTTATTCCTTCCTCACTTCTTCGGATTGTGTGCTTATCAAGGGGCATCATCCCTCATGCGTGACGGGCTTTAGGCTGTAGATGTCGGTAGTGCCCATAAATATATAGAGAGCCTAAATAAATAGAACATGGGGAACATGAGGACCCAGAGACGAAATCCCTTAAGATTTGATACATGTTAGGGATATGAAACTTGATATACAAACTCCTTATTCAAAGCAAGTGGGCATATACCAAAGTTTTTCCAGAAATTGCGCTTTTAATGAGAGAACGGGGGGCAATTTCTATTTTTGTTTGTTTTTCAATATATCTATATAAGAATGACTTCGAGACTGTCAGTCTCATTATCAGGGGAAAAGAGATAGAACTATTTGAAATGAATTTTCCAGCACAGTTAGCACTTGGACCGAGATTACTTCACTTTGGTTAAAATGCGTATTCAAAGAGAAAGAATTAAAAAAAATCGCAAATAATAATGTCACAACCGCATTCTTTCCGTGGGAAGGACGAGAGCCAAAGTTGAAATATGAGAGCAAGGCCGTAGATCGAGCAAATGGGGGTTCGGGGGTGGAGTCCCTAGCTAACCGAAGTCTAATACACAATATAAAAGGAGTTTAGATAATCGAAACGAGAAATTTAGATAAAAAAGATAAATCAGTGTTTTAACGTGTTTTGGATACTTTTTAGAAACAACTTTTAAACAGTGTTTAATTTAAACATGTCAAAAAGTGTTACAGTGGAAAAAAGTCTAAAATGCATTCTAACAGCAATCAATAGGAGTGTTCAAAATGTATCGGAACTTCTGATGTCTAATGAATATACATTCAGAAACGACTTTAGGAAACTGAACATTGTCGACAATCTTTGAACAACTTTAGAAGACACATATTTACTATGTTCAGAAATGTTTGTATAACTTGCCAGACATGCACTAAAGTTTTTTCTTGTGTGTGTGTGCAGGGCCATTAAAAATAGCATATACGTAATTGTATGTAATGCAATTACATTAAAAACTAGTGAGACATGGAACTGAACCACGGACTATGCACAATAGTTGCGCGCACTACCGATGAACCATCGTGGCCAGTGAAAGATAGTGGAGTCACAGGTAAATACAAGTAGACCTAAACATATTGGAGTTCAGTTATTGAACTTGAGGTCGATTGACCCCCAGAGCCGGGTTCCTGTGTTTGGACATCTCTGTAAAGTACAATATTATCTGTAAAGTTTTCATATAATGCTATTGTTATACAAAAATAAAGTTATCATAACTATGTTTTCCAACTATATCCCAAATGAGTTGCAAAATATGTCATTAACTTTGTTTTCAAGAGGTTTGACAAGAAGAATTGTTCTAAGTACGTCCTATTGGAACACTGTTTTGAGAATTAATGTTTTTTAGATACGTGCAGAACACTTTTGAAAATTATTTGACCCTATTTTTCTATACAAAATCTATTAAAATGTGTAAATATTGTTTTATGTTTTACAATGTACCAAAGACTACATAAAATTATATAAAAACCAACAAAACGCCAGCTCATGGTTAACATGAATGCTTTAAATGCTTTCTAATTTATTTTCATTTAATAGGAAAAAAAGTATATTACTACAACTCTTGATAAAATAACTTCGAAACACGAAATAATTAAAGATTTAATATCATCTTTAATTCTACATTAAACTTTGTTAATCAATCATCATACCGGAGAAATCACAAACAGTGCTACAGAATTGTTTCTTTTATTTGTGAATATTTTCACTAAGATTCGACTTTTCTGAAGTTATTTTATTACTATGTTAACATTTTAATTAAAATATTCATTTCCTATTTGCAATCCGAATATTGAAAAATGCTCTTACTATAATTGAAAGCGTTGAATGCGTATTTTTAAAACTATTAGATCTAATAGAAGAGAAAGGTTGATCTGCATCATGTATATGGCACAATGCAGAAGTATTACAACTCCCTCGTAGCTATACACTATGGTTAGCGTACATACTTTTACCGCGGATGAACCAGGTTCGATTCTCGGTAGTTCGGATTCTACGATCAGCTGTAGGTCCACGTTCCATATAGCCTCGGTGCTGAAAGGGACGCTAAACTCCAAATAACCCATCAGTCTTGAAAAGCGAAGTTGTGTTAGGCTTGTTAGTAAAATTGTGATTTTTTTTAACTACCATATAATATTGAGTTTCTTTAAATCACGTAAGGTTATAACGCGGCTTTAAATGATGTCCCCCAGCCCTAGTAATAGAACTGGTTTCTGTTGTATTGCTATTTCCTTTTACGCATTGTTTGTTTGATTGATGTGCCTGTTACTTCAAAACTGCGTTTGTTACACTGTAAAAAATGAAACATCATTTAAACACTTTTAGAACAGTTTCTAAGGAGAAAATTGATCAAGTACGGTAGTGTTTAAAACATGTGCTTTGCATGTCTAAAAAGCATTATTTTTTAAGAACGCTAGTGTGACATATTTAAAACACTTCTTGTCAGCAAACACTTCGAAAACAAAGTTATGTCACACTCTGCAATCACATTTGAGACATATTTGGAAAACACAATATCTAAAAGAGGGTGAATATGCGTAATCCGGGGATTCCACAGAGAGTCGGTAATGTGTAAAGTGTCCTAACTGTGCCTAAAAGTCGTTTCCAAACATTTTGTAGTGTAGGCTATATAGACTAATAGATTCTTAAATTTTTCTTTTCTTTATTTTTTCTCCTAACGTAAGTTCTTCATTTTGAATTTCTTGTTCCATCCTTAGTAGCGTACATGGTATAACGTCGAGACGCTGCACTAAAGATTTATCATGTTTTCTCGACTGATATTGCAAGTAGTATGTGCGTAAGGAATCATGTGTATCACCTTTACACTGTAAAAAATAAAATTCCATTTAAACACTTTTAATACAGATGTTGAGGGGAAAGTTGATGAAATAGTGTTTATAAAATGTGCTTCTCGTGTTCAAAAGCGTTAATTCTCAAAACGAACAGTATCTAGTATGACATAGGTCTTTTTTAAACACTTCTAGGCTAAACAGTTCGAAAACAAAGTGATGACAGATTTTGCAAATACATCTGGGCAGTGGCGACTCGTGGAATAAAAGCTAGGGTGGGGCAAGCTCCAAGACAAATACTTTATGGTTACTGCTACTACTCCTTCTACAACCAAGATATTGTTATTATTTGAATGTTATTAAGTGTATTGCTAAAAAAAAAAAAAAAAAAAAAAACTCGAAATTGCAGTCAAAAAAACTTATTATACTAACACATTTTGTGTTAAATTACTTTATTGTGGTAATATAGCCTTTGTACGTAGACAACATTGTTAGTGCATTTAGTCTGTCTTGGCTCATCCAATTCCTTAGACAAGTTTTCACCCTTTTTATTGTACTGAAACAATGTTCTGACAGGTGTTGTCAACACTATGTCCACCAGTTTTTACACCTCAAATAGTAATAAATCACTGGTGTTATTAATTGCGAAAAGAATATCGTTGGTACATGCGTCCGATAGTTCGGATTTGAGTTTTTCTTTGTTCAGCATCGGGTAGGAAGAAGATACAACTGTTAAGTCATTTTCCGGAAAGTAATGTTTAAAAGTGGAAAAGTTCTCAGGATTCACCTGTTGAAAACGCTCGTAATACTTCCTAACAACACACTTACTTTATTCATTTTTCCATAATTCACGAAACCACAGGAGGAAAAATAACACAAAAGACACTAAGAAGTTGCACGTCTAAACTGAGGGGGTGGACTCGCAGTTGGTTTTGGATCCCTTCAGCAGAAGTAAGACAAGAAAGTAAGGTCAAGGGACAAAACAACTGAAAGTGCGGAATCAACAACCTCTACAGGCATAGCTAATTTTGGCAACAAGCAAGCTTTAAACCTTTCCATATGGAAGGGATCGAGTGCAATCGTGTGATGAGGGCCTACGATTCTTGGCCCATGGCACCTATATTCAAGCTGGGTTTGCACGTTGTTCGCCACACGAGTCAATACAAGATGATACTAAATCCACACTGAAACAACAGAGGCCCATTTTACCTTTGTTTTATACCGACCGCGTGAATAACGAGCCCATAAGCGTAAATAGTACATGGAAAAAACTGATTTGAAGGAGTCAGACCTACTGTTTTTGGTTCAGAGGGAAATTATAGCAGCAATACTAGCAGGATAACTTAAGATGCATACATTTTCCTGTGTTAATACAAAAACGATGGGAGGGCCGGGCCCATTGGGCCCTTATGACGGGCCGCCTCTGCATCTGGGACATTCTTGGAAAACCCAGTTTCTGTAAGAGTTGCACATGTGTAATCTGGAAGTGTTTAGTGTCGGTAATGTGTAAAGTGTCTTACTGCGTCTAAAATAAGTTTCTTTATTTTTTGCAGTGAGTACAAAAGAATAATATCTCCCAGCAAAATAAAAACTATAAATTATTATTGAGAAACGACGCTATGGTCTTATCTCTTAACGCAACAAATGGTAGGATCTATTCGTTATTTTCGATTTTCTCGAAAACTACGCATGAAGCTTCATCCACATGCATATTATTTTGTTCAGCTTGATATGATCTATCGACTGGCATGTTTCTTTCTTTCGATATTATTTTAGTTAAACAGAAATAAAACAATTTGAGTTAATGATAAGTTTAGACTAGACCCCTATATCTCATTAACTAGACCTATAGTATGTACTGTAATCTTGGTACAATTGTAATGAACAGAGTTTGAAAAATCTTGCTTGCAAGCACTAGCCAGATCATTTTGCAGTTGCAGTGTTTAATCGAACTTCAGTCGCCAAATCGTTATTCTATCCCCACCAGAATAGATTTTTCATAATTCACCCCTTACATTGTTAGTGACTTCTGTCAAAGTCAAGACCAAGCTAAATCTCACAGTACCGAGAAACAGTACATTCATCTCCATTTAATCTAAAACGTTGTAAATTCAAAATAATGTTGTGCTACTTAATTATAGTTCCGAATTTCGTTACATAAAGTTTCCTTCCATTGCATTCTACGATTCAAAAGTAATATACAGCGGATTAAAAGAATGGCCTCAGCACTTGTATCATCCATATTTAATTTATACCATTCGGTGGCGGATTAAACTCTGGAAACAGAAAGCTAGACACCAAATTTCGTGATCTTTTACGGCAGTTCACAAGTTAGATCCATCAAACCGAAAAAGGCTCCCCTATGTCTTACTGTCTGAATTGCTCATATTCAATTCGTGTCAGTAAATTGCATGAATCCCCCGTGTAGCGAATTGCTTACTTTACATCACGTGTTTAGGTTCATATCTGATGAAGCAGAGCTTTTAACAATCTTTTCTTAACGAAAACTTTGCCAATAAGAATAGCAATGTGTCCAATTTCATCTTATGATAGATTCAGACACAGTGATCAGTCAGTAAATAATATTTTTCTTTTATGTGCATAACATGAGCATAAGTACTCTGATTTAAATATTAAAAAAAACACTAAAATATCTTAGGTAGATTTTTTTCTTTCAGAAATGTCGCTAATATTAAAGGGAAAAATAAGTGAAGCACAGGCATATCAAGTTTTAGAAATGTCAAATTAATTTTCAGGCACGACAAGTTAATTTCTGACAATTGCGTTGAATTGAGTTGCGCACTGCATCCCAATATTTTCACTCACATGAGGCCATGCCAACAACACTGCTAGCTCCTTAAACTTTTCATATGATGCTTATAGTGTCTGAAAAATCAACACCATACTGTGTCCTCAAGTCTCTTTGCAACGTCATTGGGAGGAGTGCTTACAAGGAAGCGTCATGTCGCAAAGTTCGTCGTGGAAATTATAAAGAGCCGGACGAAAAAATGTATATTTAAACCACATATCAACTAAAAATTTGCATAGAAAATATATAGGACAAAAACAAGTATTAATCAAGGACATGCCCTGAAGAGGGCGGGGTTATTATAGATCAGAACCATTGAGAGTAGTTCAAAGTAGATATTGTTCGTACCTTTAGGACAGGCGCCAGAAGAATTTAAAGTAAGAGTGTTGTTAGAAATTGAGCTCCCATTGGTCATCAATTGTTTTCATGTCTTCATCGATGTTATATTGAAATATAATCGCAGCTCCATCTGCACCAAAAGAAGAACACTCGATGGGTCGGGTTCTAGTTCTAACACTTTTTTAAAAAGATACTTTTTGCTCACCCATTATATAACACACTAGTTTATTCAATAAATATAAGTATAAGAATACTACCCTCGTAGTGATCTACGCTGCAAAAAATAAAGAAACCATTTTTAGACACAGTAGGACACTTTACACATTACTGACACTCTTTGAACACTTTCAGATTACACATATTCACCCATTTTAGGTACTGTTTTTATTTTTTATTTTTTTTATTTATTTATTTATTTTTTGAGTATGTCCCAGATGTATTTGCAAAATGTGTCATCACTTTGTTTCCGAACTGTTTGCCGAGAAGTGTGTTAAATATGTCATACTAGATACTGTTTTTTGAGAATCTTTTGGACACACGAATCACATTTTATAAACACTATTTCATCAACACTGCCCCCTCAATATCTGTACTAAAAGTGTTTAAATGGTGTTTTATTTTTTACAGTGTAACAATAAGCTGTGATGCAACTCTTATACGCAATACCAACAATTACAAGAGTTATCTATTTAGTTAGTTCGTTAAAATCAAGGATGTTAAAAAGAAAGTTTTCTCAGCCTTTCCAAAATATTGTGAGTTTTCCACGGTGCTTCTTGCTTTCCACACACCCAAAGTTTTAACAAAAACGCAGCAGAGATTGCCAATTGGCAAAGTTCCAGTTGTTACACATGTATTATCTTTATCACTAAACATTACACTTGGTTTACGATATATTTCAGGCAGTGCCTAATCTCTTGATTTTATGCGTTATCGCCAATGTTCAGATTTTACTTTTCTTTGTGTATTTGATCTGGACAACAGTTGTGATCTGAAGATTTTTTTTAATGTTAAGAATAGATAGGAAAAGTTTACGTTCGTTCAATTTTCTATTCTTTGTAAGTGGTAGTGTAGTGCTTTCATATAGTCAGGTTATCGTATTAATCTATACCTTTAGTACGTTGCAAAAATTAGTGTTTGGACATTTTCTTAAAACTACTTCTGGTCATTGTTTAATATGTCCAAAAATGCCCTAAAGTGTTCTGTTTGTAGATAAAAACCTATGTATAATGCATCCTAACAGGAATATCATAAAAGTGTTCAAATATACCTGAATACTCTGATATAGTCTAATGAGTATACGGGGAAAAACTTTCTGTATAAAGTATTGTGAGACTGTTTAAAAGTTTAAAAGTCATTGGACATACTCCTTGGACATATCTCATACTCAGGAGTATACTCATTGGACATATCAGAAGTTTAGTTACATTTTGAACACTTCTATGGCAGGTCCTGTTAATCACTGTTAGGATACATTCTAGACATGTTTAGTTCACTGATAGAACACTTCAGGCTATTTTTGGACGTTAAACAATGACCAAAAGTAGGTTTCTTTAAAAAATATCATGTTCAAACACTAATCTGTTTTCTGCATGCAGCTACGTGTTTCAGATTTCGATCTTCAATGTAGGTACTGGATTTTCAATATTGCCCCATTGTTGTTGTCGCGACGGAATTGTAGATCTTGAATTAAGAAATAGCACACTTGAGTTTCCAAAGACAAAAATGACAGAGATGAAGAAATTGATGAGCTTGATCAGGTGCCTCTAAGCCGAAAGGAAGTTTGGACTAGAGTGGGCCTTCATAACCTCACCTTGTCTGACAAACCTCAATTGCCGATGTGTCTTTAATTTATATTTTACATAAGACAAGAAGATGGCTGCCTACTCTATTCCGTTGTCACTGTGCTTTATCACACGTAATACTACTAGGATTGCTACGACAAGAGACAAGAAAATTTTGGTGGTGAAATACGAGACAAGACTGAATTCTTTCCATAGAAATAAATGCCTTTTCCGATAAAATATCACTTTCATGCTATGTTTTTCGACATGGGATAGCCTTAATTCTTGTTCCGTAGGCAGCCCTAAACACTGCGAAATTCTGGGAAACAGGAGTGTTAAAAAAAAAAAAAAAAAAAAAAAAACTTCGCACCTGAATGTTTCGACATAAAAAGTTCACATATTTGAACATCAATAATTATTAAACTATATACTATTAGTTCACCCATATATTACTTAGATAGATTAATTATGAATTACTATAATTAATTGGCAAGCTTCCTACAGTGGTGTTAGTGTTTATTCATTCCCAGTAAGTTATTATTGGGGATATTTCTTCCAAAAATATTAAATGGAGGAATTCTCCCTAGGATATAGCATTCTGGCCCTAAATACAACCAAAGTTTATTTTAGCAGACTTTGTAGACCTATAACACGATAGTTGTAGACCTACAACTAATAGTCGATTTCAATCTAGTTTTTAACTTTCTCATGAGGTACGCGCTAACTGGCGATGAAGCTCAATAAAAATACTCGAATTCACCCGAAAAAAAAAAACACGAGGGGCTCGGTCCATGCCGGATTACAGAGAGTGCCGAACCTTAGAATGCCGTAATAAAGAGCATCTTCCGTCTAAAACGCACACAACTCAAAAGATGCTTCAAACAAAAGATTTAAGCACCGATTTGAACTATTTAGGCGATATCCTTTTCTGAGTAAAATGTTAGTACCGGTAATGTTTTAGCCGACTTCAGCGAAGCTAAAAGGCATAAAGTTTTCCGTATGTAGAAAGTCAGACTCGATAGATCAGGTATTCGTAGATTTGTACCCTAGAGTTATACTTGAGTACACAGCATTACTTAGAATTTGAAAAGGGGAATACTAAAGATATACAACTAGGCTATTGGTAAATGCAAAAATCAGATATCAGTGAAATATGTGGGAGTATCATTTTGATGAATGAGTGAACTTAATAAGAAAATTCTGAAGGATCCTATTATGTATAACAAAGTAAATAAAGGGAAATGATAGGTTTTTTTTTTAACCAAAGGTGCCTACAGATTGGTTTTAGGATGCAGGTTACGTCTATGAGATTTTTGTGGGGGATAATTTTTCATTGTAAAGGGCACAAACGAGCTTTATTATACCATAATGATGATTTTAAGAACGAAAAAAAAAATGAATAAAGTGTCTACAAAGCAAGTTACCTTGCTTTCGTCACACCAACTTCTGTATCTTCTACCAGGAGCGTCACTTGAGTTGATACTTAGTTCTATAAGTTTTAATCAATACGATAATAATATATCAATGAAAACCGCGAAACTATACTTATATTGGACGTATCACGATGATTACGACTAACTGAGTGTCAAAATATTATTGGAATTACCTAGGTTGAAATTATTATTATTGTGTCAAATCTGAGTTTTTGATCTTCACTTCGTGGTCTTTGTTGCTTTTTAGCATTTGCTTATCGTGTACTTATTCAAAGGCTCACACAATCCGTGTGCAAAATTTCAATTTGATATTTCGAAAACTAAGAGTGTGAAAAATTTGCCTTAAGAAAAAAGAAAAAGTCACGCCCCTCCGCCCCACTTGGCGCCGTCAAGTTGACCATCCGGTTCCGAAATGCGTCTGGGGTGTTCTTTGTACCATGCTTGAAATTGACCAATTTAAAAAAAAAAATGGCTTTAGTGCCTGTTACAGAACCTAAATAAGCGGTCAAAAACGCCATGGTAACCAAAGTTACCATAAATCCTAAAAGGGTTTGTGTATATATATTAACCATCTTTGAAGTTCGTGCGAAGCCAAACAAATTGTTGCATAATTTAAAATTATAGTTTCCATGATAATTTTACTAGGCAGTAATTTGTTTGGCTGCACAGATTTCAATTTTTGTAATTGGTAGACTAATAATGACATTTTACAGTTTTATAAAATTATTTTCACCTTTTCTGGTGCTTTTTAAAAATTATTTTCTGTTTTTTAGCGCTTCTTGACGTTAATGTTATATATATATATATATATATATATATATATATATATATATATATATATATATATATATATATATATATACATAAAAGCTTTTACTTTTTGCTTTTGAACCTTTTTAAAAATTGCTTTAGTTTGAAGGTCTTTTCGTTGAATCGTCTTCTCCACTTTTCGTTACCCCAGTAGTATCGGTACGTATCGAAATTAAAGATAGGGCACTAACTTCCTATAAATAGGTGGCCTACGAAACATGTGTGAACGAATATTTTTTTCTTTAAATTGGTCTACATGTTACACAATTATACGTGAATATATTTGCAATCAAATTATAGTGTTAACACTGTCACCCGTGGAAGAGTTTCATGGTCTAACCCCGAAGACTATCAAGATATGTATATCCTAATGAAATTTACATGAAATCACTGGGGATGTATGTTTTTTTAAAAAATCAAAATTAGTACACATACGTCGTAGTTATGTGTGTAAGGATACCTATAACAAAGCCTCTATATAAACGGGTCGAGTTAATAACCTCCTGTTTTTGAAGTCGGTTAATAATAACAGAGAGAGGGGGATGTGGGAAGGAGCGTCACTCGTCATATGACAATAAATATGAATATTTTCTATCTTCCCATATGTCTTATGCTAGGAGCTGTTTTCAGTGCTTAGTTTCTTGATTGTACAGAGATCACTTACCGATATTATTGGAGTAAAATAAACTTTGTACCTAGGTATTTGTAATAGGTCAGCTAGTGCGCATGTATAAGCAAAAATTAAAGAGAATCGAAGCACACCCTATTTTAATTGATGGACTACATAGTACCATTCTCGCTTTCTGGCGATTTACAAACAATAATAATAATAAAACATAAAATAAATAAAAAATAACACTTGCTACGATAGCATGGGAGATGATCTCAAATTTCGCAATTCTGCACCACCATCAAATTGGGGGAGTATCGGAAATTTACTACTTTCGTTTTATATTTAAGAGTTCTACTTGCTTCGGTTTCTCTTGCTAGGAAATTCAATTCTCCAAACATTTGTAATATAGCTATTATATATTTTCGCATATTACTAGTAGTAACACGGCATGTTAAAAGAGGAAACAATGCTATTTGTATGTGTTGAACTCCGAACTCAGAAAGATTGAGCATTCATTGTACATTTGAGAATTTCTTCATAGTTCAATGAATTAAAAGTCTGGTATCTCAAAATGATTAGCGCACTAACCTTGATGTGTGTAACTCTGAGTTTGATTCCCGGTAATGTTGCCCACGAGAGGAGACAGGACTTTCTCGTCTCGTCTCGTAATTTTTTGTAGAAATTTCGTTTTGTCTCAATTCTTGAAGGATTCTTTCTCGTCTCGAAAATTTAACGTCTCGTCCCGTAAATGTATATACTTGACTTTTGAAAGTAGTGTAAACAGTTGTCGTCGTAGATTAATTTAGTAATAGTACCAATTGTGGAACATGACTAAATATAGCATGATTCGCGTGTCGTAAAATGAAGTGGCCACTTTCCTGGAAACTCCCAAGCATATAAATATTCTAATGCATTCCACGATATCCCAGTGTCCTATTTTGTTGGGTTGCTCAAAATTAATATAGGGTATAAGAAGTCAGGTACTTTTACCTTGCCTTGATACATAGAAGTGACCATAAAACATGTTGGTTATATGCTTCCTTAATATCGAAAGCTCATGTTCAGCACATTGTAGATATATAGGTATACTTGGAAATAATTTATATCTGTTTTCATGCCTGAGATGATAGGAAGTGAAAACACGAATTTTGCAAAATCTCCCTCAGCGTATTTACCGGTAAAGTTAGTCGCAGACGAGCCCAAACAATTCGATACTTAATGAAAGTGGGGATTATATTAAGGCAATGTGAGCGAATATACAATGGAAGGTTGGTTCCGAAAATTCTTCGTGGGAGTTACGCTTGATGCATGAGGTGGTTTAGTTGTTGGAAACTACGAATTGAAGCTGATCCCCAAACTAGATCTGTGAAAAACAACACGAGAAGTTGCAAAGAAACTAAGCGTTGACCATTCGACTGTAGCATGGCATTTCGAGAAACTTGAAAGGGTGAAAAGACGGACTAATTGACCGAGAACCAAAGAAATCGAAGCTTTGAATCTGCTCTACAATGCTGCTACTTCTATACTACGAAAGAAATCCATTTTTCGAACATATTCACACAGGCAAGGAAAACTTAATCTTTACGACAACCGACATGTTGTATCAATGTTTGAATGAAGTCATACATGACCAGTTTACCTTCATGTAGGGTTACAATATTTTCAATAAAGGAACAGTATACTGCACTAAACATTATTTCGCCTGTAGTTATTACAGAATCATTCATTTATGAAATGCTAGCATATATTACCCGCTTCGCTGGGTTGAAATTAAAATTTAAATGTACAACTCCGTATCTCATGTGTTTAGTACCCGTGAAATATGCTGATTTTGTTTTTAATGGCATCGATTTAAACATCATCGGAAAGATCATTGATCGTCTCGGCGACCCCGAAAACCATGGATTTGACATTAATATTGGTCATTTTCGATCATTTATATATATATATATATATATATATATATATATATATATATATATATATATATATATATATATATATATATATATATCACCTTCCCCTAAGTTGCGGGGTGAATTTAAATTTAAACAGAATCGAAAGTATCACTGTTCATCTAAGCGACCCAGAAAACTATAAATTTGACACTGATAGTGGCTATTTTCGTTCATTTTTATATATATCTTTCTCCCCTTCTCCCAAGTTGCGAGGCTGATTTTGGATTTAAACCGGATCGGAAGTGTCACTATCCATCTGAATGATCCCGAAAACTATGGATTAGTTGGTCATTTTCGATTATTATTATTATATATACAGCTCCCACTCCTCCTTGCTCCGGCAAACGGCATCACAATATTCACTGTCAATCTCAGCTACTCCTAACACTATGGATTCGACACTAATATTAGTTATTTTCGATCATTTTTAAATGTTTATCCCCTCCCCTCCGTTCTAACCTCCCCTCCCCTCCCCAACAATCAGGGCTGAACTTAGATTGAAACAGCATCAGAAGTGTCACTGTTTGTCTCATCGACCCCGAAAACTATGGATTCAACACTAATATCTGTCATTTTTGATCATTCTAAAATTTCTCTCCCCCTCCCCTACGTTGCATCGTCAAAGTGAATAGCCTAAAGAATCCCTGTCCCTAAACTCATGTATGTTGAAAATTTGATCGAGATTGGTTGGGTGGTTCAAAAGTTATTAGGTTTTATTAGTTTTTATTTATGTTTACAGGGGCAAAGTAAGGCTTTTGGGGCCCTGGAGCCGACTATTTCAAAGGAGCCCTATGTTACGAATAATTCCAGCACATAAATTTCCTTTGCTGCCTTCCACAGCCTTATAGGTTAATCGACACACCGAAAACTATGCTGTAAAGTTTTAACATGCTCCAAGCTTACAATAATTAGTTTAATTACATTCATAATTAACAGTTAAATGCTCATATACTGCAGTGTAGCACACAAATGCCAAATACTGTACAAGCCAAATCGTCAACAGTCTTTGCAAAAACACTAGTAGAGTAAAAGGAGAAAAATCATATACAAATAGGTAAAGCTGTACAAGGCGACATGGTTAGAAAAGTTTTCGTCCTATACTTTTGCTCTGCAAAGAATTCTGTTATGTCATTAAACGACATTGAAATGACACAAATATTTCAAAGGAATTGTCACCACAAGCTAATAATTTGGTTGGTAATAGAGATCCAAAATTGCTCACTCCGTCACAAAATAAGTAGCTATCATGAAAACACTGGTGGAAGAAGACTTAACTCAAGCGATACCGCGAGCGGGAAAAAATTAGCATAGGTCTGAAGCCTATAATATAATAAGTTGACTGCTGTATTTTACTATTAAGGAGAGGGACATTTGAGGGCCCCCTGAGGCTGGGGGCCCCGGAGCCTGGGCTCCATTGGCTACGCCCTTAATCCGCTCCTGCCTGTAGAGTAGGGATGGCCAAATCCGGATATTTTTGGATCCGGATATCCGGATCCACTTGGGTCCGGATATCCGGTATCCGGATATCCGGACACTGGATCCGGATCCGAGATTTCGGATCTTGGATCCGGATCCGAAAATCCGGATCTTGTATCCGGATCCGAAAATCCGGATCTTGTATCCGGATCCGAAAAAACGGATCTTGGATCCGGATCCGAAATTTCGGATCTTGGATCCGGATCCGAAATTTCGGATCTTGGATCCGGATCCGAAAATCCGGATCTTGGATCCGGATCCGAAAAACCGGATCTTGGATCCGGATCCGAAATTTCGGATCTTAGATCCGGATCCGAAAAACCGGATATTGGATCCGGATCCGAAAATCCGGATCTTGGATCCGGATCCGAAATTTCGGATCTTAGATCAGGCTCCGAAAAACCGGATCTTGGATCCGGATCCGAAAATCCGGATCTTGGATCCGGATCCGAAAAACCGGATCTTGGATCCGGATCCGAAAAACCGGATATTGGATCCGGATCCGAAATTTCGGATCTTGGATCCGGATTCGAAACTCCGTGTCAGAAAATTCGGGTGTTCCGAATCAGCAAAATTTTCGAAATTATTGACAAAGTGATTTTCATTCCTATGCTTAAAATAAGATTTTAAGACACTTTTGGTATCTGATCGTGTGACAGCCTTGCGTTCCCTTCATTCTGTTGATATTTGGTTTTCGTGCCTTAATATGTCACAATTACTCCAAATTTGATTGAGTAAAACTGTCGAGTTAGGTGAGAGCAATCTCATTGTCAGATTAGATTCTAGTGGAAATACTTGACCGAAAAGGTAGTAAATCTTTTTTAAAGCTGTCGTCCTGGTGGAAATTTGTCCTTTGTTTCCTGTAACACTAGTCAAATGCTGGGATGAAACCTTAGTCTCAAGCCCAAGCTTCTTCATTAGACTCTGGCTGCTTACTTTTCTAATTCTTTCTGAGTTATTGTGGTCACTGAATGAGGCCATTTCCTAGTCGTGATGGGCTAGGCCATTGCTAATAGAACAGCCCATAAAATATAGATCAAATCAAATTAAGGAGCAACTTCCTTTTCTTGCTCTTGATGAGCATTTTTTTTTCTTTCTTTAAAAATACGTTTCTCTGTGACCGTACCACTCCAATTAGAATTAAGAATTGTAATAGAGATGAAGTTCTAAATGGCAATTAATGTATCAAAATCAATGTATTAATGTACTGTATGTGTATACAAAATACCATATGGAGCCTCGAGCAGTAACACGTATCTTTGTAATTAGTAATCCACTACTATTAACTCTGCATAGGTTGTATAAGGAGCTATATCATTCATGTAAACACATAGGCGGATGCAGGGGAGGGCGAAAAGTCGTTTGCCCCTACCCAGCGCCACCATTAACAGTGTACTTTAGTAATTTGTGGCAATTTCAGATCATCTAACAAGGGACATCACCCAATTGTCCGGCTCCGATTTCAGTGAATTTTTTCTAGCTTATAGAGGACATGTATTCATTATTTGTGATGACAGAAATTTTTGCCATGGTGCATGTTTTCTATTTTTTAAATAATTTTTAAGAGTTGTGATGTGGTTATTAGGGATTACTGGAGAAGTCCCTTACTAACCTTTGCAAACGGAGCGTTAATGAAAGAACAACCATGTAGATACATATAAGGACTAGGGGGAAGTTGTATGGTAGGTATGACCTTGACGGCAGCCATCTTGAAATCCGCCATTTTGAATTAAGGTCAAGTTTTTTAAATGGGAATAGGGTAATATGATACATAATTTCGGGCTAGAATTTAATCAGGAAGACAATGGTGAAGCTAGTTTTGAGATACACTCATTTGGCGAAAAGTTACAGGCATTTAATTGTTCACTTACTACGTGCGAAAGTCCCTTACCTCCGCTTCTAACCCGCGTATTAATGATAATAAGCGGATAAAAGCTTCCGTAATACATATTATGCCTAGAGAGAAGTGAAACGGTAAGGGTATCATTGACGGCAGCCATCTTGAAATCCGATAGTTTTAATTAAAGTGAAGTTTGAAAAATGTAAACCATAGAACGTGACACCTCATTTTAATAGCAAATTTTCCCAAAAAGCCAATGGAATGCTTATTTTTGTTCTATAATTAACCAGAGTGAATTTAGGACTGCTTCTAATGTGCACAAAACGTCCATTATTCGATCTTTCAAATTGGCAACACTCCTAATTTTCACCGCATGTTTTAAGATTCCAACTTTCACTTTGCAATTGTTGCTATGGCTCATGTTTTCTAAATTTATTACATTTTTTAGGAGTCGCGATTTGTCAGTTCGTGAATAGTGTTGGGATAAGCATCCAGCAATCTTTCTGAATTTCACTTTAATTCCAAATGGCGGATTTCAAGATGGTTGCCGTCAAGGATACCCTTACCGTATTACTTCCCTCTAGGCATAATATGTATTGCCGAAGCTTTTATCCACTTATTATCATTAATACGCGGGTTAGAAGCGGAGGTAAGGGACTTTCGTACGTAGTAAGTGAACAATTAAATGCCTGTAACTTTTTCCCAAATGAGTGCATCTCAAAACTAGCTTCAACATTTTCTTCCTGATTAAATTCTAGCCCGAAATTATGTATCATATTACCCTATTTCTATTTAAAAAACTTGACCTTAACTCAAAATGGCGGATTTCAAGATGGCTGCCGTCAAGGTCATACCTACCATACAACTTCCCCCTAGTCCTTATATGTATCTACATGGTTGTTCTTTTATTAACGCTCCGTTTACAAAGGTTAGTAAGGGACTTCTGCAGTAATCTTAATAACCATATCACAACTCCTAAAACTTATTTAAAAAAATAGAAAACATGCACCATGGCAAAAATTTCTGTCATCACAAATAATACATATATGTCCTCTATCAGCTAGAAAAAAATCATTGAAATCGGAGCCGGACAATTGGGTGATGTCCCTTGTAAGTAATTTTTCACTGCTAGCATCCCCAACCGCCCCCTAAGAATCCATCCGCCCCCTCCAAGAGTCCGTTCTGGATTCGCCCCTGCGCAAACATAATTTTATACAACTCATTCAAGAGTACATTTTGGTAGCTTTTTAAAATTTTTATCTTAAAGGATTGTCATTTCTCGTGGCTACTTATGCAATTTTGTCCACAGGCATACATGCAATTTCCAGTCATTACGCAAATACATTTATATACTTAATAGACCTCGGCTAGTTGGGGGCTTCGCCACTAGACCCCCGTTACTAGGGCCTCGCACCACAAAAGCCTCTAATCATAATCAATTTAAAAAGAAATGTCTGGGGATTTGCCCTTAGACCCTCTGATATCTCATTTGATCGGCCTATGACCTCGTACCTCGTAAACCTACAACCATACCGAATCTCAGTTCAAATATCAAATTGTATGTAATAACATTCCGGTATCCCGAGACATACAGAATTTCAGTGCGAGTACATGGGGGCTTTCCCCCCAGCTCACACATTTGCTCGGTCTACGGCCTCGCACATCATACGCTTGCAAACATAACGAATTTTTAAGGGGCCGCGGTGGCTCAGTGGTAGAGCGTTCACCTCCGGTGCTTGGGGTCCCTGTTTCGATCCCAGCTTGCACCGTGTGGACTTTGTGGTGGACAAACACCGTGCTCGTGGGTTTTCTCGGGGTTTTCCCGTTTCCTCCTACTTTCTTCATTTCATTTATTTCTCATAATCACCGTCTCCTTTAGCCTAACCGGCATAAAAGTGGGATGTAAAACACAAGCATTTCATTTCACAAGATAACGAATTTTTGTTCAAATAACAAGTTTCATTTCTCTAACATTCCAGGATTCCGAGATATAAAAGTCTTTTCTCCCCGCCCCTTTACTTCCCCTCTAAGACATACATAAAAAAAACGCTTAAGTACATACCTAATTATTTCAAATGTAAAGTCCAAATACCAAATTCTATGCTCCTAACCTTCAGAGGTTTCCAGATATCGACATGTTATTATAATAATTACAATCCCCACCCTCTTTCCTTTCCATCTCTTTTCTTTTCCTTTTTACTAAAACGTCAAAAAACACTGAAACACATGTCAAATTATTTTCAATGAGAAGTGCAAATACCAAATTTAAAGTCTCTAACCTTAAAGGATATAACATATTAATACAATAATTGTAATCCCCACTTAATTTTTTTCTCGCCCCTTTTCTTCCCTTCTGGGCCACACATTAAAAAAAAAACGTTGAAATACGTATCTAATCATTTTAAGTGAGAAGTCCAAATACCAAATTCCATATTTCTAACCCTTTAAGTTTCCGAGATATAGGCATATTATTATACTAATTGCAATAATTGCAATTACCACCCGTTCTTTTACTTTCTACATCTTCCCTGCCCCTTCTAATTTAAATATCAAAAAGCACTTTAACAAGTATCAAATTATTTTCAATGAGAAACCCAAATACCAAATTTGAAGTATCTAACGTCAAGAATCATCAATATTTTCCACCCCATTTCCCCCCCTTCCTCGTCGAATTTCCCAAAGTCCTTCCTTAGTGGTATCCTACGTCACAAACCCTATAAACTGTCCAAATTTCAAGTTTGTAGCTTAAGCGATTTGGTCTGTACGGTGATCTGTCACTCACTCACTCAGTCACTCAGGACTTTGCCCTTTTTATATAGAGCTATTTAAGATTTTATGGGAAAGCCATGGATTTTGTCCTAAGGCCGCCAGTGTCTTAGAAATGTAATAGCTTTGCTATAAACTTTAAGCAATCAACTGACTGATCTGCGTCTATATGTATTATGTAAAATACCGCTTATGATATTTATTTTGCTCGTAATAAAAAAAAATAGAAATGATGACGAAAATTCAGACATCCATGATTTTAGCGTAATGCTGCAGGAGTTCAGATCATTGAATTAATCATAAGAGCCGATTGTATAAGATAGACTACATTAAATTCCAATGTGGCACAAAGAAAATATGCAGCATTACTATGCAGTTTTTCAACGTTATAACTCATTCTGAAAATATTATCATAGGTCTCACAAACAATCGAATTTTAATCCTAACTCGATTAATATATAACAAAAGGCAGATCTATACAACTACTGACTTCAGATGAAAGTGGCATACTTGTAGTACGTTTAAAGATATACTAAAGACTAAATGATGGGGTGTGCGGAACAATAGTCTAACCCGAAAAATGTGAAAATGAGATTTTGATGTAATCTTTTGTCATTTAAATTGAATTGTCTTCCCACTGAGTTAGATAAAATTCACCTAGTCAATTTTATACATATGGATATTTTAGTTCTGGGTCTCAATCTAAGGCCGAAAATATTCAAAACAGGAGTATGAATCTGAACTTCGAAATTTCGGGTGTGGATCCAGGAACCGGATATCCGGATCCGGATCCAATATTCAAAACTTCGGATCCGGATCCAAGATAGAAAACTTCGGATCCGGGTCCAAGATCCGAAATTCCGGATCCGGATCCGAGATCCGAAATTCCGGATCCGGATCCAAGATCCGAAACTTCGGATCCGGATCCAAGATCCGAAATTCCGGATCCGGATCCAAGATCCGAAACTTCGGATCCGGATCCAAGATCCGAAACTTCGGATCCGGATCCAAGATCCGAAACTTCGGATCCGGATCCAGGAACCGGATATCCGGATCCGGATCCAAGATCCGAAATTCCGGATCCGGATCCAAGATCCGAAATTTCGGATCCGGATCTAGGAACCGGATATCCGGATCCGGATCCAAGATCCGAAATTTCGGATCCGGATCCGAGATCCGGATCTTATAGGATCCGGATCCGGATCTTGTAGGATCCGGATATCCGAGATCCGGATCCGTCTGGCCATCCCTACTGTAGAGCCGCAATGAGGCGCCCTCGGATATAGATTTATAAGAAAAAAATATTTTCACTTGACATCATTGATCACTTCTCAAAGTTTACCACAAACTCACCACAATATCTACATATTCAAATGTATGTTTGTGCAAATTCCTTTTGACAATGTGATCTCAGAAACTACAAGCTCTAGAAACGTGCCGTTTTCGCTGATCGATTCCCAATTTTATGTAAATTTGCCAGTTCGCGTTGATTTTTTTTAAAGTGTCATTATATTTTTATTCAACTTTTAGATAAGGTTCGTTTTGAGTGTAAAAATTTAACATTGTCGCTAGGGCGTTGGTAAGGTATACACAAACCGAAGCGGAAAATAACGCTTTTTTTTTTTCAATCGATAGTTTGTCCTGTTTAAAAGCGTCAATTCTGGCCATTTTTGGTTTGGGTATTTTTTAGAACAGTTTGATTGTGCTTCTGTTCACGAAAAAGATATACGAATTTCTCGAAAACATTCTGTTAAACACGAAAAAATTAATGCGTCCTGGAGCACTTTCGTCTGTAGTCACTAATCTTTATCGTGGTGGAGGTGCTATCGTTTTCTTTCATAAAAAAAAAAAAAAGTGTATCAGCGGGAAAGTTTTATCCTGAATATTGAACTTACTTATACCCAAAACAAATCTCTGAAATCTTTCTTAGTTTAGGACGTATTTGACTTGAATCCGAAGCGAGCAACGAAAGCGAGAAGTTCAATGATACCAATATTCTTTTATCTACGAAACAAGGAAACGTTACAAAATGTATAATATAGTGTCGTCTTATCTTCAATGTCACTCGTTTTTGTAACACCAATTTTCACTCGTTTGTAGTGTCTCGTTAAATTAAAAACTCTGGCATCTATAGCAATTCATTCTCTTCGTGAGTCTTCCCGTCTTACACTTGTGTCTGAAGAGGGATATGCACATATAGAGGAAAAGTGCGAAGGAGATGTATGCTTATATTAGAATGATGCACTATTAACACAAGCAACTGATGGATGAACGGTGGCCCAGTGGTAGAGCGCTCACCACTGGTGAGAAGGATCTCTAATTCGATCCCAGGCCAAACGAGTTTATGATGTCATTTCGATGGGTTTCTCGGGGCTCTCCCGTTTCCTTCCACATTCTCATTCCAATAATAATTTTATAGTGTTTCACTTTCATTAAACATCGGTCCTTTACGTTAAAAATTTCATCCACTTTTATTTACAATCATCAGGATTGCCGTGATCGACTGCACAGGTAAACGTCGTTTGATCTTCAGACCATGAAGTAATAGTGACGTCATCGTTTAATAACTTGTATGATAACTATTTATATTTTCTAAGTTACAACACTCAAGCTAATTTATTCAAAACATTACTCCATACCATATAAACAGAGTATGTGTATAGAGAACTACTCAGGTGCGCTGTCGTTTGTAATGTGCAATTAAAAAAAAAAAAAAAGGAGCCGCAGGTTGGCCCGTCTCGTCATAGAAGAATCGTCTACAGATGATGTCCGCACAAAGGGGGAAGAATGAGGGATCTGTGTGCCAGCATCAATGTAGTTGGAGAGGGTGAAAAAGGCTTGGTACTAGAAGGGACGTTCAATTCAGAAGGGCTGTTCCTCTTTACCTCGTCAACAAAAAGTTATTATTTCTGTGTCTGGGTTCCCCCTCGCGATGGAGGGAGGGAGCTTGGGGTTTCATATTCAGGGCTTGCGGGGAGAGGAGTTCATCCTCTTAAGCAAAATTGAAAGCATAGGGAATGGTTGGGGAAATCATTCACAATATTTTGTATAACACCTTTCGAGTTCCTTTTTTTCTTTCTTTTTATCACATCTTATTAATTCTGGAATTCTGAAGATATTGTATTAATTGGCGAAGGGAGGGAAAGTTGTTAATTAGTAAACTTAAACTTTTGGGCGTTAAAAAAAGTATTTTTACGCAATTAAAATAGTATCGAAAAAGTGCAGTTTTACAACAACATTAGGTTCTACCACAAGATATTATTATTATTATTATTATTATTATTATTATTATTATTATTATTATTATTTACTGTAACTTCATAAATCAGGAGCAAATGAAATGAAATGTTTGAGTTTTACGTCCCACAGTTATGCCAGCTATAAATCATGAGAGTGAAGTTTTTTTCTTTAAATTGCAAAGTCGAAATTCAAACATTATCGTTAAAATATTATATGAACTGAATCGTAGTACGTCAAATTATGGATGCGTTAAAATATGAAATAATATTTTTAATAAAGTCGATACTTTCAAATATCTAGGATCAATATTAACAGTCAATAATATAATACCATATTCACGAAGAAATTAAATGTCAATTGAAAGCAGGGATTTCATGTTATTATTGAGTTCAAAATCTCTTGTCATCGCGAATTCTATCGAAGAATTTAAAGCTTAAAATATATAAAACTATAATCATGCTTGTTGTTCTGTCTGGTTGTGATACATTGTCGTTTACTCTGATGAAAGAATGTAGACTGAAAGTATTTGAGAACAAGTATTCGGACCCAAGAGGAACGGAAATGAGGAATGGTGGAAACTTCATAACGAGGAACTCATAATTTATACCGTTTGCCAAACATTGTTAGGGTCATCAAATCTAGGAAACTCAGGTGGGGCAGGCCATGTAGCCAGAACGGAAGAAAATAGGAACCCTTTCAAAATCTTAACTGGAAGTTCAATCGGAAAACGACCATTAGGAAGACCTGGGCGTAAATGGGAGGCCAACATTAAGATAAATCTCACAGAAATAGAAATACAAAGTAGAAACTGGATTTAGTTGGCTGAGGATAGAAATCAGTGAAGAGTTTTGTGAACGCGGCATTGAACCTGCGGATTCCTTACACCATAGAGTTAGTTAGTTTTAGTTATGATGTGAACTGGGAATATGCCCGTTCTTTGCACGTGAAAAATGCTTATGAAGAATATTTGAAAGGAACATACAATTTTTTAAAAACATATTTGTGATGCCAGTTCGATTTCACTGGAGTTACAATTACCTCACATAATAGTCTCTAAATAACTTTTCACAACGCCAAGACCAAATCAAATAGTTTTCTCACATTCCAAATAAATATTCACTCAATTTATTCAAGTTGTTGGGCATAATCTTTAGTCGGTGGCCATCATGCCGAAATCCAATTTTGTAGAGGCTCCTATAAAGGTATTTTGTCAAGGAGAACAAAGTTAAATCGTTTCCTTACGCCCGAAATCGGGAGATTTTCCCCATTTCGTGTGATATTTTTACTTATAATTCTTGTTCTCAAAATGAATTTTCCAAACATTTTCCTTTAGTGTCTTTTCTTAGTTTCGAAACTTAACCAAATCCCTATTCTGTAAGTTTCATGTCAAAATATAGAGTAGCTATTGATTTCGCGTATGTATGCTCAACGTTTCAAAAGAAAAGACAATAATAATAATAATAATAATAATAATAATAATAATAATAATAATAATAATAATAATAATAATAATAATAATAATAATAATAATAATAATAATAATAATAATAATAATATAGAACTTGCAATCCTCTTACGTAATAATTATAGTATTCTAATTTCACATGAAAGTGCAACTTTCGAAAACGCTGGGAATTATGTTCTCTTATTTTGAATGAAGAATATTATATACTGAACTTCACACCAACTTAAATAAATTCTTACATTCAGCATTTTATGAATATAAAGTGGAGATTAGGATATAATATAAATTGGCCCTTTTTTTCTTTAGGAGTGGAATTTTCGAATATGTTGAAATATTTTTTGCTTTTTGATTGAGAATTAGAACTTGGGATACCATGTAGATCTATACAAAAACTGGCTAATTATGTCTTCATGGTGCATGTATTCACTTACATTCATCAGTTTTTTTCTATTGATGAAAGCTTTTCTTGACTAATTTATTACATAAATAATTCTTTTCATAAAACGTAAAAATGTAAAACAGTGAAACCTGTATTTAATTCATCTGTATTTAGCAGAAATTTGGCGTTAATATAAAATTTCTGTGGTGCATAGTATCTATAAGGAGTTAAATTAACTGTGTTGATCGGGAGTGCTTGTGGAACAAATATAAAATACTATTGTACTATTGGCTTCCGTTAAGCATTGGTTTCACTGCTTTATTTGGATTCTTAAGACGTTTCAAAAGTTCATGTTGCATGGTAGTTCACGACTCAATGTTTCCATGTATTGTTAACTTAAAATGATGTAAACTCTATTGAAGATAGTCATTAAAATAAATATGACACTTACATTAATATTTAATATAGAATTAGTAGCACAATATGCGTTAATTAAAGGAATTCGTTGATAATTCTGTTGCTTTGGTTGTATCATTTCTTATCCAGAATGGCTTTCGATTTTTAATCTTTATTCTTTATTCTTATGGCCTGTTTTTGTTCAAGTGCTGTCAGTTTTCATATACCTCTTGTTTTACAAACATGTAAATACGAAACTCAGTTATATTAATAAGAAAATTTCGAATAAAATAAGATTTTCAAATAAGAAAAAACAATCTCTAGGGCTATAAAGAATATTGGATGAAAATAAATGTTAGAAAGACAAAAGCCGTGGTGATTGGAACGAAGCAGTCGGTGTCAAATATAGAAGTATGAAAGAAGAAAATACAACATGCGACTAATTTTCGACAGAAAAAGACTCATGAAGTGCTTCGTGTGGAGTATTGTGCTGTATGGGTCAGGAACATGGACATTATGAAAAAGTGATGGAAAACAACTGAAAGCTTTCGAAGTGCGGGTGTGAAGAAGAATGGAGAGTATTAGCTGGGTAGAGTGGAAAACGAATGAGAATGTGTTAGAGATGGTGGGGAGAAAAGACCAATTTAGATGTTATTAAAAAGAGGGAGAGAAACTGGTTGGAACATTGGCTAAGAAGGAGCTGTGAGGAACGCTTTAGAGGGTATGAAAGTGGGAAAGAGAAGGAAGGGGCGAAGGAGATTACAATTAATTGACGATTTACAGAGAAATCGTACATGAATACGAAGAGGTTAGCGGAAGACCGTGCAGCATGGAAGTTTCTCAGCTGCAGCAAATGACCTGTCAATATCAAAATACCTATGATGATGGTTAGAATAGGATTTTTACGCTACTGCAAATTAACCTTATTTACTGCCAAACATCGGTATATTATGACATGCTAAAGATTTTTCGTCGGAATAATAAAACACTCATTCGGTTTACGTAGAGGTCTGCGCACATATTTTTTTTTTTTAAATCACGTTTACATCCATATCTCATCCATAGCGTTTCTATTTGTATCTTCAACATCTCTGTTCGCATCCGTACTCGTATACAAATAATAAAGTAGATATTAAATAAATACAACTTCTTTGTTCAATCATAGTTATGATTTCTAAAATAGACTTTAACATAACAATTGTAAATATCTCTAGTTTTATGAATCAATAAAATTCAGGCTAAACCAATAGCGGCTCTTCAGAGAAATCCCAACGGTAAAAATTTAAATTTTATCGCTGCAAGCGAAGGGAAGAGATTTTTATTCGGCTTCAGAAAGAAAGTTGTGTATCTGTGCTCTGATTAAAGCTATGTACAAGAATTAATACATTGAGTAAGCTTTCTTTAATAGCTTGTGTCACAGCTAGAAAATTGAAATATTTTTACCTAGACTCTATGTGACTTACCTCAAGAACCGCCACTGAACTAAACATTAAATATAATTTTTTCCTATAAGTCAACTACGCAAAATGAAAATTTAATAAAATTTATGCAAACACAAATTACGAAATTAATGGAAAGTACACATATAGTGCTAAGATCCATACAAACGAAGATTTAGTCTATGACAAGAAATCTTTGAAGTTGGTTTGTCAATACATCTTAGAACAAATTTCTATATTACTATTATTGTTATTATTATTATTATTATTATTATTATTATTATTATTATTATTATTATTATTATTATTATTATTATTATTATTATTATTATTATTATTATTATTATTATTATTATGCTCGTGACACCTGGGCGTCTTTAGTTAGAACTCAAAGGCAAAATGAAGATTGAAAGTCCTTGAAAAACTATCACCTCAAACAAACTCACATAAAATCACATTATCAATTTGTATTTATTGCAGAGTGTTGAAGCTTAGGAAAGAGAAAGAAAATGCAATGAAACAATTTTGCTCTGGTGATCATTTTCCCAGAATGATAATCACATTTTAATAGAAAACGTCGACAATTAATAGTATTTTTAAGAATAAATCACACAAATCCTTGCCTTTTCACGAATATCACAATTCTGTACGCCATCCCCACATAAACTAAAAACATGTTCTCAGAAAGCTGTAATATTGGTGAATATATCCGTATCCGCGCAGATATGTTGTCCACGAGATCAGAAATAAGTAATTTTGCCCACGAGACAACATTTGAGGCTGTCTTGTCTCGGAAAGGTATAGGTCTAGTGGAAGTGCTTTCTCGTTTCGAAAATTATATTTGTTTGTGTTGAAAGTGAACTATCTCGTCATGAAAATTGTCTCGTCTTCTCATGTGGGCAAAATTGGAAATAAGGTTTTTCTTGTTTCATTTCGTAAATTTTGTAGAAGCCTTCTCTCTCTTCTCTTCTCGATTCTCAAAAAAACTTTTCTCATGTTGTATCCGATAATTTCTCATCTCGTTTTGTAAATTTACGAACGTGACTTTTGGAAGTAGTCTTGTTATGGTAGAATTGTGTACTTAGTAATAGAAAATTCAAATACTCTATATGAATATAGTCTATGTTGAATAATTAGCATTAATTAAAAATAATACATATATAACTCAGGTTTCTTAATTGATATTCATACCCAAACGAAAGTAAAAATCTTTGAGAGCATAGAACTTTTGTAGTAATTGATTTTGACAAGGCAAATTTTTGGAGCATAAATTACGTGAAATGCAAAGTTACTGACTAAACTCTTGACCTCTTACGTACGGGTATAAGTAATGTAACAGAAATATTAATATACAACTAATCACGTATTCTATAAAACTAATCCCTGTACTTGTACAAATCCCTGCACAAGTAGTATTGCATAAAGTAGTTCAAGCTAGACCATTAAATAATGTATTGACATATGATGAGAATTTTTAATTTTGGACTTTCATTATATCTTATATAATCTATTTACAAGAATAAAATAAATATGCAGAATATACTATATATTGAGATGTTGAATTATATAAGAAATAGAAGACGGTTGTAGGTATAACATTTAATTTAACCATATTTATAATTAGAGGATATTTGCCGACTACATGAGTGGTTTGAAGCTCAAGCACCAATCGAAGAGTTTTAATGGGTGATTTTCTTGGAATTAATTTCGAAGTTAGACATTCATGCAGTGAAAAAAAGAAAAAGGAAACAACCATTTACACTGTAAAAAAAACATCATAGGTAAATTTACAAATAAAGGCAATCTGTTTGCCAAGCCTCTATGTAAATCAATCAAATCCTCCCTCAAATTGTAAAATAAAATGCGCTTTTCACTGTAAAGTATTTTACACATGAAGGTGTATTTTCACACTGAATCGTGCAAAATAATACATCGAACAATATAAAATTTTTTACACTGTAACATGTGTTTTGTTTTACAACTTGAACAGTGTAAGTTGATATACATAGAGGATGACTTGGCAAACAGATTGCCACATTCTCCGTTTGTAATTTTATATATATATATATACATGCATGTAAGTAAGTATACACGCATGTGTGTAAATTTACAAAATGATCTATTAACTAAATACATAATCTGTGTCGCTGTTATACACTCCATCAAAGCTGTTAAAACATAATCTGTAAACTTGTGACCAAATTATCCAATAGCTTATGAAAGTATAGTATAATACTTAACGTAATTAACTCTTGCGAGCAATGTTCGAAGAGGAAAAGGAGCAGAGGCGGTATGTTTTATTATGATTTTTGACTCTACATACAGGCTATCTAAATGTTGAAATACAGTGAGGGTAAGTTAAATATTGCATTTCTATTTACACAATGACTGAAAACTATTGGAAGTTTCTCTGAAGTTACGGGGGGAGAGCCATGGAGAGACGTTGGTCCCCCACCAACAAATTTCTGAAAAATATGTTTTAAAAAATCCCCTTATGTTGCATTATAGAGAATTATACACGAAAATGCTCAAGAACAGAGTTTTTATATTAACAATTTCCTGCGGAATGTCTCGTATTCCCCCTCGACTGACGGATATTCGAAACCCCCAGAAGATCCATCCCGCACAGCAGAACACCCCTAAATCCACCTATGCTCAAAACACGACATTTATATGCTTTAAGGCAAGAAGACACACACACACATAAGAAAAAAATTCAGTATGGTACACCAAATATAAACTAGATGAACTTGTTTGAAGACATCTCGTTCTAGAAACAAAAGATAACAAAAATGTCGGTGTTGTCAACTTAGAAAATAAAAAATAAAATATTTCTATTTGTAAAGCTATCCGTCAATTACTGTGTACAAAAATGGATTTATTAAAGGTATTTAGTATCTACTCTACAGTGACGATATGTCTTGGCCACTGAAAAACGAGAGGCGGTATGTCTTCATCGCTGAAAACCCAGAGGTGGTGTGACATACCACGGCATACCATCTCACGTCGACCACTGCTTGCGAGAAAACCCTTCCGTACAATTTGAAACCACATTTATCGACAAACGAGCAAATTTCTTTCCATTCGTTCTATTACGCAAAGTCAGAAATATTTGGTTTGTGATTTATGTGTCTGTTCAATAACGTCAAAAAAATTATTTGAGCTTATTGGTTAAAAAATTAAAACTTGCATATATAACATAAACACATTAAAGAATACAGTATATAGAATTAGCCTCCTAAACACAAGTAACAAACGCAGCACACAGAAAGCAACAATGTTCACATTTCCTTGCACAATCCGTTCATGTTTCGTCACTCGATGTTTAATCGAACTGTGACGCAATTAAGAAAGAAGCGATAATAAACGCAAGAAATAATGGGTACTGGAAATCAAGCATGCACCACCCAGTTTAATGCGCACCTTTTTGCTCCTGTATAACGATGTAGAGATTTGTTCACAAGAAATGGCCACCCGGTCATATCTAGGAACCTCCTCTCATTTTCTGAGAGCCTATACCTAGGTATAACCTGTAGTCTTAGAAATTGTATTTTATAATGTGTCTGATGAAAGTAAAGTTACTTTGCCGAAACTGTAACGACATTTTTTATTAAATAGTATGTTTTGATCAGAATTTGTCTTTTGTTTTATGCAAATTATAGATCTAAATACAAAATCGGAAATTAAAATAGTATACAAAAACTTCTTCCGTTAGAAGCGGAATTTTAGAAGAAAAAAATAAGCTGAAACATTTATTCATTTGTTATTAATGATAAATTTTATCCTAAATTTCTTCTCCCTAACTCGAGGGGTTAGTAATATACTCTATTTTTGACAAATAATTTAAACCCTTTCCCCACTTCACAGGATAAATATTTCAGTCAAAATGGAATTTTAAAAAAAATCATTTCAAATGGTTTAGCCATTTTATCGTGAAAAGGCGACATACAGCGTCATTTTCATTTCTTGTGTATAGAATATATTGTGATCAGTACTAACGTTTTGCTCAGTTCACTATAAACAATGTTTTTCAAAACGTATTCAATGAGATATGAAGAGTATACGATTATTATGTTGTAGGTGTAGACGCATTAATATATCATTTCAGTAATGCTTAAAATATAGGTAGCATTTAAAAGTCCAGAACCAGGAATGCGGGAGAAAATAAAAATGTAGCGCAACCTAAACAGAAGCTGTAAAGGAAACGAAATGTGTAAAAGGAAGTAATAAAATGAATGGACAAGAAATGTTTATGAGGTAACACAGCCTTCGAGGTAACTCACTCATGCAGATAACATTGGAACTTTTAACGTGTACTTACGTTTTAACACAAGAACAAGTTAGTCTGTGTTAAGTAAAACAATTTTCCATAGTTAAATGATAATTTCAAACAAATTTGAATGAATGTATTTTTAATTAAATTCTTTAAATTACTTAAAATTGGCTATACGAATTAATTAATGAACAGAAAACTATACATAGAACACTAAATCGAACAAATCATGATTGAAATGTTGATATAGAATGATATTTCCTTGTACTTTACATTATATTTTCTATAACGGAATATGTCCCTACCTTTATTTCTTATTTCATTTATTTAATCTTAATAAAATAATCAAATGGCTTGCTGAAATGAAAAGTTCTAATAATAAAAGGCAAACATCTGTCTGTGCGTCACGTGAATCCTAATAATAAACAGTTGCACTAATAGATGTCATTACCTGCACTGTCGCCTACATGTCTGAGTTTTATAGATGTTGCTACTTGTGCTATAGATTGCGTATATAACGAAGTTCTTGCATAATTGCATAAATAAATAAATAAATTTGTTAAATGCGCACAGTTAGAACTTTTGATTAAGCTAGATCTTAACCTGTAATGTACAGCAGGCTAAAATTTTGGGCGGAACAAGTAGTATAAATAACTAGCTGAAATGCCGGTTCTTCGCACGGAAAGGATATGTTTGTAAAATTACTACATGTGACAATTTAAACCTTGTACCCTCATAGGACAGGGTGTCCAATATACAATGCAACCCGGAGTTTGGGATAGTAGAACTTTTGAACCGGAAGCGGTACACAAATAATGGTTATACCAAAATGAAGCCTTGTTCATGAAGCATTTTTAAACTAGGAAGCAACGATTGGAGTACACTAGGAACCACACAGTGTTGCCAGATGTAATCGAAGATGTAAATATTTTTTTTTTTACAAGACACGTAAATTGACTCATAACTCATATGTATAGATATTCTGTCGTTAATTTTCAGTTTGTATAGTTGGAGTAGCTTGGAAACTAAGGAATGGAAAAACGACTTTTTTTTATTTCCATCGATAACTAGTCGGATGAGGCCTCTGTAAGGGGTTACTAGAGAAAACGTGGTTTTCATAAATTAACATTCTGAATTGGCAACAGTGCTGATGTTTCAGTGCATCAAAAGGTGTGTTAAGGATCTGTCTACATTATGCAATTCCTGAAAACGATGAAAGAGAAACTTTGAAATTATCGTGATGAAACTTTTACTTACATGCACCCGGCAATACTGCTATTCATTGGATCAAAACGGGGGCACTTCCAGAATCTGCCGTAGAACTGACAATTCAGTTCGTGATGAATAGCAATCGTGATGAAGTGCTCCTGAGAAACTCTATGTTGGGCATAAAGTTCGTATTTCTTCTATCCCCGTTAAGATACACATTTTAATAGAAGTAACATGATAGAAATCCGGCCTACGTCAAGTGCTAACTGTTTAAAGAATTCATTTCAAACGATTTATCCGTTTTCTCGTGATGATGAAACAGATAACCTTGATGCCATTATTAAATATTGAGGAAAATATATAGAAATTGCATCCCTTCTCCCTTAAGAGCAGAATTTCTCAGAAGCGGGGCAGCAAGTATCCACTTATTTTTAATGAGGAGTTTATATAACGAGTTTTATCTCTCTAATATGAGTGACTCATGAAATGGCACACATTTAAAGCTCCTATAGACATCTTAGGATGTGCATTTTAATGAAAATGAAAATATTAACACCTGGCTCAAGCCAAGTGTTGCCAAGTATATACCTATTCAAAAAGTCATTTCAAACGGTTTATCTGTGATGATGAGACAAACAACGTCGATTTGAATGTTGAGGAAAAATATATGGAAATCGAGACCCTTGCAATATTGCATATGAAATGTTTAAAAACACTGGTCGGGTATCCGCATAGGTTTAGTGAGGAGTTTATATACCAAGTTTCATCTTACTAACTTGAGGGATTCTTCAGATCAGTGGAGGATTTATGACGTTTGTGCCCTGGGCTGGTCTCCATTTTAGGCCCTGCATTATTATTATTATTATTATTATTATTATTATTATTATTATTATTATTATTATTATTATTATTATTATTATTATTATTATTATTATTATTATTATTATTATTAAGCTTCTGTTTTTATGTATGATACCTTGCACTCTACCACTACATGGGACAATTCTAAAAATAATATTTTTTTACTGTAATTTGAAGTTGTGAATTGAATATTCTATAAAATAGAAATACACTTTTGATTTGAAAGAAATCTCGCCCACAAGTTCTTTATTTTTCCTTTTCTGGCCGCAAATTGCTGTATGCAACCTGCAAAGGCACTTTTTAGCAGGACATTATCATTTGCTGTGAATGATACTAAAGTAAAAAGTCTGCCATTCGTTGTTCAATTTCTAAGAGCAGTTCTTATTATCTTGAAAATACTGAATGATCGCTCTCCACTTGCATTAGATCGTAGAGAACTTATAAACATCCTCAAAGCAATGTCTAGATGTGGGAAAAGAACTGTTAAATGATTCTCATGAATAAATTTTAAAAAGTCACCAGTTGATTTCACTGCAAGTCTTTCAAAAATTCTGTAAAATGGACACATTCTTCACTTAGTTCACACAGTAAGTCTTTAAAGTAATTCTACACAAGATTTTCAGCACTTTTGTAATGTCTTCTGAAGAAAATACGTATAGGTTACCGAAGAAACCAAATAGAATGAAGTTCATGGTTTTACTAGGAAAAATAAAAATTTTGAAAATTGTGCATGCAGTTAATGTGCGGTCCTAGGCCTGGACCTAGAATGGTATAGTGTAAATTTCCCCCTGCCTCAGATACTCTATTTTTAACATGAATTGTCATTTTTCCTTCTTAGCAGGGACGTACCCAGGGGGTGGGTCCTGGGGGTCCGGATCCTCCCCGAAATTTCTACTTTTGTATAAATTTAGCCTAATTTTAGGGGCAATTTTAGGAATTTTAATACAAAATACCCTCATTTTGAGTTTGGATCCCTCCCGAAATAAATTCTTGCGTACGCTACTGCTTCTTAGGATAAACAACTTAATAAAAGTAACTTGATAAAACTCACTTCGAGATAGGTATTATGTTCGAAAACACCCTTCAAACGGTTCACTCGTTTTTTCGTTACGATGTGACAGACAATGTCTTTCTATTTTTATAATATAGATACGACGAGCGGAAGTGCACGTTCTTCTCAAGGGCATCATAAGTATAACTCTCAAATTTGCGGCTATTCGTGGTACATGTCATGTTTTATCGGCAAACTTCTGTCAGAACGAGCGATTAAAGATAGCGAGACGACGCGAGCTCGAATCGCCTTCCAAATTTTATTGCATTTTCTGTCAAATATTAACAAATGCAGAAAGACGGATTGAGTTATTTCAAATGAAAAGCTTAAATAGTAAACTCCATTTATCTAAACCTAAAGGATTTTGAGATATATATACACCTTATTAGGGTCTTTATCTTATATTGCAACTCTATTTCACCGATTTGCAAGTCGTAACAATAAAATCCATATCTCAGAATCCTTTAGGTTTAGAGACATGATATTCGTTATTGCTGGACTTTTGATTTTAAAAAATCAGCGTGTGTTCCAGCGTATGTTAGAATTTGACCTAAGTAAGACAACCACCCCTCCCCTTTTCCTTGGCATCCCCATTTTCTTCCAATCTAGGTCAAATATTTAAATAAGAAACGTCGAAACACGTGTTTAATTATTTATAATGAAAAGTGTAAGTACTGAATTTTATGGTTCGAAAATTAACTTCTTGCAGTCCTTTTTAGCTTTCCCAACTTTTGTCCGAACAAGTCTGAATTATTTGCTAAATTACAGCATTTGGTATTCAGTTTCTTACAGACTCCATACTCCAGATTACAGGATCTGACTTACCACTGACGCAAAAATACATGTCCAGCGTGACTTGACATCGGACTGAATTAGTTGAATTAGAAACAAGTTGAAATGCACTACAACTCCCGGTTTCAGTATTGATCTACATACTTGTAGACCGAAAACAATAACAGCGAGATACTTTTTTAATTTTTTAAATCGATTTAACGTTTTAAGAATAGGTATTATCTTCTATTTTAACCATCTATTCAAACCGTCAGAAATCAACCATTTCCGCTTTTAATATTTTACAATTGACCGAAATAGAATTAAAACCGTAATAGCTAGTGAGAAGCTGTTTGTGTATTAAATTAAGTGTTCCAATAATATATTGCATTTCCACTCTAATCATTCAACTAAAACCGAAAGTGACAGAGATCAACCAGTTTGGGTTTTAACGTTGATCGGTATAGAATGAAAACGGTACCAGATACCGAGAAGTGGTTTTCTGCTATTCCACCTCTACTATAATCTCTACTAAAACCTGAAGTGGTATCAATATACTATCACTTCCGGTTTCAATAATAATTGAGAAAATATCACCTTATACAAAACTGCACGTGGTCTACACGTGACAGTGCTACTTGTTTAGTTTCAAAGAGTATAGATTTTCGCCAGGTCTGAACAAATTTTATCAGAATCTGATTCTAGTCTTTTGAAACTAAACCATAAAACTTCCCAGCACTGTTAATACCGTTTACTTATAATTCCGTAACATATAGACCGATTAATATGGTCAGGCATGTTTAGTAGATCCACTTTATAGGAAAATAGTCGCATACTTTTAATTTAGGTACCTAACTAAGCTACTGGGGTAATGAAAAAAGTAGAAAAATTAAACAAACTTATAACTGACTTAAAGAATGCGCTAAAAAACAGAAGATAAATATTTTTAAAAAAGAAACGATAGGGTCTACTAACCAACTTCTACAAAAGCGCTAGAAAAAGTAGAAAACAGTAAAAACGCTAAAAAATAGAAAATAATAATATCATAAAGCGCTTAAAAGTAGAAAATAATTGCTATTATCTTTTTTTAAAAATTGAAGTCCGTGCTAAGCCAATGCCTCATAAAATTATCATCGAAACTAATTTTGTTGCTATTGATTCATTTGGCTTGGCACAAACTTCAAATTCTTTTTACGGGAAATAGTAGTGAATTATTTTCGGCTTTTAAGCATTTTATTATTATTATTATTATTATTATTATTATTATTATTATTATTATTATTATTATTATTATTATTATTATTATTATTATTATTATTATTATTATTATTATTTGCGTGTTAGCGCATTTATTATTTTCTACTTTTAGCGCTTTTTTTTTAAAAAAAAACTCTCGTTTCACAAGACTCATTTCGCTATGATTTTTGTACTAGTGGATACTATGGGTACTGTTTTCTTTTACGGGCATCTCAACCGATGAAGCCCATCGTTTCTTACTACAGTCTGTTTTAAACCACGATCCAGATTTTTTTTATAAACACATTTCCAAATTCCAGAATTTTTCAAAATACGTAATTTTCGGAATTTTCAAGAAATTTGAAAATTTTCTGATATTTCTTTCCGGAATCTGGTATCGAAAAATAAAATTTCTGGATTTGGCCATCCCTATTCACGGCTATCTATTAATGGAACCAAATATATGTTCGACTTATAGGTTAATCTTTACAGTACATTTGTCAGCGAATCACTGTAATTTTGCCCTAAATTTTTACAATGTATATTCGGATCAAAATTAGAAACGAATTGACAATTCAAAACCACATGGAAATTTGTGTTTGAGAAGGGAAGCTACATCACAGGGTTAGAAAGGTCACTGAGAAAGAGATAGTTAAACGTCGTAGTGGTAGTTACAAGTGCAGAATTTCTGCAGAAAGGGAGAACCACATTACAATGTTGCCGCCTTGTAACACATGTTCAGAAGTATTTGTCAACCGAAGTGGAGAGACATAGCGGAATACGTCCATTAATCAGTCACTTTTTACTATTACTCTGATAGACGATGTTTTTTGTCTTGCGTTCTTCAACCAGAACATATAAATTTTCGGGATTTCCAACTCAAACATTGCAACATAAAGCTGGCCGTGTGAGAAGCAAGGGGTTCTCTTCTCCTTCCCCTCCCCAAGTTGCGGGGCTGAATTTGGATTTAAAAGTCATCGGAAGTGTCACTGTCCATCTCAGCGACAACAAAAACTGTGGATTCGACAGTAATATCGGATATTTCCATCATTTATATATATATATATATATATATATATATATATATATATATATATATCCCATCCCCCTCCACTAAGTTGCATCGCCAAAGTGAAATGATAACAATCCCAGGCCCGAACCTCATCTGCGTTGAAAATTCGATAGAGATCGGTCAGGTATTTCAAGAGTTATTAAGTCACAAACTTAGCAGTTTCGTTTATATATATATATATATATATATATATATATATATATATATATATATATATATATATATATATATATATATATATATATATATATATATATATATATATAAAGGAATAAAAGTACATCTGAAAAGGTAAGGGAACGGTAGGTAGCAGCACGACGTCACGATGTCCTCCTGCCTATCTTTGGATTTTTTTTTTTTTTTTTTTTGAACTGGGGACCTTGTTCATATTTTTTGAAAGTGGAAGGACAACGTCGTCCTTCCCCCGCTTTCCCCCTCACTTTTATCCCTCTTGTATTAGCGCTCCTCTAAACTTCCTTAAGCAACAAATATGGTTGTTTCAATATGTCATTTCCAAATGTTATTGTTCACATTAACGTGTCAATGAAGTTGAATGGTTGTCAAAGGCTAACGTGGAAGATATAAATGATTCACAAGACGCACTGCAACTTGTGTTGGAATGCGGCCGCTCGTCACTTTTTCATTGTCCTAGTTCTTAGTGTTCTTTCTCACAAGCGTAATATTCCACATTCTTTTCTCACGCACATTGTCTTAACAACACATTAATGTTTATCTTGCATGGACAGGAAACGATCTATATAAATGTTAACAATAGGTCTACAACAATTTTGTCTATAAGGACAGTGCTCAGGCTTAAAGTTCGTTTGAACTAGTTTGTGTTTTATGGAATTTTGAAAGAAAATAATGCTACTGAAATTCAGAATAGAGTTCAGCGTGCATATGGAGATGTGTGTAAGGCTGCTAACAGTGTTAGAAGAGTAGTTTGTGCTGTATAATTTAAATAAAATAAATATATTTTTATTAAAACATGCTTTCTTTTTTAAAAAATAACAAACAAAATAAAACAAATCATACTAAAAGAAATAAAAATTAATTGTTTTTCAGAAAATTACTTTTAAAAATTTATATTTATGCAAAGAAAATAGGGCTCTCATATTCATTACTTACAGTGTAAATTGATTTTGTCAGAACGCTCCCCTGCTTTCTTTCCAGTCATGCATAAATATACAGTATTTTTCTGAAAATAATTTTTGTGAAAGCAGGATTAATTTTTATTTTTCAGTACCATTTGTTCAAATTCTTTTCAGGAAAGCATATTTTAACAATATTTTTAATTTAATTTAATTTTCTACTTTTTAGTCACAATTAAACAGTATTTTTAGTACGTACTACATACTAAAACTAGTTACTCCGTCACAGTCAAAATTCTAATGATCTATCAAAATTGCTCTTTCAGATAGTGTTTAGAAGAGAAGCATGAACAGAATTGTCTAACAAATAAATTTTATTGTGGTAGCATTTCCCAACACGTGACAAGTGAATGCTTAGCCACTTTGTTGTGTAGGATTGAATTTGCATACCATAGATGCATATTTAACATTGTACATTTTTCAGACTGTAATGAAGTCAAAACAATTTAATTGAATTTTCAGATTTGAATAATGATTGAAGTTACGAGTACCTACGCCGTATTTGTTTTGTAACCAATTGATTAATATGGCAAACTATTCTTCTCTTTTGTCTAAAATGAACTGAAATTTTAATTATTTACTTTCACTAACTTCTGCTTCAAATCTATTTAAATATTTATTGGTTTATGAAAATAAAATTCTGTGAAGTATAAATATAATATTTATATCAAATTTAATTTCACTGCTGTTAAATTTATATATAGCACAAATGCATCTTAAGGGAACAAGATACGAAAATAAGTCAATAAGTATCTGCAATCAATTTTTATTATTATTACCATAAGAGTGCAATTTTTTCATTCATATCATTTTTCAACATAGTCACCCTGCTTTACAATGCATTTAGTTCACTGTTGCACAAGATTTCAGATTCCCTCTGAAAAAAAAAAAAAAAAAAAAAAAAAAGTTGCAGCAAGCCGCTTGAAGCAGAAAGCAGTAGTGAGTTGAAGCAGAAAGCAGTAGAGTCAAACTATTAAAATGGGAGATCTTAGGTTGATAAAACCAGAGCACCACACCATATGACGTCACTAAATGTGATAGTAAGTTGAGCATTGTTTGCAACTGACTTGGTGTCAACTCATTAATTTTATACTAGAGTAACAGACCGGTAAAGAAAATATGTTTAAAAAGGATTATCTATTAATGAAGTAATATACTTAAAGAGATATTAGTATATTTGTATGAAAACAGCATTTCCACATTCGAAATTTGATTATGTACTTCGCGAAAGATTTGTTGCCACAAAAAATTCGGAGATCCATAATATATAATTGACATAAAAATTAATGATAGGTCTACATCATATTAGTATGTGACAGGCCCGTATCCATGGAGACTAGGGGGCGGGCCCCCTCTAAATTTTTACTGGCCACCCTAAAATTTTCACAGTAGACTTGCAAATGAACTTTAACAGGGTGCAAAATTTCAAAGTCAGACGCACTCGCCAATTCAAAAATAATGGTCACCAGTATCTCTCACTTTCAAATTGAGATGTCCCGCTCCCTTTCACACCCAAACGGCCTTTGGTTTGACAAAGAAAGACTTCACATTCCGTGTTTTCTCACTCAGTGACAATTATTTTCTTACGAAACAGAAAATACGCTGCCCTTTGAGTTCAGACAGAAACCATTCCTACTGAACACTGGTCGCCAGCTCTAAATTTCTAGTCGCCAATGGCTATTAGCGACCGGAAAGTTTGTGCCCTGAACTATAATATGATGATTAACTATAATACGTTTGGATCGGGACTCCCCAAACTTCTACCGGACTTCCCCTAGATTTTTGGGCCGGCTACCTCCCTAGTATGCGATAAGTGACAGGGCCGTAACTTGAGAAGGGAGGGGCAACTGCTTCCCCAGGGAAGCTCCCCGCCGTGCGAGGGTACCCATTTTAAGACAAAATTTTCTTACTCCGTATACGATACGAACATGAAATTATAAATGAAGCATCGAACATTTCCACTATATTATATAAACAAAACAACACATAAAACAAAAATGAGTTGTGGGTCCATTTCAATAAAAAAGTCTACTATTAGGGGCCCTAGAAATAATGTTTATTCGTATAGCTTTGATATTTGTCCCCTTAATTCATTTTCATGTATGGAACGGGCCCAGAGATGTAACTAACGACCCCACAGACCTTGCCGTGCGGAGGGCCCACAGGCTCCGAGGGGCCCATAAAGAGTAAGAGAAAGATGGAAAGAGGGAGCCCAAGAATTTGAGAAACAACTTTTTTCTAGGAGCACCAAATACGTGTATTAATGCTTACCCCCTCCCACGAAAAAATCTTAGTTACGGCGCTGGATAAGTGGGTGCAAATGTAGAATACATAAGTATAAAAACAATAATTTTATGATTAAAATGAATGAATGCGTGTGAAAGAGAACTGTACTACTAATTTTTAAAAATTATATAACGTATGTAGAAAACGATGGTGCTGTCCTATTTATGAGTTTGAATTAACAAAATTTAGAAAGAAGTATGTATACCTCGGAATATATTTCTCGGGTTCTGTAGAATTACGGGGGAACAAAACTTACTACACAGTGTAAAAAACACAATGTTTATAGGTGGAATGAGTTCATGTTGTAGAAAGATAATTGATATTGACATGTGAGTAATTTGTGAACTGAGTAGACTGGAAAATTTTGCAGTTACTATTTGCTATTAATTATAATGGACGAATACAACGTGCATTGCGGCGCTCTGACCCGACTTCGCTTGCAAGCGCTCGCTCGTTAATACTGATTTATTTATTTATTGATACAAGTCATGGCCATTACCGGCATCTATGGCCTTAAGCACGTCACGTTGGAGGGCTGACACCCTCGTCGAACACACAATCACGGTACGGGGAAGGATATAAGGAACGGATGAAGAAAGAAGCGGCTTGGGACCTGTAAATTAGATACCATCCCGACATTTACCTGGTGTGAATGATTAAATCCCAGGAAAATCCTCATTTAAGATAGCTGGCCTGAAAAAGCTGTTACACCTTTTCGACCGACTGACCTTGCCAGAAATCGAGCAGCATTAGCTACTACTCACGCTCATCAACACTGTCTGAAACCCTTTAGTTAGTAGTATGTTTGGCTTAAGATAGATTAACCTCACAAACATTTAAGAAAACAGCAATGATTTTCAACAAAAAATGCTTTCTCACCGTAATCCAACATGTGGCTAGTTTTCAAAGCACATACTGAGAAAAAAATCGTAGGAGCGTACTTAAAAAGTTAGGTAACATGCGTAATTCGTGTAGTAGCAGACGTGTAACTGAAAACGCATGTTTTATAATACTTTCCGTACAACTGTTCCATCTATACGTACTTTCCGTATGAAACAATAGGCGGTCAGGTTAGGTTAGGTTCAGGGCAGCTAAATAGTCATATTTCAAGTCCCTTGTACATTAGTTTGCAACCCTGGAATAACGCCCTTATGGAGTTTCTTAGAAATTAAAGCAACATCTTATTCCTGTATCTATGTTTACAGATGACTTACATGTTCTGCGCCTTCATAAATAAATTCCTTAAACATCTATCTTTTGTTCTGAATTAACACCTTTTACCTGTAAATTGTAATTTTAAATATGTCCACGTATTCTTAGTACCGTTTCTGCCACTCCGAAACACTTACTGAACCTACAAGAGTTCATTTGATGCTAAAGGAAATTGATATATCATGAATGTCAGTACACTTATAAAATAGAACATAACTGAGGAAACCTGAAATTTCAATCTTGATACACATATCAGTGCACAGCATGAAATGAGATTTTTTTTAAAAATCCCGGCGTTCTTCCCGCCTTTGATGGAACAAGTCGCAATTATTTACGCATTATTCAGTGCATTGTTTGTGTATAATCTTGTTCGTTTGCTGAATGTAAAACTCAACTCACACAACGGCTGTAACAATATAATGACTTTTTTATTGTCCACCAGTACAAGAACAAATTCCAGGTATGCCTTAAATTGTAATCCACCTTGGCAAATTACCTCAGCCGTAATGCTGTCAACAGAGCTGCCTTGCTTATGGATACACTGCGCATGAAGTGCTCTAGGGTAGTGACGACATTAAGTGACGTCATGTCCTGTTGCTCTGGTTATGTCAACTTAAGAACTCCCTATTAAAATTCCTGTTCATCCCCCAAGAGTATACGAGTAGACTATATTTTTTTTTTATATATCTTTATCCCATATATTCTTCTTTGTCTCTTCTTTTCCCATATTTATATGGGGTTGGCCTCTATTTTGTCAAATGTCTTCATCTCATATATTCTTCTTTGTCTTCCCTTTTCCACGTTTATATGGGGTCGGCGTATTTGTCGTTAATTCTTTTCCTTCATTTTCTCCTACCCTAGGTGGGTAATGAGTGCACGGCTATTTTCCATTTTTTTATCCCTCAAATCATCCTGTATCTTGGATCTTTCCTTTTCTTTGTTCTTGGTACTTTAAGCTTTTCAATTCGTTTTCCCATACAGTTGTCGTTTCTTCGTTCTACATGTCCCAGTAATCTCAGCCTTCATTCTTGAAACGTTTTACTCAAGGGTCCGACCGTAACAGTGCATCTCATAGTAGACCTATAAGCATACCTTATTCCATTCTTCCTTGTAACACCACAAGTCCATCTTACTGTTCTCCATTTACGCCATTTCCATCTTGTTTTCTTGGAGCCTTCTGATGGAGTTCTGATTGCCCATATTTCACTTCATTGCCGATATTAAAAGTGGAAAATTACTTTTAAAGGTAGGTTCCACTAGGATTATCTTTAGTGACACGTTTAAAATAAAATGTGCTTTCATTTTAATCATAGTTGGCATAGTTTCACTTTGTATGGCTACAAACACTTCCTTCTTTAAAATTCCTTTGTGATAATATGTCTTCCAGTGGATGTATAATGCAAGGTATGTCATGCACCAACATTGAATTATTTTATTATCATTACTGTATCTCGGTTTAAACCGGCTTTAGTTTAGTAATCTGACGGCCATCTCAGGCAAGAGTAGATTATTTAAAGAGTACTTCTTCTCTAAAGAACTTCTGGACCATTTGACAATTGTCTAGTATTACTGATTTTTGTAGATTTGTTAGGAGGTGTTACGCGTTTATCTATTCAAACTGTGTCACAATACTTTTAGAGACAATGGCTATAGTTGAGATAATGATTGGTCTTATTGTAATTTTCTGACATTCCATAACTTTCTGATTTCGTCACCCACGTCTTTATATTCACTTATTTTCGTACTGTATGTTATACGTATGTTATGGAGTCAATGGCCTATGAGGGTTACTTCTTGGTCGATTTTATTGACAACTAGCTGAAATACCCTTTCTTGGCATGGGTCAGATGAAATATCTATGTAAACAAACTGAACAACGAAAGGGAAAAAAATATCGGTAATTTTCTATTACTTTTACATATCTCGGTAAACGCCTCCTGATACCCCCTGGTTCGAATTTAAAAAAAAAACGCCTCTGGCCCCCAGCCGATGAGGGCTGTATTAGGAAGTCAGCGCCTGTGAAAGTATCACTATTCATCTCAGCGACCGCGAAAACTATGGATTTCTCTGTAATCCCCTTCCGCAGGTGAGAACAAGCCCGCATACAATGGTAGTTGAATTTGAACATCATCGCTAATGGAAGTGTCACCATTGATCTCAGCGACCGTGAAAACCATGGATTTGACACTAATATCGGTCATTTTGGATTATTTTTACGTGTCTCGGTATCCCTTCCAACGTTTATCCCCGATCTGCAGCCCAATGGGGTGAATTTAGAAGTTAATGCGATCGGAGTTTCATCGTTGATCTCAGCGACCGGGAAAACCATCAATTTGACACTAATATAGGTCATTTTCTACTACTTTTAAACGACCCACCCTGAAACTCACCCTGTTTAGATTTTTTTTTAAAGCGCTTCGTTTTGGTTTGGAACCTGGACCAAGGCACCCTTGACCAAAATTTGGCAACTCTCTCGGTCCACTTGTCTGGTCCCCAGGCCGCACATAGACACACAGACATGCAAACAAACTCTTTATTTTATTTATATTAGAAGATAGTGATGTCGGATTTGTTTGCAGGTGCCCTTTATAACTGTCCTGATTTCTCGATCCCAGTAGTTTCTATTTATCATTTTCAAGTGCTGGACTTGGCTGGTATTTGTAGTATGGCTTGGTATCGGTGATTAGTTCTGGTATTTGTAGTTTGGCTTGGTATCAATGATTAGTTCCATGTTATGTACCAAAAACTGATGAATGCTTTTTGCAACATTTTTGTGTCTTTTTAGATACTATGAGCCTGTGATGTGTTCAATTGTTTCTGATGTGTCTCCGCATTTTCTGCACATTCCGTCCGGTATTTGAGGTGCCTAGAATCAAACCCCGCCAAATCCTCTTACACACTTGTGTGGAAAAGTCACAAAAACTGTCACAAACAAACCCTTGGAAGTACAAACGTAATTTTGTTACCAAACATGTTGTTAATTGTATTGTGTCATAATGACAATATGAACACAATCCAACAATAACTATTTAAAACATAAACAAAAATAGTTGTTGGAAATTCGGATGTGGCGGGTTTTGATACTGAATGAAGGATTTGGCGGGGTTTGATACTGACAGGACTTGGCTGGTATTGAAAATTAGAAATAAATTTATGCTTTTTTTTTCAAGTTCAAAATGAGTTTAAAACTAAGTACGATTTAACAATAAAAAGAGGGAAAACCAACAATTTATGACATTGTAGGATATCAATAATAAAAATGTAAAGTTGAAAAATACTTTATTGTGTTGTCAAAATTAGATAACACGGTCATTTGCAATATTAAAACTATCTCAGGTTTGAGAATATAATGTTTTAAATATAAGGAAGAGTGGCTTTTTATATTATTATTCTAAACGACATCAAGATTATCATCTTCTTCTTCTTCGACTATGTGGAAACAGATGATTTCTTTTGATATTGCTTCAAAATGATTCGTTTGGATGGGTTGAATTTGAAATGCAAGTTGCCTGGCTCCTTTTGTACCTTTTCTGTTTCTATTTTCCAATTTTTAACTGGTACTGTTACCCCTATTTTATGAACTGTACCATGCTTACTTAGAGTGTTCTTATATTGTTCTGGTCTGAGTATCATGTCTCTCTGTTTCAAGTCTTTTTCTATTAACCCAAAATCGCTGAGCATTCTGGGAAGTCACATGACTGAACCGGGCACTCTCATTGGCTGCTTTGGATGTGGCGGAGTTTGAAACCAAAACCAAGCATGGCATAGCTCTGTTCGGATCTGGCGGATTTTGAAACCAAGCCACATTCTTAACATTATTTTACAGTAGAATGTTGCGGGTTTAGCTACGAAATAATGTTTTCTTTGAATTCTTTGAATTGTTTATAACTATAGGATAAGATGTATAAATCAGTTTGTATGTAAAATGGATTTGGCGGAGTTTGATTCTAGGCGCCTCATTTCTTGTTTTATTATTATTATTATTATTATTATTATTATTATTATTATTATTATTATTATTATTATTATTATTATTATTATTATTATATAGTTTAACATCACAGGATTATGCTCCGAGGCAAAGGGAGACGGTGATGATAATGAATGAAAACGGTGGAATGAAGAAAGTGGGAGGAAACGGGAGAACTACAAGAAAATCTACGCTCACGATGTTTGTCCAAAACAAAGTATTATTGAAATAATAATGATTGCATGGTTAAATCTAAGAATGAATCGCATCTCTTTGTATTGGTTAATTCTACATAATTATTATAGTTTAAGAGGAAACTAATTGTCCAAAGAGAATATATATATATATATATATATATCAGTTGATAGATCTGATTGAACGGAACAAAATGATATGGTGACTATAAATCTTCATGCGTATTTTTTGATGAAATCGGGAAAAAATATTTTTATGGCTTCAGTATGTTGTTGATTGCTAATCTGATACAGTTAATATAATGAATTAACATTTTTTCGTACTCTCAATTTTTGTTTTGATGATGCGCACTCGTATGTGGATGAACAATAAGTATGAATTTCTTTGCGTGATATAATATGTAGAGATAGCAAATGCGGTACAACAAGCTTTAACAATTGCCAACACGCAAAAGGCCTTCGCTGAGGAGAGAGGAAAGAGTTAAGTGAAGTGCGTGTTTTGAGATTTCCAAAATGCTTTGCTGACGATGTCTACTCTCAACTTCATGTAGAATGCATGAGCTTTGCTGGCAGACAAACGTGTTCTGGTCACGTCACCGCAAAGCAACGAGGCGAGTCGCGGAGTGACACGACACAGAGAGGATTGGGGAAGGGAAGAGGAGGCAATTGCAGGAACAGATCCAGCCAGCATTCGATCGACCGACGAAACATGCTTGCTATTGAAGTGTTGAGATCGTGCGCGGCTATTTGGCACATTTCCAGATTGCAGTTAACAACGCCGTCACAGTGAATCTTATCTCAATAACCTTTTCTCGTTTCGCAACTTAGCTTGGCTTATAGGAAATGAAAGCTCATCACATGATAATCTTACTTAAAAGAAAAACGAAAAACAGTACGAAATTTCTGTAGCCGAATACTACAGGTGGCAATGATAGAAAATGCGTATTATCAATTTTTTACGGGAAAGATGCGATAATATGCACAACAGAGAAACTTAGAAATAATATGTGAAGTATTGATAAGATCATGTGCGTCATTACGTCTATGTTTCGTTGTTAGGAGGATGTGTTTGTTATCGTCAAAAGACAAACAATAGACACAATGTGCTTCTTAGCAGTGAATTCTTTTATATAGGCTTATATAGGCCCTATTTATTAATCGCTAATGATAATAAAGTATTGTAGATTTTATAAATATAATTGTACAGTTGAGAATTGAGAATGGAGCTACATGAGAGACATCTACCTGTATCTGTGCTTGCATACAGCCAAGTGATTATCATACGTGGTCCTGGGTTCAATTCACGCTCAGTGTCCTGGGAATTACTGACGACACCACTTTAATTTCTTGAGGGCGAGCAAACGAAGGGCGGGCTATTTTTTGGGAAGGGCAGCTATTTTCTGTATACCGAAAAGGATAATTTGACATTTCTTTACCCATATTGCAAGGTAATAGTTCCATGTCTAGGGGGGAGGGACAGCCGTAATCACTATGTGGGCTCCTTGCTCCTCCCCCTCTGGCGTCGTCATTCCTGGGAATGCATTTTCAATATTGACTTATATCTTCAAACAAGTGGAAAGCTAGCTGAATTAAGAAATATTCTGTCTACAAAATCAAAAATCTGGATGGGAGCCGATGTGGTGAATTCGTATCCCTTATAGATGCTCGACACTTAGCCACTCTTCGTGATCTGTGGTGCAAAGAAGTTCTAATATTTTCTGAATTAATTGATCTGTTACTCATATATTATGATGTCTCTTATCTGTTCAACATTATTGGCTATATAAAACTTAGAAAAAGAAAAAGAGGAAGAAGTGGTAGTGGTATGTTTACTTAAATATTATTAAATCGATTTCTCTAAAATAATAAAACTTCAACAATGACTTAATTAAAACCTCAGGATCGGTATACGGTATAGTCACACTACTGTATGTACCATCACGCATAGAAAATACATTTTAAGAAGGTATCCACTGTCTCAACCTGACTGAATATTTTGGTTATATTCTTTTGGTTGCTTGCCTGATTTCCTTGAAATTGTGTAATTTCACCGTTTTCATTTTCGTGGAAGAAAATAAATAGCCAGGTCTTTGATTTATACATTATTTTGAGGTTCTTTAGAGAAGGAGAGGTATTTTACAGGGTTCGAACACGCATCAATGGTTTCGTGAGCCACAAGTCATAGGCTTGAATATGTTTCAAAACTGTTTTAGTTTCATTTTAACTGTTTGTTACAGTGCGAAAAATGGGCACTTCAGATGTAAGCAGGGGCGGCGATTAGGAGGAAGCAAGAGGGGGCAGTTGCCCCCTCACTTTTTTGAAATGATCCTGGAAATGTTTTTGTATGTATTACTAGTTAATAGAAAAAATGGTGCCATAGACCCATTCATAGAAAAAATGAGTACGTATAGGTTGTCTCCCTGTGGAGTTAAGAAAGCTACAGGAATTGCGTTTTAGTTTCAATTCAAAGCAATTAATATTGCAATTGCACATTTCTTTAAATTTCGTAGCATATGCTTGTAGTATTTACTGTCTTTCATTTTCTAAGACATAAAATATATTTAATGGCATGTGTGGAATTAAAAATATAAGTTGCTCATTAATCCCCAGTTTCTATATAACTTCTACCAAACAAGCATCATTATTCATTATTATGATTAATATTACCCTTTCTATTTATTTGTTTTGCAAATTTGTTATTAAATAATCTGATTACACAATTTTCAAGACAGAATTTTAAGATGTTCATAAACAAGGAATCGAATTTCTTCTTACACTTTCGTTGTTTAAGAGTACAAAGGGCTAGTACTTATTTGCGTTGCTCTTATCAATTTACTTAATAAAATATAAAAAAAGATATACGGTATTTTAATTGAAAAAGATAGTATCCTATTAGTTATAAAACTTATAGCCTTTCGTCAAACAGTGTTAGAAACAACCAGGAAAACTAAGATTGATATACAAATATTTAGATCATGTCTTGCCCCCCCTCCCCCCCACACTTTTAACGTTCAATCTCCGCCACTGGATGTAAGCCTAGTGTTTAATAAAAACATCGCCATCTTTCAAGTTAACAGATATTGACAGTTACAGTGACAAAAGAAAGTATTCTTCAGTTGACAAAATTTCTTTCCCTAATAACTCAACAAAAAATGACCTATTAGAGTACCAATTTTGGCAAGTTATTAAGTTATAACTATTCTAAGGATAACGACAAAAAGATCCAAGTTAATTCATTTGTTACCGAGTTATTGACAAAAGAAAATTCCTCAAATGTCAAATACTTTCTTTCCCATGTGTGTCTGAATTTATCTATCACATGCTGAGATATTAGCTCTGGAAGTTGCAGGCATACCGTAATACGTTTCAAACAAGAATTGAAATATCGATATGTGTGATCTCGTATAAAGCTGAATACTTGTCCACACTAGTGAACTGTTTGAAATTAATTTTGGAATATACTACAGTATCTACCTCCCCCTTTTTTTATCATGTGACTTTGATTAACATGGGTATTCTATAAAGTGAGAGTTAGGTTCGAAATTCGTGCCAAAAGTAGCCCCTCAAATTAGGGAAATGAAACTTAGTATATAAACTCCTTATTAAAAGTAATTAGTCACGTGTTTCAGCATTTTCGAAAATTCCGGTTCTATGGTATTCAGGAAACAATTTCTATAACACAGTGAACATTCCGTAACGGACACCTCTCAATAACGGTCAAACATTTTTTGTTCCAGCAAAAATGCATTATTATAGAATAGAGCCAACCGTTTTACAGACACTTTCAGGTACGGACAGTCTACTTTTACCCTCCCTCATGTTTTTTACAATCTCTTCATACAAGACAGGAATTATTCTCTGCCTATTCTTTTTAACACAGAAAATATTTTCTGCAATTAGAAAATACATCTTCAACAGATCCAGCCGTTAGAAGCAAAGTTCAGAAACTAGTGTCCGCAGGATTATAAGGCAGACAACTATTGCAGACTTTTCCCCAAGAAATGCATAAAATGTCATGATTCTATCTACATTTTCAGTACACAGAGAGAGAAAAATATGTAGCGTACGTAGAAACGTAGGTTGCATACGTAAATTCTGTAGATTTAGGAGTTATACTTTTTCTAACGTAGGACTAGGCCTATAGGTAACATCCTGCAGAAAACATATAACTGAAAACATATGTTTTATAATACTTTCCGTATAAGTGTTCCATCTATAAGTATTTTCCGTATGAAATAATATAGGCAGTCAGAATCTCATCTACAGATGGACGTATATAACATATTTTATAGCTAACGTATGTAATATACGGAAGACTGTTAGATATCAGACACCCTGCAGCGGCAGGATGCAACATTTAAGCAGAAATAATCCAGTGCGTACGTATGTAGCATATGAATAACATATACTTTGTATAGATTTGCGTAGTAAACTTATGAGTTCCCTATATTTTTTATAATATACCTCTGTCCGGAAAACGGATTTTTCTCTGTGATTTTAATAATAATATTGCATGATCTTGTTGAGGTTACTTTTACTTTTAATAGAGTCATTAAGCTAATTAAGGGACTTCCATGAGGGGTAGGGTTTGTACTTGAGAAAAAATTATCAAATTATCGTCTTATTTTCCTGTACATGCACACACTCTTTCTTCTGCCCAGAAGATACTTTTTGTTTCTTGGCAGAGGGTTTTTTCCTCCTCATTCCCTTAGTAGTTCGAAAACTGAGTACGGTATTTCGATATTAGCTTATATTTACATTTATACATGGCTAATGACTTCATTGTTTATTGTGTACAATTACCACATGAGCAGTAATGAATTTAATTTAAATTTGCATAACCTCTATGTAGAGGACATCTCTCATTTGCGGACACGTGTCAAATAATCGTGTCTGTTATTAAGAGGTTTCAGTGTACATTAATTTCCCGTTTTGTATTGATAAAATGGCAGAAACCGGGTAATGGTTGAAGCGTTTAAAACGAATTTACAATGAACATGCTTAGCAGTTGGGGGGCGCGCGGTTTACTGCTTCTAGTTTTCAACAATTTTCTCAAAAACGTTTCCAACAAATTAAACTAGGTATAAGAACTGCTGTGTAAAAAGAGCTGCAATTTCTCATATTTTTCCCGAACAATAACGGTACTTTATAAGCCAGTAAATATTTATATTTTACTGTGTAACTACGTAAGTAACTAACTCTATGGCCTATGAAATCCGGAGGTTTAATGCAGCTTTCACGAAAGCTCCCCATTGACTTCTGTCCTTAGCCAATCCATCTTCTATTTTTTTTTTTTTTTTAAATTCCTATTTCTGCGAGATCCATCTTAATATTGTCCTCCAATCTGTGCCGAGTGGTCGTTCTCGCTTCCTAATGGTCGTTTTCTGATTTGACTTCTAGAGACATGCACGGGCCGGGCTTGGGCGGGCCGACACTGATTTCTCTTCAAATCGGGCCGGGCTGGGGCCGATTAATTGCAATTCTTTAATAATTATTGACTTTCGTTAAACGATAATTGGAATAAAGCCAAACGTTGAAGAAGTATGCCCGTGAAAAATGTTACAAAGAATGCAATAGTTATTTACAGTTTGTGTTGCTTAGCGGCTCCACTTTCACTATAGAGGATTGCAGGCATTGCGCGGTAAATTGAGCTCTGACCTCGGCCTTCACTGAACCCAAAATATGACAAGAAGGGGTGGGAAAGTTTTGCCTGTCGCAAAACAATATTGCCATCTTCGCTTTATGCTAAAAATCAATAAGTTAGATTTTTGTTACAGGCAATGGAGTTTTTGTTCTCTCGATGACAGGCAAAGTTCTAGGAGGCAATGGTACCATTCGGGAGGCAAGCGTCAGGTTGTGAACCAGAGTTTAGAAAACGTTTCTGAGGGTTAGGTCAAGTTTAATACTAAATTTTGAGAAAGATTGGGACTCGAGCTAAATTTTTAAAAAATTTATCGGGCCGGGGTCGGGCCAAGAACTTTCAAAATTATCGGGGCCGGGTTTGGGCCAAGAATTTTAAAAAAAATTATCGGGCCGGGCCGGGCTCGGGCCGAAAACATCCAAAACTTTTCGGGCCCGGCCTGGGCCGGGCCTAGGTACATTCGGGCTGGATTGGGCTCGAGCTGAAAAATTCGGCCCGTGCACGTCTCTATTGACTTCCAGTTAAAACTTCGAAAGCGTTCCTAATTTCTTTCATTCTGGCTACATGACCTGCCCACTTGAGCCTCCTAGATTTGATGACTCTAACAATGTTTGGTAAACGCTATAAATTATGCAGTTCCTCGTTATGAAGTTTCTGCCATTCCCCATTCCCGTTCGTCTTCGGTCCGAATATTCGTCTCAGGATCTTGTTCTCAAATAGACTACTTTCAGTCTACATTCTTTCCTCAGAGTAAACGACCATGTCTGGCAAGCATATAGCACAACAGGCATGATTATCGTTTTATATATATTTTAAGCTTCAAATTCCTCGACGAAATTCGCGACGACAAAAGATTTTGAACTCAGTAATAACATGGTTTTAGTCGACAGTTAATTTCTTCGCGAATATGGTTTTCATCTACAGTGTAAACGATGTTAATTTTACTCGCCTTAATTTGCAGAAAAAACAGTAAGTATGCGGTATATTAGCACTTCAAATACTGCTAATACTACTTCTACTACTGAAAAAAAGTGCAACCTACATCCTTTGATACTTCACAGTTGTTTTCAGTATATTAATATGCAGTAGTTTCATGCTTCTTGGTAAATAAGTTGAGAACATAATTTATTGACTTTTCCGTAGATTAACACGTAAAACAGAACAAGCTCTGCATGAGGTGACGTAATCAGTTGCATTGTAGTAATATATTCCTCGTTACTGAAACAATGTCTTCAGTCGAGGAACAATAAACTATTCCGCAAGTATGTGTTTGTTTAGAGTTAACGTTCCATTCCAGAGAATAAGGAAAGAATTGCGAGTAAAAACAATATGAAAGATAGCAAGAGAAAGAAAGCAGTAGTGGTCTCCATATCCGTCCTACAAACAATACTTTTATATTGAATTTTCGAGTATAATAAATAGGTTGTTTACTATCTACATTTACCAATTTTTCGCCATTTTACCACTTTTCAGACGTTTCTTGTCGTGACCTTCAGACTAAGTTTTGTTTAAAGGAAGGGGTAGAAGTGGTGTTCCCTGAACATAATGCTATTATTATTATTATTATTATTATTATTATTATTATTATTATTATTATTATTATTATTATTAAGATAAATCCCTGTTTCAAATAGTCTGGGTGCTGAAAAGGGATATTAACCACCAATCAATCAACATTTATACTTATAGGTGCATATCCGCAAGGCAAGTACGCGAAGGATTGGGTATTGTTGGGTTTAAATCAGAGATACGCGTCTACGCGTAAGAAACGATAGTTTACGTTTACGTGTCAACTATGCGTAGACAATGTAAACAACGTAGACTATGTAGAATATGTCAACAACACCTAATTTAATATGGCATCGTGGACAATAAAGGAGCTTTATTTTGTCGTTACCTTGCGAAATTGCGTACAAAATAAAATGCCTAGACCAGCGAATAGTAACTTTCGAATACTTACTTTCGTCTTGATGAAGGAAAATGAAAAATATTATGCATTTTTAAAATATGCAAGAAAAAATTGGCAAATACAGCAGATTCAAGACTGAAAGCCCACAGGTGCGAATTATTTTTGTAAATTTCATTATAAAAGCAGTGCTCTAAGTGGAAAATCTAAGGAAGTGGTATGTGCAGAGCAGATTAAACATACAGATTAGATAATTCCCTCTACTTTTTATAAGTTAGTCGTTTCTCTAATCTTTCACTGCACCGAAGCAAAACAACTGAATGAGGAAATATGAACAAACGAGCAACGAAATTGTTCCTTGCATTTGATAGTGGTTGTCTACATAGTCTACACTGGAAAAGGTGTAATGTAGATTACGTATAGATTACAGTAGACAATCGCGTAGAAGTAAAATTATAGTTTACGGCATATCACTGGTTTAAATGAAGTTTTATAAGAAGAATGTAAAGAAAGAGAGGAGTGGTGGTTTCATTTTTAAAAAAAAAATCATTATAAATATAATACGGAAGAAAAATTAAGAAATAGTAAAGAATTAAGGAATAAATAAAAAAAGAAGAACGTTCAGCACTGATTATGCTTAGGTAGCACTTAAAAAATACAGGACTTATTTTACTATTGGTATAAAATTCTACAAAAATAAATTCCTGTTGGATTGCAGGGGGAGTATGCATCTATCAAGCAGCAGCTGTAATTGGATAATAGCTTGTAAATGCAACAGTAATTATTTGTAGTCAAAACTCACCATTAAATGCGTCGTTTTAAAATTGTCTCATAGTTTTGACAAATATGCCTATCTGTTTTGATAGTTAAGAATTAGTTGCTATAAAATCTTCAGACATTACTGATGTATGTAATGCCATTTTGTAACTATTTGCAGGTTGAGAACTGTTAAAGCATGAGAACAAACATTTTTAAGAACGGACACTTCTGTTCTTAAAAATTCGTAATGCAAAATGCGGCTTCTTGATACATCCTTCTATCTGTAGTTTCACATAAATAATAATAATAATAAATGATTAATTATTGCGATTACTTTTTACTTTACCTAGGTATATGAGAATAAACTTTAACTTAGAATTCTGTTATTTTATAATCACTATATGTTGATGTGAGTACTGTAAACAGTTTTGGACCTTGCAAATAATTACAAAATGGCCCTCTATATCAGTGAAGTGAAAAGACTGCAGTAACTAACTCCAAACCGAGGAGAACAAGCGTCTCTTTTGCAGTGGAGTAGAGCAATTTTAACAAGATGCATTCCATGGTTACTTGTACAAGTAGGGTCAAACTAATTTTTAACAGCATGATCAGCTGTCGTTAAATCAATATTTGTGAAATATTTAGGTATACAGGACTAGAAAGGAACTCAAATGTACTATGTTTTAAGCGAATTCCAAATTAATTTTGCCATTTCTGGGTTGCCCCCGAGACGAGACGAAACAATTTATGTGACTAGACACAGGTCGAAACGGAGCTCTCTTAATAAAAGCAGATACACTTTCCCAGACAAGACAGACTTGGCTCTTGTCTCGTAGCAATTTTATTTTCTTTCGAAATAACTTCCTCCTTTCCTATACTTTTATTTAGCTTGGTCTGTGCGATCAACGTACCATCCTGGTCTATTATAAAATCTAAACCGGAATTCAGCTCCTTCAAGTTCTTCGGTCCTTCGATTCCTATATATGATGCGTTATATGCACAAGGAAATCATGCCCACTTTTATTATTTATTTATTTATTTATGACTTCTTTTACGTGGCGAAGTTAAGGCTCTGCAGCCTTCTCCGAGCACTTAACCACGTGCATACATTCTTTTCTTCTTTTTTTTTTAAAAAAAAGCACCAATATATAGAAAATATTAACAATTACAAAAGAAAAGTATTAACCACATAAAGAAAGAATATACCACTGAAGTAAAAAAAATAGTTAAACACTTCAAAAACAAAAATGGAAAATAATATACAATATAGGAAACAAAATAACATGGAGAAACTTAAAATGCATATATCATGTAGCGGTACCAGAACTATGAATATATAAGCTGTACAAATTAGCATAGGTTACCTATTGGTTGTGTGTTCATATGTGGGTTATTAATAATCTCGTAAAACGAAGATGACTCATGAGCTACCAGTATCCTTATCTTTACTTAAGAGAAGGGAATTTACAGATTTTTTAAATTTGGCAACTGTGGAAACGTTGTGTATTAATTGAGGTAAACTGTTCCAGAGGCGTGTAGTACTTACTGTGAAGGATTTTGAGCATGAATCAGAATTGTGACTGGGTATGGAGAGTAAGAAATTATCTTGTGATCTTGTGCTTCTAGTATGAAAGTCTGATAAATATAAAAATCTACGGGCAAGATACGATGGTTCTGACGTAGTAAGTATTTTGTACAATAGGGTAAGATTATGTAAATTTCTTCTTCCAACTAACGTCAGCCATGACAGTTTTTTATAAAAGGATGTGTTCAGCAAAGAGATGTTCCCTGTAAGTTATATTGAAAATAAATCTAACGCATGCATTTTGCACTCTTTGCAAGCGCTTTGATTGATTTTCTGTTAGATCAGAATAGACTGAGTCGCAATAGTCAAGATGTGGAAACACCAGTACCTTGACAAGTTTGATCTTCAGAGATATTGGTAAGAAATTTCTTAGTCGGTTTAACGTATGCAGGGCACCAAATGCTCTCTTACAAACTCCATTTATTTGATCTGACCAGGAGAGATTTTGATTTAGTATGACTCCCAAATTTTTGACAGTTGTGGAGAATGGAATAACAGTATTGGACAATTTTATATTCGGGAGCTGATAGATATTAATAGAAGAGAGAATTCTTGGAGAGCCAATTAAGATGCACTGCGATTTTGTTGCATTTAATTTTAACCCATGAGCCGTAGACCACTCGCTGATTTTGTTTAACTCAGTAATTATTTTTTCAATCGCATTATTAATATCTTGTGGGGGAAAAGAAGCATATAACTGAAAATCATCAGCGTAAATATGGTATTTACAATAGGTGAGAATTTTAGGGAGATCATTAATGTAAAGGGCAAAGAGAAGGGGACCTAGTACGCTACCCTGCGGCACTCCACTGTTGATACAATGCCATGTCGATATGTGATCCTGATTGATCACTACTCTTTGTTTACGTTCATGAAGGTAAGAATGAAACCATTTAACCACTGGTTCAGAAAAATTAAACAATAATGATAATTTCTGAAGTAATATGTCAAAATCAATCGTTTGAAATGCTTTACTATAGTCAAGTAGAGTCAGAAGCGTTAGTTTTCTATTATCAATAGCCCATCTTATATCCTCAGTTACGTTTACTAGTGCAGTGCATGTGCTGTGATTACTTCGAAAACCAGATTGAAATGTATCCAATAAATTATTTGTTGTTAAGTATTCCCGAATTTGATCATTTACAATATATTCAAAAACTTTTGAAAGCACGGGAAGGACACTAATAGGACGATAGTCTGAGATATTGTCAGCGTTGTTCTTTTTTGGAAGTGGGCGGACCTTAGCGAGTTTCCATACTGTGGGAAAAGTACCTGTGGCAAGAGAGTAATTAAATATGTCAGTGATAGGATTAAGTACATGCGGTAGGATTTTCCTGATCATGGTTATTGAAATATCATCTGTACCAGTGGCTTGAGATTTAATTCTTTGGATCGCTTTTAATACATGTGCAGGCTGTACGTGAGAAAACGAGAACAGAGAGTTAATTTCTGAAGCTACAATATTATTCATTGTTTGCAGTTTCATGGAGGCTGGTATCATACGGCTTTGACAGAAAAAAGTGTTCAATTCATCTGGCGTATAGTTAACTGCGTTCTTGGCTATGTTTCTCCCAACACCTAATACTTTTAGCCGTTTCCAAAGAACTGCTCCATTATTTTCAAATTCAAGTATTTCATAGGCAAAGCGCCGTTTTGCCTTCCTTACTTCTTGAGTGCAACGGTTTCTTAATATTCTATAGTTTTCAAATTTTGTATTGGGACTTATTGTGCTATCACTGGAAGGATCACTATTTTTCACATGTCTCCTGTATGCTCTATAAGCTTTATCTCTCCGCGCCATTAACGAACGTAATTCATCGGTTAACCATGGTGATGGAGGTCGCGAAACGCGTTTCTTAACTACAGGGGCGTGTCTATCATACAAATTTATTATTAAAGAATTTAGAGTATTTACCTGCTCGTCAACTGTAGGGAGGCAGTTTATTGAGTGCCACGGCAAGCAGGCAGCGTCGATGTTCAGGTCTACTTCATTCATGTATCTAAAGTCTCTGTATGATGTGAATTTAGTTTTATATTGCGGAACTCGAAGTTTGTAAGATATATATAACATATCATGGTACGAGATGCCGGGTGTGTGGATTTGACCGTGGCTAATTACGTGTTCTTCCTTGGATACCAGTATCACATCTATCCATGATTCTGAGTTCCTTATGTGATGGGTTGGACCAAGAGGACAGATAGCAAGGTTAAGGCCCGAGATTGTATCCCGATATTGCAAGACTTCGTCTTTCGTTGTTAAAAGATCCCAATTTGTATCACCCATTATTATGGAATGTTGGTAATTGGGTAAATGTTTTGCAATATCGTCAACAAAGTTTATGAAAGATGTACGGGGGGGACGATACACAACACTCAAAAGCAATGTCTGGTGACCTACAGTGACTTCGAGTATAATATATTCTGAACTACTGTTATATACACCAGCTGACTGAGACAGAAGTTTGACCTGGAAGTTGTCTCGTAAGTATATTGCCACACCCCCGCCGCGTTTACCCTTTCTATTGTTTGTAAAGAGATGAAAACCTGATAAATGGACGAGGTTGTTTGAGAGGGAATCCTGTAGCCAAGACTCAGAAATAAGTACTGCATGCACATGTTTAAAAGAGGATACAATGCTTTCAATTTCCACGAAATTTGAAAGAAAGCTTTGCGCGTTGAAATGAATAGCGTTGAAGTTCCCTTCGGCAAATTCTGGTTTCTGGTCATGAGAGGTAGTTTCCAAAGGGGAGGGGGACTTTTGGTCATTTTGAATATATTTAATCTTTAATATTTCATATCTACTTACGCGCGTATTAAAATTATTCAGTTTCCGCAGTTTTCTACACAAAGACGGTCGTTTATTTTTAGAGATATGACGTGAGTTTTGAACTGTAGTTCCGTAAGTGCAGGCATTATCTAACTATTCTTCACTGCAGTAAACGAAATGACGGTGATATTTCATACATTAGCATTTCCACCATTTGTAATTTGAATAGAACCTGTTATCACCCAGAAAATATCAAGAACAGTTAACCGAAAGTTGAATTATGACAACTGTTAGATCATAGATGAAGGATGTTTGCTGAACCTGAAGTTTAGCGTCCCTTTTCAGCATGTAGATTATATAAGATAGGGATTAGAGTTTAAGTCGGAATCCAAACCACCGCAATGTACCGTAAATACGCGCGTAATTTTCGCCCTAGCATAATTTTCGCATTCCAATTTTGAAGGGCATTTTCTGTATATTTTATTTTCCTCGCGTAATTTGCGCACGCGGAAACTTTTTGTGAAACAGCATTTTTTCAATTACGGTAGCTAACGAACAATTGGCAAAGCAGCAAAGCCATTGTTGCATGCCATTGAGCCCTGTCAACAAAACAAAACAAGTACTTCCGTACTCACCCCCTCCACTTTCCCCACCCCTCGTCTACTGTGTGAAGGAGCTTGTTTCGCGCGTCTTGTCTTTTCCTCATCTCACTTCCAGTTACAAGCTTGTAATTTTTTCCCCGCATAATTTACGCGCCCTTGTTTCAAAACAACTTTTTTCGTCTAAAAAAGTGCGAAAATTACGCGAGTAAATACGGTATTTAATTCTCTTCCACCGGAAACGAACCGACGTTATGTGGATAGAAAACGCGCGCGTTAGCCGTTAGACCAGCGGGGAACATCACTGTTGGAGGAGAATTTTGCCAAAAGTCCCTGTCTTCCTCCTTGTTTTCATCCTTTCTGCTTCCCTCCAAGTAAGTTGGCAAAAGGACGTTTAGTTAGTGACTATTATCCGTAAATTCATGATGGTATACCGACAAACAAACATAATTAAATTTGTTTGCTATCAAGATGGTATTATTGTTGGGGCAATTTTCGCATATACATAGAGTTTGCCTCCAACTGAGAAGAAAAAAATGCATATTGGAACACCGATATCTTTCCTCTCCTAAAGCCATATGTCCACTATTGCATCAAGCTCGAACTAATCTACTTCATAAGTAGAAGCATATTTATTCTAATTTTATATATTTTTGTTACTAATAACGCTTTTTACAGTCTCAAAATTAAAACACCCCATTTTAAAATGTATATTATTCATACTTGTAATCGAAATGTGTCTTTTTTTTCTTTTTTTGCGACACCCTTTCCGTGAAGGCAGCATTCGCGCAAATACACTAGTGAAAGTTGCGAAGTAAGTTGTACAATTTATCCTGCTCAAATAATCTGTATGTGCTTATTTGTCTTAAATACCGTACTCTCTTCAAGGATGAATTATATCTCAGCTTTACCAAAGCATTTGCAATTGTACTCTTAAACTTGTATTACGTATTACTAGCTGAACCTGCGCTATATTTACACAGCGCACAGTTCTAATATGAGCGTGAATCTCCTTCCCACTTCTCACTATATCTGTACAAGTCCCTTTACAGACACAAGTAAAGGACAGGAAGACTCTCAAAATGTGTGAATTGCTATAGACAAACATAAATGTAGTATTTTAACATATAGAATGTTGGGGTGAGTTTGTGGCAAACGTAAGTAAGCGATTGATGATACCAAATGCAAATATTTTTTTCTTATAATTCTATATCCGAATACGCCTTATTGTTGGTCCATAAGCCTTCAAAGTTGCCAGCTTGCACTAGTATAGGTTTTGTCATTCATTTTAAAGTAAAACGCCTGAAATGTCCATCAACCCGTTACACATAGCTCCTGTACTGGTTGCCTTCCACAAGGGTATCAACCTTAACATCCTAGTGGCAATATTAAACTAATAGGGTCAAAACGATTCCTAAAATATGGAATAGAAAACGACAAGTTTTTTCCTTGAAAATTTGAATGAGAACTGGCAAATCTGCACAAAGTTTGGAATCGACCAGCGAAAACGGCACGTTTCTAGCTCTTGAGGTTTTCCAGAACTCACTGTCGAAAGATTGGCCACAAACATAAAATTTTCCTGACCACAAAGACATAATCCTAGCATTTTAGTATATAGAGTTGTGTTGATTTTGAGTTTAACGTTCCTTTCAGCAGGGAGGCTATATGAGACGGGACCTACTGATTAACGTGGAATCCGAACCACATGAGCTCCCGCTGGGTATCGAACCCGGGTCTACCAAAGCGCGTGCGCTAACCGCTTAACCAGGAAGGAGCTCTTTTAGTATATAGAAATTGTGCAACACAAAAAGACAGTGTAGCCCTTCACACTGATTTAGTGGCTAGTGCGTGTGCCAATAGTGCATGAGGTCCAACCTTCGATTCCCGATGGGAGAGCACATAAATAATCTCATAATCATTCATTTTCATTAATTATCGTCTCCTTTAGCCTAAACCGCATAATCATGAAACATTAAACTAAAATTATCATTTCCTTTTTTTTTCACAAAACACAGTACTATTAATGTAATAAGCCTACACTTCGGGAAAATCACAAGCCACGGAAAATAGTGACTCACACCTTTTCTGTTTTCATCAGTTCAATTATTAACGGTGTTGTGTAGGGTGTCTGTCGGTCACGAAAAGGTCACGAAATCAGAAAAGGGATGTGGAAGTCAAGAAAAAGTCACGAAATTTAGCTTTCGGATCTCGATTCTTTAAACTGTACAAATATAAGTAAAGAATGGAAAATTTTAGTCTATGAAACGTCAAAATTCACCGCTGAAATATCTAAGGTCGGCTTTAGACGGTACCAAATCGCAAGCAATGCATGAAAATTCGGCCTAATTCGCTCTTGAGATTATTTTTCAGCTGGCATCATTGAGCAGTGGCGATGCGAATCGCATCGAATCACCGAAACAACCTACGCTTCTAACCAGTTTATTCAACTCTGAGAAGACACCAAGGTTTTATCGCTCCAGGAAACAGCCTTTGAAATTAGAGATAAGATAAAGATAAGTGCTAAAGAAAATAGGTACTGTTATTAGTTTCTAAATGTTACGAAATTTTTGGTTTGGTAAAGAAAAAGTCACGAAATTTCATTTTGGAAGTTTAGTAGACACCCTGTTGTGCGGCTACACCGTCTATCTATCTCTTTGGCCCATTGATTTGGATGGGAAATTATTTTTCTGTTTTCTTTCAAAATGAACTGGAATGTTAATTAAAAAGTTTTTTTTTTCTGATTTTTCAAGTTTAGTTAAATATCTCTTAATTTAATATTAGTTAAAATATGAATTATGTAGTGTATACTCTTCATAAACTAAATATGAAGGATATAATATTTGTTAAAATAAAATTATTATTTAATTGTCACTATACTATTTAACTTTCCCGAAGTAAGATACAATTTAATAGGTTTCAGCAAATGACAAAGGAATCAGAAGAAATCAAACGAAGAGAATTCCAGATCATTTCAAGGAAGAGAAGAAGAGTTTCCCATATAAGTTAATGCGATAAGAACAAAGATGATGCGGGTATCTAATACTTATATATATAGGCTTGCATAACGATTTATTTCATCTCAATTTATTTCAACTTGTACTGTATATAGATGTTTTCATCAGTCGAAGACGTTGAAGGATGACTACAACGAGGCCAATCTTCACACACTTCTTGGCCTGCTTTAAATGTTTCGTACTATCGGTATGCTTGAGTTTTGAATAAAACTGATTTACCATGGATCTTTTCCAACATTTTCAAAGATCATGCATACGAAATTCCATTGTCAACACAAAATTTCAGACAAACTCTTTGCTCAATATTTTTATACATCGTCAAAATCGCAAGGCATAGATACTTGAGGTCAAATAACATCAGACTTAAACAAATTAGTTAGCCAATCACGTTTATATTGCACATCAAAACTAGGCAAAGCCCTATCTTCCAACTGAAAAATGAAATAATCTTTTACTCGGCTTTGTAAATGAGAAATTCCGAATAATTTTTTGACAGATACAGTCATGTCTAAAATGATTGTCGCATGTCTATAAATATGCTGCTGTAGGAATATAATTTGATAACAATTTCGCCCGGTATTTCTTATAATGTTTCTATGTGTATAATCGGCAGAAACATGTATGTTGTAAATTTCATGTCAAAAGAGCTGTAAATAAGAACAATATAACGAAAAAATCTTTGCTTGTCCATTTAGCAACATCTTGATGTATTACTTCTAATTTTTGTATTTATAATTTTTTCTCCTATGAAATTTACCACAAATCGATTATACCAATTTATCGATTATACACATAGTAACAGTATCAAAAGTACCCTGCGATATCATTATCCAATTATATTCGCACAACAAGACAGTTATAGATATGCGACAATCATTTTGGACATGAGTGGACATTAATTACATAGAAGTATCCATTCTTAGTTGACAGTAACTTTACGCACATCTGTATTTTTATGAACTGAAAAATAAATAATAGTTGTAAAAAATGTAAGTGGAAAGTGAAATCTATAGGAAACGAAAAACACCAAGAAAAACTAGGATAAGGCTTTTGTAACAACGAATTCACATGATCTGGGAACGAACCAGGGACCCATTTCACTAGAGCTGAAGATTACCACTGAGTCGCCGTAGCCCCTTTCTTCAGTTGTAGATAATATCGTCATATTATAAGCCAATACTCGACTCAAGTTAAAACAACTTTATGCAAGGTATTCGTATACAGTGCATATAGCCAAAATATCTGTGAATTTTTTATAAAGCTAACTAACTAATTAACGAAGCAAAAATGTAAATTCTACAAAAGCGGGCTCATTGTTGAAAATTATGTTTTGTGGTGAAACTCTGTATAAATGATCCATTCAACTGGAGGAAAATGTGAATGCAGTAATATGGCAGTTCTGAGAAGAGCATGAAGGGGAATAATATTACACATCAGCAAAGCTTTTCGTTAAGGGATTCCTGAACAATAATTTCCTTATTTAGATCAGCAATAGGTGTGATTATATAAAGTTACACTTGTAACAAAAAGTAAACGCCCATCGTTTCTTGTAAAAAATGCCTACAGCCCTGCTTTCCATAAGTAATATGTTTTGATACTTATAAGCTTACAAGAAAGGGTTCACGTAAACAAGGAACAGATGCCACAGTTCCATTTAGAGATTAGAACAGAAAATTAGAGGTTTTTCTTTAGTGTGACTAGATATAGCCTATATCTATGAGTTCAAGACGAAAAGCGAATTTAATAGAGCAAATACTACAAGAAAAATAAGTAAATAGCTTAATATTTGTTCATTTAATTAGTGTTTAACATTGCCTTTCCACTATTGAGATTTCTTCTTAATCAGGGTCTAAACTCTGAACCAAATGTGTTCTCAATATGATTTGAATCCGGGCTACAACTTCACAACCCAAGCACACATTAAACCAATTCGACTATTAGAAAAAAAGCAAGAAATGTATTTGATAATATTGAAAGACTAGACAGCTAAAGATTTCGCTCTCAGACCTCTCGATTTGCTTGATGTACGGCTTCGCACCTCATGTTTCAGCCTTTGCTTCCGTTCTTTGCATAGCAAGAATACATTTATGGCAGGCAGTAGGCCTATTATTTGCAACAAACCTGAATCCCTTTCCCCTCCTTAGGAATACACATTTCAATCGAAGTGAACATGAAAATCCATGTTGGCCCAAGTGCTAAGTGTATTAAAAAAAAAAAGAAATCAAAGGGTTTACCCGTTTCTCCATGAGGATGAGATTGTCAATCGTAGTTATTTTTATATCAGGTCTGTTGAGAAAAAATAGAAACTGGTCCCCTTCTCTCGTTAAAAGCGGAATTTCTGGAAGCGCTGTGATATAAGCGCTTGTTTTGAATGAGGAGTTTATATACCAAGTTTCATACTTCTAACATGTCTCTAAACTTAAGGGATTTCGAGATGTAGCCATATTATTCTAACAATTTCAATCTCCCACATTTTTTCCCATTTCCCCATTTTCCGTTCCTTCGAAGAGAAGCATCAAAACACGCTTCAACACATCTTTAATTATTTTAAATTAAAACCCTAAATACCAATTATCATGTCTCTAACTTTAAGGGATATCGAGATATGGCAATCATATTACAATTGTAACTCCCATCTTTTTCTCTTCTCATCCTTTGTCGTTCCATCTAGGGGAAATATACCAATATATAGGGATGCACACGAGTCGAGTCGAGTCGAGATTTAAGCCTGTGCCGACTCGTCTCGAGAAAATGTCTCGACTCGACTCGAATTCGAGACGAGACGTCTCGAAATTCGAGTCGAGACAAAATATGCTAGTTAAAATACACGCACGCATCAGCCAGAACATTATGATTACCTACCTAATTGTCAGTATGTCCACTTTTGACATGGATAACAACGGCGACGCATCTTTGCATGGATGCAATGATCCTTGGTAGGTCGCTGGAGAGAGTTGGCACCACATGTGCACACACACACAATAATTATAACTATGTTCAATTACTATAGACTGCCAATTGCTCATTCAGAGAATTTATGAAGTTCACTTTATTGCAATAGTTTTATACAAACTAGATATAGGCTACGGATAATAGTTTTATACAAAATAAATAATCAATTATTATTATTATTATTATTATTATTATTATTATTATTATTATTATTATTATTATTATTATTATTATTATTATTATTATTATTATATTTGGAGTACAATCAAATATCATGACATTAATTGTTATTAGATTTAATTAACTGAATTGAGCTGAAAATTAAATCTTGATTTCGAAAGATTAGTTATTAAGTTTATGCTTTCTGTACCTTTCTAAAGTAATAAATGCTGGAATTTGTTTCAAGGCTGTTTCTGAGTGAATACTTTCTTCAAAATAATATTAAAAATTATAGAAAGATTTCTTAGACATTCGAGTCGAATCGAGAGTTTTACGAGCAGTCTCGACTCGAAAATTTTACAAGTATGTCTGGACTTGAATCTCGATACGAATTCGAGTCGAGTCCAGTCGAAATTCGTGACATGTCTCGACTCGTACGTATCCCTACCAATATAATAAAAACATTTAAACACGTTTTTAATTATTTTAAATAAGTACTCTTAATACGTACTGAATTTCATGTTTAGTCTTAAAGGATTTCGAGATAGTCATCCTGTTATAACAGTAGCAACTCCACCTTTTTTATTCTCTTCTAGGGAAAATATCAAAAAGCGGTGAAACACTTGTCTAATTATTATAAATGGGAAATCCTTATACCAGATCTATGTCTCTACCCTTCAAAGCTTCGGAGATATGGACATTTTACTATAATAATTGCAAGCTCTGCCCCCCCCCCCTTTCAGTGAATTTCCAAAACTCCTTCCTTAGAGGCACCGAACTTCAAAAGCCAGTATTACAATATCAAAATTTCAAGTTCCTAACTGAAGCAGTTTGACTGGGCGTTGGTCAATCATTCACTGATTTAGAACTTCTTTTATACAAGTTATATAGAGAAGATTATATACATAGGAGGACGCTTCGTAAACGAAGCACTTAAAATTAATAGTGAAAATAATTTAAAAAATACTCTTATGTGAAGTAGGAGTTAAGTTGCATTTTTTGGTTATTGTGTTTACCATTTTTTTGGTAACTGAAGTATTATATTTGGAGTGCGATTACACATTTTTGTCTGTCTTATGTAAGTGAATTATTTCATTAGCGAAGTAAAAAAAAAAAAAAAAAAAAAAAATCAGTTTTGCATAGCAAAGTGTATCATTCGATAGATGTCGGTATCAAAACCTTGGCTTCATGCTCATTGGTATTATGCGGTAATTTTAGAAGCTCTCTTGAATCAATTTTGGCATTCCTCTCAAGAAAAATATATTATATAATGCACAGTCAGAAAAAAGATCCAGAACAAAATTACGTTAAGTCTACTGAACTTGCTAAAAGGAACACAACATCAGCCAAATAAGTGTACCTCAAATTGAGAAATAAAAATTATTTTGTGGAAGACGCTTAGATATGAACGATTTCTTATTTCCATAAATCTGTAAATGACAGAATTATAATATAATAGTCTTCCATTGTTGCCCACGAGTGAGGAGGAGACAATTGTCTTGACGAGGTACGAGATGAGCTTCTTCCAGCAACTTTTCGAGACGAGACAGCAGCAAATCTATTCTCGTGGGAATACCATACTCAAGTTAAGTTCAACAGCCTTCTTATTGTGATACCCCATGATTGATTTCCAACTTTGATATTGACCAAGGAACTTAAGTAGTTTTGCCCATGAGAGGAGAAGTAAGTTTTCTTGTATTGTCTCGATTCTCGAAAAGCTTTTCTCGTCTTGTTTTGAAATTTATGTACAAAATTTATGCCCTGGTTGAATTTTGCTAATTTCATTTAAACGCTACCAGAATCCTTTTGCGTCACGAAAGGTTCACAAAATGTCTAATGTAACAACCATATTTATAATTGCAGTGTACTGCGGAATGACCTGCGTATCTTTAAACATTGATAAATGCTCTTCACTGTTTTCTTACAATTACTTGGTCAATTCATAGTCTTACACAATGCATCATGAAACACTGAAACAGTATTTGAAATCTTAAGACTTGGATGAACTAGTGTTGCCCACAAAACTTGAGAAATCTCTCGTCTCGTCTTGAAAATGAGACGAGAATTGCCAGGCTTGTTTCTCATCTCGATTTGCATTTAAAGAGATTCTTCTCGTCTCATTTTCGAGATAACAAATGTCTTACTTCGTGGGCAGCAACTAAACTTGACTAATTTGCTGTGCATGCTTAATGAATATTTTTTGTTAGCATACAAGGTATATGCCTTATACTTTACGTTAACTCACCATGTGAAGTTCAGCTCCTTGTGGATTTGGCCTATACATATATACGGTACCTCACCAGCGGCGTAGATCTTGATTTACATTCTGTGTTAATCTGGCTATTGATTTCCTTCTTATTGAGCAGTATATGCTCTCTTGCATTCTACTCCTCTTCCTTCTCTCTTCCATTCGACTCTTCTTGTTCTTGGCCCAGTCAGCTTCTCTCTTGAAGCTTCAGAAGTCTCACAATAGTTTCACTTGTTAATATGCTGTTAATTTTCTTGTTATTAATTATTTTATAGCTGTCATTCTCCGTCACTGACCTTATAAATTTTACATAGCCCTACGATTTGTCTGCGCAGTGCTTCTTTTATTTCAATACGATTACCTTCGCAATATGTGCTACAGATCTAATTAGTGTTTTGTATATAGTAAGTTTAAATATCTTATTTACTAGTTTACCTTTTATTAACTGCACATTTGCATAGTAGACTGTATTGCACGTACAAATTCTTTCTCTCTATATTCTTTCCCACTTGCTTTTTCCAATTCATTGTCTTCTATAATTATATTTCTATCTGTTTCTGGCTTTCGTGCAGAACATTTTTTTTCTGTTAACACTAGTGCAGTCCTAATTTATTCGCTTCTTCTTAATGTTTGGTATATTTACATTACATTTACTGTTCTTGGTATTATTTCGTTTAGGGTTTCTTACCTAACAAGAGTTGAAGCTGTCTCGTCTCGAGAAATGTATCTGTTCATATTAGAAGAGTTCTCTATCGTCTCATATATCATCACGATAATCCTGTTTCCTTTCGTCTCTTAGGGACGCTAATTGCGGTATCAACAGTATACGTGCAAATTTTATGTTTTTGACAAATATATAGATATATATTGAACCACTTTTGCTTTTCTAGAGTGTTATATGAAGCATGAGGTAGACTGCTCATCTTGTTTACTTCTAGTCAGGGGTAAAAGTGGATGTGAAAAGGTAGGGGGACACTTGACGCCACGCCGTCCCCCGTGCTATCTTTCCCCATTGTAATTTTTTTAGAAAGTGGGGGACGCCAAATATATTTTCTGGAAGTGGGGACGACATCACCCTCGTTCCCCTCACTTTTACCTTACTTCTAGTGCGATAATTGTTCTTTATTTCTTGTTTTAAACTTTTCCGCTTATTCGTTTCATTGTCAGATGTCAGTTTGATAAATTCTAGTTGTTCTATATTTTAATAAACTGATTTCTGTTAATGCAGCCAACTGCTTTTTGACAACCAAGGAATGTAATTGGAATATCAACATCGCAATATCATGGCTTGCTTTAGAACCACACATACATAGATTAGTATTGTATATCATTTTCAAAAACAGTGACATTCCATTGGTCTAGTCATAAAGTGCAAATTGCAATAGATATATAGCTATAACTGATAGTTACGTAATATAATTCCCAAAAGAGAAGCATAGATATACCAATTTGATTACATCTGATCATTAGGTCTAAGTATTTTCCCCACTTTTTAAAATGTCCTCTGAGAAAATATTTTATTTGCTTAACAACGAAAAACATTTCTATTTGGAAAGATGCGAGCGTTTCTTTGTTTTAGATATTACCACATTCGGCATGAAGAAAACTTCTGTTCGGAGGTCAACTTTGAAATAAACTTTACCGGTATATTCGTAAGCATAGACTTATTTTAGATTTATTTCAATGTAATAAAGCTTATTTTTAAATTCTTACAGCTGATATGATTTTTGGCGTCTTAAGTTACTATCGGTACGGCAAATCGCCTCATTTCAGCCCAATTCGATAATTGCTTATGCTATATTGTTACAAGATGGATATTATTGTCACTATCAAATTTATATTTATGAAGATTTCAAATTTTGTTTTCCTTGTAGTTTTTACTGTACCGGTATTACGAAAATAGACCCGCATAATTTCATAATCGTCGCTACTAAAAAGGATTTTACTTACGATGATTAGTCAGGTTCGAAGAACACTCGTTGATACACTAAAGACGTAATTGGTAGTAACTCTCCATTTTCTTTTCCGAGACGTAGTTAAAATTACCGTCGTTCTCCTGTCGTGAACTCCATTGTCTTGTAGTCAAAAATATGGGTGGAGTCTTCTTGCCTTTTAACTCATCACTTCTTCTCGTCGAGGCAATTGTCTGTAAGAGTACGGCTACCTCCCAGCGTGCTTTATAGGTTTATGACGTCACGGAATCTGATTGGCTATTGCGCGACGTGGCGGAGCCTGTCAGACAGAGTGGATGGGCTGGTTTTCTTGCAGCGGCTGAAGTCCTCGGAGTCCGGAGTGAGATGTTGTGGAGGAAGGTAGTGAATTGTTTGTGACGGTTTTGTGTTCCGTTTTCGTGACATTTTTGTGCTTTTTCTCGGATTTCTTGTGCATATTATGATAAAGTGAAGTTAATGTGATAATATGAAGTGAGTACTTTGCTTAATTCGGCTGATTTTGTGGTTAAAAGTGAATAGTATGGATTACGTGAGTAACTCAGCCGTACAAAAGTATGGCCATGTTGACGACAGGCTTACCCCAAGAGCAACGTCAGCAGTTGGGGTAAATTAAACGCTTTGGTTCTGTAGTATAGCTAAGGTAAGTCCGTAATTGTATATATTTAGTTGCGATCTACTGATATATAGTCTTTATTGCATGTATTTTGTTCTTTTGAGTATTATGTAGCATTTTTGATAAAAGACGTATTTCTGGAATGGCCCTGATGCGGTTTCGTTCCCCACGGAATGCGAATACAACCAGCATAGGAGAGTCTCCAAGAACGATATGGTCTGTGTACAACATCGAATGCTAATAAAACATTATTTTTGTGTTCAGAATGTAAAACAGTGCTACTTTTCGTCGTACAGGTATGAAAAGTTAAAACAGTAATTTTCTCCCTTTTTTGGCGGATATGTGGCAACATTGCCCATTACATTAGTGAGAGAAGCTAGAGGGAGGAGAGCTGTGTGAGTGCGTGTTAGTGTGTGTGAGAGAGTGTGTGTATGCGTAAAGAGAAGCAAAAAAAAAAAAAAAAAAAAACGTTTGTTGCTTACTTTAGCTGCGGACAGATAGAAGTACAGCAGTTACTTTCTCAGTGGAAAACCAATACAACAAACAATGTAGAACATTAAAAACCAAAGAAGAAGAAAAACAAAGAAACTAGCCTGTGTGGGTCTTGTATACAAGAATGAAGGGAAAAAAGACAACACAGCAATCTCGTCCTGAAATGCATCAGCGAACAGTGTTGCCAGATTGAAAATTGTTTCGGATGACCTGGTACAGTGAAGTTAAGCTGTTTTGCCTTTCTTGGCGCTGTTGAACATCTGCCGGTCGCTGTATTGTTCCCCTGGGGTCGAGGACTCTTGCGCTGCCTCGCTGAAAGAGATTGCTGCAGAAGGAAAGAAAAAAAAGGCGCGTCGTGAAAAGAAGGCTCATTAAAAATTCAGCACGAATGGGATATTCATACATAACTCCGCATTCACTTCTTCCGTGTAGTGTCAAGCAAGGATATGTGAATAGATTTATTTATTTATTTGTGCCATGATTTTCTCTTGTGAATGTTGCAATACTTTCTTTGCATTGTGATGCATTGATGAATTTCTAGTAAAGAAATTATCATTGTCTTACTTTATAAATCTATGTGAACATTAAAGCATCTTGCTGATGTTGTAATCTTTATTTCTGTAGGGCTATGTCATTTAAATAAGTCGTGTACAGAAAGAATCTATAAGAAGAAGATATATTGGAACAGGAGAAACCTGACGGAACTTTCGGATACAATGCTATCAATTACAAAATCGCGTGACCTGGTCAGGTTTGTAGGCAGGACACTAAGATAAAGTGGGGAGGGGGAACGAGATAAGTTTTGGAAGCGCTAATTTGAGTTCACCTTACATTGTTGTCTGTTTCTTTTTCGGACATATATTTTATCTAAACAAACAACTGAAATCCTGAGGGGAGCTGAAGGCGGTCGCAGGGATCGGCCCCAGGTAACCCCCCTAGCTATAGGCCTGCTCGTTGATCGTTCTAGGGACTCTTCCTACCAGAAATGTTCACTGTACTCTCTACCATAATATGCTGTAGTGTTGAAAAGTCTAAGGAATTTTCTCACTGAAATGAGTCGGTGGGTAAATACACTCGGCAAGGCAAACGAGGAGTGGATAACTCCCTAATGGAAGGTGATTAGTTTAGAGAGAGAGAAGTTAAAACTTTAGTCGTCAATATAATTCAAAATTTCGATCTTGTACTTAATAAACCTTCTAATGTACTTGATTTATTTTTCTTAAAGTCATACTAACAGTTTACGAAGAATAGATAATGTTGATATAGTTTTGTCATATTTTAGATTCCTACAACACTTGAGGTAAAGCGCAAGATAATGATTGCAGGGAAGCTATATGGTGAGATTAGCATCTGAAGTTTCGTTTTGTAGGTCCATACCGTCCATTCGGGATATACCGGTACTTTGAATGTATGAATGTATTCTGTGGAAAATACAAATAAGTTGAATTCTAGATTTAATGGTTATTGTTCTGTTATTTAGAAACGTTGGTGATGAAGAACCTACTGAAAGACCTCCTTGATAAGTAGTGAAGCTTGCTTTCGAGAGAAAGCTCATGTGATATCTACAACATAATGGTATTAACAAAGTAAACAGAACTCGCACGCACGCTAAACATGGAAAACAGGCTCAGTATATCTCACCAAAAGTGTCCTGCTGTATTCTGAATAAGCCCTACGTGTTTTATTTTATAATTTATTATTTTCAGTGAGATAAGCACGCATCCCCAGAAATATTCGTTGGGACCAAACTTTGGGGGAAGGGCCCAATACTTTAAATTACGATGTCTACGTAGTATTGAACTTCTGTTATTCTATATCCGTAAAGACGACAAGTAATTACTAATTACTACCTCTATTCTCAGGACAAAAAAATATCTAACTAGATTGTAGTTTAGAAGAATTGTAAAACCAAATCTTTATGCTACATAAAACACTTCTCTTCTAAACGAATCTAGTTTTATTAAGAAAGTGTACATAATGCATGTCGAGTTAACTGTTTTTTGGGGGGAGAGGAGGCGGGACTCGGTAGACCTCGTGTGAGTGCGTCCCGGTGTGAGATCGTATGTGGACTGAATATAAAATTCGTGCTAAGTGACGAAAATGGAAAAGTTCGATTTAGTGTAAAAAAGTGGCCTTTGTGCCTAACACTACTCAGTGTAAAACTGGTTATCTAGTTCACTGTAGAAGTAGTTCAAATAATCCCCAGAAGAATGCACGTGCCTATATGTCCCATCAGTTTTTCCCATCAATATTTTCGTTTCTTTACTCAGCACGGATTTTATATTCAGTCTACATATTATTTCAATTAATGTAGTGAAAATCTTATCCATATCAGCATACGTATGAGGCAAAAGTTGAAGACGTCTTATCTCGAAAATGTGTTGTGAAAGTGATGCCCTGCCTATAAACAAATGTATCTCGTTCTATTGGAAGAATTCTCGTCTCGTCTCGTTTCGTGCGCAACCGAAGAGATTTTTTTTTTTTTTTCGTGTAATCACTGTAACTAGGGTTGTTGTCCTTAGACAAGACGAGACAGAATTTTCACAGAAGATACGAGGCGAGACAGTTTTTCCAATAGAAACAAATACTTTCAAAGACATAACTTTTATGCCTCCTTTTCTATACAAGACAGCCTCAAATCTTGTTTTGTGGACAACACTAACTGTAATTTTTTAACAATCTTTCATTATTCACTTTGTTATATTACGAACGAGAAAATGTAAAGGCTAGACAAATATAATGTACGCTACTACTCCTGTACATCTTGTCATTACTATGTTCGTTATTTAGCATTTAATACAATATAATATTGATATGATCAAGGAAATTACAGAAGAATCACGAGTACCGCGAATAAAATACACCTAACATTGCGCTAGCTAAAGAGGATACATGCCTTATGCTGAATATAATGAAACCTAGCCGTAACATAACCATAGCTAATTAAAAGAAGATTAAAATTCAATAGATGTGGGACATTACAAGCAAGGGCTATCTTCGAAATTCTCAACTTAAATGCAGTGAAATCCAAAGCAAAGTAGCCAACTTGGAGTATACCTCATTCAACTTTTTATATGGAGTTTTAAAATTCCTATTTCAACAATATAGCAAAGCTCCCCGTGTTTAATGATATAAATGTTCTTTGAATGGAAGTAAGGAGGAAAACAGGAATAATCACAATTTGAATTTTCATATACATACGAACAAAGTGTATCGAAAGAAGATTTAAAACACCCACGTGTATAATGTGATCCACATTTATGTATAAAGTGGTCATTGTGGCATTAACACAGTTGATCTGGATAAAACCCATAAATAACATATTGAAATGTATCGAGTGAAATACAGAAGGAGAGTAATTGCGTGAAGAGCTTTCGTCGTATAAAATAAGATGCACGAAAAATATCGTTTGAGGTATTTCTAATTGTGTGCTTATTTTAATGGTTATATAAAGAAAATTAAAGATAGGAACCAGGGCCAGAGCTGAATGTCACTCATTAGGTTATGACTTATGCTGAAAATATCAATCTGATAGGAGATGGCATGAAAACAACAGAAAGGAATAAAGACATTTTAAACTCCGGTAGGGAGGTGGATTTATAAGTCAGTGCAGAGAAAACGAAATACATGGACATTCTCCTGGACCATAATTCTGCAAACTATAGATACGTTAAAATATCAAGTAGCATTTTCGACCAAGTAGACACTTTCAGATGTTTAGGGTAAACATTAACGGACCAAAACCATATCCAAGAACAAACTAAATGTCGCCTGAAGATTAAATTCTTGTTATTATTAAGTCAAAATTGTTTTGTCTTCGCGAATTCTGTGAAAGAATTTGAAACTTAAAATATACGAAAAGATAATTATGGAATTAGGAAGGGGAACTGCATAATTTAGACCGTTTAGTTAGCATTGTTAGTTTCATTAAGTACAGGAGACTCAGGTGGGCAGGTCATGTAGCAAGAATGAAAGAAGGTACAAGCGCCTTTCAAATTTTAACTGGAAACCCAATTAAAATAAGATTGGAAACCCAATTAGGAAGTCATAGGCGCAGGTAGGAGGAAATATTAAGATGGACCCAGTTGACTAAGAACAGAAATTAATGGAGAGCTTTCGTGAATGCAGGATTAAAGCTTCGGGTTCATAGGCTGTATTTAGTTAGTTTAGTACATATTTTAATGTGTCACATGGAACATTTTCATTGAATAATTCCTTTATTTTATTATTGCCATTATGGAGTTAAAACGCGTTCTGTATCGTGTATTATGTTGCACGCGTTGTTGTAGTTATATATTTTGTTGTTATAATTCACGTCCAGGTTTGTAATGACTAGCTTGTAGAGCTGTCCTTACAATAAATAACTGAATTTTTGGTTCTAAGTGATTAAACGATATACCCAGTTGGTGGAGAAATAATGGTGTGACTCTTTCTTACAATGAATGAATTTCATCCGCGCTTGTAAAGAAAAGTTGAAAAGAAGAAACTCCTTGAACTATGTGTTACACGCTATATGCTTCGTTAACCACATTCCGAAACAGAAACAGTGCAGTGCAATTCCTGCTGCTGTTTGTGAGTGGAAAATGCCTTCTTTCATTTTTCCATCAGCACGATCTGCCATAAATTGTACAGGGTTCCTGTCTTTAACAATACTTTCATCTATTAATTTTCAAGTAATTATATACATAAAATAAATTATTATTGTTATTATTATTACAGTTAAGATACAAATGCAAAGTTATTTTATGCTGGAAAAAACATTTCATGTAAAAAGGAATTTCGCACATATGTCGGAGAGGGTCTACATGTAAAGATACAATCTCTGCATTTTCTGTGAGAGAGAAATCTCGGCAAAATAGCATCCTGCGAATTTCGAACCTGGCACCCTACGATTGTGAAGCGAGAACCGTAACCATTCGCCTACACTTGTTTCTGTTCGTTTATGAACTAACATTTGACTATGAGAATCATGTAGACCAATGCTCGAAAAATTTTCTTCTGACCTCATCTAGGCGCCAGTTCTGGTAAACCAAGCGCCATGATGATAAGGTCCAATTTAATACATATACGCCTTTATGTTTTGACGGTAAATAAGCTAGGTGCCAGATTCGAATTTCTAGTCGTCATAGTGACTTGACATCCATGATTTGTCGAGCTTTGATGTAGACGATATATAGTAGATTAAGGGAGGGGACAGGGTTTGAATATTGATAAGCTACTTAGACAGTTTAACACACGCAACACTCCAATCGATCCGAATTATAATTTGCTGAACTTTTGGTATCTTAATTTCTAAGAAGACAGAGTACTCTTAGAAATTTTCAATACGATTCTGAAGTTTTTATTTTTAGAAGAAAACGAAACGTCTTAAATGTGATAGGATGTGTGTGGGTTGCTGACATTTGAGTTGAGTTGAATTTCAGTTTAGCGTCCCTTTCAGCAGCGAGCCTATGTGAGACGTGGACCTACTGATTAACGTGGAATCCGAACCACATGAGCTCCCGCCGGGAATCGAACCCGGGTCTCCCGCGCCAGCTGACATTTGAAATGTTACCGTCCAGACAACTAGTAAGTTGTAATGAGATGTTGCTTATTTTCGAACTTTTCCGTAGGAGAGTTTAGTGGGATATCAAAGTTATAGTATGCAAGCTTGTGTGACATGAAAACACGATTGTAGAACATATAATAGATGTGAGGCTGAAGAATATATATGTGATGTCTAATAAAAAGAAAAAAATGTCAAAATTAATGAAATAACTGTAAGGAATGTTAGCAAAACTTTATAGTTTCTATGTACACGTCTCTTGTGCAATTTTGTGCGATGGATTACGTAATCTTTGAATACTAATAATAGATTCTGCCTTGTGTTCCATCAACAAATTAATTATATATGATATAGTGTTAAAAACGAATGAGGTGCTACAAATTGTAGAGAAAAAAAGGATAATTTTAGTTATTATTAAGAAGAGGAAGAGAAACTGGCTGGGACATTGGCTAATGGAACTGTAGTCTATTATCAGGGACGTGCTAGAGGGTATGGTGGCAGGAAAAGGAGGGAGGGGGCGAAGGAGACTCAAATTAATGGACGATATCAAAATAGAAAAATCATACATGAAGATGAATATCAAATGAAAGCGTTTCAGAGTTTTAAACTGCCGAAAAAGCGATATTATGATTTAAGAAAACGCCCTTCGGGGTTTGAAAGCTATGAGATCTATTACAAGCAGTTGAAGAAATTACAAAGTTTAGGTTAGTCAGATTAGTTTAGTTTACCATAATATAAGTAATCATATCGCGGCTAACGGAGCTTAGCCTATAACTGTATTTTGGTCTAACGATGAGATCATAAAAAGAGTATATAGATGGTAAAGTACTTTGCAGAGATGCCCCAACTCATGAGTTCTGACTCAATTGACTTGTAGGGGGGCAACTGCTCCCTTCAGGGAAGCTCTTCGCCGTTCGAGGAGACCCACTTTCTTACTCCATATACGATACGAACATGAAATTATAAATGAAACATCAAACAGGTTCACTACATTACATAAACAAAACAGCACACAAAAGGCAGGGCTAAATAAAACAGAGTCGTGCGCCCATTTCAGTAAAAAATATCTACTCTTAGGGGCCCTAGAAAGAATATTTATTCGTATGGCTTTGAGATTTGTCAATATTGTCCCTTTAATTAATTTGTCATGTATGGAACGGGGCTAGGGGCGTGTGGGAGGACCCACAGGCTCAGGGAACCCACAAAGAGTAAGAGAAAGATGGAAAGAAGGGACCTATTTTCGAACTTTGAAGGAAGACCCAAAAGAGCTTTTTCAATGGGGCCCAAATGTTACTGCTTGTCCCACTCGAAAAAATCTAAACTTACGGCGCTGCTCGAACTCAATAGTTAAGCACGCAAGAACATTTGAACATGAAAGGATTAAATAGTATACTGAGACTCCGCCCAGCTCCGTAAGTCACGGTGGCTCAACAGTAAAGCATTCTATTATTGTGCATTGTGTCCTTGTTCGATCACAACTGCCGCTATTTTTTATTTTTTAAAATGTATTTTTATCATTGTAGTAGTATTATATTATTTTTTGGTGAAAAAATGGGCCTCCTAACCGAAGAAAAAACTTTTTTTTGTATGTGGTGTGGTCAGACGTCGAAAACTGTCTAAAATGAATAAATGACTGTCAACTGTGGTTGGTTATAGGCTGTCTGAGCTGGATGAATTAGTATCTGTATAATTTTCAAATACAGTCTGAATAGTTAGTCACATTCCCATCCCACTTCAGATCTCCTCAACTGGTGATTTATGGTTCACAGCATTTCAACTTTGTCTTTGGATTAAGATTTTGTTGTCAAATAGACACGATATTTGCAAATTAGAGAGCTGTTTCTTCCCTGCTTGAATGCATTGCATTATATTTAGGTGTTTTTAATTATTTCTAGTCTAGTTTTTGACTAATTTCCATCAAAATTGCGAAGAAAATAAAAACATTTAAGACCAAAATTATCATCAAATGTAACTAAGTTAAGTAAGTTATTGGTTAGTCATAAAAAGAAACTATATTAATTTAATCTACAATAAAGAAATAATTCACTAGGTACAGTCACTGTTAACTTGTTACTTCGAAATCCGTGTGGTGTGTATGGAGTAAACCAGAAATTAGAATTAAAAAAAAAAAAAAACACACAATCGTCAGAAAAAACAAATTCTCCAAGTAAGCAGGCTTCAGTTTACATTGTACTACTACTAACATTAGCTTTCTATTCCTCTGCCTCAAACTGAAGTTATTTGTTCCGATGCTCTAAATGTAGAGACAGTAAACTAAAATTTGTTATAAATTTCTAAAATTTAACACTTGTAACATAATATATATAAACATTCCGTATGTTAGAACTAAGTATTAGCTATAAGAGTTGAAGATTGGTCATATGAATCTCAGTAATTAAAAGCAAAATGTAAGGTTTGATTAATTTTTCCGTATTCAATTTCATGGAATTTTCAAATGCTGTACTTTATTTTATTAGTGGTGAGAGAATACATACAATCAAATTCTCGGTGCCTGACGGACTGTTCGGTTTCAGACTCTGAATAAAAATGTAATTATGAAGCTTCTTGAACCGAACCACTATGCTGACCATACATTATTCGTTTATTTATTTTTTTATTTTAATTTATTTGTTAATTGAGTTCTGTTTAATTCAATTAAGTAGTCTCCGAACGACTAAAATTCATCATGCTACAATGCTTTGGAATGTTTTGATGTGTTTTTGTAATAAGTTCGTGACTCATAATTATGTCTAACACTTAACAGCATAATTTAATACTTGTGCTTTTTTTTTATTTGGTCTTATTTACTTCATTCATATATACTATTTTATAGTAGCATTTTTTTTTCAGTTTCTTTGTGTCTGAAGTTTAGCCTCTTGTTTGAACATCAAACCAATGTAAGACAAGAACTTCCAATTTAAATCTGTGTCCAATAATTTGCCCTGTCACTTTAATAAATACAATACAGCTTGTCCAAGTTTCTCAGACAGTAAATAAAGTTTTAGGAGACTAAATAAGTTTTCCCGAATCAAATGTCAAACTTGTACCGAAAAATAAATTCATTCCAGTGTAAATATGCTGTAATCAATTGTATTTCCATTGTCAGTTCGTTATTACGTAGATTTAGTATGTACCTGCTGTTTTGCAAAAGTGACCTCTTTAAGTATTGTATAATTTAAATAATTTTATATGGCAAATTACTGCATTTTCATTACTGCACTTTAAAGAAATGCAGTCGATCAATCTTATCTAAAGATGCAAAATTATTTGGATTTCTATCGGTCCTGGCGTGGCAAAATGTTAGAATACAGATTTTTGTCTTACATTGGTTCCATTTTCAAACGAGAGTCTACACAAAGAAACTGAACATGAAAAATAACGCTCCTATAAGAGTAACCTAAATGACGTAAGTAAGATTAACTAACAAAAAAATGCACAAGCATTCAATTACACTGTATTATACATAGCTGTAAGTCACGAATTTATTCTTAAAACACAATAAAATCTTCCAAAGCATTATAGCATGAACGGTTTTAATCGTTCGGAAACTTCTTAATTGAATTAAATAAAACTCGATTAACATAAATATCTATATTAAAATAAAAAGTAAACAAGTAATACATGGTCAGCATAGTGGCTCAGTTCAAATAGCTTCATAATTACGTTTCGATTCCGAGTCTAAAACCAAAAAGTCCGTCAAGCACCGAGAAACAACCATTTCACTGTAGACCCCTATGTATTCTCCCACCAGTTATAACAGAGAGTACAGCATTTGAAAATTCTATGAATTTGAATATCAATGTTGCTTCGTTAGAAATTGAATATATGCCACTATGCACCATTATTCAAACCTAACTTCTTTTGCTTTTAGTTACTGAGATTCATATAAGTAATCTCACATTCTTATAATTCTATATAATTCTGTATTCTAAACGTATTCTCACTTCCTGCATTTTATGAATACCTATAAAATTGGAAATTAAAATTTAGAATTAAAAACAGTTTTCGAAAACGCTGTTACACGTGTTCAGTTATATTTAATAAAGTTATATGCCGAGTTTTAGCTTCCTAAATTCAGGGATTCGTGAAGTACACTATGCTTGAAGATAATAATAATAATAATAATAATAATAATAATAATAATAATAATAATAATAATAATAAACTTAGGATAGATATTTTAAAGAATGTTTCCTTATCTCTTGCTTCAGTGTCAAAAGGGTGTTCTGCTCAAATGTATGACGTGGGCGTTAACGAATGATTCATTACTCTTTTATATAATTGTATAGCTTAGTGCAGTCGTTCCCAGTCTTTTTTGACTTGCAACACACTTTACTGAACGTTTCTGACATTGCGATACAGTTGTTTGATTTTATATTAACAATAATCTTAACCCATTTTTCGCAGACGTTGCATATATGCAACACTTAATATAGTTTGTATTTTTTACTCAATTTTAATATATATTTTAAAAATGTCGCCATTATTATTTAACTTTGTGCTGGAATACGCCATAAGGAAAATCAAAGATAGCAACCAGGGCCTAGAGTTGAACGGCATTCACCAGGTTATGGCATATGCTGATGATGTAAATTTAATAGGGGATGATAGGAGAACAGTAGAAATAAATGCAGAGATATTATTAAACGCTTGCAGGGACATGGGTTTAAAAGTAAATGCAGAGAAAACTAAATACATGGAAGTGCGTCGGGACCGTAATACGGCAAATTGTGGAGGCGTTAAAATATTAAATAATACTTTTGATAAAGTGGATAGTTTCAAATATTTAGGAACAATATTAACAGACGAAAATCATATTCACGAAGAAATTAAATGTCGACTAAAAGCAGGGAATTCGTGTTACTATTCGGTTCAAAATCTCTTGTCGTCGCGAATTCTGTCGAGGAATTTGAAGCTTAAATATATAAAACGATAATCATGCCTGTTGTTCTGTATGGTTGCGAAACATGGTCGCTTACTCTGAGGGAAGAACATAGACTGAAAGTATTTGAGAACAGGATCCTGAGAAGAATATTCGGACCCAAGAGGAACGAGAATGGGGAATGGCGGAAGCTTCATAACGTGGAACTACATAGTTTATACGGTTTACCCAACATTGTTAGGATCGTCAAGTCTAGGAGGCTTAGGTGGGCAGGTCATGTAGCTAGAATGGAAGAAAGTAAAAACGCTTTCAAAGTCTTGACTGGTAGACCCATAGGAAAACGACCATTAGGAAGACCTAGGCGCAGATGGGAGGATAATATTAAGATGGATCTCGCAGAGATAGGAATACAAAGTAGAAACTGGATCCAATTAGCTAAGGATAGAAGTCAGTGGAGAGCTTTTGTGAACGCGGCACTGAACCTCCGGGTTCCATAGGCCATAGAGTTAGTTAGTTAGTTATTTTAAAAATGTTGCATTGTTGCTTCAAGTTCTTCCTTGTATATTGATGATTTTTTTTTTTTTCGTTTCTCTAATATATGTAAAGGTCAGCCATTTTCCAAAGTGGATAAAATTACTGCGAAAAATGGGTTAATTACAATTAGTCGAACCTGTTCTATTTACACAGGCACAGTTCTAATATGAACGTGAATCTCTTTCCCACTTCTCACTATATCTATGCAATTCCTTTTACGAACACAAGCAAAGAACAGGACGACTCTCAAAAGGAGTGAATTGCTATAGACAAACAAATAAATGTATTATTTTAATATATAGAATGTTGGGTTGAATTTTGGCAAACTTGGATAAGTAATATGTGAAGACTTTTTTATTTATTTATTTATTTTAGTTTCTTATATTCGAGTACGCCTCATTTGTGGGTCCACAAGCCTTCGAAGTTGTCGTCCAGGGTAGGTCGACAGTCACAAATCTCACTATTCTTAACAATTTTGTAGCAAGAACCCTAGATCAAGGTGGTCAAGTAGATATTATCTACACCGATTTTGCAAAAGCATTTGATAGAGTAAATCACAAGGTACTAATAGAGAAACTTCGTCAATTTAACTTCTCCGCAGAGTTAACTGGGCTGTTCGAGTCGTATTTGAGAGACCGAAGGCAGTTCGTTGTATATAAGGGATTCAAGTCAACCGAATACTTGCAACTATCTGGTGTTCCACAAGGGTCAAATTTGGGTCCACTACTATTTGTAATATTTATAAATGATCTTCCTAGATGTATAACGTATTCCCACAAATTGTTGTATGCCGATGATCTCAAACTTTTTAGATGTATAAATTCCATAAATGACTGTAATCAACTTCAACAAGACATAAATTCAGTAGTGCAATGGTGTCAAAGTAATTTATTGAATGTAAATATTAGTAAATGTAAAATCATGAGTATTACAAAACGTAAAAAACCAGTGCAATTTAAATATTAAATTAATGAGACTCCACTACCCGTTGTAAGTACTGTCAATGATTTAGGAGTAATGTATGATACGAAATTTACATTTGAACCTCATATTGATAACATAATAAATGAAGCGAACAAAAATCTTGGGTTTATTCTGAGAATTAGTAGGGAATCCAGTCCAAATTTCTTAGATATCTTGTATATAAGGAAACAAACATTTTCCCAAGAACTGAAAACACTAATTCATTAAATAGGAATTTTGAAACTCTAACACAAACAAAGAAGAACGTTATCAGACATGATATTTTTGTACAAGGTACTTAATTATAAGCTAGACTGCAACGAATTGTTTTCGAGCTTTCAAATAAACGTTCCAGGTAGAAAAACACGTCCAGAAAACTATAACTTCTTTTATTGTGCAAAAGCAAGGACTAATATCCTAAATAAGTCGCCAACATGGAGGATTAGTGCAATCTACAAGAGACTCTTAAAAATGACAAATAATGTAGATATTTACGCTGATTGCCTCACAAGGTTTAAAAGGGAAATTGTAAATATATTATTTCATGAAAGATGAACACTGTAATTGGGTATAATACCTGTTGTGTTCTGTTTCAATAAATAAATAAATAAGTTGCCAACTTGCAATATGTTAATAATTCAGATTAAAGCAAAGCGCCTGAAATGTCCACAAACCCGATATACGTAGCTCCTCTACTGGTTGCCTTTCATAAGGGTATCAACATCAACGTCCTAGTGACAATATTAAACTAATAGGGTCAAAATGACGCCTAAAATTGGAATAGAAAAGTAAAGACAGATTTTTCTTTTTTTAATTTGAATAAGAAGTAGCAAATCTACACAAAATTTGGAATCGATCAGCGAAAACGGCACGTTTCTAACACTTATGGTTTTCGAAATCTCATTGTCGAAAGGATTGGCCACGAACTTACAAATTTTTCTTGACCACAAACATACAAACCTAGCGTAATATATGGACTAGCTGAACATGCGCTCTCTACACAGCGCATCATTCACATATGAGTATGAATCTCCTTGTCATTCCTCACAACATTTGTACATGTCCCTTTGCAGACACAAGTGAAAGACATCTTGATAAAAATCGGCAAAGGAGCTTCTTCGTGCCTAAGCGGTTAGCATACGCCCCTTTGGCGTGGGAGACCCGGGTTCAATTCCCAGCGGGAGCTCATGTAGTTCGGATTCCACGTTAATCAGTAGGTCCTTTCTGATATAGCCTAGCTGCTGAAGGGGGCGTTAAACTCAAAGTCAACTCAACTCAAAAATCGACAAGCAGTACCATAAATGGGAGATCTTTTCGATTAGTTTTACAATATCTCCCACCGTTTGCAAGATTTGAGCCTACTTCCGGTTGGAGTTTCCAATTCATGTATGACCAGTGTTTTCTTTCGTCTTGCATCCAGTATATAATAAGCAAATACATTACATACACAATTAATTATGTCAGTGATATATGGTGTTCATTAAGCAAAACACTCCAAAGGATAAAGATTCATCTTAGACTGGGGAAATGGTTGTCCTTCGTTTTCCATTACCCATGAAAGAAATACCTGAGAGATACAACCCCTGTATAGAAATATGTAGTGTTGAAATGTATAATTCGTAGGATATGATGCTTTACTATTTAAAATTTCAACACTTCCAGTGTACCCCTAAAAAAATGTAATAAAGAAATAACGGCCATGTTTTTTTTTTTTTTTTTTTTTTTAATATACAATTAGAACTGGACAGTCTACACAAAATTTGCAATCGACCAGTGAAAACGGTACGTTTCCAGCACTAGTGGTTTTCAAGATCTCATGTTGTTCGGAGACAAACATATAAACCTAGCATTTTAATATATAGATAGTGTGTAACCCTATAAGTTGCTAGAAAACAGTAGCTCTGGTAGTACAGATATTTTTTTCTGGCGTTGACTGATACACTTTGTCTCAAAATGATTTTAACCGATTACCAATGCTTCATGATTGTTAAATTCTGAAATTTCGCGACACACCCAATGGGACGCGCTGGTTGGGAACCGCTGGCTTAGTGAATCCGGTTGATTAATATACATTGAGGAATTATTCCACAAGTATACCATTTAAAATGACAGTTGCTTAAGCATGATTTTAAAGCGACCTTCGATATTTACTTTCAATAAATTAGTCTCCCGTGAGCCTACTTCCTGTTTTCCAACAATCTGACAGTCCGTTTCACTGTATCTTATCTACAACAACGCGCTTTTCCAAGAAATTGAAAACATAACTCTTTATTTGTAACAGCAGCATGCATCTTGAAATGTAGCAAGCTGATTGTAAGCAGGTCTTACATTATCAGACCATATTTCACAAGTGTCATTAACGAGCTCATTTCTTTTAAAGGTTGACTGATAGAAGTTTTCACTAATGTTTTCAATTACTTAGTTTCTTACAAGCAAACTCTTGCAGGAATATATTCATAAAAGATTGAGTTACATGAATAGCAGCAAAAGTATCCGAACGTTGCTAAGGAATTATTTATATACTACATACATACGTAATAACATGTGTTTTCGTTATCGAGCATAAGTAAAAAATAAAACACAAAATAGCCTGCAACAATGTCGACCCTAATCATAACCATTAATACAGGATGATACTCTTAAATAAGCATACAATCCTCAAAAGTTGACAAGAGAATTCGTTTATTTTAGGTGAATATGATTAAACAACACTTTCTTTGATACAATATTTGTAAGCCTAGATTCTGCTGTAAGTAAAATTCAAGTGCAACTGCTATATTTTTGCTCAACACTTTACTTCCCATATAGTCTCTTATTTGCTGCCGTAATTTAATTTTAGTAATATGAACTAATTAATGATGGCAGCAAATAAGATACTATATAGGAAGTGATGGGAAGAGGAGGCAGTCGTTCTTTTAGAAAAAAAGGTCCCTGGAGGGCACTGCTGGTACTTTTCTATTTATTATTATATTGTAGACGTATTGCTTTGGTCTCCTCCGGGGGGCACTCTCAGAGCTCCGGGGGGCAGTGCCCCCAAAAACAGGTCTGGAAGAAACACTGAGAGGAGGTGAGCAAAAGCACTTAAATTTACGCACGGTAGTAATTTAGGGTATGCTATTTCAATAATATTGATGTGCATTGTTGTGTAATGTAATAGCTTCGGTGCCCAGAAGTAGTGCTAAATTTCATCAACCAAACAAAGACACTTCCTAATATTTAAATGAGATTAGAAACCCTTTATTATATATTAGCTGAAATACCCATTCTTCGCATGGGGGCTGTATTTGGAAGTCAACGCCTGTGGGAGTATCTCCATTCATCTCAGCGACCGCGAAAACTATGGACTTGACACTAATATCGGTCATTTTGGATTATTTTTGCATGTCTCGGTAACACCCGCCCCCCCCCCCCCACCTGAACCCCGGACCGCATACAGTGGTATCTGAATTTGAAAGTCTCCGCTAATGAATGTGTCACCATTGATTTCAGCGACCGCGAAAACTGTAAATTCGACACTAATATCGGTCATTTTCTGCTACTTTTACATATCCCGGTGGGGAATGTTCAGCTCTAAACCAAAATCCACATAATGTTTTCTTCCTCTTTCACCTTTCCACGTGTTCTGTATCGCGTTACTTAATGTTTTTATGTAGTTTATTCTCAGACAGTGTTCTAATTAATTTTATTTCCTCGTATTGATTGCGTGTAATATCACTCTTTTCTTCCATACTTTACCAGTCACATCCTCGTTAGTTTCCTTTTCTACTTGTCTCAGTTCTTCACAACCATATTTCGAAAAGTTCTTGGTTCTTTTTCGTCTCCTCTACTCACTTTTGAAAGCTTCTCTTGTAACTCTTTATTCCAAGATGAAACAAATATACTTTTCTTTATCCTAACGGCTTCTTTTGCTTCTCATTTCCTTGCTTTCATTTCGCCTTCACATATTACAGTATACGTTTCTCTATATAGTAAAATTATAGGTCAGAAAATGAACGTAAAAATACTGCGGTGTTTGTAAAATCAAAGCATGATAACATTATTTAGCTATGCAGTGATTAGGAAATTGACGAACGTAAGATTTGGCTTAATTACCTTTGTCTTTTGGCAGTGCTTCTCGAATATGTAAAAATGGATAATTGTATAATATTCGGCTTCTGGAATATATAAAGATGAATAATTGTGTAAAATTTATGAAAGAAATTCACAGACACAAATATTGAGCAATGACTTTTAACACCTTTCTTCCAGCGTTTGAATAGAAAAGAAGAAAAGCTGCAAAGAGAGAATTCTCAAGAAGGCAAAGATCGATTTTCTTATTATGGGAATGTCACTAATGACGTTGAGCTCCCCCTGCTCTCCACTAATTGTTTATTAACGGGCCAATAGTTGACAGTAATTAATAACTATTCGTGCTTTCGCTTCTTATCGATTTGTAGCAACGTCATGTACCAATTAAGAAAAATCTATGGAAGCCCTAAGTTGTGTTTACCTCGTTATAAGAAGGAAAATTCAAATGACACCGTCTTTACTTGTTAGAAAACAAGGGCGCACGAACGCTTGTCTCTTTTTTTTTTTCTCTATTTTGTAATTACCGTTAAAATGTGTATCATTTTGTAACTATAGTGGCAAACGATATCTATAGAGGTATATGATTAGTACCAGAAGCGGCGTAGCATGATACTCTGTTTAGGGAAGCTGTCATTTTTATTACATTATTATTTTAATGCATGAGCCCATATGTTTTCAACCTAGTTATGAATGCCCTGTCTGACGGTGTTAAAGACCCATCACCTTGATGTGTTTTGTTTACAGATGACATTGTCTTATGTAATAGGGTCTACCAACAAAGAAGAGTGGGAAAGAGCTTTGGCGGATAGAAGATTAAATATCAGTAGAAATAAAACATATTATATGAACTTCGGAGAAGATGGAGAGGAAGCTCCACAGATAGAGTGACAGGATCTAAAGAATGTAAGTAGATTTAAATACCTAGGTTCCACTGTGAATAAGAATGGGAGTTTAGATGCGGAAATAGAGCAAAGAATTAAGATGGGGTGGAGAAGTCGAAGAAAATCTCAGGTATTCTTTCTGATAGAAGGCTGACTGTCATGGCAATAGGAAGAACTTTCCAGACCAAGTGAGACCCAAAATGCTATACGGAGCAGACACACGGGAATCAAGAAGGCTCAAGAGAAGAAACTAGACGTGGCCGAAGTGAAAATGCTCAGATGGATGTGTGATGTTAGCAAGTTGGATAACATCAAAAACAAAAGAATAATGGGCAGCGTTAAAGTGGCTGGGATGTCGAAGAAATTACATGAAAAAAGATTATAGTGGTAATGGTAGGCCTGTATTATGAGAAGAAATGATTATTATGTCAGCAAGAAAATGGGGAAGGTAGAAGACAAAAGAGGAAGAGCAAGACCAAAAAGAAAATGAATAGATTATGTAACTATGGACATAACAGCAAAGGAGTTAATATGGGATGACGTGTGGAACCGAGCAAGATGGAAGAGAACCATCAAAAATGTCGACTCTGCGTAAGCGAGAAAACACAGAGTGAAAGCAAAAGAAAAAGAAGATTGTTTACTCAGGAGAAGCTACGCTTCCACAACTTCTCTGCAATTGAACATAAGATAATTTTTGAATGTTATGTTGTTAGTACCAGAATAAATAACACAGAGGACATAAATGCAGATTGAAGATTCAAATTAACGTTTCTGAGAACAAATATGCACATTTTCTCACCTGTAGGAGGGGTAACTTTCTGTTGCATGATGACTTTATTTGCTTCATCATCTCCGTTGGGGACAGCAGATACTGCAATCTTTGTTTGAAAAATGCGTTTGGTTCAAATAAACTAAAATTCACATGTTATAAATTTCAAGACTGATCAAAAGTTTCAATAACTAATTGATTCATACTAGCTTTGCTATCTTGAATAACTTAAACTAAAAATACAAATCGCTGAGCAAAGCAACGTTTATTTATAAAATAATAAATGTGTGACAGTTTCGCCAACTAACTGAACTGGCTTCATCATTGACAGTGTTTGATGAAGCGACTGTGTTCAGTTAGTTGGCGAAACTGTCACACATTTATTATTTTATAAATAAACGTTGCTTTGCCCAGCGATTTGTATTTTTAGTTTTGAAAAAGTTTCAATAGACAAGAAGCTCACAACTATATTTCCCTGTTCCAGTTTTATCAGAGTTCATTTCATGATTTTATTCCATTTTAAGTACAACTATAGTGAAAGCAGTTACTAAGATAAAAAGACCTAAGCTTTGTTCTTATTAGCACTTTGATCAGGATCTCAGAAACAAGATATTATGTATTCGTTTTCGTGACTCTGACCTAACCCGTTTTCCACAAGAATGTGTGGATGTACCCAGAATCACTTGAATACATTGTATTGGCCCGTAGGAAACAAGCTACCAGGTTATGAGTTTTGTGCCCAAACACATTTTGATTTTAGCAAATTTGACCTGAATCAGCGCTTCATAAAGAACTCCTTTGCAATCAATTTTTTACAATCTTGTACCGAGTCATTTATTTATGTATTCTGTACATTCTGGATACATGTTTATCTGATGACAATATAATATTTCACTATTTCCGACTTAAGTTCTATACATTAATTATGTCAAAAATGAATTTAATGATTGTTATTGGTAATAGTCCTTAAATGCAACACAAGATACCAATAGTAGTTTACTTTCAATAAATGCCATGCCAATGAATGTCTATGATTTGAAATCGGAAAAAAAAATGAAGAAGTCCAAATGTTTAAATAATCCATCGAAATTGCGATGTCTAAATGGTCATTGCTTAAAAGCAGGACACCGAAACCTGAAATGTAGGATTTTGTACCAAAATGTAGAGCGTTCAATCGAACAGTAAACTTTTGTCTGAAGTAAAACAACACTCTTTTATCATACGTATTACAAATATTTGATTTCTCAAACTATTTATCTTCTATGTTGATGACATTTTTGCCAACAAATCACTCTTACTCAACACATTCTGTGTCTCTCTGCCAGCTGATGTGGGCGTGTACAAAAGGCAAGTTAATCCTTTCATATTTATGTGGCGCATGTACACCTGTTAAATAGTCTTATTAGTACATATTATGAATGAAACAGGAAGTGGTGTTTGTTTTTATGTATTTGTGTGTGTGCATTCAAGTCTGACGGCCATGTGGTGTTACACACGTGGGACGATTGCTTTTTGTGACATTGTGACAACATTTAACATGCATAAGGGAAATACACGTGCACTTATTATGTAAGCTGTTTATATGAAAACCATATGCGCTGTAGAAAGACATATTTTGATAGTCCCAGCAATTAAGACGTGTTAATGTAGAGAGAACGAGGAATTTTTCAGGTATCTTAAAGCCCTTGATGTAAATGTGGGCATAAGCTCTCAACAGTGACCATTACGATTTCCCTTTTCTCTATCATTTTAGTCGTACGTTTCAAAATATAGCGTTGTTCAAAAAGTGCGCCGGTTTTGTTATATACATCAAATTATGAACTTTATTTTTTCAAAACACACTAACAAAATTCATAAACATGTTCATCACACATTTCGATTTCAGGTATGGTGAATGACGTCGGGCATATGACCTCCTCTACTGCGTTGCCATGCGATAACTCTGTTCGTGAAATTCTTTATGACTGACTACCTGACTAACAGCTACACTGTCACGAACCACTGCAATGTTTGCTCAGAACGACCACAACGACGACGTCCAGGACTTTTAATATTCACTGTTGAATCCGTTTCAATGAACCTTTTCATAAGTCTGCGAACTGTTGATACATTCGGTGTCTCATTTCGCCCTAGAACCGCACGAAGTCGCCTGATAGTTGCTGCATAACTTTCTCCGTTCTGATAAAAAGCTTTCACAATTAGCACACGTTGCGCTATAGTAAACTGCTCCATGGCTAGACACAGACTGAAGAAATGCGAGAAATTCAGACTAAGGCGACAATCGGAATGTTTGTGGGTAGAGCAACAATACAAAACAATGTCGGCAACCGAGAAACAAAAATTTGCCAAACAATCCAAAAACGGCGCGCTTTTTGAATAACCCTATACCATGAAGCTGTTGTATGTCCTATATGTTTTGAATCTACAGCACAAGTCAGTAAATTGAAAATACTTCCTTACAGAGATATGGATTTGAATTTTTCTTCTTTTCTAAGTTATTTATTTTCTTCCATATTCAAGTAATAGTTCGAATTATTGTTCGTTTACTAGTTGAAATACCCGTTCTTCGCACCGAAAGATTAAATTATGGAAAATATTTCAGGTATACTTCAACTCCCGTTCTCTCCTTAAGTTGCGTATTTCAGTCAAAGTGGAATGATAAAAACCCAGCTCCACCCAACTGCTAAATATGTTTAAGCATCAATTTCAAACAGTGCAGCCGTTATTCTCTGAAAAAAAAAAAAAAAAAAAAAAATTCTTCCTTAGGATACGCATTTCATTCATAGCGTAATGATAAAAACCCAGGACGATCCAAATTGTTTTCAACAATTTAGCCTTATGTTTCTCTATGTTTTTACTTTGTTTGTTTTCCGTCCAAGAGAAAAGGAATCCCAAGAACTACTTAGAGGATCAAGATCAATTTTGATCGGTTGATAGAGGTGATCCACCGCCGGAAATGATAGAAATGAACCATTTCGGATTTTCACGTTAATCACTGTAGCGAAAAACAGAAATGCATAGCGAGAAGCGATTTTCTGAAATTTATTAGGGGAGCTCGCCCCAGTACCGGACTATTCCCAGTGCCGGACAGTAGTAGTTCTAGCATTCCGGTGCTAGAGAGCAGTAGTTATTCTGTATGCATCTGTACCACTTACCAAACAGGGGTAAGTGTTCGGTGCCACGCTGAAAATTAATCCTCGCTGCTGTCTTGCATTACGACTATAACTTTTACAGAAGATTTTCACCTTCTTCGGGTAAAGATATCCATATCTCGGAATCCCTTAAGGTTAAATACATAAAATTTGGTATTTGTATGTTTCATTCAAATAATTAAACACGTGTTTCAGCTTTTCTTTATAGTTAATATCAGTGTTTCTTCCAGACACGTTTTTGGGAGGGCACTGCCCCCCCGGAGCTCTGAGAGTGCCCCCCGGAGGAGACAAAATAATACTTCTATACTATAATAATAAATAGAATAGTACCAGCAGTGCCCTCCCAGAATACTAAGGCCCCCCCCCCTTACGATTCCCATACGAGTTCGAATTTCGTGCAAGGCTTGAAGTTGAGACGAATTATACATGAAAGGCATAGAAGAAAGAACGCAAACAAACTACAGGCTAGCCCAAAAGTAGGTATACATTACCGTACTGATCAGCTCATTGCATTTCTTATTGCACTAACACATGTGATTATTTCCGAGTCAGACATAAATAATTTCCAGTCTCCTCTGGTTAGTTTTTCCCTTTGTGTATATTGTAACGAATATTGTTTGGAAAAACACAATTTGGGCTCGGAATCTTTCATTTATTATATTTGTGAGTACTCGGAGGTTGTTGGTCTCTATATCACCGAGACTCTTCCAGTGCATGAGAGTTGAGTTGAGTTGATTTGAGTTTAACATCCCCTTTAGCAGCGAGGTTATATGAGACAGAATCTACGGATTAACGTGGAATACAAACCACACGAGTTCCCGCCAGGAATCGAACCCGAGTCTCCCACGCCAAAGGCGCATACGCTAACCGCTTAGCCATGAATGAGCTCTCCAGTGTATGAGACATATTCTTGCCGAACCACATGCACAAAATTGTAATGTTCCAAAGAATAATGTAACTGGGTAATCCCCTCCTCCACGCTATAAGAAAATATGTTTAGTTTTTACTTTCTGAGTTCCATGGTGACGAGGAAAAGGAAATTAACAAATTCAGAAGATTTATTGTGTATTGTGTATTCCGACTTACTTAATTTCCCACCCTTTGGTGTAGAGGAACTTTCCACTTATCCTCCTGCAGCTGTCTCCGCCTTTTTCCATGGAATCTTCTTTACTATTCCTTGTATGCCTTCCAGCGATGTTTCCGTTGGTTGATCCACCTCTTTAAGTTTTCTTCGTATATAACTTTACTTCATACACGTGTTTCATTAGTGTCCAGGTTTCAGCTGAAGAAGTAACTTTATTTTGGTTTATACGTGGCTGTGTTTACTTCTTGTTTCTCTTCAGAAGTTATAACTTTAATCCATTAAAATATCTCCCTGCTTTTGCTAGCATATTAATATTTATTTCTTTTTGTTTCTGTGATTTGCTCTGTTAAACTAATTTTTTCAAAGCTTTAAATGTTGTAATACAACTTTTTTTTTTTTTTAAAAAAAAAGCTAATACCACTACATCTAGTTTTCTAATTTTGTGTATGTTTATTTTCGAAGATCCTATGAGACCACTTGTTCTTGTTATAGTGTTCTTCCACAATATCATGTGGTACCAAATTAAAAATATATTGCACTAATCCTGATGTATATATATATATTAATTTATTGACTATTAAATTTTCCAAGGTAGAACAGGAATTCCTGTTCTTCCTAAAGATAAGATCAAAAGTGTTATACAGACAGAGTGATGGAGAAACATTAGGCAGAACAAGAAGACACCATTACAGTCTTCGTAGCAACTAATGGCTGATGTATTCGAGCCTTAGGTACTTGTCAGTCTCATGCTTTTTTTTTTTTTTTTTTTTAATTGTTTAGAAATGGATAATATAAAATATAGGGTTCTATTTGCTACCTGGCAAACTAATGAATGCGTTTAAGATTGCCTTTTCTCTTATTTAAGACGTCATTTAAAGCAATAAAGTCATAATTAAATACTTATTTGTTTTAAGTGTCAAATAAGTCGAGAACACAAACGTTTCCAGGAAGTGTTGTTTTCTAAGTTCCAAATAATTACATCGAGAAATTTTAGGATTAAGTTTTACTGTGGTGCCAAAAGTTGAAATGTGAGTACCGTAGGTTACCATTACAATATAAGCTCTGCTAAAAGTATGTTTTGTCAAGAAGAAAGTTGGGCTCGTGTATGTAGATTTCTACAGGTTTAAAATATGCTTCTGTAATTACACTTATTCACAGTTGTCCTTGCTGCATAATTTGAAAATTATTACCGTGAGTACTAATAGAGAACATACCCGTTAACTTTTTTTTTTCAAGTATCCGCTAATAATATGAAATCAAGGTTAACTCACCTTCAATTTTTTTTTCTTTCTTTTTTTTCAGTAGGAAATTATCGGAACTTGTGCCCAGCGAGCAGAATAGACCTGTGTTAGTCTTGGTTACATTGTTTTCCTAGTCTCTTGCATAAAATGAATTTTCATCTCAGATTTTCAGTATTTATTCCATTTGCATTTACAACGAAAGACTAAGATAATGGATAATGTAATATTTTGTCTTTTGTATTAAAAAATCGATCAATTAATGCCAAAAACTGTTTAACACAGTGTGGCACTCCGGCAACGGCTGTAGTCACTTCTGGAACAATTACTTCGTAACCATATATATATATATATATATATTCCTAGGTATATAAAACTAAAATTTAATAAAATTTAATTTTGCAGCGACTGTATAACGAACTTCTAAAATTCATTTTCCGAATTTTTCCTTTAGATTTTCCGATTTCCACTTATTTTCCTGCCCTTGGTAAAAATTTAAGAAAAGGTAACTCGCCCAATATTTCCGTTCTTTTTCTGATCCTTTATAACACTAGTTTCGAGAACTATTTCTTTAGAAAAATATTTACGTATATTAAGAAGTTACATTAAATTTACTATTTGTTACTGACAGTTTCATTGTCAATTAACTACACTACGAAAGTATGGTTAAACTTTACGGTGAATATTTGACAACCAGATTAATGGTAAGGATTTGTAAATTCACGTGTAATTTTCTTTAAGTTTCTTTAGTGACAGTAGATCCATAATTAAATTTAAGCACATAATTAAGAACCAATCGTGTTTAGTAGTAGTCTTGACTCGTGACATTATTCCGTATCTATCTATCTATCTATCTATCTATCTAAAAAATTTTAGAGTGCTTTATCAACTACATGATATATTAATATTGGAAAAGTTATCCTAATTATTTGCATGTCGACTTGAGAAGCACAAGCCATAGCGATATACATGTTAGAAGGTACTTTATATTATTTGATGCAAGAGTCAGGCAAATGTAAACCGATGCTAACGTTTACGAAGATTCTTGTGGCTCTGTTTGCTTATACATCCAGCACACTTGACTGGAAGTATATTCCGTTGACGTCAGCAGATGCCAGTGAAGCTACGATGAATATAACGCACGAAATGTACCATTCTGTAAACGCCGTGCATCATCTGTGGATAAACGCTAAGGAATATGCTGAAGAAAATGTGTATTTGTGTAGGATTGTCTAGGAATTTACAGTATCAGCATATGTTAAGTACCAGATGAGACTGAATAAAATATATGCTGCTTCATCATACTTCCGCTATTATTTCTCACATTGAGCAACGTTCTAACACAAGTGACCTTCAGTTTAAGATACTTGTATTTTCAAACGTAATTGTTCTAGAAGGGTGGATAACTGGATATTAGTTTGGAAATATTGCTCCTACGTTTTAGCTTTACTTGAGGGGACAGGCCTTTTGTTTCTCTACTGTTGGGAAGGGATCTACTAATTTTGTTGATATTAAATTAAAAATCCCAATCTTTTCTTTCGTATGACCAGGCTCGTAGCAAGAGGTAACCAGGCTCAGCCTTTATGCAACACTCTTCAGACCCCCCGTGGGACGTAAAACTCAAAGATTTCATTTCATTTTTTTCTTCAGACCCCGTGAAAATTTCAGTTGTTTTTTGATACTGTGAACTCAAGTGTGCCCTCCCTACCCATAATATCTGTGTTCCGTGCCTTAGTGTTCTGGTTATAGGCGACAACCTTAAGTACAAAGAAAGAAAAGAATAATAAATGTATGCTTCGTAATTGCAGGAAAAAGTCCCCTTTATTCATTTTAGCAGGTTTTTTTAAATGAGAATTTCACCAAGTTCATTCCCCACATTTGATGGCTTATATATCTGGTAATCAAAAATCTACACACCCTAATATTTCACAAGGTTGTATAACAGGTCATGCATACCAGCATGCTAAATTTGATATAGGCCGGATGAGTTCGGTTGAGTTTCTCTTTTTTTCTTTATTTCTCTTTTTAAATGTCCAAAATGTGGGAAACTTTTAACGGCTCACAACTTGGGAACCAAGAACCTACACACAATAATGTTTCACAAAACTTATAATCAGGGTCATACTGGCCAGGCGGGAAACCGGGAAATTTCCCGGTGGGACCTGGACGGTGTATTCTTTAGTGGGCCCTCTATCGTAAATAGCGTTATATGAACACGTCAGGTACTCCTCGCATACGGGAGCAAGGGAACGAAGGATGATAACACTCGAGTACCGGCAATGCAGTCAGCTAATCCCAAATCAGCGTTGGTAGCCCATGATGTTGGGAAAACAGCCTTTTACATTTTTAATAATTCAATCCTTGAAAGGTTCCCGATTTCCCACTCTGCTTTATACTTTTGCTAATATTGAAGTATTAAGCTAAATTAAAATGTCAAATAATGCCATAACTTGAAATTAAATAATAATTTACATTTTAGAGCACCTTGTTTTCCGTATAGAAAATATATAGGGCCGGATTAAGACCATTGAGAGTCCTGGAGCGGGAAATACAAGGGGGCTCCACCAAAACTTTTATGATGGGCCCTCCCTTAACATGTTCAAAAGGGTCATGAATTATATAGGAGTAACTCATGTTACGGTTTTAAACTCTTATGGTGAAAATGTTGTCAGTAATTTCTAAAATTTTTTGGGCCCCCTTGGTCGCTGTCAATCAGAGCCGTAGCCAGAATTTCGGCGCCAGGGACGAAATGGAATTCTGCGCTCCCTACCCCTACACTCACCTCACCAAGCTGTTTTAAATATACATATAAGAGAAACAGCTTTTATCGTTATGCTGCTTAAGTTTTTTTTATCAAGCTGCTTGGACAATAGTGCAACAGCCAAAAGCCGATCATTAGTATTCTTTTACAAATGAAGAGGTTTTTCAAGAGGTTATATTAGTTTTGTTAAACTCGATAAAACTACCTTTTGTTGTATACAAATCAATTGGAGAACAGTTATGCAGGAGCGGATCCGGACGGACTTCTGGTTGGGGGTTGTAATACTGCTACTTAGAGCTACTGTTAAGAGCTCCAAGGGATGGGTTTTATATAAGATAAGAAAGTTTTCTCATCTGGGGGGAGGATTCACCCCGATTGGCCCCATGGATCCGCACCTGAGTTATAGAAATTTACAACTATTTACAACGTTTCATACTATCGATAATAATTAATTTAAATTCCAATGTATTAGAATCTATGTGCTTTTAGAATGTTCGAAATGGCTGACAGCATTAATAATTCGAGTAATAATTGTAAACTTTTCAAATGTTATTCTGTATATGACCACACAAAGCATTTCAATTCCGATTGTTTTGCTGTAACAAATATTTTGTGAAATATAACAAATTCAGAAGAAGCCTTGTTTGCGAATTTCTCAATATTGATCGATGCAGATGAAAAATATGTTTGTTTCTCTTTAAAATCCAAATGTAGTTTGGCTAGTGCATATGTTTGAAATTATAGTAATTACTTAATTTCTTAATGAATGAAAGTTCTGAGTTTAAGGTTACTTATTATTAATTGGGCGGTGTAGAACCAGAATGAACCAAACGCCATGAAGTAGAAAACGGAAAAACCTAGAGGTAAAGTTTCCACCCTTATGAGCTTTACTGTAAGCTTCACATTTTTCACATGACAGTACATCACTTTACGGGTGCTACAGCGCATTCTTTCTACCAGCACAAACTGTGTGCCAACTACAGAATCAGAAAATACCAATATCTCAATATCAGATGGCAGTGGAGTTAGTTCACTCTGGTTCTGGTTCTATATATATCTTGGTGATACAAGTAATTGATGCTGAAATCATCCCAATAAATTCCTTCAAATTGGAAGCATTTCACGTCAATGGAATAAAAAAGGTCACTGGTAGTGATCAGTCTTTGAGAAAGACGAAATTCGTTAGATTAAGTTCCGACCCCTTAAGCTCCTATTCTACAGCTGCTTCAAGTTCGAAAATGTTATTATTCCCCTTGTTTACCTTCATTTGTAATATTCTCGCCCAAACAGCAGCTTGAATCTACTATTAATACAGGACAATGAAGTGTTGCATTTGTATAAAGTATAAATTACTTCTGATGCTTCATATATAATGCACCAGAGACGCCTATGAAAGGTTTATGGAACAAGTGCGGCATTGTTTTAGGAGAAGATATGAAGTAATCGAACTTGTGCAGATGATTGTACAGTTGCAAGAGAAGAATGGAGGATTAAGCATTACGTTAGATCAGTCAGTGTCAGGGGAGAAATTGCTGCCTGGGGAGAAAAAGTCACGTTTGTCTGCTGATGGGGTATTTGAAAACCCTACATTAAAATTACGCTATAAATCTTGCACACTGAGAAAAATCCGTTCTGTGGACAGCGGTATATTATACAAATATATGGGAACCTCTTGTTTACTACAGAAATCAGTACGGAGCATACGTTAGTCGTTTGCAACATAGGCACTCCCCTTAGATGTTATATTATGTCGTTGCAGGATGTCTGATATCTAACAGTTTTCCTTATATTACATGGGTCAGTTATATGTTATATACTTCCATTTGTATGTGAGATCCTGACCGCCTATATTGTTTCATACGGAAAGTACGTACAGATGGAACACTTATACAGTATTATAAAATATGCGTTTTCAGTTATACGTATGCTGTACATTAAGTCCAAAAACTACAAGATTTACAAATGTAACACACGATTTTACGTACGCCACATACATTTTTTTTATCAGTGTAGTAATGGTTATATTGCGCGCAATACTTGCAGATATGGTTACACATAATCATGACAAACGTACAAATGATGTTCCTTGTAAATACTTTCCTTGGAATTCCAATGAACAACAAATGTATCTGCTTACAACGGGAAAATGTACGTTGCTGCAGAGAGGTCGTGGGATATTTAAATTCCCCACCAGCACAGTTAAGGGTTAAAAAGTTTTAAATCTGCATTTTAAGACTTTTCAGCTACTTGACCCGAGTAGCACTCACGGACTCCCTTTTATTGTCGGGTGAGGGGGCAGTACGTACATGTGAGTGGGCCCCTAGAAAGTACTTTCCCGATGGTCCCCTGGGTTGCAGTACGGCCCTGCTTATAATAACAGATCAAGGTCTGCCACCATGCACAGTATGATTCACATTGGATAACTTCGGTTTATTTTATTTTATTTTTTCGAAAATTTGATAACCTATAACTCAGGAATCAGAAGTGTGTACATTGTAATATTTCACACGCTTGTATAGCTGGACAAGATCTAGCACCGTGCCAAGTTCTTTCGAGATCGGATGAGTTCGGTTGAATTTGTACGATATATATACCAAACCACTTGATGTAACAGTCCTTTGTGGGCCTGTGCTGCTCTAACTCCATCTATTAGCGACCGGTTAAACTCCAGCCTAGCAATGAACACATGGTCAGCGCGCTGTGTCACTCTGTCTCTAACAGGCGTATCAAGAGCTTTCTAGACTAAGTGGCCGTCACGTCTTTTATTCACGTGACTCCCCAGTTTACCTCACGACGCTGGGCGGACGGTGAAAATTGGAAAGCACCGGTCGATACCACGTGGACATGAGTCCAACGCTCTGACCACAGACTACGGTGTGCCCTTGTACGATATACAGTATCATCAATTTTTTAGGGGGAAAATCAAATGAAGGACGAAAAGACGAGAAAAATAGGACCTTTCCAGGTAAGATTTGGAAATTCCTGAAGAACGAAACAGTTGGCTGGGTAGGAAGGAAATATATTTTTTTGTCTTCCGTGCTTTCTTTTCTGGTGATGAAACACATGAGAAATTCTGCATCGGCTTTGCTGTGTAACTGTGGCCATTGAAACGAAGATTAAAAGAAAGAAAAAAAAGAAAGAAATATTCGAATTTGTGTCTAGCAAATCCCAGTTATGAGCTTGGTGCGTTGGAAAAGACGAAGAAAGAAGAGATTAGAAGCATAATCAAGGTTCTTCTCACCGTGCTCAATTGCTATTGCTGTTTTTGGGCCTATTTGGCACACTTTTAGTAAGCTACTTGTTCAGATTGGGATCCACAAGTCTCCAATAAGGGAATGAATTTCACTTCTCAAAGAACTGCTCTGCTTACATCACACATTATCAGCCACAGTCGTGATTTTTGAATGACTACAGTAATTGAACAGTCCAATGTGAAAGAATCTTGAAATTTGAACGCAGTGCTAAGCCCCAACCAATCGAATATGAAAACTATTCTCAACGAAAGGGGGAATAATTTCTACCTATATATAAAAATTATCTATGTATGTTCCAGCATAACTCTCGAACAGTTTTCTTGTCCTTAATTTGATTGGTGATATTTCCGGTGCCCTTTAAGTCGAAGTTCAGCTTCCAGTGAGAGTGAGACCCCTAGCATATCTGTGGCTAGTAAAAGGGACGAATTATAAAAATAATCGAGAATTACTGATATTACTGTCGAATTCGTAGTTTTTGAGGTCGCTGAGATAAATCCTGACACTCTCGATCCCGTTTAAGTTCAAGTTCATCCCCATCAGCGCCCCTGGTGGAAAAGGGTAACATAAAATAATTGAAAACGGTCGATATTAGTGTCAAATCAATATTTTTTCGGGAGGGGGTCACTAAGTTAATTGGTGAAAGTCCCGATTCCGTTTAAGTCTAAAACCTTCTCTTGAGTAAGTTTTTAAGGAAAAATGAATATGTGATATATATGTGTGTGAAAGTGATTGTTGAACCTCTCCTTGAGAAATTCAGTGTGCGCCACTGGCTGAGAGATTTTGAACTTGTTGCTTCCAGGCTCCGAAGCATATTCGTTTGCATTATGTAGATGACACATAATAAAATAAACTATAGCGTAATCCAGAATAATTGTGAAAGAAAGAAGATTCAAACTTTGAAAAAAAAATGAAAACTGACCATGCTAAACTTGAAGAGGTCGTGACCCGAATAGTCCTGTAGTTTGCAAGGAATGTGTTTGCAGTTTTCAAGGTTTGTTAATAGAATTGGGAACTTTCCCCTCATACCCTTTCTTTTTTTGAAGGCCGAGTGTCAGCAATCAAAACACATTTATTACTTAACCTTCCCCTCTGAAGTTATTCTAGGCACAAACCTTCTTTGGCACCTTCTCCCCTCTCCCCGCCGTGCACCACGTGTTTGAGTCCTGCCTTGTAATTTGCTAGTGACCTCCGGAGCCTTCCCTTTCCTCCGCACCTCTCGCTTCCCACTCCATTTTACTACAATGAAGCTGGGTTACGAGACGAGTTACCGCGGAGTTTCTCTCCTTTTACAAATAGCTCCGACTGTGATGCGATCAACGTGGAAGTTGGAAGAGTTCATTCGCGATGCTGTCGTAGGGGTGGAAGGTTGAAGCACCTCCAGTCGATATCATCGTGGTCTCACACAAGCGCGATTGCAGGGCTTTGTACCATCTGGTTACAATCGCATCCCACGGCTCTGTCGGCACGGGAGAGATGCCCTGATTTAAAATTCCACTCCAGGGTTCTGTTCTCTTCCCCCTTTCGCACACTTTGTAATGAGAGAACTCTCAGTTCGGTAAGAGTGAAGTTTTGTACCCCTCAACCTCTGCGGTAACTTTTATAGCACAAGAGCGAAGAGTAAAGGGAAAAGTAATTGAGAAGTGAGTGAAATTCATCAGTGGAACAAGTCTAGCGAAAAGTTGTTCAGCTGTACAGTGTTGCCAAGTGTACCATATATAAATAAAAGAAACATTACGATACCATTACGTTCCCTTAGTTTTCTGTCGTCGCTAAGTAATACATATATTTTATAGAAGTTTTCCTGTTTACGTTCTAATTCGTGCATTACCGTACATGCTTACCTTTTTATTAAAGTTTATTTAATTTCACGCCACTGATCCCAGCAGCAAGACGGTACAAAAAGTTGTCGTGAGATTGTATGAGATTCTTTTAACGCATGAAGAGAAGGTCTTTCTTTCAGTTAATTTTCTTTTTCTTATTGTGAAGTAGATGACGTGAGATAAGAGTATTATGAATTTACAAATGGGAGAAACAAAAGAAGAACGAAGAAAGAATAAATTATTTCCAAATACATTTATCCATACCTTGCAGAACATTACACAAATGCACAAGTCTTTCATCGGCGAAATGAACTGTACAGTGGAGGGTGTTTAACGTTGTTTGGAGCATTGTTGCTTCTGTAGTTAACACTATCGTCCGGTGTTCCTTCCAGGTATGCTACCGGTGTAAGGGAGCCCTTAACCCGGTGTAAGCTATTGCTCCCCAGGAGTTAAGATAAATTTCTATTATATGTCACTCTTATGCAGGGCACTTTCTTTAGCAAATGGTGTCCCAGTGCAACCACCTCACATTGTGATTTTGCACCCCTTCTCCCTGTCTGTCCCTCGAATTAAATTTTCTGGAAGAAAGCCTAGTATCATCGCCAAGAATTCAGGTAGATGATTGTAGGGAGGCTTCGAGCGGAAATGTCTAGATTAATTAAGTACGGAGTTTGTACTGGTTCATGTAATCAATAAATTGATTGTTATATTATCTAAGTTTTGGAATATGTCTTTTCCTGTATCCAAATTATAAATGTGGTAAATCCACAAGTTATCTTGATGAAAAGAAAATGAAATCTTTCAGTTTTGTATCCCATGATTATGCTCTGTAGACAAAAGGAGACAAATAAAAGTTAATGATTGTGAGAAGAATTGGTGGAATGAAAATGTGGAAGAAAATGGAAGACTCGAGAAAACCCACAGACACAACGTTCTCCTCGACAATTATCTTGATGCGAGGACAGAAATATTAGAAAAATACCTTCCCGATGCGTACATATTTACTTCATGATTCTAAATTAAGTCTCCTTGAATAAAGATGGTTTTATCCGTACAACATATGAACACTTTCAATATTTCAAGTGGAAATAAAGATTTATTTTGCGTATATAGGTTAATCTATTTTGCATGTATAGTATTTAATTTAATAAACACCTTGTACCGATTGAATGCTTAAAAATTATTTGTGCGGTTTAAACACTTTTACAGAAGATCTGACGATCCCATTACTTTTAATAGATACATTTGTTGACACTGAAGAGTAGTATGTCATTGTAGAATCCCCCCCCCCTTTTTTTTCACTTCTCATGAATACATTCATTACTCAGCAATTCAGAACTCAGACATAACAGAAGTACATTGAAATAGACATATCAAAAGTACACCGTAAAGGTGTTGTTGTCCGTACGTATCTGTATATTCTGATAGCTAGTTTAGTAGATTCTTCTTATGTTAATTCTTTGTAATACCGGTACGTATTAGACGGCAATGCTGGTCGTTTCTATAGAAGAATTCAGAATATACTTATATTATATTTTGTCTTTTTCGTATTTCGGAGGGAGGGATAAATATCTCCCAATCCCCCATGAGTTCACCCCTGTTTACTTGTATGCTTATAAACAACAGTTTTGTTTACACTATATGAATTGTAATAAATCATTTAGTTGCTTCTGTTAAATTAAACCAAACCAAACCATAGTGTGCAGTTAAATAATAACTTGTGCATGTGGAATGTAGCATGTACCCCCTGAAATTTAATAGCTAACGACGCCAGTGGCATTAGGTACACGACATTTGACACATTACAGATCTATATAAGTAACGCCGTATGTGACGTAAAAGTTCGGATTGACAAAAAGGAGACTTCGTTTCTGTGCAAACAGAAGAAATCCATGTGTAATCTAACTTTTTCAGTTTATGACCAAAAAGGATGCGATGCTGCTTCAGAAGAAACAATCTTAAGAGTTTCTCCTGATAGATCGGACATCCCGCGCATTATTCACAGTTTTCCCAAAAGTATAAGAGAAGGTGGGACATATCTTGAAATGAAGTGAAAACAATGAAATGTTTCAGTTTAACGTTCCACAATTATACCCATTAGGTTAAAGGAGACGGATGATTAAGACAAGTGACTGATGGTGGAAGGTTTGGTGTAATGAGAATGTAAGAGGAAACGGAAGTGTCCCGAGAAAACTCATGGACACGATGTTGTCCACCACAAACTTAATTTGGCTGGGATAGAGGAACATATCTTTGAGACATTGAATCCTTATCAATCAACACTTCTCTGATATATGTCCACAGACGGACATAGCTATTTTATAAGACTTCCCTTTCTTGCCATGCCATAGTTTGAAAATCTTAAGAGATGGTGTTATATTTAAATGGGAGTATGTCTGGTAGATTAATTTTCCGCTCTGTATTTATTTCAAATATTAAACTAAAACGCTTAGAATGTATTCAGTTTTCTTTGTAGTAAAACGTAATAAAATCTTGAATATTGTAAGAGTCGATTATTAACAATATGAATAAAATAAAATGAAATAAAGCTGTACCCAAGAAATAAAGAGTACCTATATATGTCCAACATCGTATAAGCAACACGTTACATATACTAATACTTTCTTGTACTCAATATAGCTTATAGCAAACCATATGAAATGTTACTTGAGTTATGTATAGTCAGTAGATTGGACTTGTAAACTCAGGATGCTCTTTCATCGTGTACAGTGCAAATATTTATACCAAAATTTCAGTGCGTTCGAGAGATTTAAACCAGAAACCACACATTCTGATAAGAAAGATACCAACCAATTAGCTAGATGGAAGCACGTTGTTTTTTTTTTTTTTTTTTTTTAAAAAAAGCAGTGATAATATGTAATTCGCATTTGACTAGATCTGGTAATACAAAGTATGTATATATACAGTGGCGGATCCAGGATATGATCAAAGGAGGGGAAAAACCATAGAGTGCACCTTTATCCAGTGTATACCTGAGCGTCAAGGGGAGCTATAGTCTCTATAGCCCCCTTGGATCCGCGCCTGCACACACACACACACACACACACACATATATATATATATATATATATATATATATATATATATATATATACTGTATATATAAACTCTTTTGATAAATTCCGCTACCTTTTTTTTTTCCTGTTAACATAATTACAGTAGAACATTAAACATTAGAAGTGCCTGTTGCATTCCATAGCTACGTGTGAGGTGTGTACACCAGTGGTTATAATTGATTCTAACAACCATGACACGAGTACACAAGAATGGAATGAAGAAATTTTTTCATCACTGGAATTCAATTGAAACGGCATGTTACTCATAAACGTCATACAAAACCCACCAATATTTTCGACAGCCGTATATTTTACGGTAATAAGAAAGTGTTTAAAAGCATTATTTTATAGTAATTACAACTTTAAGGGTGTTGAGTACCAGCGCGATCTTAGTTTTTCTTTTCTTTTCTTTTCTTTCTTTTTTTCTTTCTTTTGTGTGTGTGTGTGTGTGTTCGTTGAAATGAACTGAGTTTTAATGTTTTGGTTTCTTCTTCACATGTATTTAAATGAAATGCTCCTTGCTTCCTGAAAATCAAATTCCTGTGATTTGTAATTTTTATATTTGTAAATAAAAGTCGATTCAAGTAACATCAGATTTATGTACAACTCTATCCATCACGACTCTGGAGCTCACTAAAGGAATAGTTAATACTTCTGACCAAAAGGAATAATTTTATACTTCTGACCAGAGTATATACACTCATTTATTAAAACAAAAATATATTGTAACGGTTTCGACAACTTAACGTTAACTTCATTAGACCCTCTCTTTCAGTTAGTGCCTGATGAAGATAGCGTTAAGTTGTCGAAACTGTTACATTGTATTTGAGTTTTTTAAGTAAGTGTATAAACTCTGGTAAGAAGTGTTAATTATTCGTTGTTTTGAGAAAGCAAAGAACATTTAACTACATTTAAAGAAGAAATCAGTTAAATCAGACCATTAATATCCCTGTTCATTTCATAGAAAATAAAGAGAATGTAATACTTCTTCAATATATCATAGGCTGAAAAGCAAAGATAGCACAGATACTCTTTTAAATGTTTGCCTTTACCTGAAAATTGTCTTTATTACAGCTATCAATTTTTGCATGAGAACGCAACGCCAAGTGCTTATGCATCACAAATGGTTGAGAGAAGCGATGAAGCACATAAAGTGAATAGGAAACTGTTATATGGCGCATCGAATGGAATGCTCTGCTTTGTCCCATAGGGTCTCTTATCATGGGGCCGTGGAAGGGAGGAGACCACTCGAAAATTTTAAATAGCAAGTTACGTATTTTTTTAACACTATTGAAAAGTCTACGGAGAAACCAACAACTTAAGCAGGAAAATTTCTTTCATGTGGGGTTCTGTTTACAAAATGCATATTCTGATAGATGTAACTTCCAACGGGTAGAAATCACAAACTGAAGGAACAAAAGTGAAATTGAAAAGTGCCAGAGGGTGCACCAAATGAAATAATCTTGTCTCACAGGGCTCCTTATCATGAGATCCTGGGAGCTATTTAAAATGTTAAAATGGTAAGGTATAATTTGATACGTCATTGAAAGACTTATGGAAAATAGAAAACATCTTTTATAGGAAACAATGGAAGAATTCTGGAAAACAACTTTTATAAGAAAAAGTATTTCGTTTGAGGCGTCGTATACTAAATGGGCACCATTCCAATATGGATTCTTACAATCAGTAAATGTTGGATAATTAAAATTTTCGGGTGTTTCCCGGGACCCTATGATAGAGGGTCATGTGGGACAAGCAGAACACTTAATTCAATGCACCGTCAGACATTTTCCAATTCCACTTTTGTTTCATCCTTTTATATCCAACCAATTGCATTTTATAAACACGGATCTTTTGTCTGAAACACCGGTATATCCAACTTTTTAAGCCCATTAGCAAGACAAGTTGAAAATTAATCGTGGAGTGAGTACTAATCTTGAAGTTACCATAGAAGTCTGAAGTATTCCTTTAACATATTAAAATATTGGAGTAACTTTTGGAAGTTTTCATTTATTCAAAATGTAAGTTGTTAGGTTTATTTGATTATCTTCATTCAAAACGTAATAGATTATCTTCGAATTTCTGTACTTCCGGTAAGCATGTCGAGCGATCTAAGGCATTGGGCTGGTTTTCTTCCCGCTCAGGGCATAGATGGTACGTATTAGCCTGTCACAATTAATTTCATTAACATTATTCATTTCTCATAACTCATAATTTTTTTAAAATTCTATATATATGTATTTTCACATGAAAAATAAATAAATAAAATTTCATGTATTTTCACATAATAATGACCAAAGTTAAGATTTTTAGGGCAGTCTTCATATGAAAAAGAGAAGGTAAAACGTGCTATTTCCCTAAACTATTTTGACAACTGCCCTTTCATCTAATTGAAAATAACTTATTTTGTATACGTGTATAGAACAGGGTACATACCTATATTAGAAGGGAAAAAACAAATCTTTAGAACATTAAATATTTCTTTAAGTTGTTAAATACAAGTGCTTTCTATTTAGAGGTAAAATGTGGTTGTAGATGCTAAAGGTTCTTTTCACATCCACAGGGACCAGTAATATTAACTTCGTATTCAATTGGAATGGCAAATCTGTTATTACATGTTGCAGATTTGACAACATTCGGATTTTTCTGAAGACTAACCTCAAACTTTTCTGTATAGGTAACCATTTAACTGTTACCACATCATATATAGCCCATTCTTCTTCCTCGAAGCATTGTTGCTCCGGGTTTTTTTTTTTTTTTTTTTAATTTTTAAAAATGACAACAGCCACATATATAACCATAGATACAAAACAGTTCTATCCGCAAATTATGAATTTTCTCTGGCTAAAGAAGTTTATTCGCCTTGGAGATTACACCTGCGTCGTTTGAATCCAAAAAAAGTACAAGCTGCTTCATCTTGTCAAAAAAATCTTGTACATGCAACAGCACGTTTAATCCACAATGACAGGGAAATTTCGAATAACATTTTGACAATTAGTAGTAAAAGAAGAGGAAACGAGAAAAAATGGGGAGATTAAGGAAATAAAGCAAGAAAGGAACCAAAAGAAAGGGGGAAAAAAGTACTGGAAAGTTACCTCTATTTCTAGCTGTAAGTAACAACACCTCAAGTACTTTGTGCTCTAAAAGAAAAGTGCGAAATTAAAAATCGTTATCCTGGTAATGACTAATTCCTTCAATGCTAAATGCTCACGTTTTGTGCAGGAGATACGAATTTAATTTCTAGTGAAGGCATATCTGTGTGATTACTAAACTCGTCCTATGTCACTTAGTCATTTTATTATACGATGATCTACCATAAGTGCTGCTTTATCCAGAATAAACTCAGACCCTTAGTGGGAAGGTCTACAGCCTTCTTGAATCCTCATATAAAGTAAAATTATATTTCGTAACTCTATAAGCATACACAATAAATCCACTGTATCAAGTATGTATATTGGATGCAGTGAATTCACTGATCGTGCTTATAATGCCACGACATACATTTTTACTTTCTTTTCTAGCATCGTAAGTAACAAATATAAGGTGCATTTTATTCCGTTTTAGTCGTATAATGTATAAAATTAGGGTTAGCAATTACGCACAGATCTCGTAAAATGTTACTTTTTTTTAATTTTTTTCCCCCACAAACGCAGGCTACTTTCTGTTTGTGTCTATGTGTGTCAGTCACAGCCATGGCACCACCTATGTATATACGTTGGTAATGTAATGCACATATCAATCGTAACAGCTTTGACGCCGAGGACAGCGACACTCGTGGTGTGTTCATCCTAAAGGTTGGAAGGCCACGTCGTTTGCTCATCCATATTCAAAGAAAGAAGCCTGTTCGTCTGGCGATGACCCCAAGATGTCGAATTGTCTGCACTGCATTTAAATATTGTTGTATACATTGTAAATTGAGGGAGGTTCATTGTCTGTTAATATGAAAAACATCAAGTAGTGGAGGTGAAATTATGCAGCACCCTGCTTTCTGCTACATCTCTCAAATGGTGTTTACCGTGTAACTGTATTATATAGTGTCAGTCTTTCTAATGAATGGAGGCATAGACAAAAAATCTTGCTAATTAAGGAACCAGTAACTGCAACTATGTCTTCTTTTCATACGTGTTAATGACTTTTTAGTGCTATAAGATTCAACTGCAGTGAAAGTAAACCGTGTTTAGTTCTCGTCATTGGAAAAGCACATCTTTTGGTGTCTTAACTACGATTTAGAGGGGGCATTGGATGGATTATGGGTAGAAATTGATAGAATATTTAAAGATAACTTATATAACCGCATGTTTTTAGAAAGAGCATATCATAAAATCCATTGCGTTTTACACATTAAACATTGTTTCATAATGACATATGACATTGTTTGGAAATTGCTGTTCGATTGAAATTTTGTCCGTTATGCAGATCACTGAATAGATACTCGTAGATATGTGTATGTAATTTATTTATACTCATCCACGTGAGTTATTTCTTGATATTCTTAAGATAAACCTGTCAATACTGAAAGGCGTACTTTATATAACTTGCAAGTGCTGTGAATGAGTGAGTGAATGTCTTGTGTCAAACTTCTGACTGACTGATGGACATTTTATTGCCCGACGACAAATCAAACTGAAGTATTAGTACGTAACATCATCTATCCCAACATTGAGATTCCCCCACTTATCTTCTAGTCCAGTAGAGAATACGAGATCTAGCATACAAAGACATTTTTGGGAAAAACGGTCATATTTTAGGATAAAATTTGCCTAATTTATACCTATGGGAAAGATTTTGATAAATTAGGAATGAAGAGTTTTGTAATGGCGAAAGAAAGAAGTTAGATTCGAAATATCAGGATTATCTGCTTTATGATCTCAACTGTATGGCTGTATAAACCAAGCTGACCGTATTTCCGATGCTAGCAACATGCCTTTGCAATCATAAACTCCTTGATAACTATTCACAACATATACTGATGTAGTTTTGCGTTATACAACTTCCATTCAACACTTTCTTCCTTTTGGTTCGTGTGCCCCCGCGTAGCGTAGTTGCTAACGCTCCCGCCTTTGGTGCGAGCAATCCCGGGTTCGATTTCCGGTGGGGGCACTCGGTCAAAAAAGTGTAAAACGCTTTTTCAGGCCAACCACTTTGAATGAGGTTTTCCTGGGTTCTTCTCATTCACAGCAGGCAAATGCTGGGGTGGTACCTAACTTATAGGTCCCAGGCCGCTTCCTTCCTTCCCTTTCCCTGGATAGTGTGCTCGCCGAGGGACGTCATCCCTCAAAACGTGACGGGCTAAATGGTCTTTGATGCCGAAAGCCCAGAAATCTAAATCCTAAATCCTTCTTTTTGGTTCCAACTATTTTCCTTAAAAGTGTTTAACCCTGTAGTTCCAGAAAAAGTATATAGCCTCATCTTATACAGCCTCGATGCTGAAAATGAATATTAAACTCCATTCAACCAATAACCAATTCATATTCATATAATACAATGGAAAAATTATACTTCTATACAGGCTCGGATCCAAGGGCAGGGCTATAGGGGCTATACCCCCCATTGACACTCAGGTATACAGTGGTTAAAATGGGCTTCAATCCTACTTTCTTAACAATGGATAAAGCTGCAAACTATGGTTCAGCCCCTTCCTTGATCATATCCTGGATCCGCGGCTGCTTCTATATATTTTCACAGGTAGTTTTTCGATCAGATGCGATGTCAATGGTTTCTTTACGAAGTTAAAAGTTTCTTTCTAGCTATGTTAATTTCTATATATTGAAGAAGTTCACTAATGGGTGAAAATTAAAAGTTGTGATTTTATGGAAATATCTCTAGTACATACACTAAAAGACTCAAAAGTGGGTCCACTTTATGTCCATTCCAAACCCATACAGTTTTAAGAAACTAAACGAAACAGTAGGATATTAAAATCCAATTTCTTTACCTTGACCACCTCTGTAACTTCAACAAATTTTGGAGGAATCTTAATGTTTCCAGCTTGGAAAGGTTTTCTGTGATTGTTTCTTTGTAAAAACATCTAAAGAGATAGTTGTATAGGAGGAGAAATAATGTCTTAATGTTTATTTTGATAATAAATTAAAGCAGGGATGCAAATAAAAACAAAATTTTATTCGCCCAAGAAAAGTTACTAGCCCACACCCCACGATAGAAATCATTTACTTACCTTCGGTATGATATTAAATACTCGCCCGCACCGATGAACCACTCGCCCCGGGCGAGTGGGCGAGTGGTTATTTGCATCCCTGAATTAAAGGTAATTTCTGGATAAAAGTCACAGTTATCTCTTGGTTGGTGACAACTGAATCCTAGTACTTACTAATTCCTCCAAATTTTGGACCAAAATTTTGTTTAAAAAATAATATTTAGTTTTAAGTAGTTATGCCAAGCATATGTAAGTTGGAACAGGGGTGCATCAAAGGGATCTTACTGACGTCGAGGGCCGTAGGAAACAGTGTATAACATTTTCACAAGAACTGAATAGCCATAGTCAATGAAGGAACTCGTTCATAATACAGTAACATCACAGAAACACTATTATAATGGTAACAAAAATATTTACTTGCTAAAGAAAAGAGGGATAAATATCTATTTATCATTTTAGTGGAAATCTTGAACTAGAGTCTGAATGTTTGGTGATACACCGGATGTTTCAAACAGGGCATGTTTTCAAGGTGAACATCGGTTATCTAGGAAAAAAATTCAAGTCGGTTTAAGACAGAGTATATCTCAACCTGTGATATATGTGGCACTTGTAGTCCGCGAGCCGCTTTTGACGTTGTATACAGCTTATGGTGGTATTAACAATTAATATACTTGGGTGGCATGCCTGTGAAAACGGTTGAGAATCCCTGGGTTAAGGGATTACTTAAGAAATTCATTTCCAATAACGGGTCAGGCGGGCCGGATGAAAAGGTTCAGTGGGCCGAGGCCAGCTCGTGGGTCGTCTGTTGCACATGGCTGAGTTATGCCCTGTAGGCTAAGAAAGTTTACATTGAAGTAAGATAATATGTATTTCTAAAAAGTTTGTTTAAAAAAATAATGAATTGGTACTTTTAAATAGACTAATTTTATCTACACAGTACGGACCCAGAAAATCCAGTAAACATATAATACATCATTGATTCCGTTTAGCTACCGTTGCTTCCGGAGCTATTGCAAAACATTCGTATTAAATCCGAACATGTCACTAGCCTTCTTATTAACAGTGTTAAAATATTTTTGTGGAGAAGGATAAAAGGTCTGCAACATTGTTAGTAATAAATGAGCATTTCGCAAGGCTCTTCCCTATGCTCATCCTTACTTTATTTGTTTATTTATTTATTTTGTTAGTTTTGTGAATAACTAACGGAAAATAAAGAATATGAAAAATGCAAAAAAGTAAGCCAGGTATATCTACAAAATGTTATTAAATAAAAACTAATAACTGTTTTCAAACCTTTTCCTACAGCGACCAGAAATTTGGTTGGTTGAATTGTTGTTTTTATCTTTTTTGGCGATAAGACGTGGACCTACAGCTTAACGTGGAATCCGGACCATATGAGCTCCCACCGAAATTCAACCCGGGTCTTTCGCACTAACTAGAAATTTGGGTGCTTAGGTTATGACGCCATAATATTGGTCACCGACGAAAGGACTTAAAAGTAGTTACTAGTTCCTATAATAGGATCATTTTAGAGATATATTTACTAAATTTTTGATGGTTTTCATTGTCTAAATTATTCACTAAAATTAAAAAAAGATAGGGTTGACCTTAGCGAAGAAGTATCTATACTCTGTTATCTAACAGGATTGATGTAGTAATTTTTGGTATATTAATATTTGTTGTAGTGTCTTTCGGGTTAAAATTATTATTTTATTGAGAAAAATAATTCAGAAAGAGTCTTTTGTTTCTTTAATTTTGACTCAGCTCGGACGCAATTGCGCTGGATAAAATCAGAAGCATTCTGTCTATTAGGGGCAGGTTACTTATTCCACAAGTTGATAAGCTTCTTTGCACTACTATCCACCAGTAATATTTTAGTACTGACACAAGAATTGTACCATTTGATGTTTACCAATTGCAGCCACCCTCTTTCCTTTCCACTTGTAGGCGGCACTTAAAAGGGACGTCAAACTCGACGACCGTCATTTTTTCTTTCTTTACAACATATGATAGAACTAGAGAAAATGCATTAAAACGTGTCGTTTTTACACATTTGCGATTATTTTTAATACTTTTTGACGTACTATGAAGTGTTAAGTCTTGGTTTTTACAGTATCACTTGAGTCAAAAATGTGTTCTGTGGTTTTTAATGTTGCGATTCCAGATTAAGTCAAGTGAGAGTCGGCCGCCTCATAAAAGATCCAAACAAAATTGGATCTTCGATACATAGTTGTGCTATTGACAGTGACCGTAAGGGAGCAGGAATATACATTCCCCCTTTATTTATTGCACCCTCTTCGTCGTAGTTTCCATTTCGCTGATAATGATCGCCACGTGACTAGCTACTGGTCGTTGGGTGTGCTTCCCCTCCGCTGCCCGCCGGATACCACGATTTCAATCGAACATTACAATAAGGTTCATCTACTCTTGGGGAGGATAATAGTCATGGCCAGGGGTTGGCGGAGACAGGAAATCCAACACTACACTTGTTTCTGGGCGGGTCTTCCATATCGAAGAAAGAAAAGAATCAATCAAAGCAAAGCTCGGGACAAAACACAAGACAACACAAACCCAAGGATTACCGGTACACGCCTATATCATTGATCTTTTCCTTTTTTTTTTTTCCTATTGTCCTTAAGTAACTTTAACATGAACAAAAAGAAAAGTAGGAAGTTCACAATGAAAACACTGATTTTTTTTAATTTTTATTATTACGCGATTTGGAAGATGTGGAAAAAGTATTACAGTGGAAGATAGTGGAGATAGTGTGCTTTGAGTAGTATACACTGAGGTCTATAAAACTCCGACACATTTTAAATTCATTGTAAATTAATTTGATGGACAAGACTTGATGTAAGTTTGGTGCGTATTCTTAGTCTCAGCTTCCGAAAACATTACTCAATTTCTGTATGTGCAAATATTTTCAAACCGATGTTGTAATGTTGGAAGCGGTGTCTCTCTTATGTTTTCTGCAGTATAACTGGGTTTATTTGGAATCGAGCAGACCTCTACACTATAAATTCACATGGATGTTCTAGGAAAGCCTCCCTACTTTGTATCTTCCTACATTAAAATATATTCCAGCCACATAGTTGTATTAATTACTTTCAAAATCTCGTGTAAAAATGTCCAAGTATTGTGGGTCTGCCAGTCCCCGATGCGTACAGTGAATACGAAAGATTAAATTCGAATAGTCTAATATTCTGCTGCCCAAACAATAAATTTTAGGAATATTCATTAATCAGATATCATATATCCTGATTATTACGAATATTCCATGAAATGCAGCTCTATGTGAATCAAAATAGACAAAAAATTTAAATAAAATCACACGCATTCACCTATCATCATAGGTATTCTGCCATTATGAGTAGGCCTCTTTCCACTGCTTTGAAACACCTTTCACCAATCCTCAGCTGACCTCTTTATCTTCACGTATGATTTTTCTATTTCAATCAGGGGCGGCTTGCCTGTAAGTGCTGCAGAGCTGCAGAACTACCAGCTATTTTAGTGGCATAAATGTATTTTCAATTGAGTTGAATTGTGTTTAATTTAATCAAGGTAATAACATGTAATGATGATATTTGGTCTAACGGTGTCCTGAAATTGTACTGCTGGATATGCTACATATCGTAGTATTACTGGAAACACGTTCTGAAGCTTAACAATATTGCAAGAGCTGTGCACGGATTGCCCTATGCTTTAGCATTGAAACCAAAATCTTCACCAGCCGCACTGTATTACGTTTTCCTTGTTTCTTGGATAGGATTTACTAGAGCTGCACTCCCAGCAGCTCAGAACTCACGAATAATTCCGAAGAAGCCGAAGACACACGACGTGACATATATGAGGCTCCCTTCTCTTGTTTTTGATAACGGTGTTCAGTGTAATTCTTGTGCGCTTTGAAAGTAATAGTATTCAATGTTCAAGTTTGTGCAAATTTTCTGAACAAACACAATTTGTGTGACAATTTTAAGGAAACCATAAACCTTTCAGAAATTCTTCTAATTACCCCAACGACAATAGCTGAAGCAGAACGTTACTTCTCTAATTTTAAAATAGTTAAAACATTTTTGGGAAGCACAATATGTCAGGGAAGAATCAATGCTTTAGCTGCCTTATCAATCGAGCGTGATTCCATATCCATCATGCCGAACTTTAATGATAGGACATTTTGTACAGCAGAAGACACGTCGGATAGACTTTATTTACAAACGATAAAATATTTATAATTCAGTAGTATTAATAAAGTTTCTACCTGTAGGCATTACGTGAATCCGAAATTGTTATGGTATCTGAAAACAGTGTTTCTTACGAGGTGGATATGGTATTTTTAAAGTTTGTTACACGCAACAGTGGCGTATTTAGGGAGGAGCTATCGGGCTCAAGATCCCCCGAAATTCATTTAAATTGTAGGCATCCCAAAGGAAAAATTAAGTGCTTATTCATATGCTGTGTATAGCTCCTCTCGAAACAAAACCCTAAATACGCCACTGACACCCAATAAGCAAAACAATAGTGTTTTGCTTGCGGTACAATAAAGTTGTATATATATTCGTTAATTTCAATTATAATTGTCATTTACGTATAACGATTAGAGTGCTAAAAGATATCCGGTTCGTGTACATTTTACAATTAATTACTGCAAACGGGAAATTTAATATACAAAAAACAAACCGTGCAGAACTACCTCAAATTATGGTATCGAGCCGCTCCTGATTTCAATACTGTCCATTTACTGCAACGTCTTTCGCCTCTTCTTTTCCCTCTCACGGCCACCAACATATCTAGCACATCCCTCATGATACAGTTCCTTCTCAGCCATGCCCCAATAAGTTTTTCTTCCTCTTATCAATTTCATTTAAATTATTCTTTTCTCCTTCACTATTTATATAACATCTTATTGGTTTCCGTTCAACTCAGCTAATTCTTTCAATTCTTCTCCACACCAACATTTCGAAAGCTTCTAGTCTTTTATCGTCGCTTTTGCGTAATGTTCATGTTTCTGTCCTATATAGTACAACAATCACATTAAGCATTTTATAATTCATTTTCTAGACTCTTTATTCAAGGATCTATAAAATACACTTTTCGTCTTCCTAAATACGTCTTCCCCGATTCTTATTCTTGCTCTTGATTTGACTTTTAGTTCAGCGTCCCTTTCAACAGCGAGGCTACATGAGACGTGGGTCTACAGCTTAACATAGGATCCAAACCTCATGAGTTCCGCCAGGAATCGAATCCGGATTTCCACGCCAAAGTTTTTTGTTTTTTCATTTCATGTCGTAACTAATAATCTACCCTCTTGCGCACACACACACACATACACAGGAAGAAGAAAATTGAAAGCGTTTCGGACGTTGTGTTGGAGAAGAATACTGTGCATATGGACAGAAACGGACGTATTGCAAGAACCAAACGAAAACTGTCCATTTGGGCCGGAATGGTGGAAAGAAGCTGTATAATTGAATATTTAATTTGCCGTACAAAATTAAATTAACACTTCTAGAAGGAGAAGCTGAACTTGGTATAAACTTAATATCTGGTTGATGCCAAGAAATATCGATCATCTTGCGCTAAGGATTAATATAAGGGGAAAAAATTAATATTACCTTCTACATCTTTTCTACATTTTTTTTTTGGGGGGGGGGAATAACGATTGATAAGTAATCTCTATAAACAAAACAAAAGTGATGTTGTTTCTGATTGCATCACGGGAAGCGGATTAATCGTTTGAATAAGTTTTTGCATATAGTTCGTACCAGAGTTGGCGTGGGTCAATGAAAACTTGACCCACGACCCACTGACCCACCACCCACCGTGACCCACTCTGACCCACCACCCACCATGACCCACTCTGACCCACCATGACCCACCACCCACGGTGACCCACTCTGACCCACCACCCACCATGAACCACTCTTATCCACTTTGACCTACTCTCACCAAAATCCATCGTCATCAACTCTGAACACGATCCACGGCCTCTTCTGAACTGACTAAAGAGTTTACACTTGTAATAAAACAAGACCGTGAAATTGTCACTAATCGGAGTTTGAATTTCTAGTCAATCACTCAAGCACCACTCTGTTACAATAACGGTGGATCTGACCTTTACGATATAAAATAGTAATGTTTGTCAGTGAGGAAATTGAAACAGTTCGAGGTGGGGAGAAATTAGTGTGTGCCTATACTTGTACTAAGAGAGTATTCTTCCAAGTGTTAATCTCTGAACGCATTCCACAAGAAACTTCTATTCGCAGGAAAATACCCCTGTACAATATGGAAAAGGTTATGGTTTCTCAGTTCACAGTATTTTTCTCACAGACTTGAAAAATCAGTTGTTCATAGGGTATAAAGGTGTTCGGGTACCCTATGTGAGAGCATCTCCATAAAATATGCTCATAATTGTAATTTGTGTAATCACTAAAACACCACGTTAAATTTAAGTTACAAATATGCATAATTGCAATTATCTATATTATAAAAGAGAACGTACAAATCCTTTGTTCCCTCATCACGCTAATACGGCTGAACCAATTTCTTTTATTTTTGGGGGGTTATTAGGATTTGGACCCTAGATGGTTTTTATCATATCACTTTAATTTTTAATTACCAGTGTCTTGAGATAATTGACCATTCAAGTGTCCATAACGTACAAATCCTTTGTTAGTTCATCATAGGTATAAAAATAAACGTATTTATATGCAACCCGCATGACCGTGTCACTCGGCGGGTTAACATAAATGACAGGCGCTATAATGTTAACATTTACTGCAATTTGAAAGCGAAAAAGTAAAAATTATCTAAGTAACAAAGTTTATTGCGTTCCGGGGTGACCGCAGCGAAGCGGGGTGAACGCTGCTAGTTATGAATATTTATTCAAAAGTAGTTTACTTAAAGCAAAGAAGAGAGTTACTAAAAAGTAGGTACAAAGTTGAATAATACAAATAAGCCATTAGTAATACAAGTATACATTTTCCGTAACTCGTAATTTTCCACCTTAAAACAAATCTGAAATCGGATTTATTTCCTGTTGGTAACTTTTTGGCGGTAAATCATCCGCAGTGGAATGATGTCCATCCTTCAGCCAAGAAATAACTAGCTTGTCTACTTTGAGCTTGTCTAGCGGTGGGCCATTAACATTGATGAGCAACAAGTTAGACAATGTTTGAGCACTTAATCTATTTCTAATATCAGTCATCTGTAAATTCATAAGGGAAAATCCCCGTTCTCACTCTGTCGTGGAAATTGATAATACTTCTACCTGATTTCTGCAACTTCTTATCGACAATCTACTTGTTAGACTTAAGTCTGATAACGATTTTTCTCGGTCAGTTTTGAAATACTCAGCAAGAAGTATCATCTCTCTATCACCATACAACATCTTTTCCATATCGTCCATGTCAGTTGGCAATGTCGACCCATGTAGAACAGAAACTTCATCTACCACGCCTTTGATAATCTTGTGAATAAATTATCAATTAAAGCCTGATAAACTGATGATTTCTTATTTGTTTATAAATTTAATTTTTGTAATTACACATGAAGGTTTGATACCATTACCAAGTTCCCTCCCCCGTCTAGAAAGCGAAAGGGAACGAGGTTTCTGGAAAGTATTCAGAGGTGAATGGAATTTCCCTCCTTCTTCAACTTCAATTACCACACTGCTGTTTGCTATGTGCCAAATTACGATGAATTTCGATTAAATTATCATAATATAATTATTTCCTTGTTGAATTATCAATACTTTTCAGTGGAAAAAGGATGAAATTTCAAAGTTCCAAATCAAAGTAAGTAGACCAACGTAAAGGGAAAACAAGTGTAAAATTTTCCATACAATTATGCGTACAATCCAAACTTCAAATTTCCGTGTAATTAAGCTTACAGTACAAATTTTATGCCTATTTTTCTCACAACTTTATGGGTTGATTGCCCTGTGCTGTGAGCCCTACATATAATAACATAAGCTTCAGCAATTATTATAGCAGAAAGCAATGGACATATGAAGCCAAGCACTGTAGTTTTTGTTTCTGATTTTTTTTTTCTGAAATAACATCGATCGTTTTCGATCATTTTTACAAACCAACTCACTACCAATTTTCCATATATAGAAAGTGCCCCCCCCCCACACACACACATAAAGGAGAATTTTAAAGAATGCTAGAACACATTCTGTATATTTTCAATAAAGAGTTAATACACTGAATTTCAGCTCCGTAAGTTTAACGGCTTGCGAGATACTCATTTTTTTTCGCAAAAATTCGGATCCTCACTACCTCCTTAGGATATTATGCATTATAATAAAAACAATATAACATCCCTATTTGGATTAAGGCCGAACTATATACCAAAAGTAATTTCATTTTACTATGCAATTTGACCGTGATGATCAGGCACACATAGTTACATTCAATTTTTTATAAATTTATTTATATATTACAGTGATTCAAAAATGTATTTTTTCCAGTAGTTAGCTCTAAAAGCCCGCAGGTTTCGAAAGCCAAGTTGTAGTGTAAGTCCTATTGAAATTATTACTATTACAAATATCAATATCCAAAAGTGCCCGAAGTTCTTTTTTCACTTGGTTAGATATACTCACCTCAGGTAAGTAGACAGAAACAAGTGGAAAAGAAAGGGAAATGAAGGTCTTGAAAGTAAAACGGAGACAAATTTACCAGTCCTCAGAAGATACTGTCTACAATGCAGTGAGCAGAGAGGGTCGGTAGATCATACTGAGTCGGTGGGTCGCTGTGGGTCACGGTGGGTGGTGGGTCACAGTGGGTCACATGCTGTTGACCCACGACCCAATGACCCACTCAGAAAACTTGACCCACTGACCCACTCCATCTCTGGTTCGTACCCACCTCGAACTGGATTTTTATCATGTCACTTTGATTAAAATGTGTAGGTCTATCCTAAGAGGAAAGAAAGGGGGTTCAGAATTAATTCCAAAAATATATTAGTATCTCACGAGCCCATCATGTTAGGAAGGTGAAACCAGATATATATAGGTCTAAACTTTTCATAAGATGTAATTGGAAACACATCCCAATGTTTTCAAAAATTCCGCTTCTAAAGGGGGAGGGGACAAGGAAGGCTAAACCATTTAAAACAAATTTTCAAAGATCAGTTAGTACTTGGGTCGAGACGGGTTTTTACTATGTTACTTTTATCAAAATGTGTGTTGCAAGGAGGGGGAGGGGATTTAATTACCAAAAGTAGAGTATCTCACAAGCCCCACATGTCAGGATGGTGAAACTTAGTATCTAAACTTATTAAAAATAAGTGCGCATTTTCCTGAGCCTTTTAGAAAATTTTACATTTAAGAAAGTCACTTTTTATAATATTTTTCTCAGTACATAAAATAATTCAATTACACCTTTCAAATATTTTCCATGATCCTATTCTTCCCGTGCGATGAACGTGGATAAGCTTTTTCAGAGTGAAAGTCATTAAATGTCATTTCCTTCTATTGTATTAAAGAGTGTGGATATATACTTAAACTATTTACATGATTTTAATGTGTATATTTATCCGCTACATGCCATATTTATGTGAACATCAAACCATTAATCGGATGTTTTTGCGATAAATGTATACATTTGTACACCTGAAACAATTTAAGTCTTCCTTTTTTAGTTTCTCTCCCTCCTTCCTTTGGTTTGAGCTTTATTAAATATTAACAGATGTTGGACCATAATTTGGAATAAACATTTATGCGGATTTATACGACGATTTCTCTCAGTTTATATATATATTTCTCTCAGCATTGTGTAGGTGTTGCACCGAAATGTAACGGAAATAGAGCTGTAATCTTTTTCCCTTCAGAGACTACGAGTGTTCATGCATATGTGACATAATGTGAAAAACCTATGTAGTATCAGTTTCGTGTAGAGAAGAATAAATGGCTTTATTAAAAAAAGAAAAAAAAGAAGTATTTTCGTCAATAGATAAACTAAACTAACATTTAAAATCTGAATTACACGTCATGCAGAACAAAATAGTTGAATTTCGACTCTGCATATAAAGACAAAGGTATAAAGAAATACCTCGCGTGCAAGCAAAGAACTGCAGTAAGTTATGTAGTGTCTATTAACTCCTCTGAGATAATTAGAAAACATTTTACCTTGTGTAATCTTAAACTGCCTAATCCTTGACTTGAAATACTAATTAGCTAGCTTGTGGAAAATTGTTTCAGGTGTACAAAAACATAAGACAATTAATGTAATAACTCAGATTAAAGGTTTGATGTTCACATAAGCATGACATTATAAAAAAAAAAAACTATTTTGATAAAGAAGAGAAAAGGCGTAATATATGTAATATGTGTTAGATTGACGAAAGAATTAACTTTTATTTTTTATTTTTTAAATAGAAGCCTACTGACCTAATACCGTATTATATCTACGTTTCTATTAAACCTGGTTGGCTGAGTTTCCATAGGACTTCTTCATACGCAAGATCGTTCACTTAGAAGTTTCATAATTAAATATTGTTCCTTAATCGCTTTCCTGAACTTTCCCATTCAGTACGCACACTAATATCAAAACTATGTATTTAACATTAGATAAATTAGTGCAAACTTAAATATTTCAGAGTTGCGTTGCTGTGTCTATACATAGACAGACAGTCCTGTTTACAGTAATGTTTTATCATCGATATAAGCAGTGGTAATTTTAGATTTCCTCCGGGGACTTCAATGCACGGAGGGTGAAAAAATATCCTTTCGGAAATACAGGTAAACACTATCGATAATATGACCGAATTAGGATTAGGGGATTTTGCAGCTCCGTTACCACTACTTAAAAAATATAACTGCTTGTTAGAACTGCAGAACATGTTTTTATATCTTCAGCTTTACACACCCGAAGACCCTAGACAAGCGACACCCAGACCCGAACAAAAGTCGTGATCCAAATGACCCGTGACAACACTGACCGAAGACATATACTTTGATTCTGCTTGGTTATTAATATGGAAGTAACGTGTTATGAATGGGACTTTTAAAATTGCACCATCGATTTTCACACAATCATACACAGACCATAATGCATATTTAGGGAAGTGTTTTCCAGTTCTTGAGTGTGTTCTATTGTCAGAAAAATAAACAATGTACCATTATATGTTCTCTGTAATTCTAGAAGTCATTAATAAGAAGGATTGCAATGGAACCGATACAAATTAACAGTCGAATTTGAAAAGTCAGCTGTGGACTGTGTTTCATTTATTTTAAAACACATAAATCCAAACTGTTATTTTCTCAGAATAGTTGGAGAAATGTTGAAGGAATGTGATTAGTTCAACTATATCGAGAAGATGAGAATGTCAGGGAGTGAGTCAAAAGAGTTGCTGCAATACATCGTGCTCTAGAGTATTCGATGTTTTTTTTTTTTTTAATTCAAACTTTGGAACACACCGAACGTACTACAGGCTCCAGACTTTCCAGAACTACATGAGACGTGAGGCATGGCTGGACGAGAATGAGTCACATTATTTTTCCGATAAGTAGTAGTATTTCCTCGCTTTTCTAAACCTTACTCTATACTAACTGTATCAAATCTGATGGGGGACGTCGCTAGAGCAAAGATACCGAAGTAGTATCGCCCTAATCAACGAGATATGGAAGTTAAAAGGTTAAAATCACAAGAAACGGACACAATACAGCACATTGATAGATTATCTCACTTAATTTCGTATAGATGTGATTAGTGGCTCTGCAACTGTATGGTATGGTATACAACTTTACAAGTAATATGTGCATCGTTATTAGGACTATATGCATTAATGTTAGTATTGTGGCACCGATAGGAAAAATAAGCATCAATACAATCTGCAAGTTAACAGTGTACATTTTTTTTACATATACAGTACATAAATCTGCTACAGCAGAATAAAAGCTATTAATTATTTATTATTGATACCGAAAGACAAGCTTTTTGGCGTCATAGGAATTAGTTTTGTTCGATTTTCTCAGAATCTACTCATGGGAATTTACTTTCAAGAATTTCATTTTGTTCAGCTCGATCTTAACTATCTATATATATATACTAAAATTTGAATCAATCTGAGATATAATTCTAGTTATCATCATCATCTCAGGTCAGCAATCTCTCGATTGGTTTGACACAACTTTCTACCTTTCCATATCCTGGGCAAGAGGTTTCATTTCATTGTAGCTCTTCTTCAGTATATCTTGTATTATTTGGTCAGTATATTCCAATCGCAGCCTTCCTCTAGAAATTTTCCCTTCTGCAATTCCTTCTGTTGCTACTAACGTGATTTCTCCATGTCTCATAATGTGTCTAATCATCTCTTGTCCCTTCGAAATATTCTTCAACTTATTCCTTTTTTCTCCTATCATTTCCAACACTCTTTCATTTGATACCTTGCGTCTATCTAATTTTCATTATTCTTCCATAGCATCACACTTCAAAGGCTTCCATTCTTCGTTTTTCTTCTCCTAGTTCAGTGTCTCACATCTATGCAATACCAGACTCCACACATAGCTTTCATCAGCCTTTTCTTCATTTCTATGTCCATGCTTCCGGATAGAAGCTTCTGTCTTCTTCGCCTGAGCTATTCTGGATCTTACATCTTGCTTGCACCTCGCTAAGCAACAAATTCCTCTACTTCTTCCACAAGGTGATATCCTATTTTAATCTTCAGTTGTTGTTGTTTTTTGTATTTAGCACATTTCAACTTTTGTTTTCCTCTTGTTAATCTTCATGTTGAATTCACTGCTAAGTAGCTGTTGCATGCCGTTTAGACCTAATTTTTTTCTCACTGTTTGCTAATATTACGATATCGTTCGCAAACCTAAGCGTGTGTATTCTCTGTTCATGAATAGTTCTTCCTACACTGTGAATGTCTGTGATTTCGTTTCTTGCTTATTCAATATAGAAATTAAACAAAATTGGTCGCAATGAGCATCCTTGTCTAACCCCTGTCTGAATTGCTGCTTCTCCTCTCTCCTAGTCGAATTGTCTTCTGTTTTTTGTACAGGTTATATATTATTCTTTATTCCTTATAGTTTATTCTTGCTTCATTCAGAATTTTGAACATTTTGTTCCATTCTATATTATCAAACGTTTTCTCTAGGTTCAAAACTGCTAGGTAAGTTGCGCTTTCCTGCTCTAGCAATTATCTTAATACGAGTGTTGCTCTCCTGGTTCTTGTTTTCTTTCTAAATCCAAACTGGTCATCTGCTTACTTCTTGTGTCTTGGATTTCAATCTTCTATAGATAACTTTTGTTACGATTTTTGAAGCATGCTTCAGCAAGCTTATCGTTATGTGATTCTTCCTTTAATAAACACAACTATTTGTGTCATTCCTTGTCAGTAGTACCAAACAAGGGCGCCGATTCCAGGGGGCGGCCCTTCCCCCAAAGTTCATGTGGGCCCCCACATTGTATTTATGAATACACAATATTTGACATAATTTGAATGCATAATTTGTCTTAAAATCCTCATATATACCTTCTGTATCTGAATGGGCCCCCCAAGTTACAGAGAAATCGTCGCCCTTGGTACCACGCAAGATTCGCATACACTTTCTCTCGAGCTCCCATATGAAAATGTCATTGATAGAAGTTATTAGGTGAATCTTGAAAAGACGAAACATAGTTATTAAAAGTGAAAAATGAAAATTACAATAATAAAAATGAAGGTGTCAAATTTCCCTTCTCTTTGTCTTCTCTTTCCGCATGCTCTTGAGAAGGTCGAGGTTTTAAGAATGTCCTTCCCTCCCCTTTTCTCTTTATTCTTTTTCTTTCTGTTGCGCTTTCCTTCTTTCATTGAAGTAGAGCCTCCCTACCAAATGCGATAGATAAACGATGGGCTCGCGTGTTCAAGAGTGATTTAAAGTTGTCTGGTAAGGCAACTCCTCCCCTTGCTTCTCCCCTGAATAACAGCCCACAGCACAAAACCAACGAACCTCTCTCTGCCTTTTATTTGCTTCCTCGTTCGCATCGAAGACTGAATGTCTGTTGCTTACATTTAACAAATCGTTAACTACTATTTAACGTTTTGTAAAGCAAATTGAAATAAATCAATATGAAACTTTGTGAAATGTGGGCCTGTATGTTACCGAATATAATACGGATAATAACATGAAAACGTGCCTATTTTTAAGTTTGGTAGAGCACGTTATTGCTTAGAAGCACGTAGACTGTGTAGTGCTGTAATAGTTTGGAACGGTATGTAGTACTCTTAATAGTGTAAGAGCATTTTAGATATTACGAGAGGAGAGAATATTAAAATTTATAAAATTTATCTTACAAAACTGAGTAATATCTTACTTGACTGGAGGTGCTACACTCTGTAAAGAAAAAATAGCGACACTTCCTCGGATATGGTTTTCACAACATACATTAACCAATATGAATTTTTACATGAATTGCTGATAATATTATAATGCATACTCTTAATAAGTAGTTCATTCTTAATACTTGCGCCGCAGTTTCAGTTTTTTTATATGCATATAATGAATTTATATGCATATATTAGTAGCTATGTGTGTTTTCAGCAAAAACGGCAGTGGGAAGAATTATACATAAAAGTATGAAAAATCAACAATAATAGCACAAAACCAAAAATGTCATTTCTTAAAAGTAAGACATATTGTGTACGAACATTGAGAGGTACAATACATCAAACTAGATTTCGTATGTGGACCATGGGCTATAGGAAATGCAGGGGAATCGTCGAGGCCTTTTAGTGACCACGCTATTGCAAAATGTAACCTTGATTTCATGGAATCACTAACGGATTACCTGTTCCGTGAGTTCCATTCTATCCGAAATAGTTGTCTATTGAGTCTTCTACTCATATCGACTCAAACTTTACAATTGGATGCATGTCAGGTGAGTTTGGATGCCACATGAGTCTATGAATATTCATATTCTTGCACCACGTATTAACGATCTTCGTTCATTGACATGAAGCATTAACGTCCTGGAAAACGAAGTAGAACATATCTTCTTCAGGAAAGTTATCTTTAGCTGTTGTAAGAATTTTACGTACCAGAATTTGAAGACATTTTTGTACATCAAATGACTCTTCACATATATCCATTGGCAGTGAAGCAAGCCCATACCATCACTCAGTAGCTGAATATTTGCATCTCTTAAACAAAATCCGTATCAAGTTTCTCGCTCATTCGTATCCACAACTTCACACCACTATCGTTTACCACTATTCTAACATTTTTTCAAAGGAGAAAACAACATGCTTCCAGTTGTCATAAGTCCAAGTAGCATATCGCCTCACAAACGTACGTGTTGAAGTCTTCTGTGTTTTTGTTAGTTTCGACTTTCCAGGCGTTTTTTTCTTCGTAATATCCTCCTCATACAGTTAAGACAATACAGTAGCAGGAGTGACTGCAGTTTCAAGATCAAAACGATTTTTGGCGAAGTCATTCCTTAATTCTGCAGTGCTATTGATTTTATTTGGCGATCTGCTCTGGGTGATGCTTTCTTTTTTCTATTACACTGTTGACGAAGGGATGATTTCTTATACTATTTTTGCTTGTGAATTACTCTTTCTGCCGTCGAATGGTGAATTTCGAGTATTCCAGCCATCTCCCTTAGAGATGTAACTTAGCTGTGCAAAGCAAGAAGCATGTCTTGTTCACGTGACGACAAGTCACATTTCTTACCAATCATTCTTGTTTACAGTCCACATGTAGCAACAATATCATACAAAAACAACGCTGCACAACAACAATATTAGCACTTGACACTGTTCAAACAATGACAAAGCATAGAACAATCACAAAATGCTAATTACCTGGGCCTACACATCACAAATGCAATGCAGAATTCTCACCCCAATAATTTACGAGACGCTCTCAGGTGCCATCTAGAGAGAATATTACTGATACGTAAATAATTAGTAAGCGCATTGTACACCATAGGTGTCACAGATAATGCAAATGAATGATCACACTCATAATTTCCTTCTATTCCTCTTCTAGCCGGCTGGAACTATGATTTTCTGTGTAAGTTACCTTGAGAATTGAGGTGTCGCTATTTTTTCTTTACAGAGTGTATTCTAATAAAATTACTGTATAATTACAGGAAAACAACTGGCAAATGATTTGACCGTAAATCAGATGTTATTTTACTTTAAACCTTATCCGTAGTAGTATATTTATTTGTTATTCAATGGTGATTTCATGACAGCAAGTTGTCTGTGCCTTGTTCTTATTTTACAAACACTCAATTTGCTGAAATGGTGAACAGAATCCATATGTGGCTTCCTGCGGCGATGAACCTTCCAGTTTCTTAGTACAATATTGTGTGACCAATACAATATTCCTCTACAGTATTGAAATGGTTTTCACGTAACAAAGTAATAAAATTGTAATAATTCATTAATTAAACGATCGTGTAATAAGTTTAACATTACGTTGATTAACGATGCTTAATACATACAACCACGAACTCTACTTTGTAGCCCATTGATTTATGTTTTTTTTTTTTTTTTTTTTTTTAGTTTCTTTGAAATGAAATAAAATTTAACGATGTGGTTTAACTGATTAAATATGTCCATAGTTTTCCAAAAATAAATAAATAAATAAATCACCATTAAATAATTGGGCTAAGGAACACAGATGTCGCAAGTTGGCTATTTAACATCGTTAAGAAAAATGTACGCAGAAGAACTATATTGCAATAATTGTTAGCAATATTGCTTACCAGAATAGCTGGCAATGTATACTAATGTTTTTCACTAAGGTTGTGTCAAACAGTGATGGCATGAGTCCAAAGGTGTCATTTGGGGAGGGCACGAGGTGCAGTTGCCTTCTGAGCTTGAGAAACATATGGTGTTCAATAAATTGTATGCTACATATCAAAAACGTGAAAATCTTATGTCGGTAAACATCTTTGATCCCCTCCCCCCCCCCCCCCAACGACGAAACCTAAGGTGACGCTAGAACATGCTTTTCGTGTCAACGGATCACGACTTTTGTCCGGATTCTTACACATTTTGTAACCTGAAAGCGGTCAATAGTGTTCCCACGAGACGAGACGAGAAATTAGTTTTTCTTGTCTCATGTCGTTTTGTAAATATATGTACAAAATTATTTTTTTTAAATTTCACCAAGAAATTTCAGAATCGATCCACGTCACAAGAGGTTCAGGAAGTGTGTGATATAACAACATTTAAACTATAAAATAATAAATATAGTTTAAATGTTGTTACATCACACACTTCATGAACCTCTCGTGACGTGGATCGATTCTGATTTCTTGATGAAATTAACTTATTATTATTATAACATTTTGTATTATTATTATTATAGTACATATTTATTATTATAGTGTTTTGTGTAATGACTTGCTTATCTTTAAACGTTAATAAATGTTCTTTATTATGTTTGTATAGTGACTGTATCAATTTATAGTTTTTATATTATGAGTCATAAAACACTAAAATATAATGTTTGAGATCTGAGACTCAATAAGTTTGTCTTCTCGAAAACGAGACCAGTATCGACATCGTCTGGTCTCGCATTTAAAGATATAGTTCTCGTCTCGTGGGTAACACTAGTGATCAAAATCATGCAGTATCGTATGCAGAATTAAGTCTACTATTCGAATTTGAGGATAGGCTATTATTTCTTTCTTGATCAGAATTCATTCGATCTGTTTTTCCGAGTTTTCACTTTGCAGGACTGATACTGCTAAGACGTAGATTCCCCTTCACATAGACTGTGAAGTGAGAAAGAAAATAGCAGTTGTAGTAAGAAACATGCGAAAGAGAGAACTGTACTTGTTAGATTACGCCATCAATGAGTCACGGTAGGTTTCTGATCCTGCATTATTTGACGAATTCTTGCTGGTTTCGTGTCTGCACAGTTCATTTGGTGTAGTGGGTTGTTCGTCTAACTTCATTCGGTTCATCTGGGTCACATGTTGATAAAATCGTAATTCTCTCACTATTGATATCAAGAGTACTAAAACAAACAAACCACGTGGCGTAACAGCCCAGTTTATGGACGTAAGCCTATCCAGTGCCATCTTCTAACGACCAGCTGAACTACGTGAAGCTTAGCGGCGAGCACGTGGTCAGCGCACTGCGGCACTCTGTTCCTAACAGGCGCAACAGGAACTTTCTAGACCTAATGGCCGTCACGTCTTGTTTTCATGTGACTCCCCAATTCGCCTCACGACGCTGGGTTCACGCCAAAAATTTGGAAACACCGGCTGGGAATCGAACCCATGACTGCGCGGGCGTATGTCCAACGCTCTAACCACTAGACTACGGTGTCTCCTATCTAACCACTAAAATGATTATGTTTTTTTCACGCTGTATAGTTTCTTCATTTTATGAAAGCCTACATAGCGCCCCAACGTAGAACATTTTTGAATATATTCTTTTTGCATTAATATTATGATCCGACGGGTTATAGTCAGGAGTAGAAGTGAGGGGGAACGCTGGGGGACGCCGTCCTTCCACCTCCAAAAATTATGTACGGTGTCCCCCAGTTCCGAAAAAATTACAGTGCGCAAAGATAGGCTGGGGGAACGGCCTGGCGTCATGCCGAAACCTCCCGTCCCCCTACCTTTTCAGATTCACTTTTACCCCTGGTTATAGTTATTTTTCAGATGTGGGCTGTTTTCATTTTTTCTGTGCCATCCTAGAGTTAGGTTAAATAAATAGTATTGGCAATATATTTTAATTACAATTACAATATTTGACTGGACTTATACATAAGATAGGGGAAAGTTCCCCAAAATAAAGTACAAGTTTAATTAAGAAATTTACTTTTCAATTCAGTTCTGTGTGGAATCGTGCTCAGGCAAAAGTTAATAGGATAGTGTTTGTTACATTAATACCTTTGTCAAGCATTTGTTGCTGATCTAGATTTATTAGAGCGTTTGTGGTTACTTCCATAACCAACCTCTGACTGTCTATTAACGATGTCATATTATTGTATATTGTTACATATTTTCGTTGTCAACTTTTGTTGTTATTGTTGTTTTGGTGTGTAGCAGGGGTAAAAGTGCGGGGGGACGTGGGAGACGTCGTCCCCCTACTTCCCGAAAATATATGAGGTGTCCCCCCGCTTTCTAAAAAAAATTACAATGGGCAAAGATAGACACGGGGGACGGCTTGACGTCATGCGTCCCCCTACCTTTTCAGATCCACTTTTATCCCTGGTGGCATCTTTCTGCTTAGGTTTAACCGTGGGTGAGTGTCTAAATTTAATTTAACATTTTAAAAGCTTCTTCGAGAGTAAATTAATATTACAGTACTCTTCTATATTTGACTTCAAATATTTGCCTTCTGTATAGTAAGTCGAAATCCATTTAATGTTTGGAAATGAAATGAAATGAAATTTGTAAGTGTACATCATACGGTTATGCTTTTAGGCTAAAGAAGACGAATAAGAAATGAACGTGAATGATTATGAAATAAGTGATGAAATGAGAATGTAGAAGGAAACGCGAGAACCTCGAGAAGACCCACAAACATGATGTTGCGCACCACAAGCATTACCGAGAATCGAATCAGGGACCTATCCCATCAGAAGTGGGCACTCTAAAACTGAGCCACTGTGCCCATTTATTTAGTGTTTCAACAGACTCTTTCTTTGTTGTACATAGTAATATTTCAAGTATTTTAAGCGCCTTCGTGGCTAAGTGGTTAGCATACGCGCCTTTGGCATGGGAGACCTAGGTTCGATTCCCGGCGGGAGCTCATGTGGTTCGGATTCCACGTTAAACTGTAGGTCTACGTCTCATATAGCCTCGCTCTTGAAAGGGGCGCTAAACTAAAACAGATTTCAAGTACTTTTTTATTACGGTCATATTCCGCTCGATGCATTAACAATAAGAGGCATGAAGGAATTTTTTAGGTAGATTAGCCTAATTTTGTAGCCAGACCTACACAAGTAGAGGGAACATTCCATCATTTGTATATTAAACGAAGATAAACTATGAAAATAAGTATGAAATCAGGCCAGTTCTCCCTGGATCTGTTGGTTATGAAGGGGGAACATCTTCCCCTGTGCTGTCCGTCTACTTTATTTTGTCTTCGAAAGAGTATATGTAATATTAATAATAAAGTAGCAGCTATATAAGATGTCAAGTTTAAGTCACATCGATGATGTAATTGAAAGAGAAGAAGAGCAGAAGGAATAACGAATAATTGTTCTGTAAATTTGAATAGACGTGAATTGCAATGGGAAAAATACGTGGAGAGTTCCCAACAGATATAACAATGACTTGAATTTTGTGGATCTTAATATAAATTAATTTGTGGATGTCAAATTATGTCGACAGTTGATGAGTGTTGAGGAGCTTAAGAATATGAGAATTTTATGAAAATATTTTTAGAGTAGAATGTATAGAGACAGACTGAAGTATTTAATTTTGATTTTTTCTTTTTCTTTTTCTTTTTCTGAAAAGCAGTTGGGAAGAGTTTCTGTATAAGAATAAGCAGTGCTTTGATAATGGAGTGAATTCTCCCAATTAAAAATATTTTAAATGGCCTTCCACAGCTAGCTAAAGAAGGACTCATAAGACCATTATCTTATTTGAACGATACAGTCGTGTCTGTGTCAACTGTTTGTTTTCTCACAGTTTTACGCGCTGCTGAATCTAAATCTCGGATCATAAGTAAATTCTCCATTTTTATTCTTCTTTCCGAAACTTTTTTCCACTTACCGTCTTGTTAAGAGATACATTTAGCATTCAACCTAACATTTGCCATTGAACACGTTAAATAAATGAAACAATAGACTTTTAATATCGTAGCTAATCTTGCTAAATAAATTCTTCATAATAGTTTTATTGAACCTACTTACGAGATTGGCGGGAAAGTGAGAGAATTAAAAAAATACTTTTGAGTTTGAATATTTTTTTCACTACTGCAGAAAAGTAATGGGATAGTTGTCTGGAAGTAAGAAAAGTAATACGATAGTTGTCGTTCAAGTCAACAATCGTGCAATTTTTTACCTGTTTCTATTTATTATAAGTATTAACCATCTTTGGATCAAAAGAACCAATAGGCCTATATTTCAATCAAAAATTTTCTGTACGCCTTATATCTCGAGAAATACATATAGTGTAGCCAAACTCAGATTATCGGTTAACTCAGTATGATGTGCTTATTCCGTAGAAAATACGAAAAATCGATTTAGGGGCCGTTCAAAAATTTTGTGGCATCTAATCCAATTAGATCAAAAGATCCAATATATTTCAATCAAAACTTTTCTTTGTAGGCCGTATATCTCGAGACCTGCATATAGTGTAACCAAACCCAAACTATCAGTTAAGTCAGTGTGATGTGCTTAGCATATTCCGTATGCGAAAACTCGATTTAGGGGCCGTTGTGACTCCTGATCGAATTGGATCAAAAGATCCAATATTTCAACAAAAATTTCCTTGTACGCCTTATATCTGGAGAAATACATATACTGCAGCCAAACTCAAACTATCAGTTAACTCAGTATAACGTGCTTATTTCGTAGAAAATATAAAACTTGATTTAAGGGCCAATCAAAAATTTTGTGACTCCTAATCCAAAAACTAATTATTGGCCAAGATCGCAATTTTTTGATCCATTTTTGGTTTTCCTATTTCTTGTTTAATGATGTTATACAGTATTCGTATATTGTGCTTTCTCATAATAGCAACAAACTCGCTTCTGCAGGTAATCATCGTGTTATCTCTTTAAGAAAAAAGTACTGAAGTACATGCATCAAAAATGTTGTCCAGATATCTTTATTGTTTTTCGTAGACAATATTTCAGTTGGGGCCGATGGAACGGGCTTGTTGTAATCCTGCTCTCATGAAGGCAAGGTTTATTTGGTAGGGACTGTATTGTGTGAATTGATGTAAAGCATAATAGTACCTGTTTCAATTAAACCATGGTCATAGTGTGGAACCTACGTTTATAGTAGGTCTTGTGCATCACAACTTCGGTGTTCCATAAGAACTCGTACACACACACGCAAATTGAACTCAAACTCTTAGATGGCATTTCGTTTTAGTGTGTTTTGTTAGAATACATTATCTACAAGATTATTCACTATTGGAGTTTACTGTGTAGTTTATGTGAAGGATTAGCTAGGAAATAATACTACCTCGTACTGAAAACAATACCTGTGAGGTGTTGCAATCATTATACAGTGAAACATAGATTGATAACTACCTCAATAATTTGGTAATTTGTTGCTTGATTTGGCCACACACCTTTGGAAAATTTAAATAAAAATACAGTATATGAATATTAATCTGTATATTACTCACTTTAAGTTGAATGTAGGGCAGTTTTAAATGAAAAGGATAGTCCAGCTTACGTTTCAGAGTAAAATAAACGTAAAGTTTGCAGTCTCTGACTTTCTACATATTTTTTTGTATTTTGAATATTATGAGGACGAAATATTATTAGGCCACTCTGTAAATTGGTCACTGTTTTCAACTGGGGACAATTACAGGCTAACTTTTTTGTTATTTTGACCAGAAAAAATATTTCCTGTGGCTCTATTAATCAAGGTAAAATATGTATTTGTTGTTGCGTTGGAATGATCCGCCCTAGAAATTTAACAAAATGTGTTTCGTACTGTACTAATTGGAAGACTTCAATGATAATGTTAAGCTTATAGGCCTGCCAGAAGTGCATTTTCTCAGTGTTTGCCAATTACCACACTTCTGAGGAAAAGGTGTATAAAATATGTATGGTACACTTAAGCACATGGAAAAGTTAACATTGCTTTTTACATTATATGAGTTATTTGCAATATCCTACATATTTACTTACTGCTCGGCGCTATAGCCATGGGTGGGCTTTCAAAATCTGCCACATAGAGTCTCCGTTTATATTTATATATTTTCTTGGCATTGGCGTATCTGCCATCCTTTTCTACATGACCTAGCCTCTGTATTCTTTGTGCTTTGATGAATCTTACTGTGTCTTCTGTTTTAGTTAATATATCGATTTTATCGTTGAATCTTACTATTCCATTTACCATTTACCTTCACCGGTCCGTAGATCTTTCTTAGTATTTTCCGCTCAAATGTCGTTAGTTTCTCTTCGTCGTTCGGTGATAGTACTCGCATCTGCCCAAATGTCACTACTGGTCTAACCAGTGTTTTATATATCAACATTTTCCTGTTGTGGATATTAACTTTTGAACAATTTTTTGTTGGCATAATAAGCTATATTTCCTGGCTGAATATGTTCTGTCCGGTGCAACGATATTGCGCAGTTTTTTTCTAAAGATTAGACTGATGGTAATCTCTGTAATCTATGTCTTATTAACGAGGAGCAGAAAGTGCTGGAATTGCGCAAATTTCCACTGCGACGTTGCCAACAACGGGATTCAGGAAATTATGTGAAATTTTGCACCGAAATAAAATATATAAATGACATTCTTTTGTGAAATATACTTGTATTGCATTCTAATATTTACAAAGCTATAGATATACTTGTATTGCATTCTAATATTTACAAAGGACCTTTAAAATTCCTTTCACTATCGACGTAATTTTCATGGCAATTTCCGTTTGGATCTTTAGGAAAACAGATGCTAAAGATGCTAAATATGTATGCAAATGCTTGTTTGTGATTGGCCAAAACTGAAAAATGTAAACAAATCCTTATCTCTGACTGGTCGAGCGCCTGTACACGATATTTAAAGGGCATTTCTAGAAATATTTATATTTCTTGTTTATTTTATATGTTTGTTTTTCTTACAGTTTTAATCTGACAGGCAATCGTACAGTTAGACATAATACAGAAAACTATTGACTGCGACATGCTTTCATGTCCCCCTCTCTAACGATGCCTGTGTGCACATATAATAGCGACAACTGAAAATCTTATTGTCACCCATTACTTTGTATTTTTTTCTTAAAACGACTTACGTTTTGGTGACTGTTTTTATTAGTCGAAATACTTAATGTAAATGATGGCAACAATACACATTTTTTGCGCAATTTTCAATTTTGTTGCCTGCTCATTAAGGCTTTATCTATGTCAACAGATAAAGGAGTGAAAGTTTGCGCCATTTCAGTGCACCCGCGTCTAGGACACAAGTACTACTCTTTGTTTCTGTCCTTTTTTTAAACTCGAATTCCTTTCCTACGATGTTCAAGCTTTTTATATGTTTTCTTTCTTTTAGCTACTACTTCCATTTATATATTTTGTCTTCAATTCATTTGTTTCAAGTCCCTTTATTTTAGTATTTGTTTCCAGTTCTTCATACACTTGGACTAATCTCTCTCTCGTTCTGATTATAATAGCTATATCATCGGCATATGCGAATATTTGGCAGGATTTTGTAAAAATCGGACAGTCTGGTGTAAAGTCAAGATGAATAGCGTTGTTGATAAGCTATCTCCCTGTTTTGATTAAAGTTAATGATGCCAGTTAATTTGTTGTTGATTTTCACACTAGCTTATGTGCAGTTCATAGTCATTTTTATTAAGCTACTTAATATCAGTGGGATTCCCATACAATTGCATCACGGAGATGTTAACAAGATTTTGTTTTGTTTTGTTCGTTCAATTGGTTGTGGTTTATACGTGTGTGGTGTCATTCCCTTTAGGCTCTACTTTAATCAGTATTTATTCTTTTAAAAAATAATAAAATGCATTTTTGTAAATATAAATTCTTACCGAAAGTACTGTAATTCTGAATCACGTAAACATGATCACTTCACTTAATCAAACATTACAGTTTCAAATAATTTGTTCTTACTTATCACCAATTTGCATGGAAGAGAGAAACACCTATCTTCTTAACATAATCTTTGTAAGAAATTAAATCTTTGAGTTTTACGTCCCACGGTTATGCCGGTGAGGCTAAAGGAGACAGTGATAATGAGTAATGAATGAAATGAAGAAAGTGGGAGGAAACGGGAGAATCCCGAGGAAACCCGCGCGCACGGTGTTTGTCCACCACGAAGTTAACTTGGCGGGGGATGGGATCGAACCCGGGACCCCAAGCACCAGAGGTAAACGCTCTACCACTGAGCCACCGCGGCCGCACACAATTTGTAAGACACAGATCTACGTATATACTAGATACTAGTGTAACTAGGTTGTTTTGACATTGTTATGATACATTACAATGAATGTTGTCTGTGAACTGGTGGGAAAATCCCTCCGAAGGCATATCTCTGTCTAACCTACATCGTTTGCGTGCATCCACTGAGCAAAAAAAATGAGGAAAAAAAGAAAAAGAAATGACTTTCTTTATTTTTCTCTCTCACATAATTTTGCACTTCTGTGCATTATCTTACGATTATCTACAGTTGCTCCCACACTTTTCATTGTGAAATAGTTTTTACCCTGTGTTCATTTTCTTCACTTTTCCCAACAAGTTGTGATGCTACAACCGTAGAAGCAGACATAAATTACTTGAAGATTTTGTTAATTACATTTATCTTTATAATTTAATTTTTAAGGTATCACTGGCCCGTGAAATAACTTTATTACTCTCACAAGCGCCTTTCTTAGTCATGAAACGGTATTTTTTTAAAATAATATTCTGCCATGTATATGCAAGAAAAATTAATATTAAATAAAATTATTTTGTTTTTATTGAATCAGTGTGTGCTTCCATGTAACTGTACGGTGCGGATTCTCGATGGGTCACATTTTTCTGTGTTAACCCTGATTGTCAAGGTAATTCATTTAGGAAGTACCTATGGCGAACTCTCACCTAGAAAGTTTAAAATATCTCCCGATGGAAGATAATTACCGACCAAGCATCCGATTATAAGTGATTGGCCGATCGTATAGTCTTTCCAAGCTGTAACTTCAGCGAGCTTTCTTAGTGGTGTATATTATTATTATTATTATTATTATTATTATTATTATTATTATTATTATTATTATTATTATTATTATTATTATAAGGAAGTGTTTTATTATTATTTAAAGTGTTCTTTAATATTGTGACAGAGGAGCAATAGTTCTTAAAATTACTATACATTAGCGTAATTGTAGAAAGTGCATGAAGGAAAAAAATTAAAGCACCGGCATATATATATATATAATATTACTCTTAAGCCTGTATTCTTTTGTCATAATCCTTTGTTGCTGCACAACGGATAGAGGCAGCATCCAAGTGAATACATAAATTATATTTAATATTTTGAAAATTATTTTACAGCATAACTGGGTTTATTAATACACTTGAAGCAGCATTTATGTAATTTCGCATTTCATTTTTTCGTTTTCATGTGATGCAGTTGTACCTATTACCGTACGATAAGTTGCACTGTCTAGATAACTCTAGACATATGCCAGACTTTAGAAAAGAGGGCATTTTAGATTTCAGAAAAAATATTTTTTTTTTACTTAACGAATCTCATAATGACATAGCAACAAAATATAATTTATACAACTAAACTTTTAGGTACCGATTACAGAAATATTCGCACTTAGAGTTGTGTATGTTGTTTTTCTTTGGAAATTGAAAATTGCTGTATTTGTATCAGGGTTGGCTGGTTTAAACCAAGGTGGTTTAAACCATGGTTTAAACCAAGGTTTAAACCAGCTGGTTTTTTTAAAAATACCAACTGGTTTAAACCAAAAAACAAAAAATGTTCGTAAAAGTGTAAGTGTTTGTAAAATCTTGATGAACACACATTTGTGGGTTATCACGTTTCACTCCCGTATATTATTCGTATTATATTCAGACCCAAATTCCCCATTCATTACTCAAAAAGATTATACTACAAAAGCAACTTCTTTTTACAAGTTTATTTTGTGATTTTTTTGTAGTTGTTATTATTGTTATGTAATTGCAATCGAAGAAAAATTCTAAATATTGTTTCGTTTCAATGTTTACTATTGATAAAATACATCGAAAATGCCGTATTTTTGTGTGTGTGTGTGGGGGGGGGGGTCATACAAACCCCACGAGAGGCATTTAGTGAAATAAGTATCTTTGGTATCTATTTATGTATATATGAGTTTGAGCCAAAGTGGACTCAAATAATTCGTATCTTTATTCACTTTTCTTATTGATATGCAGATTAAGTCGGTGTATTTCTTTAATTTGGACCAATAAAAGTCGTTGTTAACTAACTTGAACTAAATTAGTTCTTCTGTACTCCGTAGTACTTTGAAATTGTTCATATGTAATTCTGTGTAATGGTTTCACTTATGCAACTGTTTATCTTTTTATCCTTCTGAAATGACTCTTGATAGTTATATTAAGAAGTATGTAAAGATCAGTATAACGTATTTTTTTTTTTATCAGGATTCCTTCGTGAGTGAGTCGGCAGACGTATCGCATTTGTGGCCAATTAGTCCTGATTCTGAGTTCAAATGGAGGACAATTTCTCTCGGATGTAACTCGAGAAGCGGTTTTTATTCCGCTTTAAGCTTATGTGACCCCTTCCAGCATAACCCGGTTGTTGCATAATAACATCAAGGCGAAACAAACTTATTTCTGTCCATATATGATATGAATATATAGAGCAAATCATTTAAACCATAAAAACCTGGTTTAAACCAAAAAAACCTGGTTTAAACCAAAAAAACCGTTTTTTTTTGTTTTTTTTTAATAAAAACCATGGTTTTTGCCAACCCTGATTTGTATATGAAGTATTCGTTTGTACCTTCAAAACAGACAACATTCCCCAATTTTCCTAAAACCCCACCTGATCCATTTTTGGGGTCCAAAAAGAAGGAGGACATGTCCGGGCAAAATATGACATCTGATAACTCTAGCACTGTCGTTCCCTCATAGTATTTTATTTGTATAGTTTGCACATAGACTAAACCAACTTTTTTCCCTCAAGCTCAAGAACTAGGGTGACACTATTCAGGTCCATCAAGAGCACAGTCTTCTTGTGCCTCTTGATGACAATAAGTGGCTAATCCTTCGTAACGGTGGCAAACATTTTACTGATTGACAGTCTGTGTGTGGCCCTAATACCCGTTGCACAGTTTTAGTGCTGATAAGAAAGTTGGTTTAGTTCGTAGTTCTACTATACCAACATCATTTGCTTGGTTGGTTCGTTGGTTGAAATTTAGCGTCCCTTTTCAGCATCGAGGCTATATGAAACGTAGATCTACGATTTAAGGTGGAATCTGAACCACCGTTATGCGTTCAGATTTGAAGGCTCACTGGGAATCGAACGCAAACCACGTCCACCAAAGACGCACGCGCTAGCCACTAGACTAGGGAAGAATCGTATGAATATTAGTAAACTCCCAGAACTACCTAGTTATATCATAAGTCCACATCTCGTGTATTGTCAGGGCTAAAGGAAATCTTAAAACTCCAAATAGTCCTTTATATCTGTATATCTTTGGTAACAGGTCAGATACTCATGGATCCATTCATAGCACCACCAAATGACTCATTCACATCACTTATATAATTTTATCTTCGGCAGGCTATCACTCGTAAGACAATATCCGTAAAATATTATAATACACTTATTTGAAATGGATACCATACTTTTGGATTTTGGTTAATATCATTTGTTGCATAACTCTGTAAAAGCCAGGGCCGGCGCGAGGGGGGGTCGAGCCGTGCCACCGCCCAGGGCGGCAACTCCAATGGGCGGCAAAATTTGAAAAAAGAAAAGAATATTATCAAAATATAATGCTTCGTTATAGGCCCACATGGAAAAATAAAATTGTGTTCAACTGAGAATGTAATTAAACTTACTTCACTCATTCATGATATTCCGAACATTCCCTTCATTTTCAGTTATCAAACTACTAGCCACAGGTATCTCATTCAATATTTCCCTTGCCGTTTTTCTGCTACAGAGCAAATGGCAATAATAGTTCGTTGTGTACAAATTACACACAATAATGGAAAATGCCTCGTAAAAATTTGCTAACTTTCTTAGTTTCGTGCCGATAATAGACACCACTGGTCTAGGACTGACAGAAGAAATAATTAAACAACTAAAGGAAATAAACATTCCTATCGAAGACATGAGGGGTCAAGGATATGACAATGATTCCAATATGAAAGGCAAACATTCAGGTATTCAGGAGAGAATTTTAGAAATAAATTCCCGAGTCTTCTATGTTCCTTGCAGTAGTCATTCACTAAACCTTGTCGTTAACGATGCAGCCACAGCATCTTAGTACGCCGTTTCATTTTTTTTTTTTTTTGTATAGTTAAAAAGTTTATGTTTTTTTTTTTATTTTGCGTCAATTCAACGTTGGGCCATACTAAAGGAGTATATTAGTAGTCTCACTTTAAAACCATTAAGCACCACAAAGTAGGAGAGCCGAATTGATGCTCTGACTACTTACGTTAGATACCAAATAGGGGAGGCTTATGATGCCTTATTTCAAATAAGTAACGATAATAGAACAGATAGAATAGTCACGATGCTCTGTGTATAGTAAACCAGCTCCGTAACTTTTACTTTTCTTTGCTCACTTGATATCCCTAATGACTTTTTACTCCACATAAACATAGTAAGCAAAAGTCTCCAAAGCATTCATTCTCATGTGTTGAATGCAGTCGGGTTTCTCGAAAATATATCTGAGTGCTTTGAAAGAGGCAGAAATGATGCAAAGTTTCGTTCTTACTTAGTTTATGCGATGGAGTTAGCATCGGCATTGTATATGGATGATCCACGGATAGGTACTACACTGTAAGCTCGAAGGCGAAAGAAGAGAGAGTTTCAGTACGAGGCAGAGGATGAAGCAATTGAAGATCCACAAACAAGATACAAGATCGATTTTTATTACAAAGTTCTAGACATGATTGTGTTAGCTTTAAGAGAGATGTTTGAGCAACTTAAACATCACAGCGGGTATTTCGATTTTCTTTACAATCTAAGTAATCTTAAAGATATTATGCTACCTGAACTTTTGTCTGAAAATTGTACTAAACTTGCCAGCATTTTAACATACGAAGAATCGAAACATATTAATCCCAGTGATTTGGAAGACGAATTGAAAGCGTTATCCGCTATAATTAAGCCTAAAAGTTCACCAAAAGAGATTTTACGATTAATGAAATTAAATGAAATCTTTGAGTTTTATGTCCCACGGTTATGCTGGTGCTGGGACGTAAGGGAAACGGTGAAGATGAGAAATGAATGAAATGGTGGAATGAAGAAAGTGGGAGGAAACGGGAGAACCCCGAGAAAACTCACGAGCACGGTTTGTCCACCACAAAGTTCACACGGCGCGAGCTGGGATCGCATCAGAGACTCCAAGCACTTGAGGTGAACGCTCTACTACTGAGCCACCGTGGGTTTTCTCGGGGTTCTCCCGTTTCCTCCCGCTTTCTTCATTCTACCATTTCACTCATTTCTAAATTATCATCGTCTCCTTTAGCCTAACCGGCATAAGCGTGGGACGTTAAACTTAAAGATTTCTATTGGAAACACCTTTTTGATATAAAATAAGCTTAAAAATTAAAATTCTTAGTCGTGACTAAAACATATATTTTTTTAAAATTTAATTTTTGCATTCGCTTCTGTGTATCACAGATATACAGCGAAATCGAGCACACAGTATTGTCATGTGTGTAATCATTTAAATATTACATAAACATTCGAGAAGGGTTGTTCAATTGTTTATTTATTTTTCCATTTCATACATGTTTTTAAATAGGGCATCTTACTTTTTCGTGACATTTGAACGTCTTCTGTAAAAATAAGGTTTGCGAATTAAAGGGGCGGCATATGAAAGTTTTGCCCAGGGCGGCAAAACTGCTAGCGCCGGCCCTGGTAAAAGCACATACTGTACCACTAAGTTTGTGACTTACAACTACACATACTGTACACTAAGTTTGCGATCAGAATATGGGCATATTGATTAAAACTACTTACGTAATAAAGCAGTCAAGAATTATTGAATTCTGTCACAGTTTAGTCTATTGTCGCTAGTTATTTTCACACAAAAAGTAAATTGTTTGTCATGATTCTACAGGTTTGTAATTTTATTTGTACAAATAATTTAATATTACGAAAGATTAAGCTTTGATACCTAAAAGAAAATCCCGACCATCACTCTCTCGTGCCTATTGTAGTCTATATTAACTTGTCAATTGTGTTTATCTCTCGAATCTGGATTGCGATCGTTCATTTTTCTCTGTACCGATGGTCATCTAATTTTGAAGTCTCTTGAGACCTTAAAAGTTGGAGAATCTTTGCTATATTTATAAACAAGTTACTTTAGTTATTGTACATTTTTAATAACATATTTTATTAATTCAGTCCATTATGAAAGCATATATTTTATATGCTTTTGTAATTATTTGAAGTGTTACACTATTCGTTTAATAATAAAATTAATTATTATTAATATTTCATTCACAATATTCATTTCTCTTTATGGTAATATTCTATCGTTCATTCTTGGTTGCCTAAAGCATGAAACTGAAAAAAATGAAAATATTGTATGTTGCGTTAAATAAACTTTATGCTATTGCCCGATAACTAAAGTTATGTTCGTATCAAAGATTAAGATAAGAATATTTTTCACTTTCATAAATCATTCATATTAAACTTTATCATTAAAAATGGTTCATAAAAAAATCCCATTTACGTTCAGCTTGTAATTGATCGTTGTTTTTTCTTTGTGGGCCATGAAGGTAAAACTACAATTACTTTGATAAAATTCAACAACTGCTCTTACTGAGAAACTCAGAACAAGTAAAGTTGGATGTTGACCCATGAAACAAATAAGATTATATTGTGTTTGGTAGTTGTAAGGAATTGTCTTTTATCATCTGAGTTATTTTTTTTAACTTAAAGAATAAGATATGATTACACAGTATACTTCAAACTGAAAATACTTATAAACTATAAACATTGTATACCAAACACTATAAAGGCATTTCACTTGTGTGTATATGCACTCATTTTTATATATATGTATTTATGTGTAACTGTGGGTATCTGTATACTATAGTTGTGTTGAAATTTATGTTATTGCTGAAATAACATGACCAACACTATTAATATTATCAATTAATTTCATAGTGCTTTGTAAGTCGTAGTGTGCTGTATTTCCAAATATAAACTTCGCGTTTTATTTTATTATTATTTTGAGAAAATGAAAATAGCTGTTTATCTTACTCTAACTTCACAATTTCAAAATATCACTGCTTCGAAAAAGAGAAAATACCAGCACACGTTGCTTTGTAAACATTGACAATGATCTATAAATGGAAAATTTAAAACATTACTTTCAGTTTACACATTCCTGAAACAATTATGTAAGATTCAGTCTTTTAAAAAATGTAGACCCAGATTGCGCAAACGTAGTGTGTGTATATATGAAGAAAATAAAATTTACTCACCGATAACCATCATAGGATAAGACAATTTATTATGTGAAAATAAGGATTTTAGTTTTGACATGAATCGTTCGTTGAAACGGACAAAACCAAGAAGTAATACAAATAAACTGAACATGAAGCTACTTATATAAATAGCTAGTGTACTAATTAATCACTTGTTTAGTACTCGGAAGCACCAAAAATTAATTTGTTTCTTACAACCCTGCATGAGGAGATGAAGTGGAGATTTTTTAAAGAGGCTGAAAACACTTTATAAACTCGAAACAAAAACAAATTTCTATAAACGTTTGATTTTACACTGGATAGTTATGTTGTATAGACCGGCCAACACGTGATTGCCATTATTTTATGGGCCATGAAAGTTCAAAAAGTTGAAATTCACAGATTAGATTTTCTGTATTATTATTATTATTATTATTATTATTATTATTATTATTATTATTATTATTATTATTATTATTATTATTATTTAGCATGTAACAGTTATGTTTTTATATATTTTCAAATTGTCTCGAATTAAGTACCAAGTAAAATGGAAGTAAATAAAGAGTGTCATTGCTCAAACATTCTATTTATAAATGTCCTATTGTTGCAGAAATGTATCGGTATTTCCATATTTTGTATAAACGAAATGAAATCATTCATTTTTACGTCCCACCCACAATTATGCCGTAGGGGCTAAAGCAGACGATGATAATGAGAACGAATGAAATGGTGGAATGAAGAAAGTGGGAGGAAACTAGAAGACCTTGAGAGAACCCACGCTCACACTGTTCATCCACTACGAAGCCCACTTGACGCAAGCTGAAGTCGAACCAGGATCCCACGCACCAGAGGGGAACACTCTAATGATGTTGCCATTGCGGCGTCTACCCAGCGTCGTGAAAATAATTTGGATATTAGGAAGCTACTTGGAAGAAAGAAGTAGTGAACTTCAGTGTAGAAAACTGGAGTCGATGTACTGACCACACATCACCCAAAGGTATGAGTGCCATTAAGACGGTTCGTAGACTCTAGTCCGTAAGGGTTCCAGGTGATTTTAGTTTTTGAGTTTGTTCTCTTAAATTATGAAGAAATGAATTCGTTGCGTTTTCTCAGAGTTATGACAGGAGATTCCCAAGATTATTTTTCTTTATAAGATCTGCTAAAAATTTGCCTTATTTATGAGAATAAAGCTGGAAAAAGAATGAGAATTATATGTTATACATTATGTGATCAATTTGACATTGTAGAACACAAAGAATGCTTGTTATTGTTTTTAATAGGCATTGCGGATTCTGTGTATACGCGAACAGCTGTTGGCTTTTGGCGCTTTGCCAGTGAACAATATTTTCCTGTAGAGTGCAGACTTGCCGTCATAAACAGCAATGAGGCTGAACGTGAATCTTCATTTGCTGTCGAACAATTGATTCATTCATTAAAAGTTCAAACCAGAGCCCATACAAATGCTCAGGGCATAATGCGTAACGATCAACAGCAGGTGTACGAAACGTCTGTGTGTTCGTATGCAGTGGTGCAGCAACCCTTCCGGCTGTTCACAATGATGGGATGTAAATCCACCGCCCGCGCCTCCAAGCTCCTGGAGAGGAGAGCGATGGCACGATTTGAAGCAACAGGTGATGCAATCATTCGAAAGTCGTCGCTGCAATGAACGTCAGGCAATCGATGTGAGAACATAGTAATACAAATGTATCTTTAGCAGTACAAGTTCAATGAAACATCTCTTAAGGATGGCAGTGGCTATATATACACAGGTCTATATATTTATGCGGATGTATTTTACTATTTTTACTGTTGGTCTCTCCCATTCATACAACCACACACACATACGATCTGTTGTGTTTGCGTAATAGTGGTCGTCAAATCTCTCCGCATTGAAGTAAAATGTATGCTTTTGATTTTCAAACTCATTTTCTCATATTTGCTGTTTAGTTTCAATCATATTTTGTTTCACTAATAATATGAGAATCAATAAGGTATACGTAATATCTTTTTCCCGGCGGGAGCTCATATGGTTCGGATTCCACGTTAATCAGTAGGTCCACGCCTCATATAGCCTCGCTGCTGAACGGGACGTAAACCTTAAAATCAACTCAACTCAACGTAATATCTTTTCTCGAATCATAATATGTACTAATATATTAAAGAATGTGTGTCTGTCATGAAATTTTCGCATAGGAAGAAGTCGCCTAGAGCCATCAGATTTTGAACACAGGTAGATCTTCGTCACATCTAAACATGTAGTAGGTCGTTTTTTGATTTTCGACTCGAAAGGGGAATGGCGGATCCAACTTTATAGTACGTATGCCTGCTGTGATCATACTGTGAGGTAGGCAACCCATACTACTCTGCTGTGTTGTAGGTTGCATTTTCGAGAATAAGCAATGCTGAAGACATTCTTCATCATTATATTTTACGCATTTCTTTGCTTTCATATATTTGCATACTCTTTATTCTTTCTGTGCGGAAAACATGTATTTCTGCTAGTACTTAATATTAGTGCTTTCGTGTAACGGAAAAGGTTGCATGTGTCTCAGATTCAATTCCCAGTGAAACAAAATTATTGGTGTTGACTTATCTTGTGAAAAAATTGTGGGACCTTTTAAATTAAGATATAGTCGCCTCTGATCTAATTAACCGAAATATTCTGCTTTTTTTCTGTAGTCTTAGCATTCGAAACAACATTCCTATATTATAATGATTTACATAATATTTTATATATTGTTGGCGTTCAGGCAGAAGTCACTAACTCCAAAAACATACGAATGGACTTAGGTACTTCTTCCAGTACGAGGACTGTATACAAGGTGAAATATATACGACGTTCTGATACGTATTATGAGGCTAGACATAGCAGATGGCATTGTTATGCTTAGGATAACCATACTTAGCATCACAATTTTAACTGCTACATCTAGCCTGACAATGTTAGAGCGTCGTGTATTTCACCTTGTGTATTGTTGTCGTACTGGAAGAAGTACCTAACTGTATTTGAATGTTTTTGGAGTTAGTGCTTCTGTCTGAACGCCGACGACACTTTTCCAAGTAATAAACCAGTAATTAAGGGAAACTAATAAAGTCGAATAAAGTTTTTAAACAGAGAAATTAAACTCTAGCCTCGTCGACCACCTTAAGTTTTAACAACTTCACAAATTGTTGGTCTTCTATTGATTAATTTGTTAAAAGTATGCGCTATTCAATTGTTTCCATTCGGCCTGTAAGTAGTTCCACAGCTGTTTGGATTTGGTCGTTCTATTGTTCCAGAGTGTGATATGTTGAGCTTTTTCGCAATTTACTGCTCACTGTATCCTTCCTCATGTGGAGTACAGGTATTTGTTCAGCAGTAAGCCGCTTTCGCCTTGCTATTACAAAAATACAGTGTATTTCGCAGTGCATTTGTAAGACTACTTGAGCGCACTGAAGTACAAATGTACTTACTCGTGTTTCAATACAGCAGATGAGGCCTAGACCCGTAGGCAGAACGATTTCTTAAGGGGGACGGAAATGAGTACTGAAGAGGAATGTCGAAGGCGTCAGGGAACATCACAAAACTACTCATTTTTTTATTTATATAACAGAGCTGTAACTTCTTTAACTTAGCGTGTATTATACTAACAAATACAGATTCTCAAATCCAAAACAACAAAGGTCCATCAATAACATAGTTTACAAATGTTTCATTTAAAAAGTACATAATTCAATTCAGTTACATATTTGTGTGTGTTATGGGAGATGTTTTGTGCAACTAGCAAGAAAACGAGTAAAATGCGCTAAATTGAATTTAATTTGGTACATATAACTAAGAATTTCATATCTAGTCTTCACTAGATTCAAGAATTTTCTGCAACGTTCTGCTTTATAAAGGACCAATATAATTTAAGGTGGTCACCGGGTCACCGCCCGCTCTAGCCCCTCCTTGGCTATGGACCTAATGAGATCTGAAAAATGTAGAAACTACACTGTAAAATTATAATAGTAAATGCATTGATTGTTAACAAGCAAATTGGTTGAGACCAGGGGCATCGTTTCGAAAGAGCAAAAGGGGAACGATTGGCCTCCCCGAGTTGAGAAATAACGCACTTTTTAATCAATTATATATTAATATAATAATAGTAAATTGTGGAACTCTAAACCCGCAAAATCGTAAATGATTTTGCTAGTTAACATACAGGAGATGATGATAATAAAAAAACACGTGCACATTCAAAACAAGACAATATTAATTTTTTTCAAGAAATATCCAAATGTGGTTGTTCTCGGTTTTAATTAATAAGACAGTATTTTGATAAAATACTACTGACGTGTGAAAATGTTATTTCTTCCATCTAAACTTTTGGACGGTAGTAGGTATATAGGCCTAATAATCAGAAGTTTTCGTATTATTTCTTTATAAAAAGAAAACAGTAATCGTTCCTTTTTATTATTTTTTAGAAGGGAGAGTATATTGCTGTAACATTAATGGAATTAAATGTATTTATAATGATTTCTTTACTAGAAAAAGTTCGTAAATGCAGGGACTAATCGTAATCGATTAATATTAATATCAATTAACTATTTAAGTTCAAATAATTATTATAATCTGACTCAGCCGAATTTCTTCCTGGAGCATTTCTAAATCTTCTTCCCTATTTAGTTCCGGGCTTACTTAGAATTGAATCTAAAACACGACACGACTGAAGGAAAGTTCACTATGCCAACAAATCAAGCAATCCTTTGTTCCTAAATAATATACAGTACGTAACAAATTTGCCGATAGAACATTTATGTTTGTAGGTTCTGTTGTTATTATTATTATTATTATTATTATTATTATTATTATTATTATTATTAGTAGTAGTAGTAGTAGTAGTAGTAGTAGTAGTAGTAGTAGTAGTAGTAGTAGTAGTAGTAGTAGTAGTAACACCCGAAACATAGTGAGTCATGATGGATGGTGGGTCAGAGTTGATCATAGTGGGTCAGAATGGGTCGCAGTGGGTCAGTACTTTTGATTGACACACGATACACACTAATAGATTGATTGATTGTAGTTTAAGGTCTCTTCTGATCACCAAAGTTACATGGGACAGTACTTACTTCTCAAAGTGGGATGTGAGTTGCTACTGGGATATCTAAGGCTTATCCTTTCCTTCTCCCTCTGAGATCGAACCACCGGCTACGCGCTTCACGAAGGAGCACACGATCTTTATTGAGATCGTGCAGGATCAACACACACATACACACGTTTATTTATGACTGAATCGTAAGGCAGCTAAGCAGCTTTAGTAAATGAGTGTATGTATGCCTTATTCCTACCTGCCTCTCTTCCTCTGGTGTTGAGGAAGTGTCAGAGAATCGTTTTGTGTTGACTGATAAGCTAATGTGAAATTCCTGTGGAAATCGTCTTACACGTGACGTCACTATTCACAGGACACGCTGTTGCCATATTTCCCTCTATGACGAACTGGATGGAGTGTATATGGTAGATTACATTGAGTAGTACGCGTGCCGCAGACAGTGTATATCAAGTGAGGCAGTAGGAATTCGGAAGTGGTCGGTTTCTCTCGCACTTGTTCGGTTGTCCCTCTTGCTTAAAGGAGTGAGAGAGCGAGATAGTGAGTGAGGAGTACGATATATTTTATATTTGTTGACGAGGGTTCCGAGCCGACCGACTTCTATCGATCCTCCAGCACATGCCGCGGTATGGGAGATGAGAAAGGAGCTCTCGCAACAAAAAGTGGAAATGTTTTCCAGCACCTCAGTTCGCCCTACTTTTTTCTAATTTTTCTTTAGCGAAACACAAGAATTAAAAAAGCAAGTCCGTTCTTATCGTTTATTGACATACTGCATGATATGATGAGGGCTGCATCTACTGTAACTTGTAATGAATGCGGGATAAAATTTAAAAAAAAATGTATAGTATGTAGGCCTATATAACTGCGGGTATGAATAACTTCTTTACCAAGTCAAACACAAGAACGTCCATTATTACGGTTTGTTAGCCTAGTGGTGTTGATTCTTGTTGTTGTTGCAGCAGTTTGGTTCATTTGTTTAAATAAAAAATTTCAGGATATCAAAAATTGAAAATGAGATAAATGCTTCATTATTGTTCTTATTATTGCTAAAAGAGTCGGATGATAATTGCAAGTGAATGATATTCTGTAAATAGAAGGATTAGTGAAGTGAGAAAGTTATAGAAGTTGGAGAATTATTACAATATTGCCCACCACATTCACATCGAGGTGCGATGAAGGTTGCCACCTGTTCCGAATTAGGCGGAACATCTCCAATTTTAAGAAAATTTTCATCGTTCCGAATTACGCCTCAGAAGTACGCATTATACGGTGGAACCCAAAATTATTTTAAACACTTAACAGAATAAGAATATGCGACAGAACTTCTTGGTTACACTTGTCAATTGCAACTCATGATGTGTACCTACGACTAGAGATATCGATATGCTTCTATCGCTAAAACCTTTCGTGTGTGGCAGCAGTGAAATTACCGGCAATAATGTTATTTCTTGACAGAATCAATTTTTCGTAACTTCGATTCCACTAATCGGGAACAAGCCTGACACTCCAAGTTTTCTTTTCCGTGTGTTTTTGGTTAAAATTTTCATCTCAATTTCCATTCATGAATATATGCATTTCCTTCTGTTCGTAAATTGATCTAAGCACAAATTTGGATATTAGAAACTGGCAATCTGCCCATATTCGATGTGTGTGTCCCGCTTTAGGTTTACCAGATGGTAACCCTAGATGCGATGCGACGTGATGGGATCGAAGTGGCCACTTAATAACTAAACTCATAATCAAAAGTACGTATTATAGTTTATAATGTTTTGTAGATTCGGGAGCATTGTTCTTAGATTTTACAATATTTGAAAAATGAAACAGCGTGAGACTTGAGTGTGCCTAGGACTGTTAGTTAGGGTGACTTTATTACGTAAGTCACGTAGCGTTCGTTTGATAGGAATTGAATATGTGCAACATAAAATGTATGACGTAGCTCCTTCAGTTTTTAATCTAAATTTCGACATAGTATCATCTTATTGGGATTTACAATCGAATTTGTGCATAGCTAGGGTTGGAGACGATACGAGGCTAGATATCGCTTTCACCACACATTTTCGAGGCACAGCAATCTCACGTGGTAACAACTTAGCTGCTAGAAATCTAAGAAAAGAATTGAAAACACGCAAATAATTGTTAGATTTTCAGTTTCATACCTATTGTATCATAAGGGTATTAGGTGTATTGTAATTAGGTAGTTGGTACAATAATGAAAGAATAGCTCTGTTTTGTACTATTGATAGCAATGTACATACCATAACCATATTTTATATTGTTCAATCAGATGTACTTCATAGTATAACACAAGGCTAAAACATGGAGATAGAACTCAAAAGACGCTTAATGTTTTCATACAGGCACATAGCCAAGGGTTGGGTCCGGATCCCCCTTCGGATCCAGAAATGAAAAATATTAAGGAAGAATGAAACAAAAGGAAACGAGAAAAAGAAGAATCAGCGTTAAAAATATAACACTACAGAAAGCGTTTGATTACTCTTTCTTTGAGGAGCTTTGTGTGGTGGAAAAAGGGGGAAGTCAAGTTGAAAATGGATATTATTGTAATGGAGCATTCCGAATCCCTCTAGTTTCATGCTATCGTATGGACTACAAATGACGATCGATAAACCGGTTCGATCAGATAGACTCTCAGAAGAACTTAAGAAATGCCCCCAATCACCAGTAATTTTAGCCTAGTAACATAATTTGTTATAGAAATTTTGAATTTCGCGGCAACACAAATCCATTTTATAAGATGTCTTTACTTCCGTAAGAGATCTCGTTGCTATCCTTGACAGCATTAAACGAAAATAAGAAAAAGAAGAAGAAAGAAGACAAGAAGAACCGAGTTCGAATGACCTCGGAAGACTATATCTTTTTAAATATATATATATATATATATATATATATATATATATATATATATATATATATATATATATATATATATATATATATATATATATATAATATTCTTTTACTCGAGATTTCTTCATAGTTTGTTATTAAAATACTTACTAACATATCCTCATTTTATTGTCCTAAAAACCAATATAAATATGTTTCCAGAAAATAGTTTAGATTAATCGAGCTCCTGGTTTGTAACCACAGTATTTCATGTTATATCCCCCATTATGAAATCCTGGATAAACGAACCAATAAATGTTTCCAGTAAAATAGTTTAGAATGATCGAGCCCCTGGTGTGATAAACACAGTATTTCGTCTCGGACCCGCCCCTGGTTACGAAATCCTGGCTACGTGCCTGTTTCATATCTCGTTATTTCAAGTATTCGCGTTGTAAATTTGTAATTGCATTTTTTGACTTCTAAAAGAACATTTAGATTTAAGCCTTTTCAAATTTATTTTTACATAAATTATGTACTTTCTTACTAGAGCAATTTTAGATTAAATTTTAAACACAATTTACAAGATTGTCTTATATTTTCTATTAGATAAATAACAAAGAAAATAAAGTAAGGAAGCAAAGGCCCAGTAAACTGTGAAGAGGATAAACTCACATGTTATGAAATATGACAAAGTACTGTAGATTAAATCTTTAATTTGTATAATCTTTCGGATTATACCGTATCGACTAAAAAGGCCATGATAGTTTCAACATTGAAGTGATAGATGATCAGATAACTGATGGAATTATATAGTAGAAAAAAGTACGTGCAGAATGTTCTGAGATAAAAATCATACAAAGATGCGCCTTCCGTAACAGTGTTGCAAATTCTGATAATAATATGAGTAGAGCTTTCTCATGGCTCTATTGTCCGAGGATCTCTTATGTGTCTAAGACGCTGGTGAAGACTAGTTCAATTTCCAGTGGGAACACATGTGGTGTTGGTTCACATCTCCTTATGAGATCTATATTATGAAAGAAATCTAAGCTAGGATCAAATAAGCTAAGATTAACAACAAGAATAAGAATTACAGTATTTACATAGATTCGTAAAAATTCTTCTGTGGTGTGCGTTATCAGATTCGTAAAAATTCTTCTGTGGTGTACGTTATCAGTCAGCTATATTAGGGAATAGTCTCAAACATATCTTAAGTGTCCATAGAGATCTATAAGGCAACACTCCTATTGCTTCATTATTGAAAGGGATGTTAAGCTCAAAATCAACCAACCATTGGTGTGAGTACAGGGGTAAGAGGAAAAAATAGCTGAACCTGCGCTATTTACAAAGCGCACAGTTCTAATATGAGCGTGAATCTCCTTCCTACTTCTCACTATATCTGTGCAAGTCTCTTTACAAAAACAAATAAAGGATAGGAAGACTCTCAAAGGGAGTGAATTGCTATAGACAAACAGATAAATATAGTATTTTAATATATTGAATGATGGGGGTTAGTTTGTGGCAAACTTGTATAAGTAATAAATGCCAAATGCATTTTTATATATATATATATATAATTCATACCCGAGTACGCCTCATTATGGGTTCACAAGCCTTCGAAGTTGCCACCTTGCAATAGGTTTTGTTATTCAGATTAAAGCAGGGATGCAAATAACCACCGCCCACTTGCCCGGGGCGAGTTGTTTATTGGTATGGGCGAGTTATTTTAATATGACTATTATTTACTTCAAAGGTAAGTAAATGATTTCTCTTGTAGAGGCTAGTAAAATTTTGTCGCTTATTTGCATCCCTGGATTAAAGCAAAGTGCCTGAAATGTCCATCAACCTGCTATATATATAGCTCCTCTACTAGTTGCCTTTCACAAGTGTATCAACCTTAACGTCCTAATGGCAGTATTAAACTAATAGGGTCAAATCGACGTCTAAAATGTAGAATAGAAAAATAAAGACAAGTTTTTCGAAAATTTGAAAGAGAACTAAAAATATCTACACAAAATTTGGAATCGACCAGCGGAAACGGTACGGTTCTAGCATTTGTGGTTTTTGAGATCTAAGTTTCCAAAGGATTGGCCACAAACATATAAACTTTTCTTGACCATAAACATATAAACCTAACTAAGATTTTAATATAAAGGTAATATTTACGTTTGACAGATATGTCTCGATCATGTTATATCATCGTAACTTGATCATAACGTAAGTAGGAAATCCAAAATTCTTAATACTTAATTTCATAATACTGGGTAAGTTAAATACTATATGCTATTCTCTCCAAATCTTTGTTTCTTTTCTTTTCTTTTCTTTCTTGAAGATTAATTTACTTAATTTTACTTAGAATAGCATTCAAACTCTTAAACTGGACTTGTAGGTTGGAATCAAATCTGAGTTCACATAGAATTCGTCAACAGAGTGAAGGGTAGTCAGGTATTCTCTCCTGTAATCCCGTAACTCATTAGCCTTCATAGATGGATTACTAAGCCATTGTAATTTATATGAAGCTTTATTCAAAACTTAAAATATTTTTTTAAACGAAATTTAATATATATCCCAATTCTTTTCAAAATAATGTATGTTGCAGTATATCGTACTCCAAGGGGAAGGCTATATATAGGGGCTATAGCCCCCCCCCTGACGCTCAGGTATATACTGTTTAAAATGGGCTTCAATACTATTTTCTTTACACTGGATAAAGCGGCAAACTATAGTTTAGCGCCTCCCTTGATCATATCCTGGATCCACGGGTGTTACAGTTAATTATTAATTTTCAGAAATAGGGGTCGGTGAGGCCTCTGCCGCCTTGTATATTGTGTAATTGTATTTGATAATGCAAGTAGTTACAGTTACAAGTGTATGTAAATTAGCAGTTTGAACTGAACTAAGCGTCTGTCCGATGTCAAGTCTTGTGTCACATTCAATCAACGTGTTTCAAACCGGATATGAAAGCTTAAGAGCCAAGATTAAAAGGTGCTACTTGAAGATACTGTGCAACCAATTGATCTTTCGTTACTTCATGTCTGTAACAGAAAATCCTTTTCAAAATAATGTACCTAAGTATGTTGTATAATGTATTGTACTGACATTTCTTTACATAGATATTATTCAATAAAGTAAGAAATACGATATCCATGCTTACAAGTGCAATTTGATGTTTTTCCCTTGCGTTAACGTAGAATTGTTCCCGCTGTACAAACTGGCGTATATCCTTCGTAAAAAGGGATAAAAAACCGTCTCAACACAAAAACTCATTTTATAGTGTGTCATCTGGAGAACGAGACAAAGAAAGCTACGCTTTTTGTGTGTGTGTGTTTGGTGGCGTGGATAAGAAAGACCTCTTCTTCCTACGATTGTTAAAAGTTAGTTTCAAGACGAATTGCAGTTACATTTAAAATACCCGTTATTATCTTATTTTTATTATTGCAGTCAAGATAATTACAGAATACTAGGATATACAGTGAAGGGTTGATGTACCGATATGCGTAATCAAATGTACGTTTTATATAAGATTTCAATTCTGTCCACTTAGTTTTTACGTTGGTGAAACAAGAAATAATATATTAAATGTGTCAAAGCAATACATCAATGCGTGATTCAGTCAAATGGTTTTCTATAATATAAAATATTCGCACTAACAAAAATGTAATAAAGAATTTTTCTTCGACGCTGTCATTTCCAATTATCACATATTTTGTAATGTATTTACATGTCGTTACTGAACATTTATTTTCATTATCAGCTCCTTGATTTCAATCAGATTGTATCATATGAGTTTAAGAAATTTATATATTCTTTGAGATGGGTATTACTATTAATACATTCATTTCGTAAAGAAATTTTGTTTAATTTTCATAACTTCCTGATTGTATAGTACAATATTTACTAGTGCTATTCACATATCATGACATTTTCATTTGTTTTTTTTTAAATCAAATATATGAAAATCAATTTTTGGTTTTGAAACCAGAAACTGATTTTGGTTTCAAAAAACCAATTTTAAAGTGTTGAAAGGGAATTATTTTTTTCTTTTCTTGTTCTGGTAAGAGTAGCGCATCTCATGAATGTCTGAAATAAAAATACGAACTTCGGCATATTAACTTCCTGTTAAAAATAACTGAATATATGCTAGCAATATTGAAAATTTTGTATCTAATGGGAAAAAGGGAGCAATTTTTATAATATTCGAATTTCCGACAATTTATTGAGAATATGACCAATGTAAGGAAGTTGCAGGTGCGACGTTCGATATTTTAACTCTAACTATAGGTAAAAAATATATATTTCAGTATTTTTGAAAGTTTCACTTCTAAGAGTAAAAAGCAAAACAATTTTATAATACCATCATTTTCAATGCTTTATTCGAAAAATCTCAAATGTGAGGATCTACTTAAGTTGGAGATGTGAAATTTGATTTATAATCTCTTTCGTAAAAATGAGGAAATAAGTTCGTTGCACGTTTCAAAATTCCTCTTCTAGAGGAGAGGAGGAGAAATTTATATAGTATTCAAATTTCTGGGTTCAAACTTCCAAGTTAATATTCTTTCACGAGGTTTGTACACATAATACATACATGACTATGGTAAATGTTTATTTTTATATAATGTATTGTTTAAGAGGACAGTTAAAACCCGTAAACTCCCATCGCGTACTCCACTGAGTCAAATAATTATTGTAAAGTCTGTCATATGGTAACCCTATTCCTAACTCTTCGGGCACGTGTGTCGTATTTAACTTGCCCCTCTTCCCCACAAAGAAAAATAAAACTTCATTACACTTTTAAAAAAATAAAACAGTGTTTAAGCACTTTTATAACATTTTGTGCAGAAAATAGCTAAAAAACACTGGAAAAATTAAAACAGAATTTGAACACTTTAAGTTCAGATGTTGAGGGAGAAATATATCAAGTATGCGTTTATAAAGTGTGATTCGCGTGTCCAAAATTCAATCTTCGAAAACAGTATCTAGTATGACATATTTAAAACACTTCTTCTCGGCAAGAGTTCGAAAACAAAGTGATGCATTTTGCACATTTTATACATACATCTGGGACATACTTGGACAACATAGTATTTACAAGAGATAAATATGTATCATCTGGAGGTATTCAAAGAGTGTCGGTAATGTGTACAGTATCCTACTGTGTCTAAAAGTAGTTTCTATGTTTTTTGCAGTTAAGTGTTTAAAAAAAACTGTTCTCCGCGTATCTAATAGCGTTAATTCTCAAAACACTCTCCAGTAAAATAACACTTCTTGTCAAACACTGAAAACAAAGCTGACATATTTTGCAAAACATCTGGGACGTAGTTGCAAAGCACAGTATAGTAACTATATTTTGTCTTATACAATATGTTCAGAAATTCAGTGACAAAACTCCAGAAGGTGATTCCTTGTATCAAATGAAAGGGAAAAAATCTAATAAACATAGGTCGAGAAACGCCTCTTTTTAGAGTTATAAACTGTCGAAAATGTGAATTATCAAGATTTAATTAAAAGCCATATGGGACTTGGCGTCCCTGATCCTATCCCAGGTCTCGGCATTTTTAAAATTTAGTTTTTCATATGTGTAATTGCATTATGTAAATGTTAACTTTTTGAAGAAATGGTCTTCCGCTCAAAAAATTTTTACAGGTTTGGCCGTGTCCAAAAATGTCTAAAAGGTGTCTAAGAAGTGTCATGCGCCGTTCCAACAGTGTCGGTAATATGTAAAGTATCTTAAGCATGTTGAAAACTCGTTTCTGAACGTATAATCATCAGACACATACATTTCGACACTGTTTTGATACGTTAACTAGTGTTCAAAAGTAGTTTCTAGAAAGTGTCAAAAACACTGTTCTATTTTTGCAGTATTCGTATCGAAAATAATTAATAAAATTAACAAGAAGTAAGAAGTTTCAGTACAGGCCAGGCGTTTGCAGAAACTACGAATGAACAAGTCTCTTTTGATTCTACTTCCCGTAGAAACAAAACTGTGGAAAAAACACTCAGATAAATTGATAAGCAGGTATGTTCTATAAAATAAATTATCATAAACATTATTATCATTTTTCCCTTTTCTTGAATATGTTATGATAATCAACAACGGAAGATTACTTATCAACAATCGAAACACTGTGTACTGTACCTACAATAGTGTGGAGGACCAAACGAACTTCTATGTTGTCGATAATATTCAAACAACGACTTTCATTTTACTATTTTCTCTAGTGGCAAATACGGTTAATTTACATTCTGGTCCCTGCTGTTTCTTGGAACGTATGTAACAGCTTTTGTAGTAGGTGATTTGGTTAAGTGTTTTATTAGTTTCTCTCATCCCAAAGGAACTACATTTGCCATAATTGTTCCCCCAGAAAAACAATTACTTAACACTTTTGAAAGCCAAAATTTTCTCGTTGCAAAAATTATAATTTTCTGCTGTTAAAATTTCGTTTTCTCTTTGTATACATCAAAACACACAAACAGGAATTTCCAACAGATCCTATTCGGATAATTATAGGTATTCTAACACGAATTTCAATCTTAAAAAGCGAAAACCAAAAATCAAATATAGGTTTTGAAAACGAATTTCGGTTTGAAATCCAGCAAAAAATCAGTTTTGAAAACCGAAAATTTCAAACTGCAAACTTTAACTTTTGCAAAAATAAATTCTTGGTTTTCCAAAATGTCGAATTGAACAGCATTAGTAACGTATTTACTATGATTTTCCTACACTGTTATAAATGAAATCCCGATCTCAGCGAATCTACATTTCTAAACAAGATTTCACTGTGTCTAAACTAAATCAAATAAGTGAATGAAATGGAATACTCCAGATACGACAAAGCCCAAATTATTTCTTGTCCACGCTTATCATGAATCAGATAATCTAAACAATAAAAAGAAGAAAAATAATAATTATGACCAAAAATGAGCAAAAGTGTCATGAAATTTACAAGATTTTTTGCTGATTTTTGTCTGTTTTCTTTTATTTGCCTCTTACACTGCACTTTAAGATTGTATTTTTTTCTAAGTGTGATTGAGATTATGTTTCGTCGACAATCGAATCTGTGCCATTCAGATAAGTTAGCTACAAAGAAACCGAAAAACCTTCATGCAGTTTCATGTAATTATCAAGATTTTTGAACAATGCGTCAACAAGAGGCTTAGGTACGTTATGAATGAAGGATCTATTGTATAAAAAGCCGTGATATTTTCCTTCATGTTCTTGTTGATTTTACAAATCATATTTATATGTATATAAAATATACAATATGAGAATATACATAATATTTGAAGAAGTATATTTGATTTTCTTTTAGGTATTGAATTCTGAGTTTTGATAAATGTGACGTCGATATGCAGCGGCCAAAGAGACTTCGTTTGACGGAGCTAAACCCACATCTTATTTGTCGTCTCTGTTGTGGATATTACATAGATGCCACCACCATAATCGAGTGCCTACACTCATGTAAGTAATAACGCTTTCGTATTTGCCTTTTATTTTCATATGTGGGGCTTTCAGTTCACAAGGGAATCAAGTTTTTTTTTTTTTTCCCCTTTTGGACATATGTCATCTTTAAGATCTCTATCCGAGGTTCCTTTTAGAGTTTAAAAGATTAATGTTCATTGTAAATGACTTATAAGGTAAAGATCTTGCCAAACTTATTACTTAAAACTTTGTAACTTTTCCTGTAGTTAAGCGTTCTGTGCAGACTTTATATCTAGATATATTTCTCTCACAACTTCAGTAATATGACTTGATCCTTGTACTCTGAGCCTCTCATATCTTGAATAGTTTAAATTTGTATTGTATCATGATCTTTTATTATTATTGTGATCTATAAATCCGCTGATTCCCTCATCACTAACTAGACCTGCGAAACTTCTAGGCGTAGAACATTGAAATTTTGTACTGTATAAATGTTGATCTTGCACCTCAGGTTTTGGGTAAAACAGAACTTTGCGAAATGCTACCCATAAGGGTGTAAAGCGGCCAAATCTCGGAAACTATCCGTCGTAGAACCTTGAAATTTTCTTAAATATTGTCCATGCGCCTAGGCTCAGGATATATATAGAGGAAAGGGTGCAAATGTGGAAACGTGAGGGTAATGTGGAAACGTAACGTATGTTGACTGCAGAGAGCTTTACCTTTTCGGCGATTGCCGTAAACAATCACCCTCGTCCCCATTCGTCACGACACAACGCTATGAAGCGGTCGGCCAGTGTAGTTAATGGTGGTGCGTCGATTGTTGTTTACACATTTTCGTGAAGTTTTTGGAGGTAAGTATGTAGTAATGTTAAGTCTAAAGTATCATAGATGTAGTGTAATACATATCAGAGTATTGTGAAAGGGAGTTATTGGGAAGGTATTGGTGGCTTTCAATCAATCACAAGCAAACGTGTTTTTAACTTAACTCGTACAATCCAATTTGACTACAGTGCGGGTAACTTGGAAACATGTGGATGAGGGAAATGTGGAAACGTTTACACATTTCCCTCACCCTAAAGTCCATTGCATTGTTTTATTATTAGTAAATAATTTATTGAATATAACACACATTTGAATCATACAAGTATATGTTAGATACTTTTTATTCTTGGCCTAAGTAAGGGAAGGGCTGAGGGGTAAGGCTTAGGAGTAAAGCAAAGTGGAAACTGACAAAGAGGCGGTAAAAAGGCAAATAATTGTCTCCACGATTTTTATTACAAAGTCCCAGCGTACCAAGTACCTCTTCAGAGGGTCCCAGCGTACCGAGCACCTCTTCAAACGTTTGTGTGTCACCATAAGAAATAATAAAAATACCCTTTTTGAAGAGGAAGACTCCGAATACAGATCGTAAGCCGAGTTCTTGCGCTGTTTTGACATCGTCTCCGTACAAAAAACAGCTCGAAGAATCCTTATCTAACCGTAAGAGTACGACTAGACCTAAACAGAAGCCGCTTGCAGGCGGTAATAAAACTAGAAAAATGCCCAAAGTTCCTCTTGCAATTAAAAAAAAAAGAAAGAAAAAGAAACAAACTAAACTCTGCAGTCTCGTTTCCAGTTGGAGTAGAAGAGCCCACCGAAAAAGACATTCTGTGCATATATTATGGGAATCCATTTTCGAAAGATATGCGTAGTGAACTATGGATTCAATGTCAATTATGTGAGGACTGGAGTCACTCTTAGTGTGCCGGTGTGGAAACAACCATTATGTGTCTACACATTGATTTACTGTAATTTTAGGGTGTTTCCACATTACCCTCAGTTTTTAAAAAATCGAAATATGCTAGTACATGTGTAAAATATTTTTTTATTTTTTACGTATATGGTTTTTGCACTTGTGAATTATGGTCCCATATTTCTAACATTCTAAGGCATTTTGAGGCAATTTTCCAGGTTAAATTAACGATTCACTGCTTTTTTACTAATGAAATACAAACTGGGTTTCCACATTTGCACCCTCTCCTCTCTCTCTCTCTCTCTCTCTCTCTCTCTCTCTCTCTCTCTCTCTCTATATATATATATATATATATATATATATATATATATATATATATATATATATATATATATATATATATATATATAATGAAATCTTTGAGTTTTACGTCCCACGATTATGCCGGTTAGGCTAAAGGAGACGGTGATGATGACTAATGGATAAAATGGTGGAATGAATAAAGTGGGAGGAAACGGGAGAACCCCGAGAAAAACCACGCACACGGTGTTTGTCCACCACAAAGTTCACTTGGTGGGGGCTGAGATCGAACGCGGGACCCCTAGCACCAGAGGTGAACGCTCTACCACTGTAAGTGCAACTATAAGCTAACTCCTAGAGCGCTCTACCACTGTAAGTATAAGCTACTCCTAGAGCGTTTTACGTAATTTTAGAGACATCGAAGTGGCATATAGGCCAACAAGTATTTTGTAACCAAATCCCTCAGCTGAGCTCAAATCATCCTAATTTTAAAAGGAAAACTTACTGCTATACTTTCTGAAATTACTACAATTTTATTTTAAATCATTTTCAGTATTTTAATTCAGGCTTAACTACTACGAGGTTCTAAGTAACTGACGTTCAAATTTACGGTAATTGCTGTCAATACCGGTAAGAAGTACTCATAATTGTAAAAAGAAACCTGTAGTTTAATGTGTCGCTTTTATGCTGTATATAGCTAAATAAGATGGATAACAAATATAACTCAATGGTGATTTAAGAATTGGTGGAGTGAAGATAATGAAGTAATCTGGAGAAATTTCATATGCTCACAAATACAATGTTCACTACAAACTCACTTGGCTTGAGATTAGACCTGAGTCTCTTTACATCAAAAGTAGGGGCTCTGTAGTTTCATTTGTATGTGAAATTCGAGAATATTTACATTGTTTTTGGTAGATGACTGATAGTAATGAACAACATATTTTCATGAACCAAGTTTTGGTTTTATTAAAGAAAATCATATTACATCTTAGTCTACAGACTATTTCTCACTTCCCGTTTGTAAGCTTTTATTTAGTTTTGTACGATTCGGAGATAAACACAAAGTATTCGTACAAGATGCACCTGTGAAAAGTCTTGAGTGGCAGTGAAATGTCATGATTTAATTCTTGTAATTATGGATTTTGTTCATGCTGATGATGTGTGAGGTGGTGACATTTTGCTTTAACCCTTTCAGACCTGATTTTTTGTTTACTCTCCGGTGTTATTGTTATTTTGAATTATTATTCTTTATGACTTAACAAATGAAATACAACCGTCAATTGGTTTGCGAATGTCATATTTAGAGAATTATGAACGAAATATTTTGCGTGCATTAGGGTTGAAATACGTATGTAAAATAAAAATGGGATTAATCGAACACATCATTGTGATCTATATAGTTTAGAAACTCAAAATACATCACTAAAACAAAAGGAGAATTTATTGCAAATAGCTTGTTTCGCCAAGAATAAAACAGCCTACGTGGGTGAGCTTTGTCCATTGTGATAGCTCCTGCAAGTAGTCTACAAGAAATGTGCATTGCTTGCTGACAACAGATTAAAACACCACAGAAATAGTGGAAAGTGATTTAGAAAAGTTCAAAGAATTCTGACATAAAAACCCAGCCATTTAGAATCCTCCAGAATAATTATATTAAGCTTAAAACTTAATGTACACAAATGTGACCACCAGGTCTGAAAGGGTTAAGTTTTCTATGTTGTGGAAAGTAGTTATTGATTCCATTTTGTTCATGATCCTACTGCATTCGCACATGCGAGAGCAAAATATCCCCTCCAGACGCATATTATTAAGAAAATGTTCTTATACAGTATTATAAAGTTGGTGTCTTTTCAGTTTAAGAGAAATTTATCGTTGGTACTTTAGTGGAACAGTGTTTGTTCTTGATGTGCAGGCTCAATACTAGGTCATGCAAACTTGGTACAAGACCAACAGTGTTTGCATGGTCTTTCTTGAGATTTTTCTCTTTTCCTCATCATCATTTCAGCAATTATGTAATCGTAATTCACTGCATTTATAATTAACTTGAGCCTAGAGGGTATTCTCTTTTTTAAAATCAATTTTCCGTAAAGAGCAAGAAGACAGGCTTTAACTAACTCGTTCATATTTTGCAAGCAGGTAAAAATCTAATTTTAGCATATGGAATATTTAGATTTAACATCACTACTTGTAAGATAATAGAGACTTTCAGATAACTAAGTTGAAACAATACAGTTTAAGTTGCAATTAAATCGTGACAATACATTACTATAGGAAATGAAATGAAATCTTTGTGTTTTACGTCCCACAATTATGCCTGCTAGGCTAAAGGGGACAGTGATAATGAGAAATGAATGAAATGGTGGAATGAAGAAAGTTGGAGGAAACGGGAGAACCCCGAAAAAACCGACAGTGCACTAAAAAGCTCACTTGGCGCGAGCTGGATAGAACCAAGGACCCCATGCACCAGAGGTGAACGCTCTACCACTGAGCCGCCGCGAGCCTTACGTTACTGTAGGAATACACCGTTAATGCTTTAATCTAAATATCGTTATGGTCCTTGTCCTACGAGTATTTTGAAATAATTTGGAACAATACTGTTTTTAACTTGCGATCGTCACAGTAGCTTTAAGTTGGCAAATTCCCTGTACTCTAACGATATCTATTTGCGTCGCAAGTAAGACAGGAAGCGCAGGTAACGGCACTTATCGTCACTGTTTACTATTAGGAATTATCATGACACACAGAATGAAGGACTAAAAAGTATCTCTTTTATAATTAGAATATTCCCGCGATTTGAACTTTATCATCCTTTTTCTCATATCTATATTTATGAACCATAAGATATTAGGAAATTGTAGGAGTAAATAAAGTCGAATATTATCCTTTCCTCTTAAGCTTACTGAACCTTGGAATATTAAAAATGTTGTGTGAGCGAAGGAAAAATTTTCATACCTAGAATTATTTGCTTAAGTTAAATTGCCAATAAACTGAAAGATCGCATTTGAAGATTACCATGTGAGAGAGTTAGTTATACAAACACCTGAAAGGCATGAATGCAACGTGAGAAACACACACACACACACACACACACACACTTTTATATATAATTAGAAGAAAAGTGAAGATACAAATAGTAGTTAAACATTTTCATTACAATTATGCAATCACTGACATTCCTCCCTCCTCTAAAACATTGGAAACATGATTCTTGTATAATATTTTACATCAACCATTGAATTCATTCGTGCTACCCTGCAGCAAGATTGAAGTGCACGAAGCCGTCTGTCAGTTTCTGATCAGAGCATTCTATATAGCAGTTTTCGTTCGTTTGTTCTGTCGTTCTGAAACGCATATTGACGCGAACTTTCTCTGCCCTCAATGTTCATACACTCACAACGGACGGAGGTAGTTGCAGTCATCCTGTCAGACAGGCTTAACCGTCTCCTGTTGTACTTTATTCCGATGGTAATTTTCACTGAATAACAATCGACCGCCGTTCCTTTTGACACTCAAGCAAAAGAAAATAACCTAGTAAAGTTTTGTACTTATTCTGCTCCTTTCCCTTTACTAGAAAAAAGATCCTTACTGAATCAACAAAACAGCCATTAACTTTCTCTTGACTGATTCGTGTAAAACTACAAAAATGATAATGTTACTATGCAGCCATATTAAAACGTACGTAAGTACTCACTTCTCTTTTAAGTCCACCATACATTTTCAGTCCGCCAGGGACCTACAGGAGGATGTATAATCCATCTTTGCACAAGAAATAATTAGGGAGCCAACAGAGCATACTGCTTTCATCAGCTTCGATGCTGTTTATAAAGCAAAAGATAACAAAAATATGTATCTCACTTATCATTTCTCTGTTATTCATGCGCAAAATTCAAAGCATCTTTCTCCTGAACTTCTTTCTTTTTATTTCTGCATAATATGTAATATGAGTGTTCGTTAGCTATGATTAGAGCAACCCACATTATGCTTTATTTTTTGTTTAATTATGCTTTATTTTTTCAAAATTATGCTTTATTGTTAATTTCAATCATTGTTTTACATTAATCATGTATAATGTATAATATTTACTATATATTAAATATTTTAAATATCTTGATCTATTTATTAATATTTTATGCAACCAATTTCTTTCATATTTAATGAACTTTCTACTTAATGCACTGTAAAGAGATATCTGCTCGAGTCAGTTTTTCTGATCACTTGTGTGCACCTTACAGGTCACACAATTCTTGAAAAATTCTGTTTAACTGCAAGTTTAACATACTGTATTAATATTTTTAAAACCAATATCTACAACGCAAAATAATTGAGAACATAACAATGCAACAATGAAAAGGTGCGTATATACAGAAAGGGAAAGTAAAAGATGCCATCAAAAAGTACAGAAAGCGCTCGAGTTCAAGAGGTACACATAACAATACAGTGTGGAGTTCTTGTATACTGTTCATTGTTGGCGGAAAGTTTTCTTCTTTTACTTTTTTCTCCACATCCAAGGATTACACCGAAAAGAAGTTTACAGGAATAAAAATAACCTTTTCATTGTTGTATTGTTATGTTCTCAATTATTTTGCGTTGTAGATATTGGTTTTTAAAATATTAATACAGTATGTTAAACTTGCAGTTAAACAGAATTTTTCAAGAATTGTGCTATATATTTTAAATTATGCATTATTATGCTTTATTAGTTTCTTCTTGACCCTTAGACAAGCACAACTATGTTTAAGGTACCAACCATATGTGTAAATCGCTATTATGCTTTTTATGCTTTTGAGTTACTGTAGCTATGGTATTCTTTTCGACCATCTACATACACGTGTTTGAATCTAAAAATCTGATTGCCTTTCTACCAAAGAAAAAGTGAAATCTTTTACTGGTTACAATTGGATAATATCAGGTACTAGGAGATATATAGACCTAAATAAATAAGGGAATAAAACAGGATGACCAATCTCACTAACCTAGGTGTGTTTATATGGACTATATTTAAACAAGTAAGTTTCGTTTCACAGTTTGAAACTACGGTAGACTTACAAACTATGACAATTCGATATTTATCTTCAAGTAGTACATCTTTACTGGTTGCAATAGATTAATAAGATCAAAGCTAGAACCTGTTTTCCGGAAACTGAATCCATATCAGAAAGCCATTACTCGCTATTCGGTTGTGACAAAGGCTAAAACTGACAATGGTTAATTTTAACTACTAGATGGTTAAAACAGTAAGAGATAAAAGCCACTTTTCGGAAGCTGAATCGATACCAAAAGTCTGCGTCTCGATATCTTAGAATTTTTGCTCTACGGAGAAAAGTATTGAAACCGGAAGTTGTAGTAAATTACAATCACTTCCAATATTGATACAGTGTTGCGGGCTGTGCCGATATATTCTTTCGACAACTTTAATCGATTGCAGAAAACCACTTGACGCTATCTATTACATTTTTGTCATATGGCAAAAAGTGTTGAAACATGAAATGCTTAATTTGAACTACTTCCGGTTTGAATAAAGAGTTAATGGAGAAGGAGACCTATTGAAAAGATGAATCATTGCAAAAAAAAAAAAAAAAACGCATCGCAATAATTCTTACCGTTTTCGGTCTATGGAAATCAGTTGATCTATAGAAATATGTATTAAAACCGGAAGTAATATTAAATTTGAACCAGTTTCGGTTGTGGTAGAGTATTTGGGATAGTTTTGGTACATTGCCATAGGACGCTAAATCGTTTGCAATATATATATATATATATATATATATATATATATATATATATATATATATATATATATATATATATATATATCGCTGTCTGTTATTGTTTTCGTTTTATGGCGATAAACTTTGAAACCAGAAATGAGTAATTTGAACCACTTTCGGTTTGATTTGGATGTATTATTTAGATTTCTGGGCTTTCGGCATCTAAGGCCATTTAGCCCTTCACGTTTCAAGGGATGACGTCCCTCGGCGAGCACACAATCCGGGGAAAGGGAAGGAAGAAAGGATGGGGGAAGGAAGGAAGCGGCCAGGGACCTATAAGTTAGGTATCACCCCGGCATTTGCCTGGTGTGAATGAGGAAAACCCAGGAAAACCTCATTCAGGGTGGCTGGCCTGAAAAAGCGCTTTACACTTTTTCTACCACCGGGTTTGAATCGAGAGTTACCGAAAGAGATGGAACCTACCCTTGAAACGCTGGATCGATTGGAAGAAATTGTATCTCAATATCTCTTACCATTTTTGCTGTGATACCTGTCGACAGACAGACGAACGAACGGACAAAGCTTCTGACTCTTATACATAGCATAGTTTGGAAGTCTAAAAGAAAGCTGTTATGCATAAATTTGCCACTTTCTTTGTGCTTTTTACAAGAAAGAAATCTGTAACTCACTCTATGTATGCCTTATATTCTATAAATGTAGATTAACGTCAACAGCGCTATCCCGAGATAATTACTCATATAATTAGGTTTTCCTCAGATTTCAAAATAGAAGATGAGGTTAATGTGTCCCCCTGCAAGGAATCTATGCACGTCTTCGCCTTACAACTAGGTGTTCACTTATTTCTCTGAGTTATATTTCCCATCACAAAGATCAGGTCATGTCTTCAAAAATGTTTGGATGTTGAGCTCGAAACTGAAAAATCCAGTTTGTAAAATACACGTGGAAAAACAGTTAAAAACGAACTACGTAAATCATTAATTTTTAGAAGCTATGTTGTAGATAAATACTCGCTTTATATTAATTTATTACTACAAAGAGATAGGTAACATTCCCAGCCATGACCAAGAACAAGTTCCCTTTTCGACAGTTCTAAGACGACAAGGTGAGAAGAGATCCATCTTCATAGAAAGGAAAATCAAATATGGCAATAAAAATTCTAAGATTTGAAGTACAAAGGTGTGAAGTACGTAAAAATAATTTAGAATGTCTTTAGGAAGAGAGAACAGCAGTAAAAGCTAGAAAAGAGAGGATAAAAAGTGAGGAAATCCTTAAATATTCAGCCACTAAAACAGCAAGTGTGCGGCCCCAAGGAAAGAAGATGGAAAATAAATATTGGAGAGGTAAGGAATGGGATGGGATAAAGTGAAGAAATTGACAGATGACAGAAACCTGGAGAACTAGCTCTCTGTGACACCTTGACACCAGAAGGTAGAAGAGAACGAGACTAAGTAAGTGGAAGAACATTAGCTACCAAATTACTGAATGCATCATTCTCCCAAATTAAGTACTACATACTTCGTGTGAGGAGTGTTTAGTGTGTTTCGGAAGTGCTTCATCCTTCTAGAGGGAGGAGGTTGCGGAAAATGCTGCATCATATAGTGTTCACAGAACTACGCCCTCAAGGAGTGAGATCAGATTTGTGACCCAGCAGAGGAACTGTGACTCAGAAGTACAGAAACAATTAGCGGCTTGCCGTAGTTGCACTTTTTTAGTATTAGAATTTCAGTTTTTCCTCACTTAAAAGTTGATGGTGCCTCTTATTCTCTTCCTCACTAAATCCATACAGTTCCTCTTGAATTTCCACAATCACCTCGTCACAACCTGTTTATTTATACCATTTATTATAACTGAGTTAAATTTATTGTTCTATAATCCATGCAGCTTTCTTTTTTTTTTTTCTTTTTTGTTACTAACAGGAAGTAATTTTTTTTTATAATTCCTTATTAGGCGTAAAATCACTTTTCTTTTCATGTCTTCAATGGCTTTCAACGTGTAATCATTTCGGAACAGTTGAAAAAAAAAATACGCTTCAGAGATATATGTGTTTCTAACAGGGTTGAAAAAAAACATGTTTTTTTAAAAAAAATCATAAAAAACGTTTTTTATGTTTAAAACATGTTTTTTTTGTTTAAAACGTTTTCAACGTTTAAAACAAAGTACTTTGTTTTAAACAAGAAAAAAACATGTTTAAAACGTTTATTTTGTTTAAAACAATAATCTACATAAGCATATATATTACATTTTTACACTCTTAGGTACTGCTTGCCATCTATATTCAACCGCTAGATCAAATTTTGGGAACTTCCCTAATCTCGATCCGCTCAAATGTTCAATTCCGGAGAAAAAATCGGGATTTTCCCGATCTCCGTTCACAGAATATGTAGTTTAGTTCCTTTGTGTTACGTTCTACTGGTCGTCTGCATTCTTCATCTTTGAACTCCCATTGACGCAACTGCTGTGTCAGGGCTTTAAACCTCAATGGCTCAGTCTTAAACCTAAAATTAAGGCTGGAAGATGGTTTTGGTAGCAATTTATTCCTCAAAGATGCAACTTTCCTGGTGTGCATTTTATGTATGTGGGAGGAGGGTAAATATCGTGGTTTTTTTGTTTTGTTTTCAACAGTTTTGGGGGGGCCGTTCCCCCTCTTGGGGGATAGATTCATAAAAATTGTTACATGAAGCAATGAAGTAGGTTACTACATGGTAATATCGTGTATTTGTACCAGGGTTGGCTGGTTTAAACCAAAAAACGAAAAATGTTCCTAAAGGTGTAAGTGGTTGTAAAATCTTGATGAACACACGTTTGTGGGTTATCACGTTTCACTCCCGTATATTATTCCTATTATATTCAGACCTAAATTCCCCATTCATTACTCAAAAAGATTATACTGCATTAGCAACTTGTATATATATATATATATATATATAAAGTTTATAAATGTTTGTTTTGTGATTTTTTTGTAGTTGTTATTATTGTTTTTATTTAATTGAAATCAAAGAAAAATTCTAAATATTGTTTCGTTTCAATGTTTACTATTGATAAAATACATCGAAATGCCGTACTTTTTGTGTGGGGGGAGGGGGGGTCAGACCCCACGAGAGACATTTAGTGAAATGAGAAGTCTCTTTGGTATTTATTTATGTATAAATGAGTCTGAGCCAAAGTGGACTCAAATAATTCGTATCTTTATTCACTTTTCTTACTAATATGCAAATTAAGTCGTTGTATTTCTTTAATTTCTACCAATAAAAGTTGCTGTTAACTAACTCGAACTAAATTTGTTCTTCTGTACTCCGTAGTACTTTGAAATTGTCCATATGTAATTCTGTATAATGGTTTCACTTGTGCAACTGTTTATCTTTTTGTCCTTCTGAAATGACTCTTGACAGTTATATTAAGAAGCATGTAAAGATCAGTACAACGTATTTTTATCAGGATTCCTTCGTGAGTGAGTCGGCAGACGTATCGCATTTGTGGCCAATTAGTCCTGGTTCCGAGTTCAAATGGAGGACAATTTCTCTCGGATATAACTCGAGAAACGATTTTTATTCCGCTTTAAGCTTATGTGATCCCTTCCAGCATAAACCCGGTAGTTGCATAATAACATCAAGGCGAAACAAACTTATTTCTGTCCATATATGATATGAATATATAGAGCAAATTATTTAAACCAAAAGAACCTGGTTTAAACCAAAAAAACGTTTTTTTTTGTTTTTTCAATAAAAACCATGGTTTTTGCCAACCCTGATTTGTACTTCTTGCTTATTATGGGAAGCAGGGAGGGGACAAAGTTAGCCAATTTTTGGAGTTTCAGTTTTTTGACGTAAATTACATTTATTTTTACAACAAACATCAATAGCTCAGTCCTTAATTAAACTAGAAAGGTGATTTGGTACCAAAGTATTTTTGAGAGATAAAGCTTTCCGTCACTTGCATTTTATGTATATACGGGGTACGTATGTACGGCCGAGAGAGGGAGGATGAAGTATTTTTTTTTCATTAAATTTTTTTTCATCAGGTTTTGGCGGGTATTCCTCCCCTCTGTGTGGTACATCCATAAAAATTGGTATGTGAAGCAATGAAGTAGTCCCCTACATGATAGTAACCTGTATGTGTACTTGTTGTTTATAGAGGAAGAGGGGGTCAAATTTGGTTAATTTACATTTATTTTCGGGACGGTCCCGTATAACATAAGATATATTTCACTGAAGTGGTCTAGAAGCATAATTCTTGTTCGTATATATGATGTGTGCAGCAAAAATGATTTGCATATAGACGTGGTACTATAGTGGGGGAGGGGAGAGAATGTCTAATTCAATGAATGTTTTTCTGCGCATATTTTTTTAAAAAATATTTCCTACATAAAACGAATTCATTACGCAATGGCAGCAATGGCTACCATTTCTTATATTAATATATAAGAATTATTGAAGAATTATATAAGAATAATAATTATTGTCACAAGTATGTGGCCTACACATTAGCATCATTTTGTCAGCGCAGGTAACTGCAAGGGTTGCCAGGGCCCCGCAAAGTCAATATTTTCATATTTTTAATGATATTTTATGTCTCTTCTTTTTCTATGAATACTGCGGGAATTTCACGCATATTATCTCGTTGGAAGTTGTGGTCTATAAGCTTTTCAATGGTGTATATCTCATGAAATGTTCAAATGCTTCACTTGAACTTCTGTTGGTTTAGTTATAAGCACACTGATGTGCAGAATTTCGTTCAGTAATTGCTGTTATAATAAGAATATAACTCTGCTTGTAATTTACTCCATGCACAAACCCTGCGGAGGATGGGTTGTTTGTTAGAAAATTAAATTGGCTTCTTCAATCTGATATTTTAGTTGTTTTAAACATATCCAACCAGCATCGAAAAAAACACGTTTAAAACAATTTGTTTAAAACGTTTAAAACAAACTGAATAAAACAACAGCCCTCGTTTTAAACATGATTTAAACACTTGTTTTAAACATTTTGTTTTAAACATATCAACCCTGGTTTCTAAGGTATGATGGACAGACAAGTAGTAAAAAGTCCATAGAGAATACTAAACTTGTTTGTTAACTTTAAATTGAGATGTAGTGTTGATTTTGCGTCAAATTTAAGCAACCAATCACGTTGTCATGCATGACAACATTCACATAGAATTATCATAAAAGCACTCCCACATGAAGTAAAGAAAGAAAAAGTCATTCATATTCAGTATTGCCAGCGCGTGGGTAACCTATATTAAAAAAAAAAAAAAAAAAAAACTAAATGTTACTTTCAAAGTAGACAATTTACGCTTAAGCAGATTTTATTTTATTTTATCTTTTTTTAGATTGTGCATAAGTTAACGTATAGATACATATTTACATGCATATCCTGCATAACAGCGATGTTGTTCACCAAAAACGTACGTAACTTGGGAGTGAACCAGTCGTTGTGCTCAGAGTTGCGTGCTTTGCCACTGAGTCACAAGTAGGTCCTGTCTAACAGAGCTCTTAGAAAGATATAGTATAAAACAAACTGAAAAAATGAAAATTTTCTTAATGTTTGTATATTATTAACATCGTAATGGATCAGTAGGGTTGCCCACAAGGGAAAATTAGAGTGTTCGTTGATTTGATTCAGTTTCAGTGTTTTTTTCAGCAGCTAGGCCATGAGACGTGAACCTACATTTTAACGTGGGATCCGAACCACTTGAGCTCCCGCCGGAAATAGAACCCGGATTTCTTATACCAAAAGCATGTCAAGAATATTGTTTGAAGGTTAGCCACGAAGGAGCTTCAAACAGTATTCTTGACAGAGCTTTTGCATTAGAACAGAAACACTTTTCAAGCCGAGACATGACTTTCAGGAAATATTTTTTGGACGAGACAGGTTCAGTTGCCTTATAGGTAGGCTTGCCATACGTCCCGGTTTGACCGGGACAGTCCCAGTTTTGAGGGGTAGTCCCGGCATCCGGCCGGTTTCGTGTTTAGTCCCGGTCAGACGGAGAAATTTAGTTTCTATAGTCGCAATGTTATTTAACAACTTCTAGCGCCTTTTCCATAGAAAAGCTTAATGGAAAAGTCAACAGTGAGAGGATAATGCTCTGCAAAATGAACTTTGCAATGACTTACAGTGAATTCTTTGATAAAATAATAAACAATGTGTACTTTTTGAGAAAGGTTCATTCAAGTGAAAGTATAACCTGAAGAATGAGTGGTAATTCTTCCTCCTCGTTTTGAGAACGTTAAATTAGTTACTTGTTAAATTTTGTCTTGCTAAAATATGTTTTAATACGATGTATGTATATATTTCGTATGCATATATTTCAGTAGAAACAAGTCTTGAGTGAAATTGAACTACTTTAGAAATTAGGACACCAAGTTTGACCTACTGAACAGCAAATTCTGAGATTAAAATGCCTCAGACTGATTTTATTATTATTATTATTATTATTATTATTATTATTATTATTATTATTATTATTATTATTATTATTATTATTATTATTATTATTATTATTATTATTAGGTACTACAAATCATACTGTCTTTGTGCATCTAATATTTATGCAGTGTAAATTTGAATTTGTGTGTGAGAATAAATCTTATATTAGAATATTTAAAAAGTGCAGTATGAATTTTCATTGTGCGTGTGTCTTGTTAAGTTGAGGAGAATTTATCACAAGAATTTTTAATAAAATATTGGATGCCCGGTTTGGAGCTTCAGAAATCTGGCAAGTCTACTTATAGGCGACCCCATGGATCAGTGTATAGAACCTGTAGATATTTCACATATTGCACTCTTTCAATGGAAACACGTAAATAGGTTTACTTTTCGTTTTACTGCCACTTTTGTCGCCCTTCGTAAACGGAAATGATGTAGATATTGTGAAGAATTTGTTATAATTAGAGACCGGATGTTAAGCAAAATGCCTATTCATTAATATTAAAGATATGATCAAAATAACGTTTTAAAGTTTATATGGGGGATTATAGTTTCGATTTAAGCCAATTTTATTTTGACTATTTTGACCTTTACTGCCTAAATAATTGCTTTATTGCCTAATATTGCCTATTCTATGCATTTTCTTCAAAATAAGCCTTCATTGGGAAAATACATAATTTACGTAACATAATACACACATATTTACTTATATTATGTGTTTGTAAACACAAGCTCGTGGTACGTTACAATATATATACAGGATGAACAAAGATGTTCACATACTTCGGGAGGTGATGCGTGACATGAAAAGAAGATAAAAGTCCTCTTGAATTTTACGAATCATCATTTGAAGTATGTGCGCATCTTTATGTCCCGTTCCAATTGTCAGGATTCGTTGGCATACCGGTACCTGTCACTCGAACACGACGCAGAATTCGACAACATGCAACAGCACTTTTTGTCTTCTTTTCATGTCACGAATCACCTCCCGAAGTATGTGAACATCTTTCAGATTCACCCAGTATGTGCAATGCATAACATGCCTCGTTTTTGTGTATACAGTAAAAGAAAATATTATTTAACAAACAAGTATGTTTCTATATTCTTTGAACATTATCTATGACTTGAATCTATTTTTTAATGATATTGAGTATTTATCTTCATTATTTCGAGTTACATTTTAGTGCCTATTTTACTGCCTATTTTTTAAATTTTAAGTGCCTATTTGCCTGCCTATTTTCCAGATTTTTAGTGCCTAAACATCCGGTCTCTAGTTATAATATTTTCTTTTTCTAGTTTGTTTGTCTCTTATCGTAGTGATTTTTTTCTCTCAAGCTTTCGACAGAAACTAATTTTTCCTCAATGCCAGATGATCGAATTTCGATCGAAGATTAGTAAAATTGATCTATACGAAGTTTTCAGTTGTTTTAGTTATTTTGCAGTCTAAGTCCGTATTTTTGAGTCTAAGAATGCTTCTGCTATTTGTGAATGAGCGTGATAAAAAAAAAATGAGGGACAGGAGACAGTTTGGAATCACACTGTGCAAATATTAATTTGAGCTTAACTAAATTCATCTCATTGCTGAAACATGAGGACATCACGTCAAACTTGATTTCAGTGCATAATTAAAATCTATAAGCTGAAATTATAGTGTCCTATGGACGTGGGGAAAGTCACTGGATCTGCATATCAATCCTCGGTGCGATGAATCCGCTGACCAACGCAGATGAATACTCCATTCATATTCGTAGTTCAGTATGCGGCTGACAGCTGTATCCCTAACAATTGCTGTCAAGTGTCAGAAGAAGAAATAGCTCTAGGACAAGGGTGAATAACCCTAGACCAGTGGACCAAATTGGCTCACCAAGATAGTTTGAACGTTCTGCCAGAACCGAAAGTACCCAGTTTACTTGGGTTTTTGTCACTTCTGAATCGTAAGTAGTTTTCAGTCCCCTTATGCTTTTCATATTATTTCTTTTTATTAATACCGTTATTGCATATATTTCGCTGGTTTAAAGTATAAAATTGTGATTTTGTTCTTTCATTTTTGAAAACAAAAGTACTACGCTATTATCTATTCAATTTCCGTACTTTAAGCTTAGCAATAAGTCGTCAATGTAAAACATTTCTGTGGTGACCATTTATATAATATCTAATAATACTTTGGCCTTAGTAAAAATAAATAATAAATGGCCATCTCTGCACCAGAATCTTCCTGTGGAAAATTATTTTGACGGTAAAATAGTCCTCCAGTTTTATCCGCGGGATGGAATTACTTTAGAAAATCCACGGAGTTAAGTGAAAAAGAAATCAAGTTAGGAACGCGGAAAGCGAGGAGTCTTTTGTAAGGCAAGGAAGATCCCAATATGGTAAGATGCAGAAGAGACTAATGTAAATATATAAAGGACTAATAAATGTAGGTATACTAATAACGTATTAAGTAAAATAAATTGGGCCCGTTTTCCCATCAAAGGCCACAGGCTAAGGACTGGTGGTTAAGAGATTTGAATTTGAATGATAGAATGTCGTACATAATACTAAAGGGCAATGTTGCGATATATTGGTCATAAATGCAACTGCGAATGACGTTAAACTTAGGCTCTTCGAAGAAATAGAACGATATTAGTAGGCTTCCACAAATATAAAGGTAACTATAGAGGTTTCAACGCAAAAATTTTTCGTTGGAAGAAATATTTCGATCAACAATATGGTAATAAAAGCCTACATGATAACAGCAATGACCCGACTCCCGAAATCCCGACTCTTCTGTAAAGTTAGTGTAATTTTAGGTATTTTTAATTAATATAATTTATCTTCATATTGAATTTAGACGCCCCCTTCGAAATAAATTCTTGCGTGCGTCGCTGGCATTGACAATGGGCAAGCCTGATAAGAAGTTTTTCAGCATTTAAGATTTGAATCGTCAAATTCACTTATTTCCAACATAAGAGTACCTGGATTTCTTTAGATAGTTCTACGGGAAATCAAGTTCCATGTGTTAGAATGACCAACGGATATACACGTGAAGCTACGTCCGTACATTCAGAGGGGCAGTGATTATTTTAAGGGGTGATACTGGAAGAAAATCCCCTTTCCCCGAAATTACATTTCCTCTTAGGGCGGTATCAACGATCGTGTTCAATGGAGACTACCAGTATGTTTGGAGTACTATTTTACACAACCTGTGCACTGAAAGTACTCCCCCCCCCCGCCTTTTCAGGGAAGATCTTCTAAAATTAACACTGCAGAAGGGTACTCTTATTTCAGCTCGAAGATTCGATGCTGTAAACGGATAAATGTTGAAAGGCTCAACAACCCAAACATCATGCCTAATTTAAGGTTAGGGTTTCGTAGCAGATTCGAAGTCCTTTAAATTACAGTGGAGGAAGAAAGTGAAGGCAATAATGAAGACAAACCTGATGTACGCAAAACATGAGGAAGCACAGGAACAGCGGAAGAGTTTCAGAATTTTAATTTTTTAAATGCTGCAACATAAGAAGCTTATAAAAACGAAGCTACTCTTGTTTTTAGGTGCAGGTAGAAACATTAGTAGATTGACGTGAAGTATAGAATTGCATAATCAGGAGAAAGCAATTAAATCAGTAACACAAGAGAGTTATTTAAATGAGTAAGCAGATCCAGAAGGGTCTCAAACTCAGACTGAATGTAGTGTTGGATGAATGTGCAAACATCGTAGCAAGAGCCCGTTAACATTTTAGACGAAAAAGGTATTTGCATGAACTCCTAAATACACACGAAGTAACAGAAAGGGACAATAGGACACTGATTAGAGAATCTTTAGTTTAGGAAACGTCCCTTTTAGAGAATGAAACAGCTATTAAAAAGTTGAAGAATAACTAATGATCAGGACCATATATCATTATTTTTTATTGCTTTCTTTAGAATATGTGAATAGAAAGATGCCAACAAGGAACTGATATTGAGTGATGTTAATTGGTTACTCGTGTGCGAGAACGATAGATTTGATAGGATATTGTGTAATATCAGCACAAGAAAATTTTCTTAATAACATGTTAAGAAATCGGCCTGGAAATAAACGTGGATATGACGAATATGTGCCTCGTTAATAGATTACAGAAATATGGTGTATTTCCGCTAGTATTTCAGGCATTTATTTCCAGTGGGTTTCAAAGGTAAGCTACGAGCTACATATGGGACTTACAATGATTATGTTTTGCATGCATTTATAAATATTATAATGAAAGAGAAGATTTCAATTTTTGGTTTAAATTCCGAAAAAATAGAACTTTAAATTGTGAATGAATTGAAGATAAGAAATCTAAGGAAGCATATTTACATGAAAACAGAGTGAAACATACATCAGCGTATGCGTTCCTTATCTAGCAGACTTACTGTTTAGAACTAAAAATGTGAGTTTTAGAACCTTGCACTTACAAGGAAACCGACTTAAGCGTGACACGAAATTGTGGACGAGTTTACGCGCAATTGAAGTGTTTTCGTGAACAATGAATTCCATTAGAGGGAGAAACCCTCGATTTCAACCGTTCCGGAGGTACAGATGGGTACGGGGAAAGCCGGTGCTCTAATATTTTTGTGGATTTCCAGCTATGTTGCGAGTGAGTATGTTTGAAAATTGCATTTAAACGTTAAGAAAGATGCACCAGAGCGAATAAAAGTGGTATTAAATGTTGAGATGGGTGGGGTAGCTTTTACTCGGGGCAAGAAAAAGAGGAGCTATGAGAAATAACAAACGCCATTGACATGACGAACAAAAATATATGATATTACTTGCTAATGTAACATATCTTTATTCCGTAGAAAACGAGAAAACTGTATTTGTACCAAAAACGCATCAACTGATATTCCACCTTATTTCTTCTACACTACAACCGATAATGTACTGTATCTGTTTGGTCATTCACGTGTTTTTTTCGACGTTCATTCCTAAAACATTTATTTAAAACCAATATCTGAATAGCAGTTAATTACCGTAGTAATTGTTACAACAAAACCAACTATTATATTAGTATTCGCTTTGTTGAACTTCCAAAACATTCTAGAATTTTTTATTTACTCTTCGGTTTTGTAACCCTCATGCCTAAGGCGACGTATTACCAGTCGCGGATGAAGGAATTCTTCATTTTTGAAAGTCTCTTTTACTTGTACTATCGCTACATATTCAAAACATTTGCAAAATATTGGAGCACCAGCCTTCCCCTTATTCCTCTATATCTCCAGAATGGTTGAAATCGAGGGTTTTCCCCTTTAATGGGTTTAATTGTACACAAAATCATTTTTTTGCGCGTAAACTCATCCACAATTTCGTGTCATACTTGAATCGGTCTCCTCGTTAGATTGAGAGCGGAAGTGACAAAATTACTTGAGTCATCCTGAGTTGACGGAAATTGTAGTCAGGGGCAGTTGTCCCCATCCCCATTGAGTTTGAGATTTATACACATTTTAACCAATCGTGTAATTATATACTATATAAAAAAAATGAAATACCTAAAATCCCCTCCAAAGCAAAATTTTAAATGTAATCTATGGTAGTAAGTAGGACTCGGATTTTAGGTATTGCACCTAATCATAGAAAAAATAAAATGAAGTATTTCAGTTCAACGTCCCAAAATTATGCCATTTAGGCTAAGGGAGACTATGATTAAAGCAAGTGGATGATGATGGAAGACTTTGGTGGAATAAGAAAGTGGGAGGAAACGGAAGTATTTCGAGAAAAACCACGTATATGATTTTGTTTACCACAAACTTCTTGGCCAGGGATCGAACCAGAGGTAAGCGATCTATCACTGAGCCACCGTGCTCCCTCCTTATCATAGAATTCAGTGGAGACTACAGAATCAATTGTTTTTTCAAGTTAGCACAAAACTTCCGGTTTCCAATCTCGAAATTTATGTCTACCTAGTCAAGAAACTCTTACCGAATAAGCACCAAATTTTAAGTTTTTATTCATTCAGTACATATCGTACTTATGCAGGTCTCAGTTTCCCTCGTTCGCCGCCAGTATTAACGTTGATTTTTTGCGTCTTTACATCATCTACAATAATGCACGTAATTTTGCATAAGATATATCTCAAGTAGTAGAAAAAGATACGGAAACATAAGCTCGGGAACGCTGATGTGGTGCGGAAAAAGTAAATAATAAGGCGACCAATATAAAAATTTGTTAAAACTATAAACTTCTACTGCTCCCAGCTAAACCGAGTAAAATCACAAATTATTATCGTTCGAGAAATAAAAGAGCTTGAGTCCATGTTAGAAAAAACCTTATCCAGAGAAAATTATCAATGGGGAACTTTATAGCTTAGAAAAACTAGTGAAAGTTATCAACTCAGATTTTATTTTGTATATTTTCGTACCTGTAAGTTATTCATACAGATATTGTTGTTAAAGGCACAGTGAATTTCTACGCAGGGACAATGGAATATACTTCAAGCTGCAAAGGATAATATGCAAACTGAGAAAGTCTGGCCAAATTTTCCGACATTGAGATGACGAATGTCATCAAATTCAATTTATTTCTATTTCACTATTCCACGAAATGTCATCAAATCGAAGATCAAATTGTGATATTCATTTACACTTTTCATGGTCAGTTATAGATGTATTTTTCAGGTGACTAAATATTTAGATGTATAGAATTTGATACAAAAATATTAAAATTGTGTTTGAAATGTAGAATGGTTATTAATTAAGGGAGTTTTCATTCCAGCAAATTTCTACCAAAAACTTTTTTTTAAACCTTTCCACCCATCAATTTCAGAACTTCTTTCACCAAAAATCCTAGCCCTAGTGATAAGGTAAAAGAAGTGAGGTTGTAACAATTAAGAATGGAGTTAGCTAAGAAATTAGAAAGTAGATTTATGGCTGGAAATGCATGCTACTAGTTCATCAAGAACTCTTGTCGCAATTATCGCTTAGAAAGTTAAATTGAAAAAAAAATAATAAGAAAATATTATTGCTCGTAGTACTCCGTGGTTGCGAAAGTTGGTCATTAACAGGACTGGGCGAACTCAGAAATGTTCGATTTGAAATTTAACGTTTCTTCTCAGTCCCGGGATGCTGAGATACGAAACGTGGACCTAAACTTAACGCTGTATAAGAACATAAGCTTCCAGCGGGAATCGACGACCCCAATTCTCCCACGTCGAAGGCGTATACGCTGACCAAATGACCATATAGGCATGAGGGAGCTGTCAGAAGAATATTCAAAAACTGTTGAGGACTTTCTTTTTTAAAGAGACTTGCAAACGGTCAATGAAAAACACATTACCTAATATGGAGCTCCACAATGGAAACGCGTCACTAGATTTTACAATTTATTAAATCAAACTCCTAAAAAGAGAAGTTTGCGCGAGATATATAGAGTTGTATTGGAAAATCTTTAGGTCAGAGAATTTGGGTAAGCGTAGAATAATATGGGAAGTTAATAAAACACAGAATCTGTGGGGAAGTAGGGTATATCAATCCCGACAAATAGGATCGACACAAAATAGGATCGACGGCTATCACTGGTCAGCGATGAACTCCAAAGTTCCTTAAGCCGTAGAGATAGAATACAATCAATAGGTTTCATTTATACATTTCAGACTGCTTCTGTGTGGCTTAGCACTCTTAAATGAATAATATATAATTATATATTTGCCGCTTCTTATATCTACCATCCGTTTTCGTACAGAAGAAATCAAACCCATACATTCTCAAATTTTAGAGGTATAGCTTCCTCTTGCATTGGATGCCTAATTTCACAAGGTACCTGAAAATGAAATATAACAATTGTGAAAAAATGAGATGTTAAAGGACGTACTCTTTCTTACTCCACACTATTTTATGTAGAAGTGCTACGCTTATAATTATATATATATATATATATATATATATATATATATATGAGTTATGTATGGACACATAACACTTATACATGTTCCAGTGTTATTTAGTAGTTTTATTTAGATGAAACATTATACTGAAATCAAAACTAGAAGAACCTTTTTTTTTTATATCTTTGTATCATATGACACATGCTTCATAGCTATCTTCATTTAGTGCCCTTCGTTTTTTGTGTACTTTAGTTGTACATAAAATTTTCAGTGGTTTATAAGGAACTTACTGCAATTTTTACATTTCATCACGTGTTATTTTGGATGCTAAATATTGTATCTTTTACCACGTATAATTTATGGAATTTTATTTTAAAAGAATAATTTTAAATTTATTGACTACCTTCAGGACATACAATATTTTTTATTCGTTTGGCGCGTGCCAGACGAGTAGTAACCTTTTGCGTTGAGAGGAACTTTTTTTTTTTTAAAGCGCGCTAGCGGAATGATGATGGCAAGCGGAGCGGAAGCCGCGGTACAAGTGGGAAACGGTAGATAGGGGAGGTTGAAAAAGAGGGAGCGCAGGGGAAATATCGATCGAGTGGCGAAAACAAGAAAAGAGAGACGATGGCGCGGGGGTTCACTTGCTTTGCTGCCTCTGCCATGTGCATCGTGGTGGTCTTTCGCCTTGTCAAGTTGACAATGCTAGTTTCACTATCCACGGGAGACTCGGCGCACTGTCACCGTTATTTTTCATGCGTGGTTTACAGTCACTCGGGTGAGAAGCTCTTTCCGGGTTTTAACTTTTCTTTCTTTTTTTGTTATTCTTCTTCCTCTGTTTCTTACTCCCCGGCTTGACTTTCCGTGCTCTGAAAGAAGAAAAAGAATTGTCCACGGCCGAGGATGATAATCATTAGTTGCCAGGTCTATTACGTAAGTCTTCCCAACCGGTCCGCTATCTACGCTGGCACAAGATTATTAGGTGCACGCCGCGGTGTGTTGCATGCTCTTTTCGTGTCCTTAGCAACTCAGTCGGGGGGAAAATAAAATAAAATGAACCATTACTGTTTGAATTTTAATCTAACCTATCTCAAAAAATAAAATATTAACTCCGACGTGCCAATAATTTTAAATAATAAAAGCACACAAATATAATATTTAGTAATTTAAATAATTTTTTACTTACAGCAATAAGGTAAAATTAACCTTTTTTTATGTGCAAGTCTTTTTTTTTATATTATCCTACATTATGTTCTTTGTCTCCTTGGCGTGACGTTCCCTTGAAGGCCAAGGCTTGCCAGATGGTTTTCAGGTGGGTGGCACGTGGATGAAACATTAAATCGTATCACGGGATCAAAACAAGTGTGAAATCGTGAAATAAACTGATGAATTTTCTTTTCTATCCATTAATGCTCTTCGGTATGCCATCCCAGCTCTGAAAATATTTGTTACTAAGACACTAACAATGTGATAATTTTAGAAGCAGACTATTCGTAATATTTGTGAAGTACAATTTAACTAATTAATGGTTGTAATAAATACCTATCACATAGTGCATATATTTGAGTGCCCGAGTAAATAAAGTCAATAGTCCATTTATTCCACTCCAGAGAGTGGAAAATTATGCCTCCGTTAATAGTCCACAAATGTCTGAGCTACAAGAAAAGTCTTGAAACAGACTATTTAAAAAGTTTTGTAGGTACTAGGTGGCCTAGTTCAAGATTTCTGATAATCCTCATTGCCCTTGCGCTGTTCGCAAAGTGTAGAAGTGTAGGGGAGTGACCTAGAGCGTGTGAAGAGTTTCAATTGAAACACAAAACCAAATGTGTAAAACGTATCCTATATTTATGTATACTTTAAACATTGATATGCATCATTCGATTTACGTGCAGAAGCAGTTTCATGAAACTTTAAGATGGATCTTTCAAAATCGACCAATGATAAACAGACAAATGATACACCTTAATAAGATTGCTTGACTAATGTATATGTTGTATATAGGTACTATAGGATGGATTCAAAACGAATTTTTGAATATCGAATTCCAATAATGCGAAAAAGTTAACCTATTTGCATGCTAACAAAAGGAAGAATATTAAAAAAAAAAGTCCTATATACTTTATCCATACGGACTAAAGTATTTTTTTAAAAAAAGTACTAAAAACATCAATTATTGCTTTAACACTCAAATTTTAAAATTAAGTTTTCCGACTTTTAATACCATGAAATTACATACTTTATTTTAGTCCTTTAATATTGAAAAAAAAAAAGTATTTTTAAAATTACAGCGGTACATTTAAGAGTTCACACATATGATTATAGTTATTCAAGTTGGGGGAAAATTATATTTTTAAAAGTTTTACAAGTAGATGCACTTAAAATATAGCCTATACAAGTCCATTTTTAACACATTTTTAGAGCGTAATTTAATATATTTAAATATGAGATCAACAATAGCTTGCAGCTCTTCGTCCATTTCGCAGAATTATCCTTACTAAAATAAGCCAAATCTCACGACGTGGAGGTGTCTGCAATTCGGGCTCCATCCACGCCCTACTCAACCATCCAACCGTTCAAAGTATGCTGAATGATGTTGAATGGTGAGTTGATGTCCCTTTCAGCATCGAGGCTATATGAGACGTGGGTCTACAGCTTAGTGTAGGATCTGAACCACATGAGCTTCCATTGGAAACAGAACCCGGATCTCCAAATTATGTTGTTTCACCGTTATCAGTCTAGGGTGTTCTTAATGAAATCGGATTTCTGGTCGAATTTAGGTGTCAAAGTGTACAGTGTTTGAGCATGACAGGAAGTTTAACGAAGTTCAAACTCAGAATTTTATTTTGCATAAATGATTATATATATATATATATATATATATATATATATATATATAATATTTATTTCAAGCTTTCTATCATTGGAGGGAATAACAGTTTGCATTTCGTCCAGTTCATCAGCTCAATATAGTCTTTGGCAACAATGTATTGAGGGAGGCATCTAATAGATTTTTCCCTTCGCCTGTTGATTCCTAGCTTTCCTTATTCTATTGTAACCCAACGCTCGTTTGTAAAACTTCAAAAATAAATTTTTTCACAGAATTTGACTGATTGTTGACCATATGTGCAAACTTCATAAAAAGTATCGCTATAATCTCAAAATGTTTTACCATTATTAACAAACAAAAATAAAGTAATTTTATGCTATTACAAGCCGGAAATCTTCAAAATTTGAGTGTAAAAGCAATAATTGATGTTTTTTTTGTCATTTAAAAAAAACTTTAGGCCCTTTGCGTGAAATAAAGATAAAATATAGAATTTTTTAAAAATTATTTTCCCTTTTTTTAGCATGTGAATACGCAGCTTTTCCGCACTATTCAAATTTCAAATTCGGTACTCGAAAATTCGCTTTTTTGGACACCCTAATATATTGTATTCGTATTCATGAAGTGCATTGTTTTATTTTTCTTAATTTACAATTATATACACTTGAACATTTTTTTCTTTCATTCTTAACCTGAAAACTGAAAGTGAAGATAACTAAAATATTTTAAAGACAAGATTATTTTATTATTGGCGTAATTTTTTTGTCATTTTTGAAAAAATATTTGTACATATTTAAAGTGTTTGACTTTTATATTCTAAGTATGAAGAACGTTTTTCTTGCGTTTGACTTTCGTTCGTAGTTTTCTCAAACCACAAACGTGTATTGAATTCTTATTGAAGAAACGTGATTAGAATTTCGCTTATGTTACGCTTCATGTAACTACGTAGAATACTACACAAGTACTGTACAGTAATTTACATTTTTCTTTTATCTTCTTGTTTGTCCTTTCTTTTATTTCTTTAAAAAACATGACATTGTTATCCTGCAACGAACTGAGTTTCAAGAAACATAATGAGTATTGCGTGAGTGAACGCTATTTTGGTTGAGATGAACTTTTATTAGTATAGAATGTCGTTAACACAAATGTTGAGTGTAAATATTGAATCTGTGAACAATTTCCTTTTACTTTATTTTCCTTTTATGCTGTAATAGCAGTATAAAATACATCTAGTTATTTAATAACAGACAATGAGTGTATCTTCAGTTCATATAGATTCGCATTTGGTTCCCCATAGTCCTAATATACGAAACTTAATCATAAATCTATAAGAAGTAAAATATGTTAATTTGGCTACCTTTTTTTATCATCTTTGTTTACGCTTAAATTTGCATATATCTATCAAACGCTGTGTTCGTACTGAACTCCTACGTACTCTTCTGTTCTTACAAGGAACTTTGTCACTTGAATAACCATATTGAAGATATTGCGTGGGAACAGAATTGGACAGCTGAGACAAATTTCAGCGTACTGCACCTCATATCCTGCAGGTGATTTTAATCCTTAATGACATGAGCTACAGCCCCTAATGGTGAAAAGAAACGTTAAACCACGATTATGAACGAATGGAAACTATACCATTCTCATTTTATAGAGCAATGGTATTCAAGTGTTCGTTAGAAAGAAATTGCTTACGTAGAATGTCAAAGCAAATTCGGGGATGCAAAACTCATCAAAAAATAGTTCCTAGAGTATACCTATATTAATATGTAAATATAGAAGAGTATATTAAATCTTCGAAACAAGAACCGTACACGAAAAAAACCTTTTATTTTTTGCGAGTGTGACTACCGACTGTAAATTTTGAGCATGCGGAATAGTATGAAACGAGGTGTAGTTTATCTTTGAGCTTGAAACAACAATAAATTACTTTAAGCCACTTTTGTGTAGTACATAGTAATATGAATTTTTGATTACGTACGTTACGATGTAAATTGTCTTGTAGGAATAGTCTTCTTTTGTATGCAAGGTGAGGTCAGAGCTCAATACAGAACTAGCTGACCTCGACGATTAACTCCCGTCTTCTCCCTTCTCCAGTCTTCTGCTTACAACGATAAATGAACACCGGATGTGTTCAAATGAGACAAAAGTGTTTTCCCACAGTATCTCACGTACCGTCACATATTTATAGACACAATATGCAACGAAAGATCTTTGGTTCATTTTTTAAAGAATGGTGCAGACATTGAGTGCTTAATTTGCTGTGATATAGTCTATAGACTTGGAAGTATCAAATTTAAAAACTAAACATAATGCCTAAAATAATCCATTTAAATGTGTAAAAGGATGAATGAATGTAGAATAAAGGAACATTTGAAGAGGAGCGAAATCTCTAATATGAAGACATTATCTGCAAGCGTCAAAGTAATTATTACATCTGGAATAAATCATTCTTTTGTCCTAGAAAGTTCAATTGCTGAATCTGATAATACTTTTGATAGATTTGTAATAATTTCTATTTTTTAAGAAAACATTCATAATTTTGATGAGAAGACAGCAATTAAATTAAACGTAAAATGTTAGTTTAGTTCCTAAAACATAGAAAATATGCTTACATAAACTGTTAATAATAATTACATAGAACAAAATCTAAGAATTGTGTTAGGATAGTTATTGCTTATCTTTACGCTATCAATAGAAACATTTTTGTGGCTGAACTTTACTTTATTAGTTCGATCGTTGGAATTGAACTGCGTCCATATAGTTCTTTCCGTTTCCTTTCGAATGACAGATTTCTCTTTAACCGTTGAAAACTTTTATTAAAAATAAAAAAAAAGGAGCAAGTCTTAGATATAAAGCAAAAATGGATCAAAAGATTGCTATCTTGGTCAATAGTTAGTTTTTGGATCAGGGGACACAATTTTTGAACGGTCCTTAAATCGAGTTTTCGTACTTTCTACTGAATAAGCACATTATACTGAGTTAACTGATAGTTTGGGTTTGGCTACACTATATGTAGTTCTCCAGATATAAGGCCTACAAGAAAATTTTTGATTGAATTAATTATATTGGATCTTTTGAATCTGAGGGCACAGAATCTTTGATTGGCCCTTAAACCGAATAAGCACGGAATATTTTTTACGGAATAAGCACTTCATACTGAGTCAAGTGGTAGTTTGAGTTTGGCTACACTGTAGAGGTCTATGTAGTTCTCCAGATACAAAGCATACAAGAAAATTTTTGATTGAATGAAATATATTGGATTTTTTAGATCAGGGACCATAAAATTTTTGAACGGCCTGTAAATCAAGTTTTCGTATTTTGTACGCAATAAGCACTTCATACTGAGTCAAGAAATAGTTTGGGTTTGGCAACACTGTATGTAGTTCTCCAAATACAAAGCATGCAAAAAAAACCGTTTGATTGAATGAAATATATTGGATTTTTTAGATCATGGACCATGATTTTTTTCTTTTTTTGATTGGCCCCTAAATCAAGTTTTCGTATTTTCTACAGAATAAGCACTTTATACTGAGTTAAGTGATAGTTTGGGTTTGGCTACACTATATGTAGTTCTCCCGATATAAGACGTACAAGAAAATTTTTGCCTGAAATATATTTGATCTTTTGATCCAAAAGAATATTATTAAATTATTTTCCGTTACAGTATCAAAAAAAAGGGGGGGGATGGATGAACCGTTGCGTCTTCATTGAAATTTATTTTTAAAAATTCCCAGGCAGAAATACTGTAGGAGTAAGAAATCTTCCTTTAAAAAAAAAAAGTTCCTTTACGACCGCTTGCATTTCTAGTAGAAAACAATATTGAAGGTAATCATAAAGAAAAAAAGAGCTGGTTGGGCTTCTTTGAGAATCATTTGTATTCTAAAGAACTGATAGAACGCATGGACGATAATACCTAAGTAAATAGATAGCAAAGAATAAAGTAACTTCTACGCCAAGTCCAAAAAGTTAGCTGAGAACTGTGTAATTTGTAGCAAGTAACTTGGCAATGTTGCCAGAATACATATATCTACATCATCGTAGTTGAAGTAGAAACTTCTTTTCTTTAAAATTGTGATATAACCTTAGATTTTTGGTATCAATTGTCTTTTCAGTATGTAAAAAGTGTTACCACCACGCAAAGTTATTCCCCAGATTTATTAGTCATCAGCATTTAACACACACACACACATTTATATATATATATATATATATATATATATATATATATATATATATATATATTAGGGATGGCCAATTCCGGAATTTTTACTTTCCGGAATCCGGAAAGTAAAATCGGAAAATTCCGGAATTCGGAAAAATTCCGGATTTCGGAAAAATTCCGGAATTTAGAAAAATTCCGGATTTCGGAAAAATTCCGGAATTTAGAAAAATTCCGGATTTCGGAAAAATTCCGGAATTTAGAAAAATTCCGGATTTCGGAAAAATTCCGGAATTCAGAAAAATTCCGGAATTCAGAAAAATTCCGGATTTCGGAAAAATTCCGGAATTCAGAAAAATTCCGGAATTCGGAAAAATTCCGGATTTCGGAAAAATTCCGGATTTCGGAAAAATTCCGGATTTCGGAAAAATTCCGGATTTCGGAAAAATTCCGGATTTTAGAAAAATTCCGGAATTCGGAAAAATTCCGGAATTCGGAAAAAATCCGGAATTCGGAAAAAATCCGGATTTCGGAAAAATTCCGGAATTCGGAAAAATTATTTTTTCTTTTTGTAATCCTAAGAATTTTGTTCAAATGCAAACGAACAAATTTCCTTTTTGTAATCCTAAGAATGTATGATGCAAGTTAAGCTGAAACTTACATCCTAAAGTATACACTACTCAATCTTCCCATGGTTAATGAGATGTAGTCCAAAAGTACGATGCACTCCTAATATTTAATTTTTGTTTTACTGTGATATTGTCCAGAGGTAAGACATATATCACACTGAGATAAACAACTTGACAGAATGAAGATATCATACGTAGTTTTCCAGAAAATCGTGAGAAACGAATTTTTATGAAGTTAAAATATGCGTCGCTTGTTGCCAGTGTGATGCAATTGATAAGTTTTATGCTGGAATAGTCTTATTATTATTATTATTATTATTATTATTATTATTATTATTATTATTATTATTATTATTATTATTATTATTATTATTATTAATCGTTTGTGTACTGTAAAAGAAAAATATGAACCGTTAAGTAGTAGATTTTATCTGTTGTTTTTTGATATCTTCTAACAGTAATAACAAACTGCTTGTAAATACGCAATGATTATCAAGGACAATGGCATATTAATGTAAGGACTACTCTGCAGACTAGCAATAAACAATAAACAATAACAGATAAACAATAGTTCAAAAAAAAAAAAGTAACTAACTTGGGCACGTCAGAATGTTCGCGAGAATATAGGGACCCATTGAGACTATACGTGGTGTAATTATTACTCAAAGGGCCGTACAATGGAGGCATTAACGTTAATGTTAATGGTACTAATGAGCACTTACTTGCTCTAACGGTTAACCTCATTTTTGAGATGATTCTTAGAAGTGGGCGTGTTGGCATGCAGTTAGAAGACATATCCATTATTTAAAAAGCACACGTTATCTGTGGAGTGCTAACGATTTGCGTCACTATCGAACACTAACATAGCACTAGCGACGTTTAAAGTCGAAATTGGAGTCTGACATAAGTGGCTTGTCAACTTCACGGACATTATATTTCCCTTGAATGCGAGAATTTTGCGCCCAGGAAATTTGCGCCCTACCACAAAAATAGGAAAAAATGCGCTCGCAATATATTTGCACTGGGATGTTTGCGCCCTACCGCAAAAAGAGGGGAAAATGCGCCGGCTATATATTTGCACTGGGATGTTAGCGCCCTACAATTCAACTTATTTTTGTACTGTGTAAAGTAACTTCCACTCACACTTGAACTAGGCTTGCCTCTCATCGTCTCAGTGAGTTACTCCATCCGTTATAATATTCCGAACAAATGAAAAAAAAAATACAATTTTAGTTCACTGAAGGGCAATCCATACAAATACAATTTTTCATTATACTACAAAATTTACAATAAAAGTATAAATGACTGATATATAATTATTTATTAATATAATCAAAGAGTATAATTTAATCTACAAAAGGCTGTTTGGCTCTACCCAGATATCTCTGTTCACAATCCTTGCGAGTTGTTTGGCTTTTTAGGACACAAAATATAGAAAAGAAAATGTAAAGTGAATTTAAAATCAGTTCAGTAATATTATCAAGAAAACTATGTACAGTGTGTTTACTTGCTGGAATTACACTTTAAACACACAATTGCGTTCAGTCGTTCTTTCAGAAAAAATGTTCCGGGGGGCACACTTAGTATTCCGGAGGGGGTCACTGCTGGTACTATTCTATTTATTATTATATTATAGATGTATTATTTTGGTCTCCTCCGAGGGGGCACTTTGAGAGCTCTGGGGAGGCCAGTGTTCCCCCAAAATCATCTCTGGAAGAAGCAGTGATTGCGTTGATCCGTTGTGTTCTTTTGGCTTATATTGAAGTTTATTCTCCCCTTATATAGCCACAATGAAAATAAATCACAAATGGCATGGTTGTGGGGGGAGGATTGTTTATGCTGTAATGTCAGCCCTTCCGAGCAAATGCGTAAGCTCGAATAGGTTCTTTTATTTCGCAGGGCTCAAACTTCCCGGTGGAGGTACATTGCAGGCGCAATTTTCCTTGTTCTTGAGGTAGGGCGCAAATTTCCCAGACGCAAAATTCTCGACACCGTTCGAATGACCTCGGAAGACTATATCTTTTTAAATACTTTTTTTATAATTTTTTACTCGAGATATCTTCATAGCTTCTTATTAAAATACTTACTAATATATCCTCATTTTATTGTCCTAACCAATCAATATGGGTATGTTGTCAGTAAAATATTTAGATTGATCGAGCCTCTGGTGTGTAACCACAGTATTTCATATCATCCCTCCATTAGAGATCTTGGCTAAACGAACCAATATATGTTGCCAATAAAATAATTTAGAATGATTGAGCCCCTGGTACATAACCACAGTATTTCGTGACAGACCCCCCCTTCCTATTACCATATTCTAGCTACGTGCCTGACTCAGCTAATTCTCTACATTCTTTACCAAGCACACATTTTCTAAAGCGGAAAATGCTCTCTAAATACCTAAGCTCATTATTTTCAGCAGATGCACAAATTGGGTAACATTCTATCTACATGAATGTTATATATGTCGATTACTGGAAACCGTTTCTCGCTATCTATTACCATATTTACTATATAATGATTAACGTTAAAACCGGAAATGGTTGATTTGTACCGCTTCCGGTTTGAATATTACATTCATCAGGGAACTCGATTCTTAACTATTGACTCTGTACATCGTGGCCAAAATTGATGGTAATCCATCAGATAGTACTTGAGACTGTTTGTTTCACTGACGGACAGAATGAATATATGGCTATAGAGTTTTGATAAACTAAATTCGTTAATGAGTGATGATGGAACAAATATAAGAAAGGGAACCAAGAGTAGGCCTACCACCGGAAAAATTTTCGAACACAAAATTAGCCATCGAAAACCCACATGTCCTGGGTTAGAATACCATAGATGAAAACTCTACCACTGAGTCATCAATCACCCGCTTATTAGTTTTATTAATTATTATATTAATATAAATTAATGAATGCCTGCTTATGTTAATTATTGAACAATTACATTGTATACTTCGTAAAGTCAAAAATTATAAATTTGTATTTACTGTACATACAGTGAGCGCAGAAAGTGTTCGTACACCTATGCTATTGAAACGAGAATGCTTGCGAAAAAGAAACAGAAAATTTAAGAAGTGTAGTAACACACACAATATGAATAATGAAAACTAAGCTTTATGAATATACCAATAAAGAACAAAAAGACAAGTTTAATTGTCAGAAAGTAAATAAATTCCGTAGAAAGTGTATAGAGTAGACGCAAAAAGAGATCGTACACCTGACGTACGAATACGAAACAAAGATACCACAACTGGGGTTCACTAGTATTCACCTGATTATACACCTCTGTTTATAGCATGACGAATAACAGAATGAGTTTAGTTGTAAATAGGAGTGAAAAAACTGCACGGTGGGCTGTAAAACTGGGAAGCAACCGAACAGAAACAAATGAGGAGACAAGAAAAGTAATTATTAAATTGCATAAGAAGGGTAAATCTTTGAGAAAGATAGCAAACCTTGCAGACAGACCTCGTTCAACAGTACAAACAATAATTGCGATGTATAATGTTTCTATCACTGTGCGAAAAAAAAAAAAAAAAAAAACTGGAAGACCAAGAGTGTTGAGTGAACAAGATAAACGTTACATTATTAGGGAAAGAAAAAAGTTTCCGAAAAGTAGTGCTGTGCAATTGGCAACGGATCTGGAAACACGCGGTGTTAAAGTATCAGCCAGTACAGTGCGGAATATTTGTAGGGTATCATGCTCGGATAGCCAGGAAAATGTTATGGGTGAACAAGACAAATCGTATAAAGAGACTAAAGTTTGAAAAAGAGTATAAAGATAAGGGATCAGGCTTCTTTCTGGAATAGGGTCATATTTTCGGACGAAAGTAAATTTAATCTTATCGAATCCAATGGGAGGCGTATGGTATGACGCAAGGTGAATACAGAGATGAATCCTCAAAATCTCGTCCCTAAAGTAAGACACGGAGGAGGGTCCGTGCTCGTCTGGGGTTGTATGAGTGCCTCAGGAGTGGGTCGTCTCCACTTTATCGATGGAGTGATGATCCACAAAGTGTATATTAACATATTAAAGGAAAATCTCCATACTAGTGCGCAGAAAACAATTTATTGTTCAGCAAGGCAACAACTCCAAACATACAGTGGAAAATACTCGATTGTGGCTACTCTATAATACCTTGAAACAGCTTCGCACACCTCCCCAATCCCCAGACATGAACCCCATAGAACATCTATGGTCTGTTCTGGTGACAAGAATCAGAAGGCACAGCTTCTCTACTAAAGAAGGCCTGAGAAAAGCTATTCAAGAAGAATGGGACATAATCAGTCCCGAAGCTACTAACTAACTAACTAACTCTATGGCCTATGGAACCCGGAGGTTCAATGCCGCGTTCACAAAAGCTCTCCACTGACTTCTATAGTCAGAAGCTACAGAACTACGAACTACTACAGGTGAAATCAATGCCACGAAGACTACAGACAATCATTAACGCACAGGGTAATCCCACAAAATAATAAATAACGTAATATACTTTATAAGCATTAATTCAATCATAAGTGTACGGTGACTTTTTGCGTTTACAAAAAAGGAATTCTCTCTTTTCTTCTGAGCAAAACAGTGATTGTCTTTGTTTGGCCTTTCTCTTGTATATAGAAATAAAATGTATGAATGTGTAGTCTTAATTTTGGTTATATATATATATATATTTTCCACCTCCCGTTCTCATGCTAGCTGTTTTCAATATAAAGTATGCACGGTGTACGAACACTTTCTGCGCTCACTGTAGGTATGTTGACAATAAGCGAATGTTATTAGAATATTTGTTGAGATTTCTTTTCCTTCACTGCCTTTCGCCTGATTAAAAAGTAGTTTGCAGTGCTTTGGAGCAGCTGCAGGTGGGAACGCGATAATGTTTGAGACATACCGGCGACTTTTTTGTGTGTGAAAATAAGACCTTCTCATAAAGCAGTAAATAACTGCAGTAGCAATTGTCTACGTAAGTGATAAAGACATATCCAACTACAAGAAACTAATACAGTATATATATTCATTATTGTGTTTCTCTTTTAACAGCTACTAGCTAGGGATGGCCAATTCCAGAATTTTTACTTTCCGGAATCCGGAAAGTAAAATCGGAAAAATTCCGGATCTCGGAAAATTCCGATTTTTTCTAAATTCCGGATTTTTTCCGAATGTCGGAATTTTTCTGAATTCCGGAATTTTTCCGAAATCCGGAATTTTTCCGAATTCCGGATTTTTTCTGAATTCCGGAATTTTTCCGAATTCCGGAATTTTTCCGAAATCCGGAATTTTTCCGAAATCCGGAATTTTTCTGAATTCCGGAATTTTTCCGAAATCCGGAATTTTTCTGAATTCCGGAATTTTTCCGAAATCCGGATTTTTTCCGAATTCCGGAATTTTTCCGAATTCCGGAATTTTTCCGAATTCCGGAAAGTAAATTTTCCGATTCCGGAAAACAAAATTTCCGGAATCCGGATTCCGGAAAATTTTGGCCATCCCTAATATATATATATATATATGTATGTATGTATGTATGTAGTGGGGCGGATCCAGGGTATGATCAAGGGAGGGGCTAACAGTTTGCAGTTTTATCCAGTGTAAAGCATATACCATAAAGTTAGTTTTTCGTAAACGTAAAATCCAAAATTCAGAATATATAAAAGAGTTGATGACACTAAACTTTCTTGTAATTTAGACCATAATTTGTTTTCAGAGCTCCCTCGTGACTATGTGGTAGCGTACACACCTTTAGCGTATAGACACCCGGATTCTATTCCCGGCGGGAGCTCATGTGGTTAGGATCTCACGTTAAGTTGTAGGTGCACGCCTCTATAGCCTCTCTGCTAAACTCAATTCCAATCCAATCCAACAATTTGTTTACGTAGAGGTTATGAAACTGCGAGCTTTTTGTAACGAGTTCGGATCAAAAATAGTAACGCTATTTTCAGGTTCCTACGCCATGTTGATTGGAATTAAGCTGTGTAACCCAACTTCCTACTGTACACTTAGTGAAATAATAATAATAATAATAATAATAATAATAATAATAATAATAATCACCATTGGTATTTTGCCATTATTGCCAGGTCACTTGCTGCAACTGAGAAGGTTCCATGCTCCACGGTCTTCCGCTAGCGTTTTCCTCTTCACGTACGATTTTTCTGTTTTGATATCATCCATTAATTGTAGGCTCCTTCGCTCCTCTCTCTCTTTCCTGCCACCATACCCTCTTGCACGTCCCTTATGATAGCATGATACAGTTCCTTCTTATCCAATGTCCCAACCAATTTCTTTTCTTCTTCTTAATAATACCTAAAATTGTTCTTTTCTCCCCTGCCATTTCCAACACCATCTCATTCGTTTTCCGCTCGACCCAGCTAATTTTTTTCATTGTTCTCTACACCCACATTTCGAAAGCTTCCACTCGTTTCCCATCATTTTTGCGAAATAATAAGTGCAAAATACAGTATTGTGTGGGTCACACTGTTTAGAAACATACTGTATCTAGGTATTACCGATTTAATGATTCTACGGAAGGATGTACAGGATAGGTTCCACTATTCGACTTCCTTGTTAGTCTCGGTATGATCTGCTTATCTTCCTGCTATAATCGTTTTTATTTTTGAAACGAGTCACTTAGTAAATACAAAATTACGTGCAACATAATGAAATTTTCCTGGTGAAAATAGTGACGTCAATAACTGGTTCTTTTGTTTAAAAAAAAAGTCGGTTTTATCATTAATTCAGTACTTTTAATGATTAATAATTTATTCATTAGTACCCATTACTCTTGTTTCGTAAATGCTTGAAATACGTACTGAATTCATATGAAACTTTTAATGATTTTGTATTGCATAAATTGGTAATTAATTAAGTGTTGGCATTGAAAGCTTAAACACGACTTTTTTCATTGTCTTTTCAGTTTGCCGGACTTGCATTGTTCGTTACCTTGAAACCAGTAAATTTTGTCCTATTTGCGATGTACAGGTGCACAAAACAAAACCTCTTCTCAACATTCGGTAAGTATCATTTTTCATTTGTATTATTCGGTTGTGTAAATTTCTTTAAATGGAAGTACATTCAGAACACAAAGTGCTTCAAATGAAGTTCTAACGGACCAGTGTGTATTATGTGAGTAAAACAGGCTTTAGTGCATGCTTCCATGATACCATTGATCGAATGACAGAACTACTACAGATATCTGCATAAAGGGGAGAAGGTCCTTACCATATCATTTAAGAGCTGGATTTTGAATGTTCGTGAAAAACGAATTACAGAGATATATATCTGTAATTCGTTATATATATATATATATATATATATATATATATATATATATATATATATATATATATATATATATATATATATGATGGAAGTTAAATGGTCATGTCGAATGCGTTCCACACCACTTTTCGCATAAGATCAATTAACAACAAACAATGGAATACCGTAAGTAATATGCATTTGATGCTCGCAGAATGCTATTAAATGAACTCCTCAAGAGCTCTCACATAACGCGGGAATTTGAATGCTCGATAATTACGACGATATAAACTACGTACGCTTCCAGATTTTTGGCTTATAAGAAAATGCTTGGATTCAGTCTTTAGTTTATATAATAGCATTTTGTAGATTAATAGCATTAATTTTATTAATACTCTTTATTATCTTTAACCGTCTTATCTACGACATCATTAATTGGGGATTTCTAAGCCTAGAGGTCGTGAGAGGAATACATGGAGGTAGTGAAAAGAAATGAGCAAGATAAAACATCTGTTAGCGCTAATTTTAAAAATTATATTGAATTTTGTATGTAAAGAGACATATTTTTATTTCCATACTTAGTCTCAAGTACATCAAAGAATATTAAACAACATTTAAGGCTTACACACATATACAACTGTAAGCGATAAGCAGCAATAATCTAGAAGTTCATTGCAAAACGGAAATTATTTTCGGAGAGTCGTTCGTAAGAGCTCGTAATATCAAATAGATTAAGAAAGACATTGATATACTCGTACATGAGAAATTATTTTTCTGTTTGCGTTTAAATAAAATTGAATTTTGATTGGGTTAATTTGCTAATTTGTTCTTTAGGTCTAGTTAAATGCTCCGTGTTTTGTATTATTTAATATTAAATAATTTACATTATTACATATTAAATATATCACAAAATTTAATTTTCACAAAGTAAGAAACATTTGAAGAAGCTATCCAAATCAGTAAAATAAAACCATTGCTTGTAAATGGGTTATTGCTAGTATAGATTCTACGTGAGATGCAGAAAATCATTTCGAAACAATATTAACACTAAGTAATTAGTAGACAAAGCTTCTGAAATTGTTGTTGTTGTATAAGCAATTTTTATTAATAGCACATAGTTTTATGTGTAACGTTGTATACCTGTATGATGTAACATAGATAAGTAAGTCTATATGACATAAAAGTCGAGCGTGATAGAAAATAGTCAGGTGTATTTACTTTGTGTTATCTGTGGTTAAATTTTGAACTTCAGCATTTTAACCAAATAGAGAAAGGGAAATTCCCTAATATGGTTTTGTCTACAAAAGGGGGATGAATGAGGATTTTTTTTTTTAAAGAAAATTGTGAAAAAATTAAGTGAATTTGAAGTTCCGCATTACTTTGATGTAGATACTGAAATATGACTAAGTGTATAAGATAGATACGAATGTGCGTTAATAATTTAAACGAAGCACATACACTTGTATATCTTTCCGAACATACACTTATATCGAATAATGGGACTATTAAATAGCAGTAAATACCTTACGAAGTGTGAAGCATATTAAGCTGACCACGCGTCTGGGTATCAGTGTTAATTAAATAATAGGCTTCTTGCCTACCAAACCTTATCAAAGTATAAAACAGCTCTCCCAAACGAGAGAAAAGTTTTAAAATTTCCATGTTGCCCACCAACCTTTGGTTGAGGTGAACAAGAAGAAGCCTACCAAAGTTGACTGACAAAGAGTAAATTATTCCTATCATTTGAGTATCAATGACCAATAAAAAAAGTATTTTAATATCACAAGAATGATATCAACTTATATTCTGGAGGGAAAGCAAAGTGTTGGAGTCTTGAAGAATTCTTGGGGGGTACAAATGATGTTTTTAAAAAAAGCTTTGGCTGCCTCGGCCAAACCGAGACATCTGGTCAAAATTCGCCTTCCATAAATTTTGACTTAAGGAAAGAGCCCTGGAAGTATCTATTTATATGAATCAAGGACTGTTTGAAATTTGATTTCATGGAACAGCATCATCGTTTGCAATTCCAAACATATTGACACGACATAGAAAAGAGAAAGAAGTAGATCTGTGAATTATGAAGTCTTCTGCAATTAAACTAACATCAAGCCCAAAACTGTCGTTAATAGCTTTAATTTTGTAAAGTGAATTTACAGTATAATAAGTTCTAGGTTCTAATAGAATATCTGACGCTCACAATAGTGTTTCAAAAGGGAGAATAAAATTTAAGCGAAATTTACCAAAACTAAATTGTTTTTGTATGTTTTTTGGTTTGTGATATTTTTTCTTGCCTGTCAGTTTGAATTTAAGAAACCTTGATAACACATGACAAAATGTATAAATTTCAGGCACTTGATTGGGCGATTAAAACAACCAAGAATTTCAGATTATAAACTAATCAGATTAACCAGCTCGGGACTAAAAATAGTCCTACTATCAGATAGTGAATCTTGTAAAGACTTTTTTTTTTCCCAAAAATTATAGAATCCACAACAGAAAATCAAAGGTCATCTCATGAATAAGTCACAAAAAGGAAAAACAGCGAAAATTTCTTTTTCTTTTTTTTTAATGTGGCTTTTATGAAAAAAAAAAAAGTTACATGTTTACTTTTGACTGAGTGTACTAGAAACTGTTGATGTGTATGCTAAAAAAAATTGGGTTATATATAATGGGAGTATTGGAAGCTGATCAGATAGGAAGAAACGAATAAAGAAGTAAGAAGATTCATTAAATTTCTTGTGTATACTTCTTATAATATAATACTTTCTTATAATACTGCGTTCTACAGGGCAGAAACATGGACAGTGCACAAAAGGTTTCACAGTGTAGCTGTGGATAAGACTGGAAGAAAAAACTTATCAACATCTTTACTACCTTCACTATTTGTGTTTATTACTATGTAACAAGAAATCACACGGTCATTGTCAAAAGCAGATATGTTTCATTTGAAATACATTGCACATATTCCCTTTAAACATTGACTGATTCAAATATTAACTTCTAACATGATGTAATGTTAGATATTAAAAAAGGTTATAATGAGATTAATTAAGGAAATGTTGATTTACTGGTCAGTACGCTCTAAAAAAATTACTTAATTTCAAACATGTAAATTTATAATTTTTACCTAAGTAATTTGCTTCACTGTTTTAATTGCTCTGACAATACACCTGTATTTGTCATCAAAAAATGGGAGTGTCACCCGCAAAAGGTGACAAGATCAATTCTGTCAATTACAATGTAATTACGTAAAATTAACAGTTACTAAGTTTTTCGTATATTAGACATATCAATAATTATCTAAATAGAAAAATAAACAAAAATTTAGTGTAAAAATTTCCCTGTTTTAAATATTTAATCACTATAATTCATTTGTTTAATTTGGCTTAATAACTATACTATCTGAAATTTAATTTGATTCAATATTATTGAGATTAATTAAATTTCGTTTAGAACGTACTTATATAAAGATAATATTTGTGAAAAATGAAATGAAATCTTTGAGTTTTATGCCCCACGGTTATGCCGGTTAGGCTAAAGGAGACGGTAAAGATGAGAAATGAATGAAATGGTGGAATGAAGAAAGTGGGAGGAAACGGGAAAACCCCGAGAAAACCCACGAACCCACCATAAAGTCCACACGGCGCGAGCAGGGATCGAACCAGGGATCCCAAGTTCTACCACTGAGCCACCGCGAGCCATGAGTGCCTATAATATTTATGTGCACGCGCTACATAGTTGCTCTTCATTTTAGATCAATCATATCATTATTAAGATAACATAGCATAACTTTTTTTACAGACGCAACACAAAACGGTAAGCGTCCCATTTTAATGTGATATACAGAATCTATAAAGTTGTATTACTTTTGGACACTCTAATAACAATCTTTAGATTCAGAGCCTGAAAAAATTAAATATCGATGTTTCCGCAGTTCTGGTTGTACATTTTTTCTGATGATAATTTACGTATCTTTTTAACTGTTTATTTTTGACGCTAATCAAAATAATGATTGTTGCAGGTAATCACTTCACTCTGTATCTGTTGTTTTATAGTTAAATACATCTTAGTACTCAGAGCACTGTCGGAAATCGTCAGTTTAATTGTAAAATTTGCAGTAATGTACCGGTATCTTGTGTTCATAATATAATTAATATTTATTTCGTATTCTATGTTTTCGACAAGTTCAAAGATTAAATTTGTCAGTAAGAGCATGTAACTTTCATTATCATTACACCACGCTCATTCTCGCCTTATGAATGAGTACCTGTGCGCTTTACCAGCTTTGCTTTTTTTAAAGCCCATTTCCTTATATGCAGAAGCATTTTTTCCTTTTATTTGAAATGAGCTGCAATTTAATGTTTTGATTTGACTGATCTCTTCTGAAAATCTATTTAGATGTCGCTTGCTTTGTGGAACACTCATCTCATTTCAGCTTCTCTCGTCTTGTTTTGTACATTTCTGTATAAAATTTATGTCCTAACTTTTTCTTAATTTTGTCTAGAAGTTATCCGAATCCTTCCGCGTCACGAGAGAGGTTCATGAAGTTTTCTATATAACAACATTTAAACCATATTTATTTATGTAGTTTATTGGGTAACGACACGCGACGTGACAAATGCTCTCCATTATGTCCGTACAAATCACTTTATCAACTTATAGTTTTTATGCTTATGAATCACCTTACACTAAAAGAGTATTTGAATATATAATACTTAGCCTCTTCCCTGTGTTCGTCGGAATAATCCATCAGGAGAACTTGATGCGCATTATGTGTTTGACATAGTATTACTTTCATTTACAGGTTTTAGATCATCATCGTACGAAGTTTGGTTGAAATTGTTCCAGGTGTTCCAGAGTTATTCTGAAACATTTCTATACAAAACTGTGAAGATTTTTTTAAAAAACAAATTACACATGTAGGGACAAGTTCTATTCCGAAAATTACACAGGCAAGGGGTTAAGTGAACTAATGTTGCGTACGAGACTCAAGAAGTTTCTCATCTCAACAGAGACGAGAATAATTGTAATATTTCTCATCTTACGAGCGACACTATTTCAAAGAAAAAGAAGAAACGCTTACTAATATAAATGAATCTGCTAAAAAAAAATGATGATGACACAGACAGTCAACACTGTTTTTAAAAAATCAAAATAATAAATTGTTTCGTGTCAAACAATCCATTTAAGTCTTGTCCACTTGGGATATTTTTTATGTCCGATTTTTCAATAGGAAGGCATTATAGTTTGCTGTTCCATTACTTAGTTTGAATAACTTCGCTGTACATCAATTAATAATAGTAGAAAATTGACTTTAAAATTTCTCTGTTCACAAATTTCGTGAAGATTTATAGTATGCCTATTACTCATGTATCTGTGTACTCTTATTATTTTAATAATAGAAAGCTATATGATTATTATTATTATTATTCATTCTAGATCGGACAAAACGCTTCAGGATATTGTGTACAAACTGGTACCAAGTTTGTTTCACTCGGAAATGCAGAGGCGGAGAGAATTTTATGCGAAACATAAAGAAGAAGGTAAGCAAGCAATTGAGCAATGAATTCAGGCGGAACTATAGGTATATGTTAATTAGAAAGTTGTGGAGTTGATTAATGTACCATTTTTTTCAGTTGGCTTATATTTTGAGAATTATCTTGAAAATAAAGCTTCTTAGCATTGTCAAACTCACTTCTAAGTTACAAGTTCATGTAGATACAATTATAATAGTGGCGCCTGCTGCATTGTTAAGTTTCCACTAAAATTACAACGAACCACTGGAAGATATCACTGCCAAAACTTCATTGGAAACCTTTTATTTACTTTTTTCTTTTTTATGTGAGGGAATAAAGGTCTGAATGACTTTTTAGAATATACTTCTAAATGCAGTTTTCTTTTAAATAATTGTCATATCTTAGAAACAACATAATTTACAAACATTGATACAGTTTGAGACACCAATAAAACGTTAAATATTAACGGTAACAAGTTGCTTAATATTGATATAATGAATGATAAGTTATTCTTTATTTTAGTGTAAACAGTATTCTCGATTAAAAATTTAACAACGCAGCACAGTTGTACGTATATAGCGAAATGTCAGACGTGTCGCAAGGAAAATCAAGAATGACTGCTAGATAGTCATTGTAATCAAACGAAACACAAAATTTTAAATGTTTAATATTATTTTTAGCAATACCTAATATGTGGCACAAGTTATTTCTACTTATTTTATTATTATTATTAATTAAGAGATTGAAAATTCTTGTGAAATATGTTCTGATAATCTGCAGATTCAGTATATTCGAGTTATCAATGCTGAGAGATACATGTAGTAAACGTAATTAAGCATATTGTATGATAAGGTTGGACAAATTCTAGGATGGTGTATTTTTCTTATGACGAGATCAGGTCTTGAGAAATTGTGCTGAAGCGAAACTTAACATTTTGAGAAATTCTTATTTAGTTTTTCTGTATTGTTATGGATTTCGGACAATTTTGTTTATTTTTTAAACAGAATTTCCGTTAATGCCAGTAATAGTACTAATTTTGAATATGGAAGAAAGGAAGATCTAAATTCTCCGATGAGATTGTAGCGAGTTTCAATTTATATAATACATCAATTATGTGTGTCTCATGTAGTCGAATATACGAGGAATAACTGAAAATTTTTGAGCCTTCAGGAAACTGTAAGAAGTACCTGATAATGCCTTTATTTTTCATCGTAATCCCCGGGTACATCAACCTACTCGCTCCAGCAGTGCTGAAGTACCCTTATTCTTGTAGAAAAATACCTCTTAAAATTATGATTCACAAGAACTCCTCCACGGTGTAATGACGTCAGTATCAACTGCAAAACGTCATCCACCTAGAGCCTTTTGCAGATTTAAGAACAAATGGAAGTCTGAGGGGGATAAATCTGGTGAATTGGGTGAATGAGGCACGAGTTCAAAGGCATTTACGAATATTGCCATGGCAACTGCTGAGTTGTGTCTGGAGCATTGTCGCTGTGGTTGAGAACTCCTCTAGTCATCATTTGTGACTCCCTTTCTTGGATTTGAATACTAAGTTTTTTTTCACAAGGTCAGTATAATCTTGTCTTATGATGGTGTGATCCGTTGAAGATAATTAATCACTACCACACTCTGGAAATCCCAAAAGCCTAATACCATTACATTGCCAGTGAAAAGAGTGATCTTTGCCTTCTTGGGGTGGAAAATGCAGGTTGCTTTCATTGTTTGGATTGTTGTTTGTTTCATTCATTCATAGTGATGAATCGAAGCAGAAAATTATCAACGTCACGTTTAAATATTTCTAAATTGTTCAGCGACGTGAAGTCATTTTGTACTAGTTTCCCAAAATTCTGCGTACAGCAAGCAACGCAAAAAATCAAGGTGATGACATACGAAAGGACAGATTTGCCTAAAATATTGAGCATATTCTGGTAAATATCGGATGTTGATATTCTTTTCAACTGGGGATAGTTTATGACAGCTCTGTATATATTTTCTTTTTTATTTTCCCAGTTTCTGATTCTAACTCACTTCAAGGACTTGTCAAAGATAAGACAAAAAGAGATCCTTATAACCATGAAGGCGGTATGTTACCAACAAAGGTGGTACTATTGTGAAACATAATTTTTTCTATTCTAGCTTTTTTGTTTCAGTGTTAGGCACAAAACTTTTCAGTCATTTCTCCTACATAACTTTTCTTAAGCATAAGACCTTATCATAATCTCGATTTTCCATTTATTTGACTTACTGGACTTTATATACATACATGTAAGAATTGTCAGTAGCTACTTAAAGTATATTATAAAACAGTTGTCAGTAAGGTCATAGTATATGGTTTATCCGTTGTTTTTCAGCGGCAAAGTACAAATCGACACCGGAAGATAGGGGAGAAGTAATAGATGGATTAATATTTTCACCTGATGACAGCATAAGCTTGTCTCTTGAATATTACGATAGGTAAGTAATAGTTTTTACTTTTAGCAAGAGCATGAACAATAATCTATTATCTTTATTTAGTGTATCCCTTTAATTTGTTGATATTAAATACAGATGTTTTGGGCATTTTAAAAGATTGTACATATAAAACTAAATTTAAATTAAAATTAACACTAGAAAAGCTTGCAAATGCGAACCGGAGCAAATTATGTAGACCTAATATTAGTTTTCTAGTCCCGATATTGGCGTTTCGTTGAATTTTATTAAAATGTTTGTAATCCGATTCACACAGTGGATATTAAATAAACAATAAAGTCTTAACAAAATTGATCATGGTAGTACTACTCCCCTTTATTCGTTTCCATTATCTATGATAGTGGTGAATAGTAGTTAAATTCTAAAGAATCCATTTGTTGGAGAGCAAAATTGTGAGCTTGAGTCAAGCTATGCCATCCAGTCCTTATTAGTGTTGTAAAATTTCCAGAAATTTTGAACCTGCTGGTAAACAGTTTTTTCCGGTTTCTTTCCGGAAAAATTGGGAAAATAACAAAAATATTTGTATTAGGTTTGTTTTACTAGTAATGGCACCGTTTTTTTTTTTTTTTTTTCTCGGACGCGTCAAAAATGTAAGTTGAGAAACTTCGATATTGTGAATATTTAAAAAAACAAGCATTCGAAACTAAAACTGCTGTATAATTATTCTTGAAAATTAATAATCTGCACTCATTTCCTTTATGTGTCTTTTAGTCGTTTACTCCTAGTTGTGCATTAATTACAGAACTTTTATGATTGCATACACATTTACCATCATGAAGCGTTTCTGTTGCAAGAAATAGGACTCTTGAATGAAACTGAGTTCTTATTGTGCTCTTTGATCTGGTGAAATTTTCTTAATTTTAACCAAATTACTTCTTAAAAGAAAGAGAAGTAGGCAAATTTCACCAACACTTATGCACTAAGACTATTATTTAATATTGAAATACAGACTTTAATATAAACTTAATGTTCAAAGTTTGTACGTAAACAAATACATGTTTTCTAGTAAGACAAATTATCAATATATATAAAAATGAAAGTGACTGTATTTGTAACTTCACAACTCTTGAACCACCAGACTGATCTCGATAAAAAAACTTTCAACATAGAAGAGGTTCGGGATTGGGATGGATTTTACCATTTAACTTTGAAGGTGCAACTTGGAGGAAGGAAGTGCGGATATATATTGAAAATTACCGATCTTAGTGTCGAACCCATAGTTTTTGGGGTTGCTGAGATGAACAGTGACATTTCCGATGAAGCTTAAATTCAAATTCAGCACTGCAACTTAGGGGAGGGGGAAGGGGATGTGTATATATAAGCCGATATCAGTGTCGGATTCATAGTTTTCGGGGTCGCTGAGATGAATAGTGACATTTCCGATGCAATGTAAATCCAAATTCAACGCCGAAACTTTAGGGAGCGGGAAGGGGATGATATATAAAAAATGATCGAAAATGACGGATATTATTGTTGAATGCGTAGTTTTCGGGTCGCTGAGATGAACAGTGACACTTCTAATGCCGTTTAAATCCAAATTCAGCGCCGTGACCTGAAGCGGGGGAGACGGGAGATATATTACAAATGATCGAAAATTACCGATATTAATGTCGAATCCAAAGTTTTTGAAGTTGCTGTGATGAACAGTAACACTTCCGATGCCGTTTAAAACCAAATTCAGGCCCGCAACTTGGGCAGGAAGAGATATATTAAAATGACTGAAAATGGCCTATATGTAGTGTCGAATCCATAGTTTTCTGGGTGGCTGAGATCAACAGTGACACTTCCGATGCCGTTTAAATCCAAATTTAGCCCCCATTAGCACTCCTAAAGGGGAAGGGTGACATGTAAAAGTAATTGAAAATGACTGATACTAGTGTTGAATTCATAGTTTTGGGGATCCCTAAATTCTTTGGTGACAGTTTTGGTGCCCTTTATACCCAAAATGAAACTATTCTCCCTGTGCGAAGAACGGGTATTCAGCTAGTCTTTAATAATAACGAACGGAAGTTTCACATGTTAAATTCTTTAATATATTTGTCGCTGCTCAAATTTACGCGTTTGTGTATATGTAAATAAGGTCATCTATCATTTTGAGTTCGAAAAATATACAAATAATAAAGAAGGATTTTTATCAGAAATCAGAAAACTAAAAACTAAAATTAAAAGCTATTGCTTTAAGTATTTTTCCTGCTAGCGAAATACGTTGTGTATATATGCTGCAGACACGATACAGCAAATAAGATTAGCATCAGGCGAAGAAATAGTTTTTAAATTATATTTTTCGGGTTTTGCCAACATTTCCGAACAAAAGATTTTTTATAATGGTTTCAAAATTTCCGAAAAGTTTACAAAGTACAAGGAAGATACGTATCTCCATAAAATATATATTTGACTTTAACATACTGGTATTAACTAAAATGATTCTGGTCCTGTTACTTTAATACTTCCCTGCCATAAAGCGGTAACTTTATAAGATTTCTTAAGATAATTTAAATGCGTCTATATTAATTAATCTAACTAGGATTATATTTTAGTATATTTTGTATCCATAACTCCATTCTATCAGGGTGCTAACTTTAAAGGAGTGGTGCAAATATATTTTTTGCCACAAAATTTCCCTGTTCTAATACAAGAAACATAAATACTGAATGGTCTTAACTGTAAAGTAGTAAATTTAAAATAGTTTTTATTTTAAAAGCATAATGTAGTAAAATATTCGAAAATTTCAAATTTTCCGTTTTTTTCAGGCTGGGGTAAAAAACGGTAGAAAACTGTTTTTTTTTAACCCAAAATTTCCGGTTTTTTCCAGGCCTTTACAACACTAGTCCTTAGACCCCCGCGGTCGTTCTGAAGAACCATGAACCATTCACCTGCCCGAAACTCAATTGATTATTGTATTTTTCTATTTTGTGTGTTATTATTGACTCATTTAGCCTACATGACATAATCGATGGTAGATACTTCGTTTTATTTCAGGAACATCCGTTTTGACCGACATTTAGCTAACTTATAACGATCAAATGGATAAGTCAAATAACTTCGTATTTTCGTGTGACAACGAAAGTTCATTTTAGGTTCGCTGAAAAAAAGGCATAGGACGATAAGTTCTACGTGTATTCTCATGCAATACATGTCCTTATCTTCCTCATGTGTGGGCCTATTTAAAATTCCTCGTTCCGGAATTTTAGACAGCAATTATAATTTTCTCTTTCATTGTGGTGTTTACACGTTAACTTAAAACATAAAAATTGAAAGTTCTGTGTGTAGCACATTTCTTCTTTGGAACCTATAGTAAAAGTACTGGCAGAAATGTGTCATGCTTGACCTATCCATAAAGGGATGATGTATATCATTTACAGTAGCCTCATCAATTTTTTTCCACCGAATATCTTTTTATGAAGAGACGGAAGAATAAGACATAGTAGCCAGGTCATACAAATAGAATAAGCAAATAAAAAAGTGATGTGCGTGAGTTAGGTCAAGAATTACCCTATACAATAATTCATCATTTAGGTTCATGATGTGCATCAGTGTAAATGAAATATGATATTGACGTGAATAAGCGCGTTAATGCCGCGTGGTCTAAAAATCATTCAGACGAAATGGTGTTAGTGTCCCAAATGTCAGGGTATCGAGTCGCAGTCGCAGCGGGTCAAGCCTAACGTCATTTGACATATAAAAGTTGAAACTAATAAATGTGCGAAAAAATGTGCAATTCTTATAGTCAGATGTGAGGTATTGCATCGTATACATGTGTGAACTTTCCCAAAACTGCATTACACTTTACAATTTTATTTCGATAAAGATGCAAACACTGCGCAGGCCCATGAAGAAAATTTGTGTTGCTTATGGGAAAGATACTTATAAAAAACAACAGGCGAAAGGTAGTTCGGTGTTCGTTTCCTTCCTTCCTGGAAATTTCGATGTCCAGGATGGTCTTTGCAATGGATGACCAATCATACCAAAAGTGGATGATATTCTGGCAAAAATCGAGCAAGAGTGGCGTGTAAGCATGCAAGCAGTCATGATATCGCAAAGGACCAAAACATCCATCACCAAATAGTGTTGAAGGATTTGAAGGAAGCTGGCTACAAAAACAAGCTCAGCTTTTTAAGGGCCACACAATATGACTCAAAAACATCTACTCGATCGAATTTCTATCTGCAAATCTGTACTGAAATCTAACAAACTTGATTCCTTTCTAAAGCGGTTGATCACAAGCGATAAAAAAAAAAAAATGGATAACCTACGACAACAATGTGCGAAAAAGATCTTGGTCGAAGCGAGGAGAAACTCCACAGTCAGGTGAAGCTCCACACTGACGACCAGGAAGATTATGCTGTGTGTTTGGTGGGATTAGAAAGGCACCTAGCATGATGAGCTGCTGCTGCCGGGCAGAACGATAAACTCGAACCTGTACTGTCGAGAATTAGCACTAGTGCACTTAGGAATTAAAAACAAACGTCCGGAACTGATCAGCGGAAAAGGTATCGTATACAACGCTTACAACTCTAGATTTCATAGATTTTTAACGACCCGTCAGAAGATAAGAGAACTAGGCTGGGAGGTTTTAATATATCCACCGTATAATCCGGACATGGCACTGTCAGACTTATTTGTTTCGATCTCTACCGAACTCCCTGAATGGTATTAAGTTAGTTTAAAAGGAGGCCGGTGAAAACCACGTGTCACAGTTTTTTGACTAGAAACACAGTAGTTCTATAGCGACGATATTATGGTGTTGCGGAATAATTGCAGAATTAATCGAACAGAATGACGCATATGTTGTTTCATAATGGTAATTTCAAATAACAATAGAAGTATTTTCAATGTTAATCTCCAGAGGCTCATTACTTTTTAGACAACCTGATAGTTGTGAATCCTGGGCGACCTTTCCTTCAAAGTTGAAGGTGCACCACCTAAATTGTTTTGACGCAGAGCGCGAACCCTGAAGGAATGAGGGAGGAGGGTTAATATTTTTGGAGAAAATTCTCTTTCACTGAAAACGTACTGGGGACGTGAATAGTATTATACGTTATCAGAAGCTTGTAAATTAAAAACGGTAATTCACATATAGGGCTAATGAACATAAATTTCACATGTAGACCTACGTAGTTAGTGAGTAAACTAGTAGTTAACGGTATCACTAATTTTACATAGTTTAGTAATTGTAGATGTCCAAATACGTGAATACTCGAAACATTTTAGTATATATATACATACATATATATATATATATATATATATATATATATATATATATATATATATCCTTCTGTTTCCTTTCCATTTCAACTGTTATGATTTGTTTTGAAGCAAGGACACTACTTTTTAAACTGTCTCTATGATTCTAGCCATTAATAACCCCTTCCTTTACGGTTATTCCTTCATTGAAACGTACACTTTTTATACAAATCTTTAGTTATTACCAGTCTTAGATTTAACTTTTTCTTCCTCTGACATTTCAGTGGCCCACTTTTTGACCCTCCTTGTGGACATTTGTATAGAAGTTTCATATTCAAATTATGTTTGATTTCTAAGGACAAGATGAACATACACAGTATAGATATTAATTAGTTTATAGTTGTACAAACAACTAGATTGACCCCAAAAGTGTAGTTGCATAAAAGAAAGGATTAAGAGCCTGAAAGGGCAATCTCTACCTGCCATCAAAATTGGGATAATTGACACTATATCATGTGTAGAAGTTGCTGCGGGTACGTTAGGTTATCCAGTAAATCTTGATGAGTTGGCAAGCCTCATAATTTAATCACTTAATTGTCCTTATGCTAAATCAGGAAAGCATATGATTAGCTACTACTAAAGTTAAGTGGCATTTTCTGTGGCAGATTCTACCAATAAAGGTTAATTTCACTGTATTAGAAAATTATACTCATGAAATGAAGTTACTTTTATTAGCGTTCGATTTCTCTGTTTCCATTAAAAATGAAGCTAGTTCGCTTTGGCTTTCATCGCCTACGGAGAAAATAAACATTGCAGTGTAAAACAAATCATTTGTTCATCTGCGAAATCTCGTCACCTTGTTCTACAGTATTAGCATTTGAGTGAAGGTGATGTAAATGTGAAAAGTAAGTGGCGGGAAAGCATTTCTCCCTCGAGTCTCTCTCTCTTGATGCTAGGCCTCTTGTTCTCTCTCGCGCGCAATCACCATGGCAACGGCTGACGGCATCATCAGCAGGGGGAAGAAGCTTTCTTTCTCCTGTGTCGTCATCGCATGGCTATCGAATGCACGCTTACAAACGAGAACAAAGATATTTAGTTCAGCTTCGATTATAACTTCACAATTGTAGTGTACTCCCAAGCCGTTTTAGATTTACGATGTTTTTCGCAGGGCCATCCATGTAGGGACGTTATCTTCTGTCTTTTACAGATTTGCGATCCAAATAAGATTGTTTGACAGTGCAATTTCATGCTCAAAATGTATAGCTTTCATTGCGATTTAACATATTTTCAGTGTATTGTATGCTCGATGATAATGGTGTAACAGTGCAAGACGTGGAGCAACAAGTTTGGAACCACCCTGAAAAAGCTTCGACAACCTGTTTTACCTTTAATAAGAAAAATCCATGAAGCGGTGTCGCGTAATAAAGTGTGAAGTGGATTGAGCTTGTTTGTATCTCAATTGTTAGCTCACTGATTTATTATTATTATTATTAGCTGTGCTTGTGTTTGCAGGTTTGACTTTCAGTGTTGTCTGAGGGATTTATTCTCTGACACAATGTCGTGAACACAGGTGGGAAATAGCTTAGCTAGTGGACCTTACATCTACAAAGCTGTAATAACAGCGTTCGGAATCGATCCTCTGACTACATCGTCAGTTCCTATTATATGGTACGTGACATACCTTTTTATTCAAAAACTCAAAATTGAAACGAACAACTTATTTTTTCTTTACATTTTTTATGTAGATATTTATTACACATGAGATCTTGAATCTGGGAGCGACTGAATTGCACACACTCTAAATCGAAAATTGCGCACAAATCTCTGTTAGCTATTTTGAACATACATTTTTGTCCAACGATACCACAATGGTAGTTTTAAAATCTGTGCGCAAGCAAGATTTTCCTTCAGACTAGGATAGAAACAGAAATTGGAAGTAAAATACTTCATACTGCTTCAATATCAAGTTATGTCTCTTCAAATCTTCCTTTCTTTGTGTATTAGTATCTCTTTTCGCAATTGATCTTAATTTCTGATTGTATCTTCAACAAAGATGAAATCACCTGATAAATATATAGACCCGGTGAATAGAATTGTTTATTGTAATGTTTGTGAAATGCTTCCACCCCATTTGTCGTTCGAGGAGCTACTTTTGCAATTAATTAACGTCTGTCGTCTCTCTACAAAACCTATATATATATATATATATATATAAACACTTCTGTCTATAAATGCTCATCACCTTTGGTATAAATAAGGAAATTCTTTTGCCAATACAGTCACACATATATACAAACATAACCGGAGAGCATATGTTCCATCTGACAACATTGCTTAATTTTCTGTGCGCAATCCTGTACATTATGACAGTTTGTCAACGGCTTATCAGATAAAACTGATAAAACCGGAAAAGTGTGAACAATTTCATTGCAGGCCTTGAATCTTGTTGAATTTGATGCATATGTTCGTATTTTTTAGATAGACTTCATTTTGTACCATGTCTCGTCTTTGGTTACTAAATAAAGCATCGCATTAGTGTCTTTAAAGCTTAGCCACTGAACAATAAATTAGTAAATAGTTTAATTAATAAGTAAATGACTAATAGTAGAAAAGTAATTTGGTTTAAGAGTAATAAAATTATAAGTAAAATTGTATAGTAAGCAGAGTGAAAAGCTGCTCGATTTCCGGTGGGAGCTCATATGGTTCGGACCCCACGTGAAGCTGTAGATTCACATTTCATACAACCTTGGTACTGAACGGGACGCTAAACTCCAAATAACTAACCCCCTCCCCCAAAGAAGGTAAAAACCAGAAATATAAAGACTAAGTCATAGTTGCGAAAAGGAATCTAATTCCGTAGACTTCGTAAAATCAAAGAGATCCTGCTGTCGAGATGGATGAGAATGAATAGGCCTAAAGGTAAACGGAAGGCAATATGTGTACAATGGAAATGTGAACATCAATGGAGGCTCTTGAAGGATGTAACATTGGTAACAATCTAATTCTTTTAAGCTACAAACTGAAGGAGAAAAGCTTATAAGAATTAGTACATTAGGAAGCTTTCTTCCCGTAACTTGCAGTGATAGTATTTATTTATTTATTTATTTATTTATTTTGCCAATGTGACTTCCATCAAATACCACTGGTATAAATAAAAAATTGTGTGAGTAAATGTGTGTATGAAGATTTAAATGAAAAGTGAATGTAGGTGGAAATGTGTTAATGTATTGTATGCTGGTCCCTCATAAACACAAACTCCCTTTTCGTACTTTGGAAATGCCATGTTGCTTTGATCGAAGCAGTTTTAATGCATGATTTTTTTTTTTTTTTTTTTTTTAATTTTAACTTGAGAACTGAGAAACTAATCGTGTCCAATTTTTTCGTAATTACATTGGGCGTTGATGAAAGGTTTATAAACCAAGACATATTTACATCCTTGAAAAATGTCTAAAAAAAATTGTCATAACAACACAATACATGAGTATACGGTTGGATTGCGTAAGAGAGTGAGGAAGTTCATGTAGCAGCAATGCTGCTTACCGTTTCACTTCGCGACTGTGCATATATCTGGCATCGTAACGTTATCATAAGACACAGTGTTGGGTAAGTTACTTGTAAAAATGTAACGCGTTACAAGTTACTTTACTTTCTCTTAAAAGGTAACGCGTTAGTAACGCGTTACTTGCAACAAAAAGTAACTGTTACTTTACTTCGAAAGTAACGCGTTACTAACGCGTTACTTTTAGGTCCGAAACTTTAAAAATGTGAAAAAATATGACTTCAATTTTCCGTACTACTATTACTATCGCTATTATTATTATTATTATTATTATTATTATTATTATTATTATTATTATTATTATTATTATTATTATTATTATTATTATTATTATTGCACGTTCTGAATCGCTTTATGTAAATGCAAGGACAAATTTTTACTTGATATATGAACATTTTCATATAATGTAACGTTGATAAAATACCATACTGCGTTACTCATACGGATGGAAACGAGCGATTTTTCTTTCAAACTCGATTCGACTAGAAACATACATCTTTGAGCTCGAACCGAGAACTAGGCTCGAAAAATTTCCTCCAACTCGACTCGAATTGGGTCGAGTTTCGAGTCGAGTCGAGCCAAATCCGGTGTGTAATTTCGAGTACATTCTTCAAGTATATTACATAGACAGTATAATTATGAATGACACTACTACTACTACAACTTATATTATTATTATTATTATTATTATTATTATTATTATTATTATTATTATTATTATTATTATTATTATTATTATTATTATTATTATTATTATTATTATTATTATTATTATAAAATCACTATATAAACATGAAAGATAGGGAGTTTGTATTTGAATACTAAGAAACTACTTGATTGCTAACCTCGGTAGTCGTAAAATGTAGGAGTCAAGAACATTGTTCACTGGCTTCTGAATTTGGGTTGAGGGTCTAGGTTGAGTATTCGGGCTCGTGCCAAATACTATTAAATGTTACATGGCACTGGCCAAATGTCTTCAAAACTGCTCGGCCCAGGTTTAGAATTGTCAACGACTCGAGCAGCTCGGCTCACAGCTCATTCACTATCGATCCGAACCGAGAAGTGAGGCGAGTCCAACAGCTCACCCAACCGACTCGGCTAGAGCCCTCGGCTCATATGAGCCGAACCGAGCTGATGGCTCATTCCTCCCAAGCCAGCTCGAGCCGATGGTTCACCCCAAGTGAGCCGGCTCGAGCCATCTTCTCAGTTGAGCCGAGCCGAGCTAAGTTTGTTATAAATATCTATTGTGGTCTCGCTATCGAGACGAGACGAGATGCGAGCAGTGTCCCATCTCGTGAGCAACACTAAAAGTATTTCATATTACTATTTAGCTTACATTTCTCATGGCTTTCGTTTTCCAGTGTAATCAGGTCATGATTTTAAGACGAGTTAAAACGAACGAGCCATTTATCAAAGTCGACTGGACTCGAAATTCGACGCGAAAAACTGAATCGGCTCGGAACTCGACTCGAGGATATTATCTTTAACTTGACTCGAAACTCGACATGAATTCGAGTCGAGTCGAGTTTTAGCTTGACTCGTGCTTATCTCTATACGTTAGAAAAAATGGTTGCTTATTATTATTCTGCTAAACTAATTATATAATAATAACAATGTTATGTAAAATTAAAAATACAGAATATAGAGAAACATTACACTACAACTAATAAAATGAGAACACATGAACTGAGAGTGAATCAAAACTTGCCAGTAACTCTAAAATCGATACATGCTTTTTAAAGCTAGTTTCAAACTCTATAATCAACCGGACTCAAGCAAACTGATCTGAAAGAACTCCAATATTACACACCATCAGCAAACTATTTTCTAGTAATAAAGTAGGCCTGCTCATCAGAACACAGTTTATTCATATTTACCCCTTACTGTAAATCGTTAATTGTGGCACCCTAATTGTTGATAAGTATTTTCCGCCGGGGCACTTCAGACACTTTACTTTTAAATTCTGTCCACCATCATCCTCAGTTCTTAAGAAAAAAGTATTCTGGAAAAAAGGAAAAAATGTAACGCGTTACTAGGAAACGTTACTTAAAAAGTAACGCGTTACAAGTAACGCGTTACTTGCGTTACGTTACTTCCCAAGGCTGATAAGACATTAGCTTAATTTTGCATTTCAAATGCCATTACCTGATATGTGTTTATGGACATTAGCTGATGTTTATTTATTAACAAAATATAGTAACAGATGTGAAGTCGTTTCACACTTTAAAAGATCAACAATGAAACATGGGGGAACTATTCTGGAAAGATGTTAACCAGGAAATAAAATTAAACGCTTTATTCCAACACTCATTGCTGTTAGCGTAGGTGCCTTTGGTGTGGGAGACCCGGGTTCGATTCTCGGCAGGAGCACATCTGGTTCGGATTCCATGTTAAACTTAGATCCACGTCTCATATAGCCTCGCTGCTGAACGGGACGCTAAACTTAAAATCAAATCAACCGAAAATTCACTGATGGGGAATTCGAACTCGAGATCTTCCAATTGTAAAGTAACTGGAAGATGTTGGTGTAAGGAAAAGGGAAGATAATAAGCAATGGCGGATCTAAAAGGTAAAAACTGGGGAGCCACTCACAACCCAGACTATGGTAGATATAGCCTATCACGAGTTTACTACGAACTTTCAAAAATATATAAATAATGGCTTCAATTATTTTTGTCACACAGAAAACTGGGAGGGGGGGGCTACAACGGTAACGGGCGAGAAGTGCTTAAAATCAGCACTAGCCCGAATATAAAAGGTAGAAGAAATTATTATTTTATAAACACATGTAGAAATAATTATATAAATACATATCATTATTATAAGATCGATGAATATGCAAATATAAATATTAAATAGAATTAATGTCCAATAAATGTTTTACAACGAAGGAATCTCTGAAGCATTTGATTTTACGAACCACGTAATATAAGTAGCAAATAGTTATCGTTTTATTTGATGCCTTACAAACCGGAATTTGTGATAACCTTGAAGCAGCAGTAATTGTTTCCAAAACCATTTTTAAATTTGTGAGATTCCTTCTTATCCTTTGTCCTTCAAATCTGAATTATTACCAAAAAGAAAACAATTGCGATTTGTTTCATACTGTGAAAATACGGTAGACTCCCAAGCTATTGGAATTCAATACTCAAAACTTGAAGTTCATCTATAACTACTGGTTGCAATAGATTAATAAGATCAAAGGTAGAACTTGTTCCTCGGACCCTGAATCGATATCAGAAACCCATTATTCGCTATGCCTTACTATTTTTGATCTATGGCGTTAAAGATTGAAACCGGAAATGTAATTTGAACCATTTACGAATTGAATAGGTTACTAAGGAAGGAAGAATCTATTCTTGGGAAGCTGAATCAATTGCAAAAAAACAGCATCTCGATATCTCCTACCGTTTTTGTTATACGAAAATCAGTATTGAAACCGGAAGTAGTAAGTAAATTACAACCACTTCCGATTTTGTAGAGTGTTATCGGTTTTCATGGTATGTTCTCTTGACACCTTGAATCGATCGCAGAAAACCGCTTGTCCGTACTTATCACCATTTTTGTTCTATAGCGATAAATGTTGAAACTACTAATTTGAAATGACTAATTTGAACTACTTCCAGTTTGAATAGAGAGTTAACGGAGAAGATGGAATCTATTCTTGGGACGCTGAATCAATGGCAATAAAAACCATCTCGATATCCCTTACCATTTTTGCTTTGGTTTTGGTAGAGTTGTGGGTTGTGAGTGGTACGTACTCTTGGACGCTGAATCGACTGCAGAAAACCGCTTGTCGCTATATATGACCATTTCTGCTCTTTGTCGATAAATATTGAAACCGGAAACGGTTAATTTGAACCACTTCGCTTTTGAATAGATGGTTAATGGAGAAGGCGGATTCTATTCTTGGGAACTAAATCAATTCCAAAAAACCGCATCTCGGTATGTCTTACGACTTTTTTTTTTTTTTTTTTTAATCTGAAAATCAGTATTGAAACTGGAAGTAATAGTAAATTTCGACCACTTCTGGTTTTGGTAAAGTATTCGGGGTAATCGTGGTATGTTACCTTGAGACGCTTAATAGTTCGCACCAAAAAAAAAAAAAACTCTTCTCGCTATCTGTTACCATTTTTGTTCCATGGCGATGAACGTTGAAACCGGAAGTGGCTAATTAAAAGAGTTAACGGAGGAGATGGAACTTATCCTTGAGACGCTGAATAGATTGCAAAGTATCACATCTCGATATATCTCTTACATGTTTGCTCTTATATCTGTCGATAGACAGGCGAAGATTTCAAAACTATGGGAATTAAATACTCAAACTTGAAGTATAGGTCTACATCTATAGGTCTAACTATTGGTTTCAATAGATTAATAATGTCAAAGATATAATCTGTTCCTCGGACGCTAAATCCCTATCAAAAAAGACATTACTAGCTATGGCTTACTGTTTATGTTCTATAGCGAGAAAGACTGAAACCGGAAATCGTAAATTCGAACCACTTCCGGTTTGTGAAAATTGTTTAGAAAGGAGATAGGATCTACTCTTGGGAAGCTGGATCAGTTGCAAAAAAATCGCATCTCAATACGTCTTACCGTTTTTGCTCTGGTACCTCTTAACAGACGGACGGACAGAGCCTTTCTAGAAGACTTCCGATACTTAACTTATGCATAACATAGTGTGGAAGTCTAAAAATGAATGATAGAAAATTACTCTGCTTATCCTTTTCAACAGATACCCTCACAATTGTGAGTGCTATTTTCACTGTGGCCAAAAATGCCAAGCAAAGGATTTTAGTACACAAATTAGCTACAAGCACATTTGTGAGTGTCTGAATGACAAGTTGTCAGGTACTGAGTAGGCATCTGTTACGTATATTGGAAGTCACAACGTTTACGAGTAGTGTGTTCTGCGGAGTTGAAGAAAACCCTCGAGAACGATAGTTTTGAAAGTCTATTATTACTCAGCGTCAAAAGCATATATGCCTTTTATTGTGAATTAAAATATATTTCTTGATTAGGGCAATTTGCTATGTCTGCAAGGTAATTATCAGATTGGTGGGAACGCTGCAAAATTTGGCCATCACAATTGTGAGGGTAGCCAGTAAGGGCAGACTTTTTGTGTTTCAGAAATCTAGAAGTTTCTTTTTTCTTTGTTTATGAGAAAGCAGATTTTGGTGTCTTTTATACCACCATTGTTGTTATTCTTTGGAGGATTTTTCATTAAATTATGCCACTAGTACAAATTCAGTAATTTCGTGTAAAATCTTATTTGCATTTTTTTTTTTTTTTTTTTTTTTTTTTTTTTTTGACAGTCAGGCAAAAGGTAATACAAAAAATGTTTGAGGGAGTCTTAGCACGGTGTATTGAAAGTATTGTTATTTCTTCTCTGTAATAGTAGTATTTGAGGTCTCACCTTGTTACTTTTGATTGGTATATGGTAAATATTTCCTCATTCACACGACTATTGCAAGTTGAAACTGTAACCACCGAAAAAAAAAAATGTTACAATAGCATGCCTGTGGAGTGACCTAAAGTATCTACACACATACAACAACTCCAGATACAACTTTTCAATGTGTGAGCAAATTCATGTTGTCTATAAATAGTTTTCCACTAAAGATCCATGCCAAGAGAAGAAATTTGTTCTCTTCAAAATATGTGTACATTCTGCATTGATATCACATATATCTCTGAGGCGGGTGAAAGTGGATCTGAATAGGTAGGGGTACCCTTCACATCACGCCATTCCCCGTGCCTATAGGGGTACCCTTCACATCACGCCATTCCCCGTGCCTATATTTGCCCATTGTAATTTTTTTTTATAATGTGAGGGGGTGCCATAGATATTTTTTAGAAGTTGGTGGACGACATCTACCCGCGTTTCCCCTTACTTTTACCCCCTACTTTGAGGTAGAAAATAGTTCAAACATCAATATTGTGAAACAATTTTTGATTAAAGTGTACTAATGTAACCCAAAACTACAGAAATAATTTTATTTATTTACAAATACACAACTCAAAAGAGTCTACGTATCAACGAAAAAAAGTTACAATGAAAAGTATTTTCTTAGATATAATTGACATTTGTGTACCGTAAGTGGCTACTCTCACAAATGTGAGGGTATGGTTTCTTACGCAAAATGTAAAATTTTCAGGATATTTTTTCCACATTATGTTAATATTACTAACAAACAATCCAGAAACAACTTTTTTTTGTTTGTTTGTTTGTTCCGAGAACAGATTTAGCCGTGAAAGGGTTATACGTAAGTTACACATTGATTCCATTTGAATATTCTTGACATAAAAGATCTGATTATATCTTATTCATTAGCATAGGCAAGTTCAATACTATTGGGTTCGCAGGTAGTGACGCAGTGTAGAAATAAAGTAGAAACTGTCGTAGCCTTCATTCAAACTATTTTCAATGCATTTGTTTGTGAAGACTAAAAGATGAGGTGCGACGTCCACCAATGACAGAAGAGGCCCACACACCATTCAACCAACTGCCTTCCGAGACAACAGCATTGCGGTAGGTAAAATTTTTCAAAAGCCGAAGAAACTTTCTAGTGGAGAAATTGAATGCCTTGCGTTCTTTTTGCCCACCTGTCATTGTTATAAGTAAAGTGCAAAGTGAAGTAAACAATTCTGGAAATTGAAAGTGCTGTAGTTCTTTTGAATCAATGGTGCATTTCAGATGTACCTAGGTTTATGTCGTGGACTTAATGTGTCTGTGTAAGTGTCGTAAATATAAACCGATTTCCAGCGTATAAATATAATCATGATCACTATCGTTACAAAAGTTCCTCCTTCAGCGGCAGGTTGCTTGCCGTAAACTGAGAAGCCTCAATATACACGGCCAGTGGCGTATTTACGATTTTGTTTCGGGAGGGGCTTTGCTAACTTTCGGGGAGGGCTTTGCCTGAAAATGTGAAAATTCTGCAAGATATTTCGTATACTTTACTATAGTAAGATTTCGGGGGGGGCTTAAGCCCGGAATCCCCCCCCTAAATACGCCACTGTACACGGCCCTCATCTAACGTCTTGAGTATTATTAAATTATATGCCACCCTTCAGTTGCAGTCCTTTTATTCATTCTTTCTTGTCTCTTCTGTCATGCACTTTATAATAGTTTCGTTTCAAATGTCCTAAGCAGTTTATTCTCTTTCTAATTACCTTTAATATTCTCCTCTGTTGCTCCTAATATTCCTCTTAGTTTTACGTTCGACTCAGTGATTTTCCCCATTCTTCTCTACACCCACATGTTGGAATACTCTAACCATTTTTTAATCACTTTTAAGCAATTTATGTTTCTACTTTGTGTAGTAGAGTATTTTACACGAAGCATTTGGTCAGTCTTTTGCACGTTCAAATGAGTTATATATAGTTTTTAAATGTATATAATGAACCTAAATACATTGGACAATTTGTGTGTCAGTTGCACGAAATTTATTGTGTAATTAATTGGTTGGAATTCAGTTTAGCGCTTTTCAGAGATGTGGACTTACAGTTTCGTATTGGATCCGAATTACGTGAGTTCGTACCAGAGGTCGAACCTGGTCTCCTACGTCTCCTACGAAGATGAATACGCTAGCCAAACAACCACGAGAAAGCTCGTTATCGTTCAGTTGTAATTGCTATAGCATTGGAATGAACATTTAAATGGAAATCTGTTCTCTGTTAAAATAAATAAATAAAAACTTCTCCATATTTCCGAGATAAAATATAATGATGAGTCATCTTAAAGACATTTATAAAATGTTAATAAACTATTAGAATCGTTTTAAAGGAGAAACAATTTCCTATATTCATTCATCACTAAATGTTCGTACTTCGTAGTAGTGAGGGATCCCGTAAAGTTTAAAATGGGGTTCTGCTCCGTTGAATGGGTATATGTCAGACCCCTGAACGGATATATGCCCACGAGACGAGACGTGACGAAAAATGAAATCGTCAAGTACCTAAATTTTATAGAAATCTTGTCCTATCTTGACTCTCAACAAGTTTTTCTCGTTTTGTTTTGTATATTTATACACTTGACCTTTGGGAGTAACCTTGGTAGAATTTTGCACTTACTCGTAGTAATGGGAAATCCAAATGCAATCAGGGGGATAACTGAATACTCGCTGTAGAAAACAATGTAAGTGCCACCTTGAAATTGTTTAACTTATTTTTTTAATACGTTTATGCTTAGTTAGGTTTTCATACTTCGTTGTATGCTAGGTTGTATTTCTAAGCAATAGTATTTTCTGTTTGTGACGCTTGCGCACAATCTCTTGTCTCTACTGTTACAGTAACTATTGTTTTTGGCACTTATATTGTTTTCTACAGCGAGTCTTCAACTGTTGAACAATTAGCACCCACGTTCCTTAATCAATGTTCATACCCAAATGAACACAAATCTCCTTCACAGCACATCATAACTAGTAGTAACTGATTTTAACAAGGTAAATGTTTTGGGTAAATATGAAATATAAAGACCCCTTTCTCCACTCATTTTATGTCGTTCAGATAGCAAGAAACACGAAGAACTTGTTACAAGCGCTATCTCACCATTTGCTCAAAACGAACGTCGTAGATTTAGGAAATGACCTTTACAAATGTTGATAGATTTTCTTTCATTCTATCTACAATTATTAGAGCTGTCAGTTATTTATCAGTTTATACTAGTTTTAATCTATGAATCATGAAATGCTAAAACATAGTTTGAAACTTAAAACTTACGTGAACTCGGGACTCTTAAAATTTCGGTCTCATCTCGAATTTTAAAATGTCTTATCGTTTCGTTTTGAAGACCAGAATCAAGGTAAAGATGAGAAATCTCTCGTCTTGTCTGCACAATCTTTGAATGTATTACAATACAGATTAGAGAAAAAAGAAGGAAATAAAAGATATATCTTTGTTAATAATCATGTGGACTTCAAAGAGAAAAGTACAGACAGGTTATCAAGGGCTTATAAAAAATCTAATTCCACCTGACCAGAAACGACGCCAGTTTCGTTTCTTGGGAGGAGGAGCAGTTTTTTTCTTGTTTGTTTTTCACTGAAAAGGGTAGTTTAATGTTGCTTGGCCTACATTACGATATACGTTCTGGGTGCATCTAAAGCAGGCGTACTCCTCGGAGGGCTCGCCCCTTACTCTCCTGGCGTTGTCATTATAATTGACCATGCCAACTAGAACAGAAAAGAAAAGAAGAAACTACATGCAACATTGGTATCATATGCAACACAAGGGAACAAAAAAATGACGCATAACGTTTAATAGAATAGGCGTTGATTAATGTGCTGCAGCTAAGCGTACATGGTGTGTCATGTGCCTGTTCACACGTTTATGCGGTACCACACACAACGAAGTTGTTTAGCTACAGCGATGTGGTGGAAGCGGTAGTCAGTCGTTCGTCACTGTTTGACACGTGAACCAGTCAAGCACGCAGGATTAATAATTTCCAGACAACTTTAGCTCTCGTGTTCGTGAATTGCATGCAACCTTGCTTCTTATACTTTTTTTGAGCCTTGCTTCGTTTTTCTCCTTCGCTTAAAATACTTGTCATTAAGTTTAATATTTTCATCTGAAATATCACGCCATAAATCATGGTCGATTGAAATGCTACCAAGGTCAGGTATCTTCAAATGTGTTGCTGTGAACTCGCAATTTTGTTTAAAATTTTCTAAATAATGGTAAAAAGTATTTTCAGTATCACGGATTTGAAAGCCTTATATACAATATATATGAAACAAACTGATTTGATCATACTGTTTTATTGTTGAGTAAACTTTATTGTATTTCAGTGATGCTTACTAAACCAGAAAACGCAGTAAACGCACGGTGAATTATAATTCAAAGGATTTTTTCCTCACTATTCTATTCATTGCGTTTATTTCTTTAGAACAAATGTGAGGAAATGATCTATGTACCCTAGTTGGTTGGGGATTGAGTGGGATTTGGTCAAAACGGTGGGTGATGGTCGTCGGTGCGAGCCTATAGCGGAAAAACTTAAGTAGGCCCAAATTGGTTAAATGTATGCTTGGGCAACCAACTATTCTCCCGACCTTCACGCAACGATACTAAAATTGACTGTTTTCTCAACCAAGAAATACATTACTTTAGCGTTGGCTGAATGTTGGGAACCGCTCTTTTGGTTGGTAAATGGTTGCCAAAATGGCCAAATCTGATGTTGGGCCATCGTTGGTATGTCGCATCGCCACCATTTTCCCAACGTTGGGCCAATCGATTTTGCTACTAGGGTAATCAACCTGCAATGCTACAGCTAAGAAAAATAGGGATAAAAGTAGTGGTTGAATTGAGACTGTGTAAGTGGGTATGGGGTGGCATTAATAAATTAAAATGTCAAAATTCATATCAACTGTAAAAATAAATAAGTAAAAGGAAATCTGTATTGAAATAATGTCCAACTAAACTTTTAAATTTTTGTCATTCCTTTCTTTCATTTCTTCTTTCTTTTTTGCTCGTTAGAATTGTATAGCACTTTGCAAAGTTCACTTCCCTCCTCAACACCAAACTGGTGTACCGAGCGCTTTCTATTTTCACGCCTATTTTTAATCTTGTGAGTGACACAACAGTGGCGTCTGAGAGAAATCCTGATAACATCAATTTTCCTTACTTTAGAACCAACAATTAACTTAAATATTATGCATTTGAATTGCAAGCAACAATGAACATCTATAGTCAGTCCATAATCCTTGTAGACTAAAGAACTAACCGGTCGGATTTGCTGTTGTATTCTGCGGGGGGGGGGGGAATGAGAAGGATTGATTTGTTTAAGGACTCAAAAACATAGTATTGGAGCTTTGGATCTTTAAAGTTCATTTTTTTATGTTTTCGGCAGCCTATAACTCCGAAAGGAAGTATTTGTGCGCCCAGGTATACTTTTACTCCTATTTTGGTGTCAGGAGTCACCTCCCAAACGTTGTCAGTGTTGTTTTGAAACACACGAGCATACTGATAGTAATTGATTTCCAATTCGATCACCGGATGGAAGTAAATGTTTAAAAGACGAAAGCATTGGTCATTAGGACGAAGGAACAATGATAGTTACAGAACCGATAAATTTTCAGAGCCTTGGTCTTGCATTGGTCTTGGTCTTGATCTTGCATTTGCTCATCACTAGATACAATCAACAATAAAATAGAATACCATATTTTACAGTTCCATATAGTGTGAAATATTCTACTATCTTCTGTTGATGTCTTTACAAAATATAGCGGAGAAGGAGGAAGAAACGACTGAGAATATAGCATTTTAAGGAGGATGGTAGTAAAGAAGGTAATTCTTGCGTCAGATCAAATAAATCAGCAAGAGATCTTTTTGCATGGAACATATAATTTTGCCGAGATCGACTCTTCAGTGTTGATGATAATGATGCAACGGAGTATCACAAGTTTTTTCGGTAGAAGCAGCACATGTAACACTTTAGGATCAATTAAATACCTTGCAGGGGATTCCAGTTGAAAAGAGGAATGTTTGTTAACTCTCAGCTCTTTTTCATTAATAAAAATCAGTGTTGCATACGAGGCGAGACATAATATTTTCTCGTCTCGATTCTAGGAAAGTTTTCTCATCTACAGATTTTATGCCCTGATTGTTTTCTTAATTTCATCTAGAAGTTATCAGAATCCTTTCACATCGCGAGTTGTCTACGAGATTTCGATATAACAACATTTAAACCATATTTATTTTTGGAGTAAATTGTGTAATGACTTCAGTATCTTTAAACAGTTGTATGTTCTCTTCGTTATATTCTTATAATCCCTTTATCAATTTATAGTTTTCATACTATGAAACGTGTAACACTGAAACATTGTTTGAGATCAAGACTTGGATGAACTAGTGTACCCACATGACTCGAGAAATTTATTGTCTCGTCTTGGTAAGGTGAAGCATTTTCTACAATAACGTTGAACATGTATATCAATGATGACGTAATACATAGATACTTACTGTTTTATTTAATTTTTGCAAATCATACTAAACTACTAGTAAGTTTTCTGTATTGTGGAAATAATACTTCATTTTTGTTATTTTCTTTCTTAGTACATGTAACACTTTATTGTTAATCCAAGATACTAACATTTACAATAGCTAATCAACCATATAATTTACTTTCATATTCACCAAATTAACATTTAATAACAGGTCGATTTTGTATATTTTTTTGTTCTAAATAACAAGTAGATTTAAAAAAAAAATCATTAAGTCCAAAACCCAGCTTTGATGTGTCATAACTTGAAAATCAAATGCATATACATCATAATATGTTTTTCTTTTCTATATTAAACCCGTCAAGGCCTTTCACAATGCCAAATTTGATCAAGATCTGGTGGGTTTCGTCGATCGCATATGATATATAGAGCTACTTTTCATGTGAATGATTAGTATTTATTTTTTTAATCAAGAAAATGCTATTGAAATTTAATATTTCCCCAGAATTTATAGAAAGCAATGTGCACCGAAAGATTAATTATATCGTTATTCAATAGATGTAAAAACATCGAATATGTACATTTCTAATTTAAGAATTATTTTATTATTATCAATGAAAAACATTGTATCTCGTGTTAAAAGTTTACACATTTTTACTGCAATTCACTCCGAACTCTTGAAGGCGCTGAATTCGCCAGTTTTTGATTATATGCGTAATGAAAGTAATGCATCACGTGTATGTGTGTCCTAACGTGCCAGTATTTTAAACTTATATTTTAAACATGCCAAATAACTACGAAAGGCTCAAAAAGAAGAAAAATATCGTGGTAAAGTAGATTGGCAAAATTGAGCCAAAGTTATCTAAGAGTATTTCAGCCACGTTTAAACAACCGCATAATAAGCTATTTTTGAGGAAGCGAACATGATTTACAGTATTCCATTGAATGAGGGAAGAAAGCCGCCTCAGACGGAAGAAAAGAGGATGATAAATGGATATTAGGAGCCATTATGAGAGGACAGTGGTGAGAGTCCGTAATTGGTTTACAGTTTTGTAGGTCAACCTGACATCAGGGGTGTAGTTAAAATTTATAGCCAGAATACCAATAGAAGCGTAAACAAGTTGGTATTGCCTACGAGAAAAAGCTATTCAAAGTTTTGACAGAGTTCTGAAGTTTTTCTCTCCATCTTCTGTCGTTATTTCCTCAGAACACTAAATGCATCAAACGCAATGTTAACGGACCAATATGTTAACGGACTTTTGATTATACTTTGCTGTATTAATGCATTAATTTTGTTGTTTTAGTTTAGATATGTTTGATGTGGATAAACAAACGGAATGCATTGACAGCAATCCAAATATACTGTACATGCATATATTTTCTTTCGTATTTAATGCAAAGAACAGTGTGTTCTTGTTAGTGTTGCCTACGACGAGACATTTTTCGTTTCGGTTTTGAGACTAGAGTCGGAACGAGAAGTACGTGTTGAAATTGAAACACGACAGCTTTCTTCGATAAGAGACATTTCTTGAGTCTCGTGAGGTAACATTAATTTACCCAAGTCTTTGATCTGAAATACAAATACTGTTTTAGTCTTACATAATTAAGTAGGCCTATAGTCGTACATACTTTAGTCTTAGTATAACAAACTAAAAAATTGCTAAAGTGATTGTACGGATATAATGAAGAACATTTGACAACGTTTAGAGATACGCAAGTCATTATACAATACTTCAATAATAAATATGGTTTAAGTGTTGTTATATCACATCCTTCATGGACTTCTCGTGACACAGGAGGATTCTGATAACTTCTAGATGAAATTAAGAAGAAAAATCGCCCATAATTTTTATAATACAAAACAATATATAAAAAATAGAAGAGATCAGAAAAGCTTTCTGAGGCTCAAGATAAGACGAGAAACAAAAATTCAAAATGAGACTTCTACAAAAATCTACAAGACAAGACGATAAACATTTACTTCTCGTCTCGTCTTGTCTCGTAACACTACTTGCTGGATACAGGTACAGTATTTTAAAAAAGAAAATAATGAATTTCCATTCAGGTAACTTGTCTTGAAGATAAGATATGCATATACTGCCCAGCACAGTGCTTTTCCACTTCTAGTTTTTTTTTTTTTTTTCACTACTAACGTCGAGTGAACTGATTCTAATACGATTTTTGATACTATGACATTATGATCTTTCTGCGTTAGTAAACGATTCAACAATTCCAAAATTATTCGAAGAACAATAATAATCGTATGGAGAATATGCAATTTTAGAGATTTTATATTTCATATTGTCAGTGTTTAAGTTAAAATCTTAGCATTTTGGGGGGAAATTGAAACTTTTGTACGTTTTCAAGTTACCTACAGTAAAGTGAGTTTCGTCTCAGCTCATTATTATTATTATTACTATTATTATTATTACAAACGTAGAATATGTACAGATACATACAATGACTATGCATGTACATATGTATCCTAATGCTTTAAGAATTTATTATATTTGAGGCTTTACATTTTTAGTAGTATCACAGAGGGTTCTCTATCGTAGAACGTATGCTTAAGTAAGGTGATATCTATCATAATTAAGCAAGGGGGATATCTATCGTAAACCATAGGAAAGTGTTGAAATTATGGCGAACAGAGGCAAGTAAATAGCGTAAAGGTTTAGGGTGTTACAGGCGCAGGGAACATAGCCCTGTTCGAAGTCGCTATATCTTATATTATTATAGGTTATATCTTATATTGTTAAATAGCCATAGATTAAACTAATGCTTATTTAACGCTCTAGTTGTTTACATTTAACGCTCTAGTTGTTTGCCAACCAACTTGCGTACACAGATACTAGCGTTCAAATCTAAATATGTTTGTTGTGAAACAATACAATTCTTAAGTTTAATCGTCACAAAAGTTTTAAATCTGCAAATAGTTTGCAACTAGTAACACCTATTGACGTTATACAAGAGGCAGCGCAGCTAACGACAACTATCAGCGTTATTGTTAACTATTGAGAATTGCCGTGACGCACTGACATGTTTCTTTTATAAATAGAATTTTATACTATATCTTGTACAGTCAATACATTTGCATGAAAGTGAACTGCCTTTGTAATATTATTAGGTCTACTGTGTAAGTTCTTACATCACATTAATTAATAATTATTTTGCGTTTGTATGTGAAAGTTTTATTTCACTCTTTACCGATTTATGTATGGAAACAGACTGAAGCGAACCTTCCTAGTTTAAAAATAAACTAACTGTCTCGAAGCACTATTTAATCAAACCAAATTCTTTGGGTAAATTATGTTAATAGTTTTTATTAATCCAAGTTTATTTTTCTTTCATAATATCCAAATTCGCATCCTTGCAATATTTTAATATTTAAGCATTCTACCATAAATGAAAGGATAGTACTAAAGAGACACAAATGTCCCGAAGAGTCGGTCCTCTTGGCTCCTGTACTTTTCAAAGATGACTGCTATAATATTGAACTTCCATGACCTCTTTCCATGTGTCTTCCAGATAACACAAGGGGTGACATCATTTTCACTTTGTACACAGTTTATTCTACAGTAATAAACGTTTAAAACTGCAAGTTGATGAAGTATGAAAACACGTTTTATATAGCACTAACATAGCGGCAGACTCCATGCAAAAGAAGGTGTAAATAAAACGAACTTGTACCATGTCGACCTTGAAAGAACATTAACTCTCCATACAGGCAATGAAGTATCACTTGCAGTCCAAACAAACACTTGAATTCTCCTGTACCATTAGCATCGCGGTTAATGATCCTATGAAACGGCGATTTCAGTTGTCGCGTTTGCACGTATTCTACTCTTTAATTTATGTCTTACACATTAAAATGTTATTCACTTGATGCAAAAGATATTACGCAATATTCATAAGTGCACTTTGCGTTATGTGGACATAATAATGTTATTTGCGATATTCGTGCTGGCTATACATTTTGTTTTCAAAATGTATTTTCGCAGTTTTCGTATAATGGGAAACAAATTAAATAATACTCATTTATTTTACACGTAGGCACTCGCACTACTACGCATCAATGAGTAATTTCTTATATAGCTATTTTAAAAGATAATGTTTTGCAAATACTAAAAATTTTCCATTCGAAAGCTTTATCTTGCAGTATTTTCAGAAAAAAGTGAAGTGATTGTTTCAGAAATACAAGGACATTGTATGCACTTAGGTCTATGGACTGTTTTGAAATATAATGCAAACAATATATTATTGTTCTGGAAATTCAAATTAATGCTATAAAATTCGCATGAAGTAATAATGGTTCGAAAGATTTATTAATAAATATCCGAATAATAATAATTAGAGGAAAACTGATTCGAGTAATTTTAATAACATTAATACAAGGAATGGCTTTCTGTACTATGGAAACTAATAATTCCTTTATATTGGAAAAATATGAAATTGAATTGCAAATAAATATTCAAGTAATGAACTCAAACTCAGTTCTTGTATGCGTATTTTTAGTTTTTTGAGACCACTCCGTTTTCGTAATTTCCACTTGTGTATATATCTTCCAAAGCTACTGGGAAAAAGAATTGGCCATCTATCGTCTCTCTACTGACTTAGTAGCTCCCCTGCTTTGTTACAGCAAGTGGGCTAGAACCTACACTGCTATATGAAATAATATAATACTAAAGAATATAACTATCCATTTTTGTATGCTTTAGTGAAAAGAAATATAAATACTCAATGATAATGAAATCCGTGAAATGTTAGAATAAAAATAATCTGACAAAGATACTCAAAAAACAGTGTTTACTATAAATCTTGCGTGGTCTGACCCAACAATAAATACTTATTCTTCTACTACGACATTGCGTAGATCGTAAGTGATCATTATACCCTATATAAAATCTTCCGATACTTCATAACACCCAATTAAAAATAGACAATAGTTGTAATAGTAATACTATGATGTATTTATCGCAGTATTCAGGATTTTTTCTAATGGAAGTACTACACCAGCAATGCTAGTGACCTTTCTTTTATTTATTTATTTACTGACAGTTTCATGCACAGTTTTATTGAAAGCGATTTTGAAGGATAATCAACCATTCCTTATATTGAAACTCAACATTCAGCTAGCGAGGCTAAGGAAACAAACTTAGGAAAACTGTCAGAATGGCCGAACATTTAGTTGATTCCGAAGGGATCGGTAAACGAAGATATGGTGCAGGAAATGTTTCAAGTGAATGAAATAATTGTTTTAATTTCACTTGTATTTCCAACACTTTTAACTGAATTGTCCTCTCTTTTCGAAAATTGCCTCATAGCCCTGTCATGACATTGACAGGACACCTATCCTCTTTCCTTTATGTTTTATCCAGTACATAAAACAAATGCGCAATATAGTTGGAATTTCGGAATTGCTTGTCCTTTTTTTTTCCGACTAAACTGGTAGCTTTCAAAACATATAATAACTTGTAGTTCATTCAGTATTAACTTTCACAGTCAACACCTATTTCTCAGTGGCGTAGAGATTTTCCCCTCTGATACTAGTGTTAAAAGTACATTTGATTTGTTTGAAATCAGCGTTCGTTTCGAATGCCAAGACTGAGAGACTTACATCTTAAAGTGCTATTTTAACCACGTATCGTTCTCTCAAAATTTGAAACCTGGTCCCCCATACCAAAGGCAAGAATGCGTACTCTTCAACCACGAGAAACTTCTCGTAAAAAACAAGCAAAATGTTCTCTTGTGAGGTCACAACATTGATATGTTGTGAAGATTGTGTCTCAGATTTTGTAATTCAAAAACTCGTATTGATCAGTTACGCTTTATCACAGTTAATTTTTAAATAGAAACATAAATGTGTATGTGAAACATCTTGTTGTTATCTTACAATATTTGTGATGTCTTACGTTACTAATAGGTCGCTCAAAGAAATAAACTTAAAAAAAAAAAAAAAAAAAGCTTTATATCTGCGTGAGTGTCAGTACACAACTTTCTGATTAGATGTATTAATAAAGTTCTTAATTTTTAATGGATTTTATTAATTAAAAGTTTAACTCCAAGCATTATTTAATAAACGTTTGTCATTTTGTAGCAACATTTCAACAGGTTCTATTTCCAGTTGTAGAAGTTTCATATATCGACGAGATTATACTACCTTTTACATTTCCGTGTTTCATTCCTTCTTGCTAATAGAAACTGCCCAGTCAGGAATATTTTGCCAGAGTACACACGAGAGAAATAAACCAATCTGTTGTCAAAAAATCAAGTTATATTCCATATTTTTTGACTTTTATTATGTAGTTATGAGAACTATTTTAGCTTTTTTTCTTTCTTTGTAGCGAAGCGTCTGACGAGTCTAATAGTGACGGTCAAGAGGAAACGAATGAGACTGTAGACCATATACAAAGCCAAGTAAGTTTTTTTTCCTATAGAATGTGAAATGTATGGCATTACGATTTTTTAAATTTTATAACAAGCTTATATTTGGCCTCTCTTTCTCCGCTTACACACATTTGTAAGGGTGGAAACTTCGTGGCTTTCCATTTGAAACGTAATCAAGAGTGATGGAATATAAATCTTTTATTTATTTATTTATTTATGGAAGCCCGAAGAAGAAAATCTAAATGAGTTAAGTTGAAAGTAATCAAATTTAAAAACTAGTTTAGATATTTTGTAGTTGGTTAAGATGTGTTTAGTGGTTTCAAATCAGTAGAAGGATAAGGGAAGGTGATTACAATTAGGAAAAAAATATTTGCAACCGTTATTTCATTTGCGCACATGTAGCTGGTTTGGAATGCTAATATCTCCAAACTGACATCCTTTAACCAATATGTTTTGACTGTGTATTCTGTGACAGTTGTGAAATTCAAAAATGCGGCGCCCTCCTTTCCGTTTTTCTTACAATACTGTGAACACATAATGAGACTGCCTTGCACTGTTGCTAAAATATTGGCTATGTACGAAGTTAAGCTAATTTTACACCAGAAACACATTGGTCTGAATAAGTATATATGTAGAATGTTGACTCATAAGATACAGATAATAAATGCATTGAAATATCTGTGACATCAAAGACGCTGTTTTCCCAGTGTAAACTATTTTATGCAGTAGATGTACTTATTTTGATTGATTAATATATTTATGTATATTATTTCACTTTCTTAAATGCAGATTAATCATCTCACTAGATCCAACTAATTGAAAGAATATTTTTAAAGTAACCAAGAAAATGAAATTAAATCTTTAAGTTTTACGTCCCACGGTTATGCCGGTTAGGCTAAAGGAGACTGTGATAATGAGAGATGAATGAAATGGTGGAATGAAGAAAGTGGGAGGAAACGGGAGAACCCCGAGAAAACCCACGAGCGCGGTGTTTGTCCATCGCAAAGTCCACACGGCGCGCGCTGGGATCGAACCAGGGACCACAAGCACGGGAGGTGAACGCTCTACCACTGAGCCACCGCGCCCCTTCAAAGTAACTAAGTATTTAACTTCCCATGATTACCTATGCTCTGAGACTAAGGAAGACGGTGCTAATTATAATGAAATGATGCAACAAGGGAAGTGAGAGGAAACGGGAGAACTCTAGATAAATCCACACACACGGTGTTTGGCCACCACAAAACCCACTTGACGAAAGCTGGAATTGAACCAGGGGCTCCACGCACCAGAGGTGAATGCTCGATTACTGAGTGACCGCTGCTTTCTCAAAATGACTGTGCGAAGGAATAAAACGAGGCAGGTGAATGCTCGATTACTGAGTGACCGCTGCTTTCTCAAAATGACTGTGCGAAGGAATAAAACGAGGCATTAATCATGGTGTATTGACTGAATTCACTCTGATTTAAATAGTAATCCCAAATGAATGAATTTGATGAAACAATAAGCGAAAAAAAGTTTTTGGTCTGTAGTTTCGGTACAAATCATAAGAAAACAACAGTTGTTAAAAAAAAACAGATTGCGTAACTAGTATTATATTTTGTAAAAAATTGAAGGAAATACTACATCGAATTTCCAACATACTGACAGTTCTATATAGATGTCACATATTTTGTATATAATTGAAAATGTCTGCACGAGACTATGTTACTAATTTTAAAATACAGTACTGGTCGAAAGTTTAAGACTACCTCTGATTTGAGTGAGCCTCCACTGTGGATCTTCTGTTCCGGTGCATTAACTTTGCACTCGTGTATCACAGGTACTACGGTCCACAGTTAGATCGCATGCGATCTCCGAGATACTGCAGATTATATTATGTCCAATTATAATTCTTAAAATGAAGTCCAAAAAAGGGATTTTGTAATAGATATTGCATAATGTGAACAAAGGACTAGAAGATGAGACAGTATTTTGGTTTTATTTGAAAGAATTCACATTAGGGGACAATGTAGTGACATAAATTTGAAGGATAACAAGGTGTAAATGATTTTTAGTTCTTTCAAGTTTGTTGATATGTTAACATTTAAAAAGACAAAAGTAACTACATATTGAAAAGTATTTTCGAAAGCTTCCTATGATTAATTATCGCTCGTTAGAATGGCAACAACGAGCACTTCATAAATGCTCCTACGGCTGTCGCAAACACTTTTCAAAGTATTGTTACGTTTGTCTTCTTAAACATAGCATATCAACAAGCCAGAAAGAACTGCAAAACATTTACAACTTGTCATTCTTTCAAATTCATATCACTGCATTGTCCTTCTATGTGTATATCTTTCAGATAAATCCAAAATACTGTCTCGTCTTTTAGTTCTTTGTTTACATTATGCAATGTCTATTACAAAATGCCTTTTTGTGTGTGTTTATTGTAAGAATTATAATTAGACATATTAATCCGCAATATCTTTCAGACTGTGATCCAACTGTCGTCAGATTTTATGCTTTGGACAGGTGTACCTGTGATATACGGCTGCAAAATCAATGTGCTAAAAGACAAGTTCTACAGTAGAGGCTCATTCAGACCCAATGTGGTGTTAAACTTTCGACCGATATTGTATAACTTATTTGTAATTCGTATTTTCATTGTCTTACGAATTGACCACACTGCTTGAGGTTAAAATCGGGCAAAGTTAAAGAGTTGAATCTTCTGTCTCTAGAAAATCATATTTCACTAAAACGTCCGTAAAAATTTTGGGATTTCCATGAAACTCAGTTTGATGCTTAAGAACTAACTACTCCTGGGTTTGTAGTCGCTTAAAAATATGGGTGTATTCACCACTCCATCAAATAAAAATAATTAATAAACAAATAAAGTCCGCGACAGTTAAACCTTTCCGATTTATATGAGACACAGTGTTTGTGTTTCCTTTAAGATTCAAGAATAATTTCTATTATTTGCAATGAAATCAGTTAAATCAGATGAATCCAATGCCAGTTTGAAAGTTTACATACAAATTTGTAATTGTCAGTTAAAAGTTGTCCGATTTTAATTAACCCTGATATGTTTCCTTTGACTCTTAAAAATGACGTTGTTTAGGGTTGAAATTGGATAAAGAAAGAATAAATTCAACCCCATTTGGAACTCTGTGTAATTATTGTAAATGACTGTAGTAATTTACATTTAATACTGATACTTTTTATTAAACAATGATAATGAATTGTTTACGATTTGCATTATAAAAGGAGAGGTAATTAAAAAAAAACATTTTTTTTCATCCTGAAAAAACAATATTTCCCTCAATAACTGTTGCATGTATGAAAAGGAAACGGGAATTCGCATTTTGTCAGAACTGAAGATATCTCTTAAGAGATTGTGCTTGAAGTGGCTGCTACGCAACTACGCAACTATAGTAAAACATAATTCGCCTGAATATAAATTACTTTAAATAAAATATATTTTCCAGTCGCCTTTTATTTTTGCCTCAAAGATACAAAATAGATACTGTTATGACGATATTCCGTCAATAGATGAAGCATACTTATCAATGGAACTATACTGGGTCCAATGGTATAAACATTATTGTCTTATGATGTAGTGTTGATTTTTTTTTCTTTTTTCCGCAGGTTCCAAATAGACGATATTTACAGTGTCCAGCGGCGGTTACGATGAAACTGCTGATGAAATTTGTACGCATGAAGTACGGCCTTACACCAGACTACAAGGTAAGGACAAATTCGACCTACAACGGAAGAGAGAGTTTTTCTTTCTCTCTTTCTTTCTTGAGTAGTTAGAAAATTGACCGTGAATCCCACCCATAGTTCAGTGAGCAGTTACCGAACGAGAAACCACGGGAAAATGAACAAAAGTAAATCTGCTTTCAGTACATCTGTTTTAAAATGATACAATTCGTAGTTGTTTGTAGCTTTGTATTGACAACCTAATAATATTTCAAAACAAGGATGTAATTAGCAAGTAGTGAGCCCAATGAAAGTAAACCAGTGTTGCCCACGAGATGAGAAATGTCTTACAACCAATCGAAACGAGAAGTATTTTTTCAAATTTGAGACGAAACAATACAATTCTCGTCTCGTTTCGAGACAAGACGAGAAATTCACGAGTCTCGTGGACAACGTTAGTTCATCCAAATCTTAGTTCTCATACACTGTTTTAGCTGTTAGTGTTACATGATTCATAATATAAAAATAGTGATTGTATAACAATGACACCAATGTTTAAACGTGCGCAATATACTCCGCTAATAAGTATGGTTTAAATATTGTTATATCAAACACTTCGTGCACATCTCACGACTCGGGATGATTCTGATAACTTCTAGATTTCTTTTAAATCAGGGCATAAATTTTGTACATAAATTTACAAAACGAGACAAGACGAGACGAGAAAATCTTTTCGATAATCGAGACGACACGAGATCTTTTCAAAAAAAAATTTACGAGATGACACAAGAAAACCTTATATCTCGTCTCGCCTTGTGGTTAACACTAAATGTAACCTAACGTTTTCCTTAGTTTTCAAATGTTAGGATTGACCAAGTTTGATAAAACTGAGTGAATGAGAAATAGTTTGTAAATAATGTTGCTGCCTTGATTCCTAAACTGTTTGTAACTTAGTGCTTTAAGTTACTAGGACAAAGCATCACTTAAATTAAACATTCGTTCACGGTTTTCCCCTTTATATTTGAAATATACCCTGTAGGTTAGTTACAGTTCAAATGAATGAAAATGCGAGATCAAATAATGTACGATTTCTGTATCATCTGATAATTAACTAGGAGCTTGCGTAACATGGTTTCTGTTTTCTTCTTTAGGTGGACATTATTTATCAAGATGAGTGCCTACCAGAGGACTTCACACTAATGGACGTAGCGTATTGTTTCATGTGGAAAAGGGTAAGTTTCAACACAAAATATTTTCTATTTTTGTTACTGACGGTAAGGATGTAGATAAGCTTTTGACAACTTCATTCATTAATTTTTTTTCTCGTTCAAATAAAAATAGATTTTCCTTTAAAATTCTCACTCTTCGTACTTTTCAATGTGAAATTACGGAAAAGAAAACTGCGACTGTACGTTATGTTTTCTCTCCATTTCTGTACAAAAGTTTCTAAATATAGAATACATTGCTGTTTATGAAAATTGCAACATCAAGAAGGAATGGCGGAAATGTATTCAAACTTACTTAATTCTAACTTCACGGTGATATGCGAATGATTACAATTTGACGCATGTACGGGCTCAGCAATACGATCTGTTCGGTTCGCTAATTGTTAACGTGAGAGGATGATTTACACAACACTCAGATAGTGGAGCGTGGGTAAACTTGACTTGGCGACATTAATAGACGAACAGCTGCGTTCGAAAGAGACAGACAACTTGGTCGGCATACGGAAGGGCGGTTTCACATATCGCATATGTGGAAACAACGGCTAGAAGAGAACCTCCGTATTAACAACGACTGGGCAGTGCACCACGCAATGTAACCACACCAGCACTATGGGATGACAGATATCCGTTTGGCCGTAATGAACCATACATTGTCGTTCACAGTGTTAAGATCGACGGTGCAGTAGGTAACTGGGTGGACTCATCAGCTGAATGTTGCACTGACATTCCTGTCTGCGGGTTAAATCATGTTCAGTGAGTTCATGAAAACCGTTTCTGACGTACAAGTGCCAGACGGTCGCATTTTCGAGTAATTCCTCTTTAACCCATCATACAGTGATGGTGCATATGCATTAGACGCTGTTGAGGTGAAGACAATCTAATAGTAAACATTGTTCAGCGTTTACGCATTGTTCAGTGGCCAAACGGCTGTGATTGTGTAAGGCGCCATTCGGTATAACATATGTTGGCTGCTGCACATTGACGGCAGTTTCAACAGTAATTACTGCATCATAGAGATTCGAAAGGCCGAAGTTGTATCCGTCTTTCAGAGAAGTTCGGATGCCATATTTTGGCAGGACAATGCTCAGCGACGTGGATGTATTAGAATATATAAACTTTCTGCGAGGAACGACGGATACCGTTGCTTCTGGGGCCTTCACAATCGCCTAATATGTCATCTAATTCGCCTAATACGTACTAGAATAGAACCAGCAGTGGGAGATAAATAATTACAGAATACAATAAATAAACATTTTAATATTGCTACTTTACAAGTGTCCTAAAGCTCTCGTGCTGAAGCTATTGATTTATTTTTTATTTAGAAATTAGGTGGTATCTTGTACCTTTAACTGCCAACCTTGAGCAGATAAGTGACAATTGAATGTCTTGTCGCACGTACCTCAGAAAAATATATGGCAAGTAGTATAGGCTTTGTTAATACGTAGTTGTGGAGTGCACTCCGGCACATGTTTTCTGAAAGTAACAGTGCTGACAATGTATCAGGAAAACTGAGAAATAATAGTGTTGAAAGTCACCCCAGGTCTCTCCATTGAGGTATGTTGGCTGCATGTCTAACTTGATATTTCTTCTGTTCGTAATAAGAAAGCATGGCGTGAGAGTGTGTAATATAATATTTTGTACTTTTACTTCGTATATTGGCTGTTACAGCTGTATTGGAAGTTTGTAATTGTTTAAAATATATATATGCTTATTGCTACGCTCTACACTCTGCAATATTTCTGAGGAAGTCCAGTGAGCGAGTTTATGTGCAAATGCTTTTAAAATGAAGGAAATGTCATGTTTCTGAATTTTATATTTACATAATGTTAATTGTACGTAATATTGAATAATGAGGAAAGAAACCGTATAAATGGGCTATAAACTTAATTGAAGAACAGTCCCAACTGATGCATCGCATTCATGCATATTTGGAAATTCCAGATGATTATAATTTAAGGGTAAATATAGTTATACTTCCGTACCTTAGTCCACTAAGGGTAGGTGTCCGTTTTTGGCATTTAAAAAAAAAAAATTCTGTACGCTGTATTACTTAGTACAGAATGACTTATCAGCATATGTATCTAGCGTTAAGCCTATTAGTTTCCGAGTTGTTACAGTTATACAAAGATGGGTGTCCACTAAAACGTTCACACTATGATTTCGTTTTTTTCTTCTCCAGAAAAACTATATTTTGTTACACCCTCTCTTAGTGAACTACCTTTTCCGACTGACAACATATACACTGAACATCCAGGATATCGAGTCATACTTGTTTGATTTTTTACTAATAACGAATGAGTTTCGTTTCACAGATTGAAACTAGACTTCCAGATTATGGCAATTCGATATTCAAACTTAAAGTAGTACGTCTGTAACTTCTGGTTGCAATAGATTAATAAGATCACAGATAGAACCAGTTTTTCGGACGCTGAATTCGTATCAAAAAGCCATTCTGTATTATTTTTTACTATTTTTGACCTATGGCGATAAAAGTAGAAACAAAAAATCGTTAACTTGAATCAATTCCGGATTAAATAGATGGAATAGATAGTCAATTAAGGAAGGAGATAGAACCTACCCTCGGGAAGCTGAATACATTGCAAAAAATTTCATCTCGATATCTCGTACAGTTGTTGCTCTACGGAAACTAGCATTAAAACCAGAAGTAGTAGTAAATTTCAACCACTCCCCGTTTTGTAGAATATTGTGGGTTGTGATGGTATGTACTTGGGAAACCCTGAATCGATTGCGTAAAACCGCTTGTTGCTACCTCTTATTATTTTTGTTCTATTGCGAGAAATATTGAAAATGAAATCATTAATTTGAATCACTTCTGGTTTGAATACGGTTAATGGAGAAGGCGATATCTTGTCTCGGGAAGATGAGTCAATTACAAAAACTACATCTTGATATATCTTATTGTTTTTGCTATATGGAAATCAATATTGAAACCGGAAATAGTAAATGTCAAACATTTCCGGTTTTTGTAAAGTGTTGTAGGTTGTAATGGTTAGTTTATTATGTACTTTTGAGACTCTCTGAATCGTTTGCAGAAAACCGCTTGTGTCTATCTCATATTTTGTTGTATAGTGATAAATGTTGAAACTAGAAGTGGCTAATTTGAACCACTTCCTGTTTAAGTAAACGGTTGTTGAAGAAGATCGAACCTATTCGTGGGGCAATGAATCGATTGCAAAACACTGCATTTCAATATTTCTTACAGTTTTTGTTTGTGGAAATCATTAATGAAACCGGAAATTTGAGCAACTTCTTGTTTTGGTAGTTTGGGATAATCGTGGTATATTGCCTTGAGACGCTGAATCTTTTGCAAGAAACCACCTCTCACTATCGTAATATTTAATCTAAGAGTACACTTGATTATGATTATTATTTTGTGTTCTGTTTCCTTTCCTTTCTCTTCCCTTAGTTTCTCTTTTAACTCCTTTCCACTTTTGTCCTTGATCAAAATTTCGGGAGGATATGTCCCACCCACCCCCTGATTACTCCCTGATCTTACCGTTTTTGCTCTAGGGAAGCAGTATTGAAACTGAAAGTAATAGTAAATTTCAACCACTTCCAGTTTTGGAAGAGCGTTGCAGGTTGTGACAATATGCTCTCTTGAGACACTGAATCGATTACAGAAGACCATTTTCCGGTATCTATTACCATTTTTGTTCTATGGCTATAAGTGGTGAAACAGATAATTTGAACCTGAAATAGACTATTTGAACCACTTGTGGTTTGAATAGATAGTTAGTGGAGAAAATCGCATCTATTCGTGGGATAATGAATCGATTGCAAAACATCGCATCTCAATATCTCTTACAGTTCTTGTTTTGTGGAAATCATTAGTGAAGCCGAAAATTTAAGCAACTTCTTGTTTTGGTGGAGTGTTTGAGATAATCATGGTACGTTGCCTTGAGACGGTGAATGTTTTGCGGGTAACTGCTTCTTACTATTTGTTACTGTTTTCGTTCTGTGGCGATAAACGTTGAAACCGGAAGTGACTATTTTGAACCACTTCTGGCTTGAACAGAGAATAACAGGTGGAGATAAAACCCATTCTTCGAGTGTTGAATCGATTGCAGAAAACCGCATCTCGATATCTATCACCGTTTTTCTCTGATACCTGGTGACAAATTGATGGACGAACGGACAAAGCCGTTTGATAAGACTTTCGACACTTATGCATATGGTTTGGAAGTCTAATAATATAAATTATAATAGTCTAAGCCTATAAGTTTCTAAAAGCAGTAACTCTATGTAATACTGAGGATTGTTGCTGGCATTGATTAGTACAGTTTGTCTCAAAATTGATTTTAACTAATTATTAAATACTTCATGATAAAGGACTGCATGATACAATAGTGTGTCGCGACATACCCATCGAAAACCACTGAACTCTAAGATACGGATATATGAGTAAGAATAATGAATGAATATTTTAAACAAAATAAACATGAGACCCATACACCGAGTTTTCTGATTATATTGATCAACAAGCTAACATTATTTTGGTTTTGTAGAACTCTTTCCGCTGCTCATAAACAAGTGGCAGTTTTGTGCGTGAACAAGTTAGTTCCTTTTATATTGTTAAATCACGGTAGACTTCCGAACTACGGGTGTTTAGTATTGAAACAGGAAGTAGGTAAATCTATCACTTCCGGTTGCAGTAGAGGAATTAAATCAAAAACGGATCGTGTTCGTAAGACGCTGAATCCATATAACCAGTGTTCGAAGTATACAATTTTGATTCGACATACCGGCTATCTAAATGTTGCAATACAGTGAATGTATGTTGCCTAAAATACTGTATTTCTATTTACAAAATGATAGAAAACCATAGGAGAGCTTCTTCTGTAGTTCCGTCCGGGAAGGGGGAGGTGACATGGAAAGACATTGACTCTCCACCAACAACTTTCTAAAAAAAAAAAAAAAAAAAAAAAAAAAATTAAAAAATGCCCCCTTATGTTTATTATAGACATACCTATATGCTCAAATATATGACAAAAATGCTCAAAACCAGAATTTTATATTAACAATTTCCTGTGGAAAAATTTCCCGGATCCCTTATTCGACTGAGGGGTAATCCAAACCTCCGGAAATCCACAGCAGACAACCCCTAAATCCGTCCATACTCAAAACACGACATTTATATGCATTAAGGCAAGACGACACACATACATAAGAAAGAAAATTAAATATGGCATCAATATATAAACTAGATGAATTTCTTTGAAGATATGTCATTTTAAAAACAAAATCTAGGAAAATGGTAACAAAAATGTCTGGGTTGTCAATTTAGAAATTATTTATATATTAAAAAAAATAATAATTTTTTTTACTTGCAAAGCTATTCGTCAATTAATGTGTTTAAAATGAATTTATTAAAGGTATTTAGCATCTACTCTTAAATGACGGTATTATTGATCACTGAAAAACCAGAGGCGGTATGACATACCACCGCATACCGTCTCACTTCTACCACTGCTTGTAACAAATAATTTATTGTTACCCATTACTACTTTTGCCTTAAAGGAAATGAAGATTAAAACTGGAAGTTGTAACAGATTTGTGGAACTTCCGCCTTTTCTAGAAATATAGGAAAATAGAACTTTTTCTCATGACATTGAATCCATATTTAAAAAAGGGAGCACGGTGGTTTAGTGGTAGAGCGCTTACCTCTAGTGCGTGGGGTCCATGGCAGGCCCGTAGCCAGCCCAAAAATGTAGGGGGGCGGCTGAAGTTAGGGGGGCCCGATCCAACCATATGATAATTCATCACCATATTACAGTTCTTTTGCAAGCATACTGTAAAACTTCTAGGGGGCCAGAAAAAATTTAGGGGGGCGGCCCCCTAGACCCCCCTGGATACGGGCCTGGTCCATGGTTCGATCCACATCTAAGTAAGTTTGTGGTGGACAACATTGTGTCTATGGGTTTACTCGGGATAATCCCGTTTCCTCGCACATTGACATTCCACCGAGTCTTCCATCATCATTGACTTTCCTTGATCAGCAGTCTCCCTTAGCCTAAAGGATCATAATTGTGAAACATTAAACTAAAAGATTTCATTTCATATTTCCATACTTTAAAAAAGCAACTTTTAGCTATTTATTTATTTTTTTCATTACGATCAGCGTTGAAACCAGAAATCGTAGAGGGATGAAGTTAAAACCTATTCTTTAGTTGATCCATAGCATTTCTTAGTATTTGGTATCGTTTTTACTTCATGAAGATGGGGATCAATATTGATAGTGGAAGTGGTGGATTTGTGATACATACCGTTTTAGTATAGAGATAAAGGAAATAGAACGTATTCTTTGGATGCTCAATCTATTTTATAAAATAGCTTCTATTTCTTTTTTGTATATAGATAGATAGATATAGAGAGAGAGATGTGTATGTATTCGTGTTGGTATGGTGATCAATTGACACTGAAAACGGTTCATTTCTACTACTTCCGGTATGGATACGAAGTTCAAAGAGAAAATGGAATCTATCATTGGAATAGGGTATACTACCTAAATAATTCTATGCGCAATGAACTCGGAGGGTCAATGCGGCGTTCAGAGAACCTCTCCATTGACTTCTGTCCTTAGCCAACTTTATCCAGTTTCTACTTTGTATTCCTATTTCTGCGAGATCCATCCCGATTAGATTTCCAGTCAAAACTTTGAAAGCGTTCCTAATTTCTTCCATCCTGCCTACATGACCTCGGCCCCTAAGCCTCTATACTTTATGACTAAACATGATCGACAAACGGTATAAATTATGCAGTTCCTCGTTATGAAGTCTTCGCCCTTCTCCATTCCCGTTCCTCTTGGGTCTGAATATTCGTCTCAGGATGTTATTCTCCAATACATTCAGTCTGCGTTCTTCCCTCAGAATTATGGTTTTATTCGTTTTAAGCTTTGTTTTCCTGTACAGAATTCCCGGCGGGAGCTCATGTGGTTCGGATTTTACGTTATTCAGTAGGTCCCGTCTCATATAGCCTCGCTGCTGAAAGGGACGTTCAACTCAAAATTAACTCAACTCCACGTACGCCGTAACCTGATGAATACCATTCAGCGCTAGACCATGGTTGCTATCTTTGATTTTTCTTATAGCGTACTCCAGGATAAAATTGAATAATAATGGTGACCACCATTTTGTTACAGACATTCACGACGTGAAAACTAGTGGATAAGAATTTTCCTACTTGGGCTTTAATCCCGACAGTGAATCCATGTGAAAAATACTCTATTGTAACCCATTACTATTTTACTTCAACGGAAATCAAGATTGAAAATGGGATTAATATAAATCCATCTTAATTAATCTATGTAGCTTTTTCGGTACTCCAAATTCTGTAAGAATGTTGTACAGTTTCTCCCCTGAGTCATAGGAGACCTTTTTAAAATCAATAAATAGTTGATGTACCGAGGTATTGTATTCCTATTTATTTTCAAGTATTTGTCGAATGGTACATATCTAGTCGATAGTTGATTGATTTCTTCTAAATCCGCACTGATAATATCCAATAAGTACGTCTACGTATGGAATCAATCTTCTAATAGAATATTGGAGAGGAATTTATGGGATGTTGACAGAAAAGAAATGCCTCGACAATTTACAATCAGTTTTGTCGCCTTTCTTTTGAATTGGAACAATGATTGATTCTTTCCACTTTTGTGGCACTTCCTGCTTGTTCCAGATGAGGAGAATGAGTTTGTATGTCTTGTTCCACAATTTTTCGCCTTCAACTAAAATTAAGTCAGCTAGAATTTCGTCTACACCCGCAGATTTATGTGTCTTTAATTTCTGTATAACGATTTCAACTTCTGTTCGGGTAGGCTCTGGAATATATGGTTCTGCTATGTGTATTTTCCTTTGTCCATGAATATTAGTTTTTGGCTGTAGTTTTTTTTTTTTTTTTTTTTTATTACTACTATCTTCAGGTTCCTTAATATTAGTTTTCAAAAAATCGCGTTTTCGCAGCTAATGTCAACGAAATTTTGTGTAGTTATATCGTTCGGATTTCGTAGCTAACGCAGTTTTGACTGTTTTCTCTTTTCTGCTAGTGTAGTGCATTCCTGCTCGAATCGTGGTTTGTTCCTACCATGTATGTATTTCCGCGTGCCCCAGTTTTTATTTTACTGAAATTTTAATGCTGACTCTACTAATTTCAATTCAAATATCCTTGTGCACTCCGAACTTTAACACTGAATCCATATATTTGTAAGTTCATAATAATGCAAACAAGAAAACCTTAAGTTTATGCATTGCCAACAATATAACTCAAAATTCTATCAGGTTCTTCAACAAAATCGACCAGAAAATATGGCCAGAATCAAGATGCTGCTTAAAAGAAAAAAATATAATACAATTAGTAAGTTATTTTTAAAGAAATACATAGGAAATTATTTTCAAAGGAATCAAAAATACTTATATCACTAATGCTAAATCAGTGTTAAATCATCATCCCAATTACAGCTTATGAAATTAAGTAAGTTCTTCTCTTTGTATAAACACATCATAATGCGGAAATAGTAAAATCAAGGTCATGACTTTGATTTTACTCAATAACCCTGCACTCAATAATATATATTTTTTTTCAAATTCGTGTTATTTAACCAGACTGTTTTAAACTGGGCGAATATTGCCGCTTTGTTAAGAGGTCTCAGCCCGGCGAAATTAAAATACCGCTAATTTTACAGTAATTATGTGATATCTTCAAATAGATAAAAGATAATTGAAATGTGGAACAAGAGCACCCTAGATAATATTATTTTGCGGAGGTACTGTTATCACAAGTCACCTAGTCGCTTTCCGTTTTCAGCCGTTTAGAAACGCGAAAATAAATGCCGATTTTCAAAATGGCTCGAAATCGAAAGCAGATAAATGAGTCGTGATAACGCTATCCCATGTAAAATGATATTTGCTAGGGCGCTCTTGTTCCACATTTTGATTATCTTTTATCTATTTGAAGATATCACATAATTACTGTAAAATTAGCGGTATTTTAATTTCGCCGGGATGAGGCCTCTTAAAAAGTTTGGTTTACCAATCAAAGCTCCTTTATATATTTACCCTGTTCGTCCGTATATCCGTCCGTCCGGGAAATAAGAAATCTCAGGAGCTATTTGATGAATCATTCTCAATTTTAGCCAGGATGTTGACGGTTAACAGTTAGGAATCGAATTCGTTGATAGAAGTGATACCGGAAGTGGTAGATATAAACCATTTCCTGTTTTAACGTTGGTCACTATTAGTGTTGTCCACGAGGCGAGACGAGAAATATTTTTTCCCCATTTCTATAAATTTATCGTAGTTTTGTTTCGATTTTCAAGATTTTCTCGTCTCGTTTTATAAATTCATGTTCAAAATGTATGCCTTGATTTTCCTTAAATTTATCAAGAACTTACCAGCATCCTTCCGCATTACGAGAGGTCCACCAAGACTGTGATATAACAATATTTATTATTGTAGTATATTATGTAATAATTTATCTCAAACGTTGATAAATGGTCTTTATTTTATTCATAGAATCTCTTTATTACTTTATAGCTTTTATACTGTGAATCATATAACACTTAAACAGTTTGGGATCTAAAACTTGGATAAACTAGTGTTGACATGAGCCTCGAGAAATTTCTCGCTTCGTCTCGTCTTGAATCTACAAGTATATTTCTTGCCTCGTTCTCTTAACGAGAATCGAAGCGAGACGATAAATTTCTCGTCTCGTCGGTAACACAAATCACTGTATAGAGCAAAAACACTAATGTACAGTAAAAAGCGGTTTCCTGCAGTCGATTAAGCATCCCAAGAATATATTTCATGTCCATCCTTAACTCTGTACTAAAACCGGAAGTGATAAAAATACACTTCAACTTCCGAAAATGAAATGAAATCTTTAAGTTTTACGTCCCACGCTTATGCCGGTTAGGCTAAAGGAGACGATGATGATGAAGAGATTAGTGAAACGCTGGAATGAAGAAAGTGGGAGGAAACGGGAGTACCCCGAGAAAACTCACGAGCACGGTGTTTGTCCACCACAAAGTCCACACGGCGCGAGCTGGGATCGAACTAGGGACCCCAAGCACTGGAGATTCCCGAGAAAACCCACGAGGATGGTGTTTGTCCACCACAAAGTCCATACGGCGCGAGCTGGGATCGAACTAGGGACCCCAAGCACCGGAGGTGAACGCTCTACCACTCAGCCCCCGCACTACAACTTCCGGTTTCAATATTGATCTACATGTGCAAAATTAAAAAGATAGTGAGGAGCAGTTTCTTATTATCCATTTAGCGTTCTAAGAATAGGTACCATCGTCTTTCTTAATCCTCCATTCAAGCCGGAAGTGGGAGAAATCAAGCATTTCCAGTTTTAACATTAATCGATCTAGAACAAAATGGTAATAGACAGTGACGAATTGCTTTCTGCAATCAGTTAAGCGTTCCAAGAGTATATTCCATCTCCACGCGTTCTTCTCTTTTCTTTTACTCTTTCTTCCTTTTTCTCTAGCATCTCTACTAAAACCGGAAGTGGTAGGTTTCAGTATTAATAGAGAAAATATCAGATCATAAAATAAATAATAAACATAAAAAAATTATGAATTTCTCACAGAATACAAAACTATCAACTACATCAGGCTGGCACGATCTTGATACTTTTAACGGCATAAGAATTTGATTTTCTCGAAAACTACGCATAATTTTGGGCTATATCTCATAACCATACTGTGTGCTGTCATTTTAATACGTGGCCTGGTTGTCGCACTGGATCAATTTTTAGATTTTAAGTCTTTCTCGAAAAGTACACATAAGAATTTTCACTCGTTCATTTAATTTTATTCAGTTCAGTGGGGTTTATTGATAGATATATGATCCATCTTTGAACAGTTTGTTTTTTCGTCAAACGCAAATAATGTGAATTTAGTATATTACGTATTATAAGTGTTCAATTGAAGAAGAAAAAAGTGTTCAAAAATGTGTCACATTATCGATAAATCTCATTGAAGTGAACAAAATGACAAATGTCTGTGTAAATCCTCATCCACAGTTTCCGAGGCAGCCAAGAAAGAGTTTTCCCCCCTTTTTTTGTAAACAAAAATTGATGGTGTACAGTGACCATACCTAAAGTTATTAAAGTGATGCTGAACATACTGTCATGAAGCTTTTCATTTTAACACTAGGAAGACAACAGTATACAATATCAACATTAACATGGAAATTCCCAATAGACGGCGGAACATAACAGATAGACTATGTTATGATTCAGCTTCATGGGGGTGGGTATGGAGAAGAATGGAGCATAACTTTTATGAAATACCGTTATGCAGTATGTTTAATTATATAGGCTATACCCAAAAGGTTATTATTAACAATTAAACTTAGATTTTTGTATAACTATTTTGTCCAAGGATAAAATATAACATAAATCGATAGACCAGAGGGAGCTAAACAAATGATGAAAGTAAATTGTCATCTGTAGTTTTCGAGTAAATGGAAAGAAATCAATTTTTGTTACGCTAAAGAATATGTCGTTTGTTCGAATAATGATTATTAGCCTAATTTTAATTTTGCTGAAACAAATAGTTTTATTTTTATTTACAGCAGACCCGTAGCTAGCCCAAAAATGTTGGGGGGGGGGCGATAGAAGTTAGGGGGGCCCGATCCAACCGTAGTATACAGTAGTTCATCATCATGTTCATTTGCAAGCCTTCCGTGAAAATGTTAGTGGGGCCAGTAAAAATTTAGGGGGACCTGGTCTCCCCTAGACACCCAGTGCATTACGGGCCTGACTTACAGTGCCTGTAAAAATACACTGTTAAGTAGCAAATTGTATCTGTTGCGTCTTGTTTTTTAACAGTAACACACACATACTACTTGTAATGTTAGTGTCTATTGATATTACAAAAAAATAAATAAATAAATAATAATAATAATATGATGAAGAAGAAGAAGAAGCTTTCTAAAAAATAACAATAATTAGTCAAACTTTATTAATGTAGGATTTTGGACGTTACTAGTTTTGTTCTTTATTTATCTCCTAATATATATGATATAGTATGGTTACAAAGATAACTTGAATGTGTAAATTAATCGTTCTTAGTTGTAACCTCTTCGCTTTCGAGACAGAAATTCGTTTGAAACACACGCACAGAGTTAATTCACATAATTTAATAAGTTTAACGAATAATAAATAAATATAAATAAGTATTACAACATAGTTTTGTTACGTACTACTTTCTGTAAGTTTTCCAGCATCTGTACATATCTGAATATTGTAAATAGAAAATACTATATATCTAAGTATATAGTCTACGCTTTAAAGAAAATGTGGAACCGTGAATGTAATTCGTATTTTTGAGGATGCTTCTTTTCTTTAAAATCTAGTACAGCAATGTGGTGATACACTGTGCATTCTAGGTTAAAAGTAGGCTTCCGTTTGTAATTTTTTAAAAAAAAAGAAAGAAAAAAGAAAAAAAGAAAACTAGGCACGAGTTGCACAGGGATGTGCACGAAACGGGCCGAGAAAATTTTCCTGACAAAATTCGAGTAGAGACACAGCTCCTACAATAGAGAAATATACATTTATCGAGTCGGAACATCACTTTTACAGCACACTTTCGAGACGAGACAGCCTCAAACCTTTTCTCATGCGCATCCCTATTAGTTTGACATGAGTTTAAGTTAGTAAATACAATATTTTCGTGAAATTCTGCGGTGATGTATTTTGATTTATTAAAATATATATGAATGAATGTAAACGATCACAAAGTAATTATACTTATTCAAAAATTAATTAATTTCTTAGCTACGAAGATGATTACTATTGATTACAGTATACGTTTTAAGTTTCCAATATTATTTGTAATTGTAAATTTGAGATCTCCTCCTTGGTGGCCATATGGCTAGCATACATGCCTTCGCAACGATAACCCGGATTCGTTTCCTGGTTGAAGCTCGTGTTGCTTCAGATATCAGATTCGTAGGGAAATCGCTTCGGTAAAAAAAAAAAAAAAAATGTAAACATTTATTCTTACAAACTAAGGGAAGAGAACTTACCTAGTGTATTAATTCTATCAATAGTACTTCTCTCAAGAGCTACTACTAACTGTAGATACATTTCATTTAACCGTGGTGTTGAAAAGGTATCATATACACTCTAAGTGACCCAACCAACCTTATAGTAAGTGGAGAGAAAAATTAAAATTAAAATATTTGATACTCAACGAGAAAATCCTGAAATTTTTTGTCAGGCTAAAATTGTTACTAATGGTTGACGGTTCTGTGGTCACAGTAGTAAAGAAAAAAAATGATTAACTGAAGTTTAGTGAATTCTTGGATCCGAACTACAGTATTACTTGGGTCTGCGGGATCCAAAGCTTAATACTTCCACCAGGGCCATGCGCACGGAGAGCACACGCATAAGCCACTTGTCCAGGAAGAAGCGCAAAAAGTTACTTTTTTTTGGGGGGGGGGTCACAATACATGTTCCTTGTATTCGTATTTAAATCTATGAAAAGAAAAAAATAATGTCTTATTTATTTCGTTGTCAACTGTGCATTGATTTTTAACAGAGCGTAGCATTTCCAGTTTTTAACGGAATATTTTTTCTTCTCTTCTTACAGAATGCTCCCATGCGTTTTTCATATCGGATATTTGAACGACCAAGACCAAGGCCTGCCCTAAAGACTGCTGCTGACACACCAGTGCCAGAGGCAGAAGAGCCTCCGCAAAAAATACCGCGTCTAGAAGAACCTGAAGAGGAAACTAAACAAGAGACGGTTGAAGAAGAAGAACAGGAAGGAGGAGGAGGGGGAGAAGGGGAACAAGAAATTCGAAAATCGCAAGAAGAACCGGAGGAAGTTGCTTCCGAGGCAGTAGAAAGTCTAGAGCAGAGATCTGCCGAAGGTGAGGGGGAAGATGAAGACGAAGAGGGAAGCTTAAAAATATCAGCGCCTGAACCCGAACAAGAGACTGAAGAATCAAATCCCATGGAAGTGGACCAAGACACCCCTAAAGAAGACGAGGAAGAAGAAGAGATGGAATCTGAACCATTAGAAGAGGAAGCGAAGGATGAAAATTTACAAGAAGAAGATAATACAGTGCAAGAACCACAATCAGTACCACAGACTGAGATTGATTGTGAGAATCAACTTCCATCAACTCCACAGGCAGAGCCAGAGGCGGCGACAGAAGAACAGGATGTGCAGGATCCTCCAGAAAGCGATGAACAACCAGATAACAACGATCAGCAATCGCCAACCCCTGATGTATCAGAGGACAACAATAACAACAACACAGAATCTACCACGGAAGAGCAAACTACGTATCCGTCCATAGAAGAAAACGAAGAAGTGGTCGAAACTGAGAGGGAAAATTCTCAAAAAGAAGATACTCCGAAAGAAAAGTCCCCGTCACCGAAACCCCCAACTCCGAAACCTGTGCCCCCAGAACAACCAGCATCACCTCCACAAGAACTTCCGTCACAACAAGAATCACCTTCACAAGCACCATCTTCTTCTCCACCTCCACAGTTAGAAAAACCAAAGAAAGAAGCTGTTACACCAGTACCTGTTAAAATCACCATTACCACGGACTTGAAAAAACAATCTCGTAAAGATCAAAAAGTCACTCAACCGGCACAAGTTCCACCAGTTCCTAAAGCTTTACCCGCTACAGATTATAGTAAAACTGGAGCCCAACAAAGAAAAGATCAGAAACCACCGTCGCAACAAGCACAACTGCAGAAGCCTCTTTCCACTCCTTCACAACCTCCTCCTCCCCCTCCAACACCGAAACCACCTTCAATTTCATCTTTACAAGAAGTTAAACAGCGTAAATCACCTCAAAATGTTTCAACAGAAACAAATAATCAAAATGGGTCGTCACCTCCAGAGAATGGAACCAAAGCTGAAAATGGTCAAGGAGAAACAGAAGATGCTGAGGAAGAAGAGGAGCCGAAACATGATGATATTGGTGCATTGGACTTATCAGGAAAGTCATCTCGGAAGTCCGACTCTCCTTCACTTCCAAGTATACCACCGAGGTCACCAAGTAAAACTCCAAGTCCTGCTCCACCAAGCCCACGTTCACCCGCCAAACCTGCTAAAGGGCAAGCTACTCAGACAATTTTATCGATTGCCCAAACACTGGTAAATCGACAACTATCAAGTCTTGCACTCAACGGTGAAGGGGCACGTGGTTCTAGTCGCTCCACCCCGCCTGTCCCCAATACTACAGCAGCAGCAGCTGCATCTGTCTTCAATAATGCAGCGATGCGGAACTTAATGACTCTGTCTGATACTGCTGTGCAAATCCGGAATTTAAACTTAGCCATGGCAGCTGCCACAAGAGGTGGTTCAACAGCGGCCCCTGGGCGGGGCATGAGGACACCACTTCCTTCTGGGATGGGGACTGGAAGAGGCGTGACAGGCTATCAAAGGGGAGGTGGAACAACCGCCAGATCCACCGGCTTAATGCGTAGTCCACCACCCCCGTTGCGAATTCCGGTTCCGACAAATAAACCACGACCTTCTTCTTTGTCCTCTGGGTCCTCCCCTTCCCCTTCACCCCCGGCAGAGAACGGTACAGCCACCAGCGGTCGAGGGAAGGCAACGGTCCCTCCACCGCGCCTTCATGAACTTTTCCCAGGAGGCAAGCCAGGACCCAACCAGGCTGTCCGTCACATTCCTAATCCATCCTTGCTTTTTCGACAGCAAGCGCAAAGTCGTTTACAGCAACTTACCATGGACTCACGAAATAAAAACGATCTTGAAAGAGCCGCAAATGCCATAACTGGTGGGAGGCAAGCGAAACCGTTTGGAACACATAAATTACCGGCCCAGGTGTCTTCCATAAGGAAGATCGAAAATTTAACGAGAAACATTGAAAAAGTAGCCGCTGGACTGACAGTTCGAGCAGCAGAAGCGAATGCTAAATGAGACAATGTGTGTAAGTGCGAATCAACAGGACGTGTGGCGGAGTTTGAACGCTTGTATCAAATAAAACACTGGTTCAATATGTAAACGAGGATGGTGAGTGCTGTGTGTGTTCCTGTCGCTAAACAAGGAACATCGTGTACGTATGTGTTTATACATTATGTGATCTCTAAAAAATGTATCCGTACCTGCTGGGTAGCGTGAAGTTGTGAAAACAATGAGCGTAAACGAAGTGTATCGAAGTGATGAAGACCAGTGCGAGTTCAGTTATATTTGCTTTATGTACCTGTACAAATTCCTTGTTATTTGTGGTTTTCCAATCGAGTGATGGTATATTTATGCAGTACAAAATAAAGAAAAGGAAAGAAGAATTACCATCAATTAACTTTTTCGCCATGGCTGATGTTTCTTAGTGACTTGTAGGTTTATAATGTGGAAAGCATCTCAAAATTACAATGTTCGTATCAACTGATAATTAAAAAAAAAAAAAAAAAATCTTTCCCAATATACGTATTCCGTTGTGAATTTTCGTAGGCAGAATCTCCCAGGATTTTTTGACGAAGACTGAGCACCAACTAGGACTGATTTTTCAATAGAAGAGAATGAATGAAATTTAAAGAATTCTTGATTCCGAGGCTGTTTTATTATTTAGAAAATATTTAAGATTAGATATCGAGTGTTTGGTGGATTATTTTTGATTGTTTTATTAGAAATATTTAATTTCAGTGATGCAAAAATTATGTTCCAGTGATGCCTATTCTATTTTCTGTATAATATATTCAGACGCGTACTGTTCAAGTCAGTGTTGTTGAATCAATTTTAGAATGTCTTATGTGTATGTATATACTGTATAAGTTTTGTTTACATAATTACTGTTACTTTTTTTTTAACAGTGTAATTATTTGATAGGAAATTAAGACTTAGCCGAGTTTTTCGCCAGAGTAAAATTTAATTTTGATTAAAAATGGTTGGAATTAAATTAAAGTAAGTTATATGTAATATGTTGAACATTTGAGCATGTCTGTCGTTTGCCAGTATCTCTATTAAAAATTGCAGTGTTGTTGTAAAGGCTGTAGACTACAAAGATCATACTTAATGTTTCTATTCTTGATTTGTATGGGAAAATATTATTTATAGTTAAAATAAGAGATATTGTATTAGATTCCTTCTTCATTGCCATTTTAGTATTCCTTAACGATGTAGAGTCCCAGCGCCATCTTCTTTTTTTAGCCCATTGATTTATTATATGGGAGTTTTCTTTTCTCTTCCGTTTGAAATGAACTGGAATTTTAATAATTTGATTTTACTACTTTCTTCTTCAAATCTGTTTAAATGTTCCTTGCTTTGTCGACGTGTGTTTTAGGGATGCGCACGAGACAAGATTTGAGGCTGCCTCGTCTCGAAAATGTGCTGTACAAGTGATGTCTCGACTCGAAAAATGTATTTTTCTTTATTTAAAAAATGTATATTTCGCATTTTGTCTGGAAAATTCTGTCTCGTCTCGTCTCGTGTGCGTCCCTGGTTTACATTATATATTAGTTTAATATTGCTTAAAGTAGATTTTATTTTTAAATATTGAAAGTATGTATAACCTAATGTAATATTCACAAAGCAAGGGATATTAAAATTAAGCAATACCATTGTGTTTCCACAGAGCAAGCCAGAATTTGAAGAAGAATTCAGTGAAACTAAACCATTGAAATATTGTCCATGTCAAATTAAAGATAACTATTATGCTGGATATAAATCATTTGGTTAAATAAATAAACAAAAACAAAGATGGCTTATTGTATTGTAAATCCTTAACTAACCACGGTTCAGAAACCCAAAGGTTCATTGCTACATAAATAAAAGTCTACATTAGATTATAACTTGTGCAAGCTAACCTAACCAGGTTATTGATGTTTAATATCCACCTATAATATCCTTGTTATCATCCTCTCACTGTCTTTCTCTATGCAAAAACGATTTCCCACAAGAAAAGTCGTATGTTAAGTTCCTATTTTAAGAAGAGCTCCCTCATGGATATATGGTTAACGTACGCGTCTGTGGCGCTGGAGACACAAGTACGATTCCCAGTGGAGACTTATATGGTTCGGATCTCACATTAACATGTAGGTTTACGTCCTATATAGCCTGAAAGGGACCTAAAACCAATCCAACAAACGGGTTTTAAAATGTAACTCAAAATTATTGAAAGCAAGTGTCTTTAATTAAAATAATGATGGTTAGTCTTGGTTTCAATGAAAAGACAGAAAGAATACTTCTTAATATACTTATGCGGAATAAAAAGAACCGTAGCTCTCTCGGTGGTCTACAGCCTTAAAAAGTGGAATTTATTAACCTCAATAACATACAAATTAATATGATACTTTATCTATTCTGTTCATATCTAGTCAAGTTAATAGACTAACCTGTCGAATTACAAAATGAACTTTTGTCTTTCTATTCGCGAATGTAACCCTTCTCTAAGTGATAGGTTTTCGTATAACAGTTCTATAATTTTAATATAGTTTTAACTTATTTAACTTTATTTCTGTAGAATTTTTTCTTGCAATAATATCGTTGTACAAAATGGTTTTCTTATTATAATAAGGCAAATAGCGGCATGTATATCCAAACAGTGGACTCGGATTTTTCTTATGGTGTAGTTTCACAAACAAATGTGTCAATTTCTTTTTGTTTATTTCATCCTTCACTGTAATACCTGTTACATTTTGTTTTGATTTTAAGAAAGCTAACTGTTGAAATTGTTGCATCATATTTTTCTTGCAATTTAATGATGGTAATTTCTATGTATTGGCGTCTTGATATTAACTTAAAGACAACGTTTCTCAAACTGTGGTTCGCGGACCAAAATGTGATCCTCTTAGATTGAACATGAGCTCAAAATAAATAAACAAATTCAAGAGAATTGCAAATTACGCATTGTAGTTAGAATCTTAATCAGATAAAATGAATGCTCTTCCCGCTGATCTAGTAGCTTGCACATGCACCTTTGGTGCACAAGTGGGAGAACCTTGACAAATGTGAACGCATTACGATGGTTCGTATTCCATCTTAAACTCTAGGTCCATATATAGCCTCGATGCTAAAAGGGACGCTAAACCCCAGTCCAAGAGCAATCTAATAAGGTAAAGATTATATGGTAAAGCTGGGGCAAACGGACACCATAAGCATATTTTCAGTTATATCATATATATTTGAAACAATTAAAATGGAAAACACAAAGCAAAGTAAACTTACATCATAGAGGTATACATTGACACTGAAACATATAATTTAGGACATGTCAATTTCAAAGCATTACCAAAAATACCTAGTGGTTCAAAGTGTCCGTATGCCCCTCATATAAGGGGCAGAAGGACAGTTGTGCTGGGGCAAACGGACATCATCATATCTAATCATCAGAATCTATTTTACACTGATTACATGCAAAAAAAGGATCATCACCGTCAGTAACACAGTTTACATGAAACCAAAACGAACATGTGGTACATTGGACCCAGTTTTCACCTTCGGTATATGCTTTTCTGCACGCACAACAAATGTTTCGTAAGTCCACCTCCACTTTAGATTTCTTCTTCATCGATGACTTGGAAGAGACAGTTTTTCGTTTCTTTTCTCTAAGGTCACGTATATTATTCTGATCAGTCAAGATTCTTGATGATCCTGTGCGACGTACCCTACCTGTTGCAGATGTGCCTGAAGTACTAGGAAGAGGACTCAGTGATGCGAAAGTAACTCCTTCTAATTTTGATTGATCCGCAAAGGATTGGTCGGTACAGACGGATGAAGATGCCGAAGATGGAGTTGAGTGAAGATGCATCGTTGTATGATCATGGCTTGAAGACGATGGTGTTGGATCCAACGCTGCATTAGCCTGTGTAGCTGTGGGTGATGTAGACACTGGTGTAGCCTGTGTAGCGGTTAGTGGTGCAGGATGTATGGTTGTATTTGCTTCTGCAGCGGAGACTGGTGTAGAATAAACTGTTGACGGGGTGAATACATGATCCGAAAGTTTGTTGGGGTTGAAAGGAAATATTCCACAACTCGTGAATCCATGTGAAGCATTTCCAACTGTTGCCGCACGATTCCATGCTTCCGTTAAAATTGCTCCAAACGAAGTTTTGCTTATTCCCTTCCCAGGAAATCGTCGCACATGATTACGGCATGCGTCATTATAATATGATTTCAAAGGTGCAAAAAAAGACACATCCAATGGTTGAAGTACATGTGAACTGTGGGGAGGAAGACAAAGCATATGAATTTTGTTTGCAACAGCCTTTTCTAGGGTTGTTACATCTGTCGAGTGCGATCTATGTCCATCTAGTATAAGAATAACATCCCCAGGTGGTTTATGGTGAATAAAATGATCTATGAATTGCGAAAATTGTTCCCACTTCATATATCCACTCTCCGATAGCACTACTTTGCTACCAGGAGGCACGTGCATCAAGATGTCCTCTTTCATTCTTTGTCCTTTAAAGATTACAAATGGTGGAACATACTGACCAGCTGCTGACACACACGCCATTACACTAACAGTTTCCCCCTTCTCCCCTGTTGTTTGACATATGACGTCGCGTTTCCCACATTTAGAAATTTGTTTTTTTGGTTTGTATATTAGCTGAAGACCAGTCTCATCACAATTAAATATTTTGCCTGGTTCATTCACTAAGTTATATCGTTCCATCAAATTAGAGAGGTTGTCATAAAAGTGTTGCACATTCTCTCTAGTTACATGTCTTGCTCTTGCAAATGATAGGCCCTCTGCCACCCGAAGACTAAGTTGCTTGTGCCGCGACAGGAAACCCCTAACCCAGTCTCTTCCAGCCATTTGAGTGTCACTATTAAATGGGTGATTATAATTATTCACTACAGCAAATCTGTACACGAGCCTTCTCAATTCTTCAATAGTTAACCCATAACCAATGTTGTCTAATTCAAGGAGATGCTTTTCTAACTGGCTCTCTATGTCATTCGAAAACGTTGTATGTTGCCCAAATTTAGGAATAGCGTCCTTCGCGAACACTCGTCTTCTTAGTGAATTACGAGGCACGTTGAACGTTTTGGCAGCAGTTGAAAGAGGCATCTTATCTTTCCTCACAGCTTGTACGGCAGCTAACATTGCATTTTCATCCCACTTGCATCTCTCTGTATTTCGTTCTCGTTGACGAACCATTTCTGTAACGAAATCAAAATGTTCCTAAATATATTGCTTCGTTATTTTTAATGATATACTTACAAGCTACAGGTATTTTCCTGACAAACGCCTAGTTTTCTCCTTGGAAAATAACGGAAAATACAGCTGTCCGTCTGCCCCTCAAAGCTTATGTCCGTTTGCCCCACATCAATGACCTAATCATGTACTTATGATTTTCCTCAACAGGTGGCAGATACTTGCGGGAGTTGTTGTGCATGGTTACTTCTTCCCGCGTTGTACGCTAACTATAAAGCACTTCACCTGTTGCCTTGTGTTTACGTACTTATAGCTTAAGATACAATATATTAATTATATAACCGTACTCTGTACAACTTACCTTTCTTCTAGTTCTTCTCTTCTTTTGCTCTTGTATACTACAACACAGACTTTTTTCAGTTTCTTGCTGTGCACCTGTTTTCTACACAACTGTCACTGCTCACACACTATGGCTGACTCAGGATTGGAAACTCTGTATTTTTGTAGCAACTAATTTTCTTAGTACATGTCCGTTTGCCCCCCTGTCCGTTTGCCCCAACTTTACCATACATATTCTAATGGGTTATATAAATCTACTGTTGTATTCTTGATAACCTTCGGTTTTTTTACTAACATTTTTTCTTATTTAATGCGAATATAAAATTAAGGGAATTGAAATTAATGCTATGTTAAAAATATAAGAATACTCTAAACATAAATAAAATAATAATAATAAATTTACTTTGAAAGAGGACAAGAGGAAGGTGGACCGTAGAACATTCTGATTAATAAAATGGACCTTATTAAAAAAATTAGAAACGCTGCCTTAAGAGACGGAATATCTGCAACTTGAGTCCATGTTTAGTTTCTAGACAATAAAATTTTATAAATATTGCATAATAGTCCAAATAAGTTATTAATAATATAAATAAAATTATTATGTTAGCGAGATGTTAAACTAGAAACAAAACTAGCTTGGTTTGCTTATAAATAATACTTAGATATTATTTACAAACAGGACAGTTCGCACCTGATGTCTCACTAGTCAGTGGTAGAACATTTTTCCCGATGCACAGTTCGACCCTATTTGGCTTGTGTTAGTTGGTAGTGAATGGATTAATTTAATGTCTGAGTTTTGTTCAATATGAGGAGTAAGCCTTTTACACAAACCCACAAATTTTTAGAGTTATTCATTAGTATCTGTAATGAATGTATAAAATATTTTCGTCTTACTGGGTAATTTGTCATTATGACACATACATGTTCTTTATATCTCTAACCATGCGATTTTAATGAGCAGTAAGGTTACCATTTCAATTTATACTCTCCTTTAGCCTACTCCTTACTCCTTTACTCCTTTCATTCACTCAGTTCTAAGGATGAAAATATAGAGTGCTTTTGAGCAGTAAAGGCAATTGGAGGCAAAGATTTGTCGTTATAATCAAATACCTTCAAATGTAATGTCGGAACGTATATCTTTTGCTTTGGCGACCCAGTTATTAGGCGCGCAATATAATTCAGTTACCTCTTTAATTTTACTTTGTTTTTGAATAAATTGGTAAACATAGTCTTACCCTAACAAACCAGAATTTTAATGACGTACCGTAGATTACTAAACTAAATTACTGCTGTAGGCACTATTTATATAGGCTTCCCGTTAGATTAATATAAGATTGCGAAAGAAAAGTCTACTATGTCATGTAGACAGGCCTTAACATTAAGAGGCTATTAGACGGGAACAAAAATTGGATAATTTCTTCCTTATCGCCGCCGCTACTTTTAAGAGAACAATAGATGGCTTTATTTCTTTAAATTCACTATCATATTCATGAGCTCTTTAGGTTTAAGAAAAGTGTGCGGATGACCTTAATGCGGGCAAGTGATCTTCCAATAAGTGTGATATAAGCAATAGTTAATTTTGTAAACATTGGCATGGTTTAGTTTTGTGTTGATGTTAAAAAATGAAGTGAATGATGATGGAGTAACTGGTAAATCAGTATCGAATGGGAGGAAATGGAAGAATCTAGTAAAGAAAGATTTTTTAAGAAACGTATTTGATGTTCGTTTACTTGTAATGTTAGAATTTGAGATCTTGACTGTGCTTCAGAAATGAGGGTTTACCACTGCGCCATTCTAATTCTATAATTACACTTTTGGTGTCGAAATATTCACACCTTTCAACAAAAACGCAGTATTCTTAGATACAACGGATCTTACCAAGACTAGACGTGACTTCAGTAAATTTTGTACATAGTAAATATCGTAATTTACACCTAGTAGTTTCAGTCCAACTAAACTGAATCATGTTGCAAGTGTCAGTAATTAGTTCAGATTGATTTTTTCTCTGTTTAAGTATTAATAATAATTTTAGTACGTATAATTTAATTATTATACAATTGAATGTGAATAATAAATTGTATTCAAATGTATTTATGTATTTAAAATTTCAAATGTTCACAAAGTTTGTATCGAATACATGAACTTCATTTTACTAACAAATTTCCTAACTCGTAAAAGTTGAGAAATTGAGTTGAAACTCATTTTTGCTTTTCTTAACATTTGCAAAGAAAAAGAAGAATAATGGTAATTTTTATGGTATTGAACACGGCACAAAAGTTAGTTTGGAGATAATCTCTGGAAATACATGCAGCGTTGATGAGCAAATCTAAACGTAATTTAGAAGGCAGAAGATTACTTAATAAATGTATGTTGTATGAAATAGAGTATGAAATGAAATTAGGTTATCTATTTTTTGGTTAAAGATGAGGAAACTTGTTATTAAGCATGAAGTCGTAGAGTATGGCACTTCGAAAATCCGAGTTCATAGCTAGTATTGTACATGGTGAAAATTTGACTTTTTTTTTTAATTATTATTAAATTACTTGTTCTGTATCTATGGATATTGAAGTTCTTATAGGACTTTGTCATACTAAAATAATTAACACAACCGAGGTGTTATAATTTCAAAGAATAAATGTTGCTATTTGCTTTAATTGTTACTTACAAGGAGCCAAGGTGACGTAAATTCTCTCCCTTTCCCCGTTTATCATAATTTATTAAAATACGAATATAAATAAACAGTTACTTAAAAAAATAGTGTGTGTTATGATTCCTTATTAGTCAACATTGTGGACACTATTTTATTTGGCAATGCATTTCAAGGTTTTCAAGATTTTCTTAGGTCCGGCAAGAACTATTTGGGTAGTTCTGAAACGCAATACTAAATTTGAAGCGACTGTAGTTAATGATATTCATTGTACTGTAGTGTAATAAAGTTTATTTTGTATTTGCTTCCATTTATATTTATGAAGATAGAAAAGGCGAGAGAACTAAATATGCCTTATCTTGGCTCCCTCGAAATATTAAGATTTAACCAACATTGACATATTATGTATTGACAGTAAGAATAAATTTATTATCACAAAGCAAAGAAGCACTAAGCTTTTAAAATATCGAATTTTAAAATACATTTTTAATTGTTACAAGTACAGCTTCGGTGCAAGACCTCTATGCATTTCGTTCGTTACAGGTATTTGATTTGTTGTTTTATAGTTTTCTTGTTATACGCTTTTCGCGGAAGGGAGTTTTCGTTCCGTGTACGTACTTAGTAGCCTACTTGGAAGAAAAAAAAAGCTGACAATATATGGGTTGTATTGTCCGCTTAGATACAGTAGCAAGGGAACACTTCAGGTCCCCTTCCGTTCGAAAACTTGAGAAAAAATGAACTGATTCAAGACTGTGAAACAAAAAAATAACGCATTTGAAAAGTAATCAACCTCATTTTACTAAATACAAGGGATTGCTTGTAATATAGAAAATACGCTAATAACGTAAGGATATTATTGTTCGACGCTTCTTGTACATGCATAGTATAGTTTCTGAAGAGTTGTGTATATGTAAAACTTTGTTCTTTTCTCCTCTGTTTTGTCATATATTTTGTTCCTGTCTGTGAGAATCATATATGTATGCTTGTCGTTAAATGCGTCGTTTCATCTTAAGTTACAATTTGTGCTTAAATAAAATAAAAAATAATTAAAAAAAACTTGTTCCTGTTAGATTGCTGCATTATAGCAGCTGGATTGTTCTGTGTGTACAAGTATGCATTAGTTTCTATATGTTGTACGGTACTTACAATCGTATTTGTAAATAAAGCGTATATTATTATAAAAGCGATCTGTACAATGAAAGAGTTAGTTAAATGTAAATAAATTGGGTATAAACAATTTAAAGAGGATTTCTTTTCTTTTCTGGCTCCCTCATAGCAATTTGGCTCAATTTAAGTTTTCCTTTTTCACACACATACACTAAAAGGAAATTTTACGGCGAAATACGAAATCAAGTCCACTTTTGGTCATTTTGAACATATATTTCATCCAAGGGTGGATCCAGGACGGACTTCTAGGGGGGAAGGGGTCGGTGGGTTGTAATACTGCTACTTAGAGCTACTTTTAAGAGTTCCAAACTCTGGGATGGGTTTTAATTATATATGAAATAAGAAAGGTCGCCCCCTGGATCCGCCCCTGTTTTAATCTTTAAAATCTTTGTCTGAAACATCTTTCAGAACTTGAAAGACTCATATTGTAAATAATTCCTGTAATGTAAAAATAAGTGTTAACTTTTCCATATAGTTAAGTACACCATACGAACTTTGATAATTGGACTTGCTTCCGTTGTGCTTTGAACGTTCCCATGTCTGACTGTTGGGCAGTTTTCACCGTAAATTTTCAAGGCATTTCCTGGAAATATTACATTTCATTTATTTCGTATAATTAGCGACAAAAGTTCTTTCTGTTTGGTAAAATTTATTTGGGAATAACGGTGGTATGGCTGGAAAGTATAGAAAATTACATTCTTTTTAATTTACTGAAAATTGTACTCAAATTGTCTTCCCAGTCTGAAGTTATTTACGAAACTAATTTCATCAAATGGAAAGAACTTTTGTCGCTGACTGTACGTGGAAACTTCTGAAAATTAATTACATGCACTAGTTTGTATTTCATGTTATGTAGAAATGACAGCTTAAGAGTTTAAATGAAGTTGTGGTGTTCTGCATAGAATGAATATAATACTCGTTACAACTTCGAGAAAATTCAGTATATACGTTCATATAACATTTTCCAGGGAATACGTCAAAAATCTGCCAGATATTTTACAGTAAAATTCACAAGAAATTTTAGTTCGTACCCAACGTGTACTTCACAGATCCGCTATATCACACGGAAGTTCATCAGGAATACGATTGCTATACCTTCCCTTTTCATTTTTACTCGAACTTGTATGGTGATATAGGCATATCCCCTCATAACATAAAGCTTTCTTAGGTATTTACTCGTATTTAAATAAAGTTACAAGTCACGCAAAGAATGGAGAAGTAAACATTGAAACTGTAGAACAAACATCAATACCTTTAAAGAAAGCGTTGTAGAGAATTACAGAGGAGGTTATACAAAGTAGCTAGGAGTTTTCAACTGAGAATTGTGGGATCAGATTAAAGAAATTAAAGAATCCCAAGCATTATACAGGGCGCAAAATTTCAGTCAGACGCACTTGCCAATCCAAAAATGATGGTCGCCAGTATCTCTCACGTACAAATTATGAGACCCCCCCCCCCCGTGGCCTTTGGTTTGACAAAGAAAGAGAGTGCATATAGCGTAAAATTTCAAAATCAAACAATTAGATTCAGAATAATCAATTTTGAATTGGACACTTCATATACATGTTCAAAAATATCTTAACTTAAGACTTCTAGTTTGTGTAACACTCTCTCTTTGCACTAAAGTACAAGTTGTCGATTGCAGTTTTCGGATCAAAGTCCTTATGTGAAGGGCCATTGATGGAAATTGTCAGCAAATCATTCAGTATGTCAGTCTTCGGTGAATTCTTGTCTGTTGAGACTGCTGAAACCTCTCTCACATGAAGCAGTACTTACAGATAAAACTGCAAAGAATGTGACAATTGGAAGCAAATTTTGAAATTTCGTAAGGCAGGAAACCATTTCGATTGAGGGTGGAAAAGGAGGGGCGAATTGCAACGTTGTGAAGACTTCACATTCCGTTCTCTCTCAAACAGTGACAATTATTTTCGTGCGATGGTAGAATTGTGAGTTTAGGCAGAAATAATCCCTACTGAACAATGGTCGCCAGCTCTAAAATTCTAGTCGCCAATGGCGACCTCTCTACCGGAAGTTTTGCACCCTGGTATATATAAATGAAAAATCTTTATGTAACATTCTAATGTTCCGATTTAGATACTATTTACTAATGCATTTTTTTTCATAAATTTTCTACACTTCTTTAAAGCCACTATTTCATCTGGAATGTGATTTCTAAGCTACTAACAAGGAAATAAAGACTATTGCAATATTTTACTCCCATAAATTGTGTTGTTTATTTGTATGAGTAAGATATTCTCCCAGACGTTGAAGTAGGGGTGTTGGAACTATTTCCTGTATAAGAAAAGAGTGTGATCAACAGTCAGCTAATATGTGTTATAAAAATAAATTTTAGGCCTAAGTTAAACTTTAAGTACAATTTATGTATATTGTAAATAAACTAGGTTCAATGAGATAAAATAAAATTTTAAAAAAAAATTAATGGATAATGTAAGTACACAGTTGCTACTTAGGTCGGTCCCCTACTGCTTTATTATTACTTTATATCATTACTCATAAGGCATGAGAATCTTTGGTTAGAACAAAAAGGTGAAGTGGAGATAGAAGTTTCGTGAAAAAGAGGAATAAGCCACCTCAAACTAAGTGTCATAAATACTTTAGCACTTTATATTTATTACGCCTATAGATTGATAAAGCAAAGAAGGAAAATTCAATGGAACAATTTCGTTCTGGTTATTATTGCTCCAGAAAGGGTAATCAGAATCACAATTTGATAATGTCATAATTAATAGTGTTTACAAGAATGGTCAAGAAAATGCTTCTTTTCGTGCATCTGCAATTTTATCCACGCAGAAACTACAAATATATCCTCAAAGTCAATTTTCTGCAGACATAAGAGAGGAAAATTTCGCCTCTAAAGTTGTAAAATTCCCCTAAGTGTTATCTTATGGATGAAGTAGAAGAAATAAATGTTATGAATATGGTCTCTCCGTAGAACTTAAGACCTCCCCCTTCCCCCTCCCGTGATCATCAAGGAGATTGGATACAGCACTGCGCAAAATGCTATATTGGTGTGGATCAGTGAAGCCATATCTAGCATCTTGGTGCTAGATCTAGCATAATTCACATGCATTTAGCACCTAGCATCTTGACTTTAGTATCTTGGCCAAATCTAGCATAATTTCATTCTTCCCTCTGGAGAACAGAAAAAGAACGAAAATATAGATGGTTCAAGGGCCGTTGGGAATTATTCTTTTTAGTTGAAGCAATGGTTGGAGCAATGAAAGCCAGTCAGTATTTCCACAGTTGTAATTTATTGTTGAATTCAGAGAAATGTTCAAAAATAGCAAAATGTGACCCTGAAAAACATATTTACTTACCCATAGTTTTATTACTGTCAACTGAAACATGAATGTGTGGTTATCTGGGATATTTCTGTCCCTTTCAATTTACAGCTTGAGAGAAAGAGGGATATGAGCATCAGGGGACAGCTAGTAATACACTAAAAGAAATGCTTCAGGGCTGTGTCGGAAGCGGCATGTTGTGCATATTTTTCTTAAAATGTTATCCATTCATAAAATATAACGTGCCATTTACCATCATTACTGACAGTGTCATATTAGCTTTGTATATGAATACAGTTAAAAACACTTCGTTAAAATAATGAAGATAAGTAGGGGCGGGGCTTTAAAATTAATTAGGAAAGATAATTTGAAAATCTGGCATAATTTACTATAATCTAGCATAATTCAGACCCGTGTTTGGCATCATCGCGAGTCTCGAGTGTGGCAACCCTGGTGTGGATATTCACATCCACGCATACCTGTAGTTGTAGGATAAATTGGAAGAAACAGGATTGTTACTTAAAGAAATCACAAGAAGGATTTTTATTTGCTTTGATTGTAATGTAAAAACCTTTCATCATCTTATCTGTCTCTGATAACTCTCACCTCGATCCTTACGCAAATAAATAGTCTAATATACATGTATGGAGATTAGGTTAAAATTATTATATCATCTCAAATCAAGTTTATGAAGAGTTCTCAATTTTTGATTCTGTGAACTTAGAAACTTCCAAGAAACTGTCCCCTTTCTCAAAACATTGGAAGTACAGAGACTCAATCTTCTTTATGCATATATGAATGCAATGAGCAACCAGAACAAGGAACTATTCTTTAGAGAGGATGATACTCAGTGTCGAGCTCGCATCAGCTTTGTTAGAAATACTGACGAGAATATACAAGTACAGTATAATAACAGTACTGAAGCAATAAAACGACATAAGTATTTTCATTTTAAGAAAAAGTTAAAATTATACGAATGTATCCTATCTCAGAAATAACACTTACCACATTTCGGGACGCGGTTCGTAGTGGCCGAGTTTGAAATAAATTCTACGAGCTTAAATATTAAATTACGTATCTGCATTAGCTGCCATATAGTTCGATATTTAGAAGCATTATATAGCAACAAACATTAGGAGCAACAAACAGCTAGGTTCTTTTCATTGTTGTTCCTGTTTTATCGCTTAGCACCGAAACTCTTTTTATTTAGTGGTTTGACACCAGTGAGATTAAACTTAAAATTATAGCAGTTTCGATGGAAATGGACTATATACTGAATTCATTAGTTTGGAATCTATAATATCACCACTTGATAGGAAGGATAATAATAATTGTAAGTTTTGGAGTGCGGTTTCTGAAGAAAGTTGTTCGAACTAATGCATTATATTCTCGCTATACCAGTCAGTAATGCACATGTCGAACGACTGGTGTAATGGAAGCTTTATAACCGATTGTGAGAAACAGAAAATCAATGGAAATTGTGATAACCAAAATTTATGTCCAGATGAGCTTGAAAATGATCTGTCAAGATTTCTTCAAAACGGTTGTATAAAATAGGATTCTTCTTCAGCAGCAAGGAGCTTTAAAAAGTATGAATAGAAACGTAGGCGTCTATAATCTCTTAACGTTTTGTATTATTTTCATTTAGTTTGGTACAGTGTATGTTTGATTAGTAGTAATGTTAGTGTTAATAGTAGTTTTTATAAGTGTTATAAGTAACGGGGTAGTAACATGCATAAGGTAACCAAGAAAGTTCTGTCGCTTTTCCATCCACCACCTTCGAACATCGATATGTCACCTAAGACGTACCTGGAAGGTCAAAAATAGTCCCCATCAGCATCGACGACCTTCTACCAACGTTCTGGAAGGCCATTGATTATTCGCGGTTGATCTTGGTGGACCGTGAAGCGAAGAAGGTAACAAGTGCATTTTGCACCTCTACTAGGGATTTGAACTGGCGTCCTCTAAGGTGATTGTCCAAGGAATGGAACAGGTGATTATCGGACGGTGCAATATCCAGGGAATATCGCGGATGCAATAGTGTTTCCCATCCGAGGCGTAGAATGGTGTCCCGGGTCATCCTAGCCACGTGGGGCTTAGCGTTGTCCTGTAATAGGAGGACCCGTGTGCGATTCAGAAGTCCTGGTTCCAGAGTTTTGAGTTTTCCTTGAACACGGCTCAACTGCTGACAGTACACAGTTGCATTGATGCACTGACGAGCTGGTAGTAGTACCCGATGCTTGGTGCCGCGAGCAGTCCACCAAACACACAGGAGGCTCTTCTTCTGGTGCAATGCTGGTTTCGGCTGTTTTGGAACCGTTCATGGGATATTAAGGAATGATGACGGCGCCGTGAAGCTTCGTACAGAACCCACTTCTCATCATATGTTAACACCCTGTCCAAAAATGGCTCCTTCCTCAGACGAGACAGCAAAGAAACACAGGTATCTGCTCGCGTTGCCTCCTGGCTCGGAGTCAAATCATGTGGGACACATGGACCCAACTTGTAGTGCTTCCCAAGTTGATCGAAGTGCTGCCGTATGGTTTCTCCACTCACACTGAATTGTAGTCCCAGTTCCTTACATGTCTGGCTACTGTTCGCCTCAATTGCTGCCTGCAGATCTTAATTTTGTACATGTTTTAGTCTTCCGGCACGTGGTGTGTCTCCGAGTGTTCCGTCACCGTCCTTAAAGTTGTTAAACTACCAATACACTGTCCGCGTAATCACTACACCCTTAACAAAGTCCCGGCATATCTTCCGTTCAGCTGCAGTGGCGTTTGTCCCCAGTTTGAACTCGTACAGCATACACGCCCTTATGACGCTCTGTGGAAGTCCCATGTTCACTCTGTCCTTTTGGAAGTTCATGGTGTAACTGAACTGCCCCAACCAGGTAATATGTTTGGATATACCCACATCAATAACTGACCTTCTCCTCATCTCCATTTGCATTCAACTCACGGGGTGAGAGGCAATGGAATACAAATCTCCACAAAAAGTGACAAAACTTTCTTGGTTACCTTTGTATAACACTTTTAAATACTCTAAACATGATGATCTTCGTACATTACAGAAAACCCCTAAGTGCAGATACCACAAAGATATGTTTTGTAATTCCTACTATGATCCCTGAAAAACAATACTGAGAAACTAAAGTAAATTACTGTACAACTATTCCTCGCATTACGCGACTAATTGATTCCTAGAAACACGAGAAGCATTAATTTTAACATGCATAACATATAGATAGGGCCTATGTGTAGTTTGAAAAGGAGAAAATAACAATCTTCAATATTTGCAAAGAAATACTTTATTAACGGCAAAATTATATCAAAGTGCACGATACGTACGTTAAAAGCTCGCAGACTTCAATCACATGATACAGGAACTGGTTTCACTGAGTCGTGATCATTTTCTCGCTTGCTTGAGAGCTCTGGGGTAGAGGTGTCGGCTTTTGTAAGAAAATTATCTAGATTTCTCTGACAGGCAGCATTTTTTCTCTGCCTGTACAGTTCCTTATAATCCATTTCCCTGGAATTCTGAATCTGTGGAAAGAAACTTCGGTACTTTTGTATGTGTGTGTTTGAATTATTCGAACCTAACTCGCGCTATAACCAAAACGCCTAGTGAAATCGCGCATAACGAGAGATGCCTGTATAGGAGGAAGTACGTGAAAACTGACCAGTGATTTATCTACCCCCCCCCCATCATCCCTAAAATTTTCGGACACCCCCGGAAATAAATTCCTTACACCCCCTACTAGGGGGTGCAATATTAAAAAGATGCATTCTCGTTCTGCCTAAAGGCTCTCTAGGACTTTGTAGTAAATATTTTAAATGATCTTTATAATCTTTGGAGACAGGGAATTCTATGCGAAGAGGAAATTTTTAGGGAAATATAGCACCGAAAAGCTTGACTTCTAGCGTGTTTGTATGCAGATCGGAACTCATGTATAAAATGGCTATAGTAACGAGGGCGGGAACTAAATCCAAGCGGTCAAAATGTAAGGAAAATTCTGACGAGGACAAAATCCAAGAGACAAACACAAGAGTAGGCCAATATTTTGGATGTAGCAGTGCACACCCTATATGATTATTTTTTTCTCTTCAATTGCCATATTCTAAAATGTTATCTATTTTTTTTTTCAACTGAAATAACTTTTTATTATTTTTTTTAATTCTGAAAACTCAATAAAACGTTAAAATGTTATAATAAAAGGACAGATTAGCTTTAATTACTTTCACACATGCCCATATGCCTGGGTATTTGTTATATCTTTAATACATTTGAAATACATTTAGCATATTACGGTGACCATTCATTTTCATTACGAAAAATAACTGTGATGCTATTTAATTTTTTTTTTTTAAAGTCATTCTTGTGTGGGAGCATATAGCAGTCTTTTATTTCGAGTAATGTATAAATATTTATTTTAAATATAAAATACCGACTTTTTTTTTTAAAGCAAAGATCAAAATGTGAAATATATACTTACTGTAACAGTCTTACTGTTAGGTTTCAAGCATTTTTAAAAAATGTTATTTCCGTAAAGTGAAGAATTTCAGATAACATTTTAGATGCATAACAGTTGAAGAAAAAAATAATCATTCTTTTATTAATCTGCGCCTATGATTCTGTCACTTGAATTTAGTCCGTTTTGTCTGAATTTTCCTTGGGATTTGTCCACGGGCGTCTCTGGCGGGGGGACAAGGGGGACGCGTCCCCCCAATATTTTGAAGTACAAAACATTCAATATTTTATTCTAATTTAATTTATTCACTAACTAGAGAGTAACATATAAATAGTAATTATTATATTTATTTGGAATATAATAATTATTAAATTCCAGGCTGTGAAACGATTATAACAGAGTTCTTGATAGGGGTGTATACCTAAGGGGTCCGTGAAGGTAAGCAGAAAAGTAACAAATGGAATCGAAGATAATAAATAAGTTGGGCTGGGTAGTACCATTTAAATCATTTCTGTGATGTTCCCCACAAATTTTACATGCCAGAGGCGCCAGTGGGTTTGTCCTCTTGAATTTTGTCCTGCATCGTAATACAGCGTGTTTGAAAAAGAACTCCCTAGTTTTAATGTCCTAGAATTTGTACAAAGTGACATACACTATTCTAGTTTGTGGTGTTTGGTTCATCAACTCTCCAAGTTTGGCTCTCCTGCAGTTGGCAGGTCTGCTTGACCTTGAGACGGCACCAGTGCTGTTTTTTCCCTCTGTTTCCTCAGCTCAGTCCAGGCAGGCGTGCATTGCAGAGCAACTCAGCAACAATGTGTACTCCGCAACAGAAAGGGTAGTGTGTTATTTGGCTTGTGAAAACTGAGTCAGTTATAACAGTGCAACGTAATTTTAGACGTCAGTATGGTGGTGAACCATCTACAGCAAAAACTATCCGTCTTTCAAGGAAACCGGTAGTGTTTTAAAAGCAAAATCACCAGGTAGACCGGGAACTTCTGAAGATGTTGTTGAACAGATCTGTGTTTCTTGTGTTCGGAGCCCGAAAAAGTCATTGGCCAGACGTCATCTACAATTAGGAGTGCCTAAAGGTACTGTGTATGATGTGCGTAAAAGACTTAAGTTGCGCGCCTACAAATTGCAACTGTTACATGAAATTAAACCTACTGATAAAATCGAAAGGTATGAGTTTGCTGCTGACTTTCTACACAGAATTGATTATGTCATTTAAAAAAAAAAATATCACTTTTCTGATGAGGCTACATTTCATGTCAATGATACTACATTTCATGTCAATGGAACAGTTAATCGTCATAACTGCAGAATTTGGGGGCAAGGAATCCACATAAAGTTATTCAGCATCAACGTGACTCTCCCAAAATTAATGTCTGGTGCGGTTTGATGGAAGATTGTGTGATTGGTCCTTTCAGTTTTGTAGAAAAAACAATAAACGGGGACGTTTACTATGACATACTGACAGAGTACGTCTTTCCCCAAATGGATGATATTGAGGCGGAAAAGGGACTTGTGTTTTTCCAACAAGATGGCGCCCCACCTCATTACAGTAACCATGTGCGTGCTTCTCTTGACACTCGCTTTCCAGGAAGGTGGATAAGCAGGGCCGGCCCAATACCTTGGCCACTACGAAGCCCAGACTTAACCCCACTTGACTTTTTCTTTTGGGGCTACATAAAAAATGTTATATACAGTGAAAAGATCAGAAACATCAATCATTTACGGGAAAGAATCGTCACGGCGGTTGGGACAGTTACACCTGAAATGTTGGTGAATACGTGGCGAGAAATGGAATATCGTCTCGACGTGTGCAGGACCACAAATGGATCCCACGTTGAAGTCTACCAACATTAAACAAAACTTGAAGGAATTCTCTTTCATGATATGTACTCATTGATGTAAGTTTTCATTCATTTCCCAATTAAATTTATTCTTAAAACTAGGGAGTTCTTTTTCAAACACCCTGTAATCTGTTTGTTAATTCTAACAGACTGTAAGAAGAACAACTATTTCTTCAAGTTTCATCATAAATTTTAGATGTTATTCTTCTTGTTCTTATCGGAAAAATGATGAGAATACAGTTCTTTATCAGCAGTGTTATTCACATCTACTTTGGTACAGATGAACTGCGGACAAATGGAAAATTGATTTGACTCAGTTGCAAGAAAACTATTTGACATTGTAACTGAAACGAACATAAAATAAACTTAATTCGGTATAATATCACATTGTTTCACATCAAGCTTTTATTCACTTTTTCAGTAGTTCATCTCTAACATGCTAAGAGTCGCAGTACGTAAAAGGTGCCACAGTTCACATCCTCAAAACATGTTTGGCCATATATAAAGTAAACAATGCAAGAGGATGCATAAGGCGACTCTTAAGAAAGAATGTTAACGTTCTACATCACAACTCCTTTTTCGGCATCACCTTATCAGCTGATTTGTCTTATATACATAATTCTATACTATATGGAATAGTATCATATATAGTTCTATTTTCATATTTATATTGTCAATGTAAATAGCAGCAATACAAAATATCAATATCAATATTGAAATACTTGTATGTATTTTGTAGTTTCAATCAAATCAAAAGTTCAGATAATTGGGAATAAGGGCCATCTTACGCATCCTTTTGCATTTGTTTGCTTAATACATGGCCAAACATGTCTTGAGGATGTGATCTGTGGCACTTTTTACGTACAGCGAGCAGTGGCGGTTTTAGCAGGTAGGCCGGGTAGGCACGGGTCTACCAAAAAAAAATGAAAAATATATAAACACTAAAAGATACAATAAAGAGTAAATATATTTTCCATTTTTTATATTAATGGTAAATAATTATTAAATAAACAGCATCAACCACTACTGTAAAAGTAATTTCCTATCGTCATTAATCAATCAAAAAATCTACATATGTATCCATACGCGAGGGAGTGGGCCTACCCAAAATTAAATCCCTAAACCTGCCCCTGACTACGAGCCTTAGCATGTTGGAGATGAACTACTGGAAAACTGAATAAAATTTTGTTGTGAAATGACTTGATACTAGACCGAAGTAAATTTGTTTTATCTTCGTTTCAGCTACAATGTCAAACGGCTTTCTTGCAACTGTCAATCAATTTTCAGTTTCTCTGCAGTATTTTTTTTTTAATCACATTCATTTTTACTGAAATAGATGTCAGTAACACTGTTAATAACTGTGTATCTAGTCATTTTTCCGAGAACAAGTAGAATAACATCTAAAATTTATGATAAAACTTAAAGAAATATTTATTCTTCTTACAGAATCTGTTACAATTACTAAAGAAAAATTCTCTTGAAGAAATCCCTCCCTGAACAGAATTCCTCGTCTCGAAAGATTAGGCAGAACGGGAATCCCCATTCTGCCTAAAGATAAGATCATTTAAAATATTTTCTACAAAATGCTGGAGGGCCTTTAGGCAGAACGGGAAGACACCATTAAAAATCTTGCTATTTTGGTTTTTAAAAGATTTTTGAATTCTTGTTTTTAAGTGCTAATTGAATAAAACAACTTACTTTCGACAAGATAAATTTTCAAACAAGCACGCAACGCAAAATTGAATGGAAATCAACCTTTACACAGCTGTGATCGTCACAACAACGTTTCATCAATCGATTGTCAACGTTTTCATCTCGACGTCACACCAAGCATGAGAGAGTTAACGCTAATTGGCTCTGGCTGAGGAAGGAAATCCAATGCAACCGTTCGTTGCATTAACGAATTTTAAAGTTTGTAAAAATAAATAAATAAATAAATCAAATTTTAAAAAAGCTAATTAAAATGACGATATACTATAATAGTATAGACCTTAATGCAAAATTGCACCGCCCAGATTTTTTGAACACCCCCTAAGTTCAAAATTCTGGATAAATCGCTGAAACTGACTATAATGGAGAATTCATAATTTGTTTTCTCTTGCATACTCGAGTTTATAACATGAATATAACTAGAAACCAGCAGCGTTCGAGTGTAGAAGATATGTTACGTCATTAATAATCCTCAAATAGGTTTCTTTATGTTCCCAACATTAGTAATCCCATATCTGATTGTTTCTCTTTCTCTCTCTCAGATCGCATAATTCATGATTTTGACATACTTAATCTTGATTTAGTCTCATTATCAAACCTATGGATTAACTTCAATGTAGTGTAAGGTTTTTTTTTTTTTTTTTTTTTTTTTTTTTTTTTTTTTTTTTTTTACATTTATTCATTTTAAAATGTCATTTCATGTACGTGAAGGTAACTTTTGGAGTAACAACAGTTCATTGAAGATAACAAAACAACAAGAATGAAAAAGAATATATAAAATTCATAAATATAAGAATTTGTTAAAAACCGTTAACTATGTAAATTCAAAAAGTTAGACAATGTTTTTAAAAGGTCACACTTATGGAGCGTAAGATTGAAATATAAAATGAAATAAGTGAGCTTCGGCTCACAGTGTAAAATTACGGTAGACCACCAAACTATGTGAATTCAATACTTAAACTTGAGGTAGTACATCTGTAAATACTAGTTACAATAGAAGAATATATATAACTGTCGCTATTTGTTTTATCCATTATGCGATCAGTGTTGTAATCGAATAAAAGTAGATTTTCTCTACTTCCGCTTTGAATAGAAGATTAAGGGATGAGATAGAACCTATTATTGGGACGCTTAATCTGTGTCAAAAGAAAATTTTTACATCCCTTACCATTTCTCCTCTATGGAAATAAGTATTGAAATCGGAAATATTAGTAAATTCCAACCACTTCCGGTTTTGGTAAAATGTTTTGGATGGTGATGGTATATTCTCTTGAGATGTGAATCGACTCCTGACATCCGCTTGTTGCAATCTATCACCGTTTTTTTCTTCTATGGTGATCAGCGTTAAAATCGAAAGCGATTGGTTTCTATCACTTCCGATTTGAATAGAAGGTTAACGAAAGATTTGGAATCTATTCTTAGGATGCTAATCGATTGCAAAATATGACTTATCGATATCTATTAGCGTTTTTGCTCTATGGAAATCGATATTGGAACCAGAAGTACTAGTAAATTGCAACAATTTTCGGTTTCGGTAGAATGTTGCAGGTTGTGGTGGTATGTTCTCTTAAGACGCTGAATCGATTGCAGAAAAACGCTTGTCGCTATCTATTATCGTTTCTGTTCTATAGCGATAAACGTTGAAATCAGAAATGGTTTATTTCTACCACTTCGGTTTGAATAGAAAATTAACTTAGCATATTAAATATATTCATGAAATATAGTCATTGAAAAAACACTTCTCGATATCTTTTACTGGTTTTGCTCTGCGGAAATCAGTATTGAAACTTTAAGTAGTTGGTATTGTTTCAGATAGTGGTGATTTGTTTTCTTGAGATGCCAAATGGATTGCGAAAAACTGCTTGTCGCTGTCTATTACCGTTTTTGTTCTACGGCGAAATACATTGGTATCGGAAATGGTTAATTTTAACTACTTCCTGTTTGAATAACAGATTAACGGAGGAGATGAAACCTATTATTGGGACGCTGAATCGAAGCAAAGAACCGGTTCTTGATATCTCTTAGACCACGTTTCCATTTTACATGAATCTTGTAACTGTCATAAAAAATTTTAAAAAATGTTGAAACCTTATATTTCTCCGTGTAAACATAATCTTGAAAGAAACATACAACATTTTTTCCATCTTGCAAGGAGTTAAACCATGTGCAACTTTCTAGGTCGTCTTGTTTGCTACCTGCTATCGCCCTCCCGCTGACATAAAGAAAAAGTTTCACCGCTTCCGAAACAACGGATTATTTTGGACAGCAAGGGGAAGCGCGCCAAAATACACGTCTTTAATAAGGAGGTTCACTATTTGTGCACTAGAGTGCAGTGCTGCATAGGTGGGGATATCTTTCTTGCTTTCAGAAAGTTCTACAGTACAACCCCTCAAATCCGAACCCCGGAAATCCGAAAACCCGGCAAATCCGAACACGTTCTCAGGAAAAAAAATTAACTACAGCTGGAAAATGAAAAAAATGATTTAATCACACAAATTTAGTTTTTTTTTAAGGTTTTAACATTTTTAGACTTAATGCTTATTCAAAACGTTATAAAATACAGTTAAGGTTAGATAAAATAGGAAATAGTTTACGTCTACTTACGTATTTCAAAAAATCCAAAACAATGAAATCATTTTAGGTTAACTGGATTACGATTCAATGATGGCGTTGTTTTAATGCCTTTTCACTTGTGGTTGCAGCACACTGTTCGATTTTAGCACGATTTTTTTTCCAGTCACTTATTGTTGCTTTTCCAACTCCGTACTCCGCCGCTAACTTGGTGAAACTTTCGCCGTCGTCTAAACGTTTTAAGGCTTTTAACTTTTGTTCCACGGTACACGAACTGTGTTTCCGCTTACTCGACTCAGCCATTACAGTACGCACTTTTAAAACATCAATTCAAGCTGTTTATTAGAATACGCAAACAAATATTAACCGCACAAACGCTTAGACACTTAACACTTAACTAACGCCTTATACGCACGATCCGCACTATTCAGCAGGTGAACGCTCACTAGAAGACGCAATAATTACAGCAATAAATACAGTAAGAGGAAGTGGTAGGGGTAGAGTGATAATAGACTATTTTTTAGCATACGCTCGCCTAGCAACAATGACAGGTCACCGGACGTACACCCGCCAGTCAAGGTCACTGCGCTTTCGACCACTGGGCCACCCTGTCTAACCTCAGTCGTTGTTTTACCTCCACTTCAGTGACGAAATAAGTACGTAATATTATTTCCCGGGTAATCCGAACCCCCCGAAATCCGAACAGGCTTCAGCCCCAATTAGTTCGGATTTGAGGGGTTGTACTGTAATGTGTAAACTGTAAATAGAAAGATCGGGTTGCAAGATTTTTTATGACAACTACATGATTAATGTAAAATGGAAACGCTGTCTTACACTTTTTGCTCTAATACCTGTCGACAGCAGACGGGCGGACATAGCCGTTCTATATACACCATAGTTCGAAAGTCTAAAAAAATCGCAGCAGGAAACTGAAAAGAAGAGTTTATTCATTAATTCTCATGTGTAAATTCTATTCATTTCAAAGGAATATCTCAAACTTCAGTTTTATCTTGCCTTCCCCGCTGGTCTAGTGGCTAGAGGGTGTGTCTTTGCTGGACGCGGTTCCACGTTCGATTCCCGGTGGGAGAGCACCAAACAAATTTAATTTCACAATCATTCAGTTTCATTAATCATCCTTCTCCTTTAGCCTAAGTGCATAGTCTACCACTAATAAGCCTATATATCCACCATCCATTAATATATATCTATATAATCGCAGCTTTCGAAAAAAAAAAAAAACGAAATATGTTAGTTTAATAATACAACACTTAGTCTAATAAATTGCTTTCTCTTCATCATAGTTGATCAAACAGAAAACATTTTAACTATAAGTCACAAGTCAGATAAATTCATGAAAAAAATATACATGTATAATATTTGTAGGAATTATTTAGAAACGTGTAATCTAGTACAAAAAAAAAAAAAGAAAGAAAGAAAGAAAGAAAGAAAGAAAAAAGAAAGAAAAGAAATAGAAGTCAACATTTTGAAAACTGAATTATCTATCACACAGAAGCTACTTACTGCATCGATCGTTCTTTTGTATAGATCATTAGAAAAAAATGAAGTGAAATATTTTAGTTTTAAGTCCCAGAATTATGCCCTGTAAGCTAAAGAAGACGGATTGTTAATGAAAGTGAATGATTATGAAAGGACAGATGGAATGATAAAGTGGAAGAAAACAGAAGAACCCGAAAACTCTAACGAACACATCTTGTACGCTTCAAACTCACATAGGCCTAGACTGAGATAGCACTAGGGACCCTCACACCAAAAGCGAGCGCTCTACTGAGCCACTGACCATTACAAGTTAAAAGTTCCTCTATAGATTGCAGGTTAAAATTCATGATTATCTAGAACTGTGAAAATAGCGGGGAAATTGAGGCAATATTATTACTATCATATGCTCCTTTTAGGCCGCTGGACATGAAGGCATGAAATTAGTTAAGTAGTTTTTTTTTTTTTTTTTTTTTTTTTCAACATGAAGAAAGGAATTCCAGTGAGAGGGAGAAGTGTTGACTATTGTCCTCGGTAACACGGTAAGTTGTTCCATTTACAAAGAACTAAACTTAAAGTTCCTTACTCAAGAATAAAGTTAACTTCAACCACTGTATAAAAATAAATCAGAAGTCTGTGTTTAAAATTCTGCTTCTTTTGAAATGTTTGTAAGCAGGTTACTTGAAACAGTTAACTTTGCCATAAAACAGAACTCAAGGCTGCTATGACCAGTAAAATAGAACATTTATTTGGATACACCGACATTTTATCTCATTAACATTTGTAGCAGGTGTACCTCATCCTCATAAATGACTTTATTGATGGTAGTGAGAGAAGTAGCATATTCTACATAAGAGAGTAGCATGTCGATACGCTCAAATGTCAACGCAGTCATTTATCTGAAACCTACTGATTCGAGATAATGAATTGTTATCAACATTGTCAGTTCTATGGTCTGCGTTATTGATTATTATGATTATTTCGTGGAAGCAGAAGGTTCTCTGTCATTCAGGGCGAACTAAAATCCTGATTTCCTCAATTTCATGATGGAAAGATTAAAATAAAACGTTTTTCAATTTATAAATTCTGATGTTCGTTTAATATCTTAATTTAAACTGAAAAAAGAAAGATTTTGAAAGAGTTCTTTCGCACGTGATGACTTCCCAATCTTGAATTCGATGGTTTTCACCATACAAGAAGAATGTCCTCTAAAAGAATGTCCTTTTCCTCTAAAAGAATTAGATTTACTCAAAGGCACAATATCAATCACAAGTAAATGAGAGATACACCTGTCTATTAAAAAATCGATATTGCATTTAGAGGTTCAGTTTGAAGTTATATACTGTAGAACATAAAAATAAGTAAATTCGTGAATTTAAACCTCTATTCCCTAACTATGTAAACATAAATTACTACTAAGACACTAATCTGCTAAGGATTATATTCAGTAAAAGATTTCAAATATTCCCATAATTACACAAATCTTTCTCAGAGTACTTAAGAACATTAACTATGAAGGAAATTATCAAATATTGGGATAATTCATATAAACGTGGTAATTTATAAGGGGTAGTTACTAGGATCCTTGGTAGAGGACAACTGAAAAATGTCGACATATGCTTGATTATGATCTTCTGATCTTCTAAAACTGGAAAATGCCAACAAATGCTTATTTTCATTACACTAGCAGGGAGGAGGACCTTTCTTACCCCTTTTAAAGGTAACACTTAATTTGCAATTCTTTCCACATATTTCTATCTGAATACTGTCAAATAGTAGACCTACTGCTGCTCGATACATTAAAGGAAATAAGTTTGTGTGGAGTATGAAAGGAAACAATGTGGTTCTTATCTTCCTATTCGTTTTTCGTTCTGTGGATACAGAAGTTCTTTTATTGTGATTTTTACTAATCTTTCAGGTTTCTCTCATTCCAGTTGCAATGATTTTATTGTACTGTTCATGCATGATAAGTATATTTATTGTTAATCTATATGATTTTAATTAATGTGAAATTTGTGCACATTCCAAAACAAAAATTCTCTGAATGTGGTCATAACCATGCCAACTGTGATCAAAATGCGTTCATGCTGACAAATTGCTGGAACTTGCTAATCCATAGTTCTTAATTACAAGTATGTCGATTCACTCTGGAAAAGAATAATATTATATTTCAAGTTTAGTTTAAGTAACCATGACAATTAGTTATTGGAAAATTGGTAAGAAAAGTAAATTAAAAATGAAAAAAAAAATAGTTTTAAAAGTTCTCTAAATACCTTGGGTATTGCTTTAAAAGTATCCATAAAACCAGGCTGATGGACATATAGAATGGTGTAGAAATTTTAGTGACCAGGATGACCAATACACACTGGCAGATCTCTTCAGGCGTGGCTTGAGAAACATCAGGATAAACTTCATCACCTCCTCTGGCCTACTCAATTTCCTGACGTTAACCTTACTCAACACCTATGGTCAGTTTTAGAAAAGTGAGTCCGGGACAGATTTCTTGTTTTATCATCGTTAATGCAGCTGAGTGATGCACTGAATGCAAAATAATCCATTATTCCTCCGATAACGATTCACTAGTTGTATGCTTCAATTCCAGGAGATATAGGTTTTATTACGTGCTAAAGTTAACCTAATGTATTGATCGGGTACGTTGTGTTTTTTCATGGCGTTTCCATAACATATATAATATTTTAAACTATTGTACATTTGTTTAAATTTTATATATTTTATATATTTTGATGTGTTACGGAAATATATAGACATATGTGTATTTTATATTTGTATGTGTGTTTCTTATATTATGTATAAAATATATAAAACATTAAAAATATTACATAAAAATCCTGTATAATGTTGTTTTTTTTTAAATAAAATGGCGTCTTGAACTGGAAACAATCAAGAACATAGTTAGAAAATGATGACTTACTACGCAGTTTTTGCAATATCATTACAGAGATTTAAATGCACATATGTGTCTTTCATATATATTATCCTTTTCGGAACCCTAGCATGATCAAGAGAGCCATATTATAATTTAGAAAGTAGAATACCTGAATACCTATAACTTGTTATTTAAGGATATGGCTATACACCCTACATCTTACACTGATGGAACTTTAACGCCGTTTCAACTGCAAAACTAAAAATCCCTGTGCAACTTGCAAGTTGAAATATTGCCTTATACTATTAAAACACATTAAATGTATAGTTTGTTCCTTCAATCGGAGTGCAGTTCGTATATAAGGAATACCGCTTTCTACGTGTGACGCCTCGTGCCACAAATAAGTCATCATTCGAAGGATCTTGCAGAAAACACCCCCGATAACGAAATGGCCTACCAGAACCCTCATTTCAAACAACTCACAGTCACGTGTCAAATCCACGTGGAGTCTTAGTTGACACAGTTCCAAATGTTCTCCTCTAAGTTAGTGCTCGATTTTCTGTTCCCAAGACCAGCTTCCTTGTTTTTACATTGCATGACATCTGTTTCTATTAGCCATGATATTGGGAAGAAAGAATAGACAGAATAGTGAGCGTTGCAACCCATACGGTCAAAAGAGGGACGAAAGGAGCGAGGAGGAAGGGATATTGTCGTAAAATTCACCATGGGAACTTCGAAGTAATTTACCGAACTGAACTCCTATTTAGTGAATATACTATAAGCAATGTTGTTGTGGAGTATCTTGTATAATGAAGTGCTTTTATTCTGTTTCATAAACTGTTGTCGGAGTTCTTTGCCCAAGTTTTACATCTTTGAACAGTACGTATGCTTATGTGTAGCAGAGTAATTAGCGTATAGATATTTGTCCATATTCAGTGGGGGAGTCAAATTTTCAACGTCAACAGAACACAATGAGTAACAGGGGCGGATCCAGGACCGACTTCTGGGGGCGGTGGGTTGTCATACTTTTAAGGGCTCCAAACTTTGGGATGGGTTTTATTTATATATATATAAAATAAGAAAGTTTTTTCTTCTGGGGCGGCGATCGCCCCGATCACCCCCTTGGATCCGCCCCTGATGAGTGATTGGAGAGCCTCTGGAATTAAGAGTGGAATTAAGAAGTCTCTAGTCTAGAAAGCCACAAACAACAAAAAAGAGAACTGATGTCCTGCCTATCACCCAACCAAAATCCACCGGGCCACAACAGTGGCCTCGTGGGATAAAACGCCAGGAATTTAAATGGTATGGTACACATGAACTGGCTCATAAATATGTAAGCATGGAAGAGAAAATAAAGTATTAATTGAAATCAGAACATAAACTCAAATTCCTCAAATATGTGTGTCATAGTGAACTTGATATCCAAAATTCAAGATGACCTTGTCTATAGAATCCGAAAAACGAGAAGAAATATATATTTAAAGAGGATATTTGTAAAACAACTTATTTTAATGGATTTACAAGAAAAATATTTAACTTGCATACGCTAACATATTTATTGATTTTAGAGAGGCTTACGATTCGGTTACGAGAGAAACATTGTACAACATTCTTACAGAATTTGAAATACCGAAAAAGCTAATTAGATTAGTTAAGATTTCTTTAAATGAATCCCAAAGTAAAATCCGGGTAGAAAAATGTTTGTCCACGAGCTTTCACGTCGAGAATGGTCTGAAACAAGGAGATGCGTTGTCGCCATTATTATTCAACTTTGTCATGGAATACGCTATAAGGAAAATCAAAGCTAGCAATCAGGGCCAAGAGTTGAATGCTGTTAATCAGGTTCTCCCGTTTCCTCCCACTTTCTTCATTCCACCATTTCACTCATTTCTCATTATCACCGTTTCCTTTAGCCTAACCGGCCTATCCGTGGGACGTTAAACTTAAAGATTTCATTTCATTTTTTCAATTCCGGCATCACTTTGATTAAAGTACAAAAATTCTAATTCAGTTCTCATAACACGAATGAAGAAAACCTTGTACTGACAAAGAAAAAGTTACCTAGCGAAAATATGACTTCCTGGACATTTCTTCTTCTATTCTTATGTGGCTTTCCAATCTTACGTGAGAAATCTCTAGTTGACAGTTCAATCAATGGAAATCGTAAGAGATTTCTCATTATTTTTATTTTCTCTCTACTTTCTTAAGTACCGTACCGTAAAAGTACTTTTCTGATAAACATTTTTTTTTCCGTCTCGGAAACGCTTCGATCAATATTCATCACCCAGGGAGGAAATGATTATTCAATACACAAAAGAAATACACAGATTGCTAATGACTCATTGACCTATACAATATAGAGATGCAACAGATCGGAAAAAGCTCTATTTGGAAGGGAGAATATTTTTTTTTTTTTTCGACGGCTCTTTTGAACATTTCAACTTTAATGAAGGAATAACAGTACGTCTCCACGTTTCCTTAATCATTTTAACACGAAAAAAAAAACTGTATTTCTAATTCTAACGCGGGAGTAATGGTCAACGACAAAAGAGTTTTAGTGAATATATAGACCTAATAATGTTAGCGATAACTGTTCTGAAAATGTAGTAGTTAGATTTACTAAATCAAACTTATCGTTTAGAATCTATACATAAACTATAAATAAAATTTCAGCTTTTTTGAAGCTAAAGATATTTTTCATGTAGGAGATTACGTAGAACAAGTTTTATCTAATTTATATACAGTAAAGCCATTATTATCCGCGCAATTGGGTGGCAAAGGTAACCGCAGATAGCGAAAATCGCGGATAACCCGAAAAAAGACTGAAAATGAGGTGCAAACGCGAAAAAATATTTTAGCATAAAGACTATGTTTTATTATACAGAAAGCACAACAAAACTTTTAAAATACGGTATCATATGTACAATACAGCACAAACCTTTGTTCCACCTCTAAATCAGTAATCAGTATGGCTTATGCTTATCACAGTAAAGCTGCACTTTCAAACGTGCACTATTGTTGGAAATATTGATTTTTACAATGCAATTTATTTTTGTTTTAGAACATATGTACAGTACTTATTTGCATGCGGAGTGTCAGTCTGCAGAGACTATTTATGAAAAATAATTGAGTGCAGCAGGGTTATTTTTTTTTCGTAGTACTCGTGGATAATCGGGCTTTGTTGCATTTCTACGTAGCATTTATTGAGACCGTTAACATTCGAGCGGGAGAAGGCGTAAGAAGCTATACCCAAGTTTCCTATTTTAAATACCGGTATATACCTTGACACGATATAAAAAAAGAACACATTCTGTAAATAATGAACTTTAACTACCGTTAAATTAACATCATACCGAAAATGGCAGATCATGGCTTTAATTTTGTACACTAAACTCATATTAAGTTTTAATAGAATATCTGAAGCTCACAATAAAGTGTTTCCCGAACGGAGAACGAGATGTAAGCCGATTTATATACCAAAACAAAAATGGATTTATTTCTTGTTTTCTTGTCTGCCAGTTTCCGTTTAGGCAAACAGTGAAATACACATCAAGTTGTATAATTTTCAGACACCTTGTAAGGTAGTTAGACAACCGATATGACCATTGTGGTGTGTTAGGTTGCATATAGGGATGGGCACGAGTCGAGTCAAAGGTAATTTTCTCGAGTGGAGTTCCGAGCCGAGTCACTGTTTTGAGGTCGAGTTTCGAGTCGAGTCGAGTTTGAAAAATGGCTCGCCCGTTTAGCTCGTTTTGAAATCATTGCCTGATTAGACTGGAAAGCGAAAGCTATGAGAAATGTAAGCAGTAATGTGGAATATTTTTGGTGTTGCTCACGAGGTGAGACACTTCTCGCATCTCGCCTCGTCTCGATTAACAAGACGACAATGGATTTTTATAACGAGACAGCCTCAAATGTCGTGAGCACTAACATAAGTATATACTGTAGTTCTCACCACCAAGGCTGAGACCTGCACGGTGAAAGTTTTGACCCGAAGCAGAAGCCCAACCCGTGTAGGGATGTTAACCGGCTAAGCTTGGTTCAACTGAGCGAACAGCTCGAGCGGCTTGTTTGAGATGAGGCACCGACTCGGCTCAGGTGAGCCATCTTCTCGAGCCGCCTCGGTTGGGGTGAGCCATCAGCTCGGTTTTTTTCGGCTTGTGTCGGTTTGGGTGGGTGAGCTGTTGGCTCGGCTCGATAGGGAATGAGCTGTGAGCCGAGCCGTTTAGAACCCTAAACCCGAACCAAGAAGTTTTCCACATGTATGGCTGGCGACCTTTGACTTTTAACGATTTTTGGTTCGAGCCCGGATACTTGCTCCTCCGGAACTCAAACCCAGAACCTCGCGAACAATGTCCTTGCCTCCTAGATTTCACGACTAATGTGGTCAGCAGTCAACTAGTTTTTAGTATTCAGATACAAACCACCTATCTTTCGTGTTTATACACGGTGTTATAATAATAATAATAATAATAATAATAATAATAATAATAATAATAATAATAATAATAATAATAATAATAATAATAATGTTATAGTAGTAGTAGTAGTACCATTGATAATAAATACATTGTCTATGTAGGATACTTGAAGAAAGTACTTAAAACTACACACAGCATTTGGCTCAAGTTGGAGGAAATTTTTCGAGCCAAGTTATCGAGTCAAGCTCAAAGATGTCTGTTTCGAGTCGAGTCTCAATGAAAACTCGCTCGAACTCGCTCGTGCCCATTCCCATGCATAACTTATGTGTGCTAGCCATCAATGAAATACAGTGGAATCCCGATTATCCGAGTTTCGATTACCCGAGGTTCCGTGTTATCCGAGCTTAATCCAAAGAAACAAACGAAAATTTAAAAACTAATGCGGTTACAACGGTAAGCAATCTGCAGGCTTTTGTTTCAGCAAAAAAGTAAACAAAGCTGGCGTAAAGATAACGATTCCGCCCGACATTGCTACAATTAAACAAGTAAGGTTAATTGTTGTGCGTCTTGAGTTTCAGTTTGAGAAGGTACTGTTCTACATCGAAAAGCAAGATGACACTGCACCAGCTGACATTATGAAGTTGCGTCTGTGTAATATAGCGGCCTGAAACGAGACAGCTTAGTGAAGCAGAAGACTATTAAAATATACGTGTATTCTCAGCAGTACCTTATTTGTGTTGTGTTTTACTTATGTACGTATCAATATCAAACTACATTGTATTTACTGTATTGTTGCTAATTCCTTACGTATGTACGTATATGTACTTTACCGTATATCCAATAAAAATAATAAATACGGTAATAATAAATAATCTAATAAAGAGAAATAATCAATAAAGAACAATAATAAATAGTTAACAGAATTTTCTATGTATCCATCAGTGTTAACTGAGTTTTTGCTTATCCGAGTTAGATCCGGTCCACATTAGCTCGGATAATCGGAACTCTACGATACCAGTTCCAAAATTAGTAAAGACAGCCAGTCCCAGAGTCAACATAGAACTCACAAAGAATGAGTATTGTAATGGACCGTTTAAACTGTAGAGTCTACCGCAGGAAAACAAAGGCGATACTTGAGTAAGAAAATCATGAAAAGTCAAAGAAGAGAAAAATTCCGTTTTTTTTTTCAAAACAGCTAACTTTAATCACTAGGTCCATGTCTCATATGTCCTCGTTGCTGAATGGGACGTTAAACTCAAATCAACTCAACTCCAATAATGTTACTCACGAAGCAAGATGAGACGAGAAATAACATTTTCTCATCTTGTCTCGTAAATATTTGTAGAAGTTATGTGTCGTCTTGAGTCTTGGAAATATTTTCTCGTCTTGTTTTCTAAATTTATGTCCAGATTTATTTCTTAGTTTCGTTTAGAAGTAATCGGAATCATTCATCGTCACGAGATAACCACGAAGGGGATATAATGTCATTTAAATCAAATTTATTACTGGGGTGAATTATATAATGAGTTAGATATCTTTAAATGTTGATAAATACTCTTCATTGTGTTTTTGGATCAGAAGATCCAATACAGTGTAGCCAAACCAAAACCACCACTTAACTCAGTATGATATGCTTATTCCGTTAAAAAAAAAAAAATCGATTTAGGGGGTCATTCAAAATTTTTGTGGCTCCTGATGCAAAAAATCTAATATATTTAGTTCAATCAAACATTTTCTTGTACGCCTTATACCTCACGAACTACATATAGTGTAACCAAACTCAAACAATCACTTAATTGAGTATGATGTGGTTATTCTGTAAAAAGTACGAAAACTCGATTTAGGGACAGTTCAAAAATTTTGTGGCCCCTGACCCAAATCTATGGCCAAGATCGGAATTTTTGGATTCATTTTTTGGATCATTCGTAAAATTCTTTTTATAATAACTATCAATTTATAATTTTTACACTATGAATCACTTAACACTAAAACAGTGTTTCTGATCATAGACTTCGGCGAACTAGTGTTGCCAACGAGACTTGTGAAATTTATCTTCTCGTCTCGAAAAAAAAAAATCATGCCATACATTTTGTACATAAATTTATAAAACAAGACAAAACGAGAACATCTTATTTTCGCCTCATCTTGTCTCGTGGACAACACTAATCATACTTAATTTAATGATCTAATTGTTTATATTGAACATACTTACTTATTAATTAATTAATTTATTTATTGAATTTGCGTACAAAGCAACATGCGGTTACACAAATATTAATGCTTAAATCTAAATATGGCTGCTGCCTTTGTCCTAATATTTAAAAGCAAAACATGTTTATGTTCGGTATTATCAGGATCCATTTTGAAGCAATTAAATTGAAAACTTTAATTTACAATTAAATTGTCACAATATATCACTGCAGAAATACACACTATTAAAACTCAAATCTAAATCTAGTTCTATATCGGATTGTCCTATTTCGAATAATCAAATTGAAACAACACAGTTTTCAAACTGAAATTAAATCATCATAATCGTTTTAAATCACCAAATTGTCTTCACGCCAGTGATATCTATTGGCGTCAGTCAGGAAGCGATAGCGCAGATAGTAATTGTTATGTATTAGCATGACTGTTTATTGGTAGGAATTAGCATAACGAATTGATCCGTGGGTTTTCTCCGGGTATTCTCGTTTCCTCCCACATTATCATTCCATCAATTTTTCCATTATAATTCACTTTCCTTAATCATTGTCTCCCTTAGCTTAAAAGGCATAATCGTGGGACGTTAAACTTAAAGATTTCATTTCATTTCATGACGCAGTAAGATATTTTCCGTTTATAAATGCATTGAATACTGACATGTGATATTTGCAATTGACAGACTTCTTTTAACGTATTTTGTTTACAAACCAGAACTTTTAGTGTAAAGTTTCCTAAATTTACACAGATCATTGTGTCAACGGAATTAAAAAAGAAAAAAAATGTAGGCTTTACAATCCATTCGTTTATAATTCAATCGATAATAAGCCTTTGTATGCCAAACATAAAATGTAATTCTTGTTTAAACAAATAAAGTTTCCCGGGTGGTCTTTGCATGTATCTCTTATCTCTAAAAGATGACATATACTAAGACGTTTTCATCTTTTCCTTGAACTACTTACATGGAAACACATTTTAAAAAGTGTTTTTCTTCTTCCTCGCTCTTTGCGACGAAAATAAAATAGCTCTTTTTATGTGACTGAAAGAACAACATAAATTGTGTGGTTAGCTCGTACTTTTCCTTTGAATCTACTGATATAATAAAAGCTATGGTTGCTCAACTGCTTCCATCCTAGTCTTCTGTGTTATCTTCTGTAAACGTTGTGACTTCTTGTCAACATAGAATTATTCTACAGGGAAAGTTTCTCTCTCTTTCTTTCTTTCTTAGTCGAAAACTTATCTCTATGTCCAGTAGTTTACCCAAATTTATTTTTCTTTTCGTGGCGTAAAGTAAAATATATTGTAGGGTTTTTAAGTAAAATTTACGATGATTTTTCTGTAAATATGTTGCCAGATTGTAAGTGTGAAATTACGGGTATAAGTGTTATATTATAATGACACAACACCGTAAGAATATGTAAGGCTTATATTTATTAAACTGGTTAAGTGGAAATGTTTTTAGCGAAACTAACAAACAACAAAAACAGTTGAATCTTAAGAGCTGAATGCAAATTCCGATTATATTCCGAAAATTACGTGAAGTGTTTTACTGCAGATTTTATTATCGTGGACTAGTGTATAGGTATTTTCTAATAATTATACGTTTGGTGAGTTGAACGTATCGAGGTGACTAATACAATACTTGATGAATATACACTTAATGGATTTCGGGTTGTTTTCTTGTATTCCAACTCAGGTGTTTGAAAATAATAATAATAATAATAATAATAATAATAATAATAATAATAATAATAATAATAATAATAATAATAATAGAATCATACGTAAAACATTTTACCCTTCAGTTTGTAATTGGATGGGCTTATATATATTTGTCAAATAATATAATTTTTTTAAAAAATACCGCTTTTTCTAAGACCAGAAAAAGAACGGAAAATTTAGGAAATAACGAAAACTGTTAGTTTCTGTTATTTTTTTTAGCAGTTCTTTGTTATACAGTCATTACGCAATGAAGTTTGAGCAACAAATGTTATACAATACCCTGTTTCTGTTGCGTACAGTTATGTATCGACACATATTGTTGTTAGGGGCGGAATTAACTTGAGCCCCCATTTATCTTTGAACATACACACTTTTTCCATGGAAGCAAAGATATAGATAACTGAGGGCTTAATTATTTAAAGTTTGAAGCCAAATTATTTTCTTTTCATTTTAAAATTGTTTATCTAATTAACTCTATGGCCTATGGAACCCGAAGGTTCAATGCTGCATTCACAAAAGCTCTCCATTCACTTTCACTCTTAGCCAACTGGACCTAGTTTATACGTTGTATTTTTATTCCTACGAGATTCATTTTAATATGTTTTTCCTATCTGCATCTAGGTCTTCCTAATGGTCTTTTCTCCGATTGGGTTTACAGTTAAAATCATGAAAGGGTTCCTGCTTTCTATGATCTGCCTACCTGGACTTAATGACTAACAACGTTTGGTAAATAGCACAGAATATGTGATTCATCGTTTTAACTAGGATAACTTCATGTAAGTTCATTGTCTTTGCTAATGCACTGTTAAAGGCATTATATTTACAATTTAGAATGCATCAAGAGAATTCTTTGCACCAGAGTTGGCGTGGGTCAATGAAAACTTGACCCACGACCCATTGACCCACCACCCACCGTGACCCACAACCCACCATGACCCACCACCCACCATGAACCACTCTGACCTACCGTGACCCACCACCCACCATGAACCACTCTCATCCACTCTGACCTACTCTCACCAAAATCCATCGTTATCAACTCTGAACACGATCCACGGCCCCTTCTGTACTGACTAAAGAGTTTACACTTGTAATAAAACAAAACTGTGAAATTGTCACTAATCGGAGTTTGAATTTTTAGTCAATCGCTCAAGCACCACTCTGTTACACTAACGGTGGATCTCACCTTTACGATATAAAATGGTAAAGTGTTTGTTAGTGAGGAAATTGAAATAGTTCGAGGTGGGGGGAAATTAGTGTGTGCCTAAAATATACTTGTACTAAAAGAGTATTTTTGCAAGTGTTAATTTCTGAACGCATTCCAAAAGAAACTTCTATTTGCAGGAAAAATATCCCTGTACAATATGGAAAAGGTTATGGTTTCTCAGTTCACAGTATTTTTCTCACAGAAGACTTGAAAAATCAGTTTTACATAGTGTATAAAGGTGCTCGGGTACCCTATGTGAGAGCATCTCCATAAAGTATGCTCATAATTGTAATTTGTGTAATCACTAAAACACCATGTTAAATTTAAGTTACAAATATACATAATTACAATTATTATGAATATTTATTCAAAGCAGTTTACCTAAAGCAAAGAAGAGACTTACTAAAAATTAGGTACAAAGTTGAATAACACAAATAAACCATTAGTAATACAAGTATACATTTCCATAACTCGTAATTTTCCACCTTAAAACAAATCTGAAATCGGGTTTATTTCCTTTTGGTAACTTTTTCGTGGTAAATCATCCGCAGCGGAATGATGTCTATCCTTCAGCCAAGAAATAACTAGCTCGTCTACTTTGAGCTTGTCTAGCGGTAGGCCATTAACATTGATGAACAACAAGTTAGATAATCTTTGAGCACTTAGTCTATTTCTAATATCAGTCATCTGTAAATTCATAAGGGGAAATCCCCGTTCGCACTCTGTCGTGGAAATTGATAATACTTCTACCCGATTTCTGCAAATCCTCATCGAAAATCTGCTTGTTAGACTTAAGTCTGATAACGATTTTTCTGGGTCAGTTTTGAAATACTTAGCAAGAAGTATCATCTTTATATCACCATACAACACCTTTTCCATATCGACCACGTCAGTTGATAATGTGACTCATGGAGAACAGAAACTTCATCTACCACGCCTTCGATAGGGAACCTTGTGAATAAATTATCAATTAAAGCCTGATAAACTGATGATTTCTTATTTGTTTATAAATTTATTTTTTGTAATTTCACATAAAGGTTTGATGGCATTACCAAGTTCCCTCCCCCGTCTAGAAAGCGAAAGGGAACGAGGTTTCTGGAAAGTGTTCAGAGGTGAATGGGAATTTCCCTCCTTTTTCCCCTTCAATTACCACATTGCTGTTTGCCATGTGCCAAATTACGATGAATTTCAATTAAATTACCATAGTATAATTATTTCCTTGTTGAATTATCGCTACTTTTCAGTGGAAAAAAGGATGAAATTTGAAAATTCTAAATCAAGGTAAGTAAACCAACGTAAAAAGAAAAAAAGTAAAATTTTCCATATAATTATGCGTACAATTCAAACTGAAAATTTCCGTGTAATTAAGCTTACAGTACAAATTTTATGTCTATTTTTCTCACAACTTTATGGGTTGATTGCCCTGTGCTGTAAGCGGTCCATATAATAAATATAAGCTTCAGCAATTATTATAGTAGAAAGCAATGGATATATGAAGCCAAGCACTGTATTTTTTGTTTCTGATTTTTTTTCTTATATAACATCGATCGTTTTCGATCCTTTTTACAAACCAACTCACTACAAATTCTCCATATATGGAAAGTGCCCTCCCCTCATAAAGAAGAATTTAAAAAAATGCTAGGATGTTTATTTTTAATAAAGAGTTAATACATTGAACTTCAGCTCCGTAAGTTTAACGGCTTGAGAGATTTTTCCCGCAAAAATTCGGATTCTCACTACCTCCTCAGGATATTATGCATTATAATGAAAGCAATATAACATCCCAGCTTGGATTAAGGCCTAATTATATATCAAAAGTAATTTCATTTGACTTTGCAATTTGACAGTGATGATCAGGCACACATAGTTACATTCATTTTTTTAAAAATAATTTATATATTACAATGATTCAAAAATGTATTTTTTCCAGTAGTTAGCTCCTCTAAAAACTCACAGGTCTCGAAAGCCAAGTAGTAGTATAAGTCCTATTGCTATTATTACAATTAAAAATATCAATATCCAAAAGTGCCTGAAGTTTTTTTTTCTTTCACTTGGTTAGATTTACACACCTCAGGTAAGTAGACAGAAACAAATGGAAAAGGAAGGGAAATGAAGGTCTTGAAAGTCGTGTTGCCACGTTTTGCCTAATCCTCGTTTCGCCTAACCAATTATCTGACACTTTTATGACAGATAAATGATAAGATTTCAGTCCGCCATTTTAGGCGAAAAAAGGATCCTCGTTTGGCCTAATCCTCGTTACGCCTAAAATGGCGGACAATAAAAAAAAATCACGGAAATTCAAGTAGAGGGAAATTACAAAAGAAAATTCCCTAGGAAGAAATGCAAATTTTTAAATTAATATTGATATTATATTAACCCGCGGTCAATACTTTCAAGCAGTTAGGATTAGTAGAACTCCTTTATGTATTTACCATGTCCGTATATATAATGTGTGTGTGTGTGTCTGTATGAGAGAGAGAGTGAGTCCGCTCGGGAGACAAAAATATCACTACTATGCAATAAGGATGTTAGATTCACTATTATGCACACCAGTTAAATTTGATTGTATCATTCGTGTCTTCAACTCCGGATTATCCTTAACTAGTATCATTAAAATTTGTTCAATTTTTACATCATCTCCGAGACGTAGCAATCTTAATCAGAGACTTATGCTATGGACGTTCCGGCAGTATGTCAAACGAGTGAAATTTGAATTCAAAAGTTATAATTTCACCAATGCAAATAATTTTAAAAAACTAGTTGATTAAGTGCTTTGAGAAAATTCAAGTTGTACTGTATTGGGACGACAAAACTATAAATGAAGCAGAGACGTGCGGTATAAAAAACTGCTGGAGTATGAAGAATATTTGTTTATCTTGAGCTTCTTTCAGATGTGTTCCTGCACATCTGACCTTAATATACTTCAGAATATTCTGCAATAAAAAATACAAATGTTGAAAGTAGTGGAAGAGCTTTGTAGTCATTTCCTGCATTCGAATTTCTAAGATTTGAGCAAATACTGTACTGGGAAATATTCCAGTATTATGTGAAATTCACTTGCTACAACAAAAAAATCTATAATGGAACATCATAGTACTAAATAATTACACAAATAGCAGATATGTTTGAATGGAATGAAATACCATTTACAAGTGCACGTTACAAATTTTGTGTAAGGGTTATCTTGGGCTTCAGGCGTTTCCTTCCACTTTCTTCACCCCACCAGTTTCGTTCATTGTCATCATCACCGCCTCTCTTAGCCTTGGAGCAAAAAAATGAGATTTAAACAAAAGAAAAAATAAAATATTACGCTTATTTTCAATAGTGAGTTCTCAGAAATGTTGAAAGGAAAATGAGAAACCTATTATTTTTTTAGAATGAACGTTACTTTTATTTCCCAAAATTTTATGTAAAATGAGTAACTAAAAAATAAAGTTTGCATTTAAAGTAAACAAGTAAAACACAACTTAGCATTTCAGTCATCTAACATTCTAAATGAATGCATTACAACGTAGCATTAAAATAAGAAACTACGGTAACTAACTCTATGGCTTATGGAACCCGAAGGTTCAATGCCGCGTTCACAAAAGCTCTCCACCGACCTCTATCCTTAGCCAACTGAATCCAGTTTCTACTTTGTATTCCTATCTCTGCGAGATCCATCTTAATATTGTTCTCCCATCTGCGCCTAGGTCTTCCTAATGGTCGTTTTCCTATGGGTCTTCCAGTCAAGACTTTGAAAGCGTTTCTACTTTCAACCATCCTAGCTACATGACCTGCCCACCTAAGCCTCCTAGACTTGATGACCCTAACAATGGTTGGTAAACCATATAAATTATGTAGTTCCTCCATTATGTAGTTCCTTTATAACCTAAGTTATGAAGTTTCCGCCATTCCCCATTTCCGTTCTTCTTGGGCCCGAATATTCGTCTCAGGATCTTGTTCTCAAATACTTTAAGTCTATGTTCTTCTCTCAGAGTAAGCGACCATGTTTTGCAACCATATAGAACAACAGGTATGATTGTCGTTTTATATATTTTAAGCTTCAAATTCCTCGACAGAATTCGCGACGACAAGAGATTTTGAACTGAATAATAACACGAATTCCCTACTTTTAATCGGCATTTAATTTCTTCGTGAATATGATTTTCCTCTGTTAATATTGATCCTAGATATTTGAAGTTATCCACTTTATCAAAAGTATTATTTAATAATTTAAGGCATCCATAATTTGCCGTATTACGGTCCCGACGCATTTCCATGTATTTAGTTTTCTCTGCATTTACTTCTAAACCCATGTTCCTGTAAGCGTTTAATAAGATCTCTGGATTTCTTTCTATTGTTCTCCTATCATCCCCTATTAAATTTACATAATCAGTATATGCCATAACCTGGTGAATACCGTTCAACTTTAGGCCCTGGCTGCTATCTTTGATTTTCCCTATAGCGTATTCCAGAACAAAAGTTGAATGGTAATGGCAAAAAGCATCTCCTTGTTTCAGGCCACTTTTAACGTGAAAGCTCGTAGACAAAAACCTTCCTACCCGGACTTCACTTTGGGATTCATTTAAACATGCATCCAAATAAGAAAATAAATAATAGTATCATCAGTAATTGTTACTATTGCTTTTAAAACAATTTATACAATAACAATATATAACAAATCTTTTTCATAGGTCCTAAGAACAATAATTAAGATTTCTATAAATATAAGGATTATTTATAGAAAAGTAAAAGGACAGTTACTTGAATACATGATAGGACACGCCTGAAACATGTAAACAAATACTTGGTTCTGATTGGCCGAAAACTGGAAATTGTAAACAAATCCTTATCTGTGATTGTGCAAATGCCTGTCCACGATATTTGAAGGAAATGTTTAAAAATACTTATATATATTTTTCGTTTATACAATTTTATTTCCTTAACAGATTTTCAATAGCTATTTGCTAATGGTTACTTAGAATTCAAATATATTTTCATTTTTTCTTTGTTAGTAATACATTGAAATCTTTAAGTTTTACGTCTCACGATTATGCCGGTTAGGCTAAAGGAGACGGTAATGATGAGAGATGAGTGAAATGGTGGAGAACCCGGAGAAAACCCACGAGCACCACAAAGTCCACACGGCGCGAGCTGGGATCGAACCAGGGACCCCAAGCACAGGAGGTGAACACTCTACCACTGAGCCACCGCACCCCCACATTGAGATATTTGGATTGTGGAATTATGCAAAGATCACTTGCCAGTAGTGCGATTTGTCCAAATCACTCATTTCAATCACAGTTGTCCATTTTTATGAGCTAATTTAGATATATCTTGTCAGATCTAGCTCGAAACGTTTTCAAATTTCATATTAATTAAAATAATATAGAATCACAATAGGATCTCTTATAATGGATTAACAGTTTAAAAAAAAAAAAAAAAAAACATTGAAATTGGAATGAAATCCTCTGAAAAACCAGCAAACCTACAATAATATAACTTCTGCATCCACATTAGTACGAAACAGAAATATAAAATCCATATTTTCGTAATACTCATGCAAACTATATTTCCTTTAAGATGTTTATTAGCAGTACAATTGACAATAACAAATATTTGGAAACAAACTGCAAACTAAAACACCCACTTTTAAACGAAATTAATAATAGGGAATAAAGTATGTGTAACTTGTTTTTTTTTCTCATCTGAAATATAGCCACTATAGATGCTGTGAGGGCGTTAAGTTTAAATGAAAGATATATCGAAGTTAATGTTCTCAAAATGGAAAGAAAAAATAACCATAACACAAATGTCGAAGCATTTTCCCTAAAGCAAATGCTCGTACTACAAATTAGTTTTGGAGAAATAAAGCATTTCTCAATTCTTTATATAGTAGGGAATAATCTTTAGAAATTTACCTCTAGTCTTACTTCCGCGAATTTTTTTATAGTCCGCCATTTTAGGCAAAACGAGGATTAGGCCAAACGAGGATTCTTATTTCGCCTAAAATGGCGGACGCAAATCTTATCATTCATCTGCCATAAAAATGTCAGATAATTGGTTAGGCGAAACGAGGATTAGGCCAAACGATGCAAGATCCTTGAAAGTAAAACGAAGACAAATTTACCAGTCTTCAGAAGATACTGTCTACAATGCAGTGGGCAGGGTGGGTCGGTAGATCGTACTGAGTCGGTGGGTCGCAGTGAGTCACGGTGGGTCATGGTGGGTGGTGGGTCGCAGTGGGTCACGATGGGTGGTGGGTCACGTGCTGTTGACCCACGACCCACTGACCCACTCAGAAAACTTGACCCACTGACCCACTCCATATCTGATATATATATGGGTCGTTCTAAGTTAACCCGCCACTTTTATTACTGAAAATCGTGAAAAATTAGTTATTGAACAAGACTGAAATTTTGCCTTATATTAGCTTATGATTGAAAGAAACAAGTGCACTATATGATTCCATGAAATATCTGGTACGTCGCTAGGTATACGCACGTCTTTTTGTGCTTGTTTTGAAAATTGTAACGGAGGTCACACTTTCATGATCGAATTAATTTCCAACAAAAAAAATGGATAATAATTATGATCCATTTTTGTCAATATTTTTGTGATTTCTTTTGAGCATTTAATTCAAATTTATATAAAAATTTGATGTAGATTGTCAATAAAATGTAAAAATCAATTGTTTTTTTTTTTTAGAAAAAAGAGGAATTTAATAGTGAATTAGATTACTTACTGCAGTTAATATCGTTGCTAGTGGACCGATTGCATTTTTTTTTACAGTAAAGCTTTGCAAACCAATTAACTAAAACAGTAGAACATTATTAGAAATGTAAAAGCCCAATTTATATTAATTATATTTCTTGTGTGACCTCCCGTTACAACGTGACCGCTGTTACAATGCCTGTGACATCCTGTTACTTACCATAGACCGCTGTTACAATGCTTGTGACATCCTGTTACTTACCTGTGACCTCTGTTACTTCGACAGTGGCATTGATACATATCCATGATTATCGTAACTTTATCAGGTAAGTAGGTCTGTTCACAAGAAGTATTATACTACCTAATAAAATGTTGAACTATATATGCTAAATATTTTTTGCATATATTTTTCTCATTAGTTACAATAGTGAAGTACTACAAATTAGTTTGTCTTCAAAATATTGCTCTCCAAAGTTAGTGATGCATTAAGAAATTAAAGTAAAAG